>NC_050074.1:2015939-2615939 GCF_009764565.3 Dermochelys coriacea | reverse complement strand
CAAGAATTATAACATTCAAAAACCAGTTGGAGAACACTTCAATCTCTCTGGTCCCTCGATTACAGACCTGAGAGTGGCTATCCTTCAACAAAAAAGCTTCAAAACAGACTCCAACGAGAGACTGCTGAATTGGAATTAATTTGCAAACTGGATACAATTAACTTAGGCTTGAATAGAGACTGGGAATGGATGAGTCATTACACAAAGTAAAACTATTTCCCCATGTTATTCTCCCCCCCCCCCCCCCCCCACCCCACACCCCACTGTTCCTCAGATGTTCTTGTTAACTGCTGGAAATAGCCTACCTTGCTTGTCACCATGAAAGGTTTTCCTCCTCCCCCCCCCTCGCTGCTGGTGATGGCTTATCTTAAGTGATCACTCTCCTTACAGTGTGTATGATAAACCCATTGTTTCATGTTCTCTGTGTGTGTATATAAATCTCTCCTCTGTTTTTTCCACCAAATGCATCCGATGAAGTGAGCTGTAGCTCACGAAAGCTTATGCTCTAATAATTTGTTAGTCTCTAATGTGCCACAAGTACTCCTTTTCTTTTTGCGAATACAGACTAACACGGCTGCTACTCTGAAACCTCTTTCTCCTGAGTGGTTTGATCTTCTTTGATTAGAAGTTTTCCTCCCTCTCCTCAGTGGCAGTCTTCCACCACTTCAGCTCTCTTCTACAGTGTATTTCTCTCCTGGGTGGTGGCATTCTACTTATTGATCTGTCTCCAGTCATGTTGCAGCTCTCACGTGACTGTTCAGTGCTTGGTCCATCTCCACTCAGTGGCTTAGCTACTTTTGATGGACATGGGAATTTATTTATTTATTATTTATTATTTTAAAAATTATATAGTAGTCGCACTGGCAGCTGCATCCAGCTAGCAATCCCAGAAACTTTAGTGGCATATGGGCACAGAGGTATTTATCAAGGAAAGGGGGCTCCATGCTGCCTGGAATTGAGCAGAAAAACAAGCAGTTAAAGTAACAAATGTCAGCATCAGTTGAAGAACAAGCTGGGGGAGAAGGGAAATGAGCATAAACCTTTGGTGTGACTACAAGAAATCCATAAGCAGATGTTAATAAGCTCAAGCTACAGAATCGTTTGGGGAAGAATAAGAGAAACCAACATGCTAAACCATGGTTGCCCACTTTTATTCCCAGCTCTGCCTCAGATCTCGTATGTGATCTTGGTCAAGTCACTTTACCTCTTTGTACCTCTGTTTCCCTTTCCACCCATTTTCTGTCTTCTCTCTCAAGATGGTATGCTCTGGTCCTTACTACGTGTTTGTACAGTGCTTTGCACAATGGATCTCCCATCTTGGTTGGGGCCTTTAACTGCTACCATAATATACACGATTCACAATATAATCATTAAAAGAAAAGGAGGACTTATGGCACCTTAGAGATTAACAGATTTATTTGAGCATAAGCTTTCGTGAGCTACAGCTCACTTCATCAGATGCATTCAGTGGAAAATACAGTGGGGATGCATCCGATGAAATAAACTGTAGTTTATGCTCAAATAAATCTGTTAATCTCTAAGGTGCCATAAGTCCTCCTTTTCTTTTTGCGAACAGACTAACACGGCTGCTACTCTGAAACCTGTCAATATCATTGTGGTACAAATACCCAAAGTGGTGGTTTTCATCTGCAGCTAAGACACCTTCCTCTCCTCAATCTGTACTAAACTCAGCCCCCCTGGAACTGAATCTTTGCAGAATGCAGCCCTAATAAGTAAATAAATCATTTTCCAACTTGTCCCAGCACATTATCCGTCACCAGCAGCTGAGCTGCCACTTCCACTCATGCTGATGTTTAACAATGAAAAATACAAATGGGAGCTGTTGCACAGGGATAACCCAGTGGAATTTGCAGGTATTACAGAAGGTAGTTGTGGGCAGAACGGGCAGCGGAAAGACAGGAGAACCATTGCTTCATGTTGCATTCCTTCTTAGGCAAAGTTTTTTTGCCAAGTATTCTGCAGTGTGTACTAAGCTACTCCGAAGTCCTTAGTGTATGTGTCAGGTAAACTATGTTAGAGAGTAATTGTATTAACCTCTTGTCTATAAATGTAGCCCAAGATATTGCTGCCTCCTGTCCCTTGTCTCTTGCCTAGCCTGTCTGATCAGCTGCAGTGTGACAGATGAGCTGATACTGTAAGGAATACAATGGAACGTGTGGAAACACAGGCATCCATCCATCCTTCCTACACGTGAACTCCAAGATGTATTTCCCACAAGACTTAAATGCTGCCATAACTTGAAGTCTCCCAATAGTCTGAAATAAGAATTTTCTGTCACTGACACTAAATACTAAACAGACCATTGGTTGTCAACTGCGAGTGATGGCACCAGCGTTTTCTGCGCATAGCCCTTCCACCAGGTTCTTTCGGCAGCAAAAGGGCCAGCTCCATTTTCTCGGGGTTCCTCTTTAAGACTTAAATCACATCAGGTTGAGCTCCCACCTAGAAACCTGGGAAACTATATACAGTACACTCCTGTTTATCCAAACCCCTATTATCCAAACCTCCACATGAGCCGCATCCCTTCCTTGTGCCCCAGCATGAGATACGCGTCCTCTGCAGAATCTCTCTCATGCTGGAGGACAAGGAAGTGATTCCGACAATGAGGCTTTTGGGAAAACAGAGCACAGACCCCCAGCCAGGACTGCAAGGGGGAGGCCATAGTGCTGCTGAATGGCTCCAGTGGCAGCTCACAGGTCCCGCTGCAGCCTTGCAGTCATGGGTGAGTGAACAACGGAGTTGCAGATTACTCCCTGCACTGCTGCAAGACCAGGGACACCCCATCCCTGCAGGCAGAAGGTGAGATCCTGACAGGGCAGAGCAGAAATCCCCAGCTAGGACTGAGCTCTGTCCTCTTGATTATCCAAAATTCTGATCATCTGAATAAATCAGTGTCCACCATGCTTTTCAGATAATTGAGAGGATATTGTAGACCTCTCTGGGTGCCCTGGATGGGTAATATTTCCCCACTTGCAAGCACCGAGTCCAGGGGTTTAAAACAGAGAGAACCTATTGGGGAGGGAGCGGGGGGAAACATACTCGTCAAAGCCAGCAATTAGTGAATTCTATGAAGTAAGACTCATCCCCCCACGACGTCTCTACCATTGTCCCAACCTCAGCCCTCCTGCAGCAGTACATTACAGCTATTTCCTGTCTCCACAGCTCCTCCACTCACAGTTTATCGTCATGGACTGGTGGAGTCTAAGGATTGTGTCCGGTCAAGGCTGCTCTGGGGACGCTACCACCAAACCCAGCTGAAGTGATGTCAGCTTTGAGAGCTGCATAGGGAGGCCTGCCTCTGAGTCCCTCAGGTAGGCAGCTGGTCTCTTTAGTTTCAGCCCAAGTCACCTGAGCACCATCGTCTGCCTCAGAGCCACCTCGGCACTGGCTGCTCCACAGCTCAGCTCCCGACCTGACTTCACGGCCTTGGAATAATCCAGGATCCTAAAGCTGCTTAATGCTGAACCTTCTGAGAGGGGCTCGGGCACAGGAAAAAAGGGAAAAGCTCCTTCCCTCGATTTGGTCCTGTCCTGCTTCCTTACCCAACTGTGCCTGACTGGTTAGCGGTCAGGGTGACCCGCACCCAAGGGAGATCTGGTGCAGTTCCCTCGTCCCGTAATTTCCCAGCAGGGACCATAGCACTGCAAACTCGGAAGTGAACTGTATTTTAAACAAAATGTCCAAAATCGTCACATAACTGAAAGGCAGATGAGGCCTGGCCCATTCAGATGCCAGCTGAAAGCGCTCTCCCATATGGAGCCCCTGTCCACGTGCAGCTCTCAAAGCAGAGGGCTGCTCTTCTCACCTTCCCCCCCACGTGTTAACAGGGACTTCAGATGACAGGGTTTACCTGTGCAGTCCTCGTCTGTTCCCATTCCTGGCTGCAAAAACACTAGGCCTCACGACTTGCTGCTTTGCTGGGTTTTTATGTGATTAATTAGAACATTTTGAATTCCTACATGCCACAATAGGGTTCCCATCTCCCTGATGTCCAAGTGCACTTTATCCCAGGTTAAACTGGGGTGCATTCATGCCTCTAAAGCAGGAGAAAACATACCACTTTAAAGGAGAGAGACACAGCTGGCCAGCTGTCTAAGTACCCAGGATTTCACAGCACTGAGCGGAAAACCTGGGAGATGTGCCGGCCAGCTCTTCCCAGATAAGATCAGGTGGAGGCTGAAACGTATTTCTGGCTGGAGCAAAATCCAGCTTCATCTTTGGGACACCAGATCAAGCTTTCTGGAAGAACACATGGTGGATCAGAGAGGGAGAGGCCATTGTTCAGGTAACTTGGAAATAGGCATTAGGCCATGGAGGGCTGGGTAGCTAGGGACAGGTACTTTAAATTGCACTGTGCAGAAAGAATCATGCAAGCATGATCTGCTCCTGCCACTGTGCCACACTCAGTGTGAGCAGCTGTATTTGGCACTAGCTGGAGCTTCTGAAGGGTTTTTTTCAGTTTAATCCCTGCTAGGGTGTATTGCAGCAGTCAGTGACGGTACGGATGACTGGGCATGGTACCATATCTGAGAGGAAGAGACAGTCCCTCAGCCACAGACAGATGCTTCTGGCAGTTGATGCCATCTGTGGATCTATGAGCAGGGATGAGCTTAGTGATACTCCAAGATTGTGACAAAAATCTCATTTGATGTTTCCGCACCACTGCCCATCCTCTCTCAGCATCACCTCCATCTCACCGGGACTGACCCACCCTCCTCCAGTCCCCACCAGCTATCGGAAGAGCCTGGTGATGGCTCCCTCTTTGGCCAGGGAAGAGGGGTCATAGAGATCAGCACTAGGGCTGATCAGAAAACATCTGCCGACAAAAAGATTTTCCGACTGGCTCTTCTCAGTGACCTCTCCAGTCTCTCCAACAGCTTCCTGCAGCAGTGGGACGGAGCTGCTAGCACAATTTGTGCCCGATGTGAATGAGGAGAGAAGGGAGGCAAAGGAATTCCACTCCTCCTAGGCCAATCACGCCTATGAGCCATTTCAGCTGGCCCTCAGCACAGGGTGACGTTCAACACGACAAAACTTCCACCACAGAGGCTGGCCTATGGGCGGCGAAAGGGAAAAGCTGGTTGAGCTTGGTGCCACTGAGACGAACCCCCGAAAGGGAGATTTAAACGAGGAAAATAAACATGGGGAAGCACAAACGTTTGATCCATTTAAAGTAACCGGGCAGCATGTCTCGCACAAAGCTCCCTTTCAGCTTGTGTTGCATGTGTTGTTCTAAACATCTGGGCCAAAACAAGGATGGGATCCCAGTGGAACAGGGGGCAAAGAGAATACCTGATGAAAAAGGAGGGACAAACGAGAGGTGTAAAGACAAGCCAGGCCCCAAAGCAGCTTTACTCATCTTTTCCCCCACTACAAAACCTATGTCACAGGAATGTGAACTACAGCATTATGTACTGGGAGTCAAAGGCAAAACGGCTTTCATGATGGGAAATTGCTTTAAAAGTAAGAGATGACTCAAAAGATGACACATCCTCAGTGCCTGTCGAGGGACTCCAAGAGGAACCTGGAACTAGGAAGCTGTTAGAATACTGAAATGTACTAAGGTACATTCACACCACAGCCTGTACGCAAATATATTGCACATCACAGTGTAACCTTAGGGGGAAAGCTTTGAAAATCCTGAATTAGAACTTATTATTACAAGAGGAGAGAAGCTGACTTTGAATGTTGATTTCCCATCCTGAGTAATGTGCACCGGCAGCAAGGTATATTGTTGATGTTTGCTTTACTTATCATGGGAAAAAGACTTCAAGGATGTCCTTTTATGACACGTTGCCTGCCTTTCAGAGCTGTGGCTAGAACTGTGTTTTGCAAATTGAGACTGGAACGTGTAACATTAATGGAAGTCACTAGAAAACACCACTGCAGAAGGTCTTTCCCGATCTGTTATCTGACTGTCAAGGACTTCAATCTTGATCAAATGCTTATAGATAGCTGGGGTGCAGTTCTTCTTAGGTCTGCATAAATCTCCAGTAAAGTCTATTGTTCATTAATCTTCCCCTCTGGCACCATGCTTCACCCTGGTCTATGAAGAGACTTTCTTCATTACAGCTAACAGGGTAGTTCACTCACCATGGCTCTTCCACTTTTTGGCCTCTCTGCCAATCAGTTCAATTGTGGTGGAGAGTTTGTGATTTGGGAACTGGAACTGAGGCCTGGTCTACACCGAAAATTACATCGACCTAGCTACATTGCTCAGGGAATTGAAAAACGTACACCCTGGAGCACCACAGTTAGAGTGTCCTAAACCCAATCTAGACATGACCTCGCTACCATCTCTTGGAGGGGGGATTAACCCCTGCAACAGAAAAACTCCTCCTGTCACTGTAGGAAGCATCTACATGATGGCACGTAGATGTGCTGCTGTAGCACAGACAAGCCCTGAGTCACTCATCTCACAGCCTCCAAACCCCTCCAAACTCCCGGCTTGTCTGTGCTACAGCAGCACAGACAATAATGAAGAAAAGGCAGCAAAAGATGAAAACTGCTCCAGTTGTCTACTGCTTGTACCCAAGCAGTCACTCGATTACAGACCTGAGAGTGGCTATCCTTCAACAAAAAAAACTTCAAAAACAGACTCCAACGAGAGACTGCTGAATTGGAATTAATTTGCAAACTGGATACAATTAATTTAGGCTTGAATAGAGACTGGGAGTGGATGAGTCATTACACAAAGTAAAACTATTTCCCCATGTTTATTCTCCCCCCCCACACCCCCCCACTGTTCCTCAGACGTTCTTGTTAACTGCTGGAAATGGCCCACCTTGCTTGTCACCATGAAAGGTTTTCCTCCTTTCCCCCCCCCTGCTGGTGATGGCTCATCTTAAGTGATCACTCTCCTTACAGTGTGTATGATAAAACCCATTGTTTCATGTTCTCTGTGTGTGTATATCAATCTCCCCACTGTATTTTCCACCAAATGCATCCAATGTAGTGAGCTGTAGCTCACGAAAGCTTATGCTCAAATAAATTTGTTAGTCTCAAAGGTGCCACAAGTACTCCTTTTCTTTTTGCGAATACAGAGTAACACGGCTGCTACTCTGAAACCTGCTTGTACCCACTTTCTATGCAATATTCCTTACCATTGGAGCATCACAGACGATAGGTGGAAGGATACGTTTTAGCCATTGAACGCTATTAAGTTTTCCAATGTATCAGTTGGCTCTGGTGCCAAGTAACTTTGTGCTGAGCCACAGTGAAAATTCCTAGCATTCCACAGACCCTGCCACGTCCCATTTTGTATGTACCAATGGCAGAGAGGCCTAGTGGGTGCATATGGGGCTACAGTATGCAGAGCACTGGGCACTGGATGAAGGCTCCCCATCTGACTGCACTGCCTGAAGTTTACATTTCTGTTTTAATTACTGTTTTCATGTCATCACTTCTGTTTTGTTGTCTGGCACGTTAAGGGGAGGGTGGGGGAAGTAATCTTTTATTTCGTACAATGCCTGTAAGGAAAGCAAAGGATAGTGCCTATGTGTAAACTTCAGGGCAATAACACAGCTGATATGGTGGAGCAAGAATCCAGGGCTAACTTTATCCCCAAGGGGTCCTGTCCCCTGGAAAGCCCCACTGAAGCCAGTAGATGTACAAAGAATATGAGGCTAGAACTCACCCTCAACACTACTGTCAAGTGTCATACTGATTCCACAGCATACGGCACTATATGTTCAATACCCATGAATCAATCACCTACACAGCTTTGCTAGACTATGGCAGGGGATCCACAACATGGGCATCCAGTGTACATTGAAATGGTTTCCCAGGCCCTGTTCCTCCATCACAGGAGACAAGTTAACTCCAAGTAAAGACAGTGGGGGTTGACTGTGTCCTGTATTGGACTTCATCTGTTAAAGGAGGGTGGGAAGGTGCACCAAGGAAGCTCAGGCTGAGTGATATCTCTGAATGATGGATAGAAGGGATGAAGATTAGGAATAGTTTCCTTTCATCCTCCAACTACATCGCATGACAGTTCATTGCAATGACTAGAAATCTCTCTCTTGAGTAGCCTCTTTACATATAAATACCTATACAAGTACTATTATGGAGGATTGGGTGAGGAATGATCATGCTTCTTGCTGGTACAAGACCCGTGGAGAGAGTTGGAGGCTGCCTGCTTTGACAATAGAGATTCACCTTTGGGTATTGCCATGGAAGATGAAAGTGCATCTTCTATCATTTAATAGAGAATGTGTCCAATATCATTTAATAGAGAATGACGAACACTTTCCAGAAGGGTCTTGAACAAACCTATATATTTTCATAGCAAATAAGACTCTTGCTATAGAATTCTCTAGGATGGTTTTAAAAATCTCAGTGAGAAAGGGCTCTGATCCTCTCTTAAATACTGAAGGTTTTCAGAGTAATTTATGTCAAATTCAATTGGTTTCATCCTTATTCAATGCTATAAGACTTTCCCATAAGTAGATAGATCCAAACCAGAGCAGGCTTGAACACCTCTAAGTTTTAGGGTGTTCAAAATCTTGAATCAAACTGTGCTGCTTGGAGTCTATCATTAGATTTCTGTTGCAATTAGAATGTATAGCTATTCATTGGCAAAAACCTGGTGTTTAGGAAAAATGTCTTCACATTCCTACATCAGGCTGCTACAAGAAGCTGGAGTTTCTTGAGCCTGGGAACAAGGACCCAATTTAAAAATGCTTCAGCTGAGCATTCAGTTTGATAAGTAAAATGCTCGTCCCCATTTTCTAAATAGCCTCAACTTGGCCTCTGCATTTGCACATATAGTCATTTGCACACGTCAATAATGGAATGTGTGTGTCGCACGGGCATAGCAAATAGACATATTCACATGGAGCCTTTGGCTTGACAAAGTCTGTAGTATTTGTACAAGCAAATGAGTTTGCGTTTGGACTGGCCTTGACAGGATATCAGCAAAGCAAATGTCCACTCACTTTATGCCCTTGGTCAGGAACACTCAAGATGGGGCTTGAAGCCAGTGCAGGGATGCCTGTGGCTTATTTACTACAACTCAGAATACAAAAAAAGCAGGAATCAATATATGCAGCATTATTTTCTCAGAGTCTTGCAGAAACTCTTAATAATTGCATAAAATTAGATTGCAACTCAAGATTGTAAGTGGTCTGGCTGTGAATGATTGCCATGCTATCTGCAGGCTATTAAAGACGGTAAGCTGCTCTTTGTAAGATAAATGCCTGCACTACCAACTTCTTTTTAAATGTTAGGGTGCTTTCGCTTATCCAAAGGAAGCCTGGTTACTATCAGCCCCACTCTCCATCACTGCTGGTGAAGCAATTACAACATCCTCAGGGGCTGAGAATTCTCTGGCGAGGCCTTAGCCTCTAGGATAGGTTGGAGAACACTGAGGGAAGATCCAAAATACCCTTGCTCATATTGGCCCCAGTCCAGGAGGGCAAATAAGCACAGGCTTAACTTTGGAGTCCCACTGAAGTGCCCAGACTGTGGAATTCATGAAGGCCATAGGATTACTCATGCTGAAAGTGAAGAATGTGCTTAAGGGCTTTCCGGGATCAGAGCCATTGACTGCTGTGTGAGGTTCTGCACAGTATAAGTGCTGGGAACAGAATCTGTTCCTGAGTAAGAGTTATAAATCTCATACCTCTGTGCTGGTAGTGGTAAATACATTGGCAGTCCTATTTTATGTGTTCATCATAGATGTTGCTTGTCTAAAGAACTAAAGAACTAAAGATAGCCTGCTCTTGTCAACAGAAAATGCATTTCTTTTACCTAAAACTATCAGGAGCTTGGATAACAAAGAGCTTGTTTTCCCCAGTAATATGCTCTTTTATTATTACACTGGACTAAAATTAAATTGCTAATGTAAGGACAAGCGGATGAATCAGTAGCTATGATAGCACACAAGAATGCCTGTACAATGTTTGGTTTCAGAGTAGCAGCCGTGTTAGTCTGTATTCGCAAAAAGAAAAGGAGTACTTGTGGCACCTTAGAGACTAACAAATTTATTAGAGCATAAGCTTTCGTGAGCTACAGCTCACGCTCTATGTCGTTTGATATTTAAAGATTCTTATCTCCAGAATAATATAAGCTGAAATACATTGTGAAGACCTCAGGCCATTAAGTGTAGCAATGCTGTTTGCATTGCTTTATTTTTGTGTGCTGTTTTTAGACAGACAGTAAACACTATTTTGAAGTGAAAGTTGCAAGACCGCTTCCTATTTTTCAGTGCACCGGGACTCAATTTATTCATTGTTCAAAAAAAGAACAGCGTTGTATTTTTCTCTCTCAAGAACCCAATGGAAACATTGGCAAAACACTCTCATAAAGATGATCAAATTGTTTACCAGCACTGATAAAATGATTCCATTCCACAACCTGTCTCACAAATATATTTTTGTAGCAGGGAAAATATGTTTTTGTTAGCAAAATAGATGAAGATACCTTAAAAATATTCACCAAGATAACAATTAGACTGGGGATCAGAGGAATTATTTAACTTTCATTTCCAAAGGAGAATGAAAATAGAATTGCGTTTATGAAACGATTGATATTCTGCAGAAGGAAGTTCTCACATACTATCGCAGATTCCTTGGATAGTTTCTAATACAGTAACTTTTAGTTTTAAAATCTCCTCCTCCTCTTCTTTCTATGGCAGCAATATGCTGAGGTGTAGTTTACAGGATGAGCTCCACTGAAAGTCATTGAACTCCATTTTCCCTTTTGTTTTTGGTCAGTGGCTGGGAGCTGAGTATTTTGACTCTGTTCTGGAAAATTTGTGTCCAAAAACGGTCCCATGTCAATTTCAGTCTCATCTCTTGGGTTTTTTTTGGTTTTGGCTGGTGAATAAAAATGTCAATTTTTTATTTGGTTTCAAAACTCTGCACTAATCCCTACGAGCTCACGATGACAAAAGCCATTGGCAAAATAATGTTCCGAATGTCACCCATTCTGGATAGACAAATGAAATAAATTCTAGTTGTTCCATTTTTCTGATGGATTGCTAATGGGATGCTTTATACCTAAGTAGTCTGTACGACATTGTTGTCCAATAGCAGGAGGCTTGGGAGTGCTGGAGATGGAACTGCCATGAGAGCAGGGCCTAAACTGTGGAACTCACTGCCACAAAAAATAAAACCCACCAAACTAAATGCAAAACACAGCTTTGCTCTCCCTTGCCCACACATTTCTGCTCTCTCCAAGTTCCCCTGCCAGGGCCAGAAGGGAAAGACTTTGTTCTTTTTCACAGGGAGGCCCTTGGATACAATGGTGATAAGGGCTAAGTGGAGCTGGGTCAAATGTTTGGGTGAATTGTACATCCACGAAAAATGCTTTTTTCAGGGCACTGAAACTATTCACAAATTCAAAGAATAACTTTGGCCTGCAAAAAAAAATAGATTTTTTTTAAAAGGAGAAAACATTTAATTTCAACCATTTCATAACATTTTGACTTTTCATTTTGAGATAGTGTTTTGTTTAAAAATGTAGCTTTTTTTAAAAAAAGATGAAAAATACCCAAAATGCCCCAAAAACAAAACAAAAAAATTCATTTGAGTCAAACTAACCAAAAAAATCAATTATTTGCTCAGCTGTACTTATAAGTATCTAGATAGACTTGGGCATTTTTTGCCACAGTACTATAAAACCCAGCTCTGATGTTGCTGGCAAAGGGACATAACATTTTCTAGTGTAGTCTTGGTCAGTTGGAGTTTTGTCACTAACTTCTGAAGAAGTGGGATCGGCCCCTTGGCAGCAAAGTTATTGTTTTATTGTGTAATCAGATTTTTACTTTTCCCACACACTGTTTAGACTGGGGGCCTCTGTACATTCCTCCTTGAAAAAATATGAAACTAGAATAATAAAAAAAGAAACTGTCACTGGCTGTTGCCTGCCTTCCTGGGGAAAGCCAGATGAAAAATAATGCAGGACAATATGTGCTCTCACTGTAATGAAAAAATAAATGGGACTCTCAAAGTGACAGCTCCAACAATTTAGAATTAGGCAGCTGACTTTTCCTGTCTAACCCAGGATACCAAACGAAAATGCTAAGAAACCCAGTTTAGGAACCTGCCATAGGAAAAGAAGCTCTCGCATGTTAATTTACTCCGATACAGTCTCTTGGGCATTCACATAGGAGAAAGAGTATAATACACAAAAGTAATATACCTACCATATTCTACTGCACTTTACATCATGCATGTCTCGCTTACATTGCACTTCTGTGATTTCACTAATTGCATTTGTATCCTTCCTTATCTTTGCTATGATATGCCAAGGGATCCCTTGCTTTCTTTATGAAAAAATAACGTCTAAGTATCCCCATAAATAACTATACCATATATCAATAGGTGCAATAGACTCGTGCTCATATCGTGATATGCCTTAAATACACGGTTCGATCATTTAACGACACTGTAGAAGACATGCAGAAGACACATAAAGCTAATGTAATGTTTATATACTTCCAGTATACTTTGCTTGCGGTGTATTGTGCCAGATCCTGAGCAGTGCTAAGCAACAGCAACATGAGCACCACTGAGAGCTGCTGGTGCTCAGTATGTCTCTAGGTTTAGCCCCAAATCAATACACCATATGGCAAAACAGGCATTTGCCACTAATCATACAGTGTCCTAGAACCATAAAATGATCTTTCTTACAGGATCTTGATGTTACAGCATGAATTCACCCTTCAGGGCAGGATATTCCCTGCAAGACAGCTGGAATGGTAATCCTCCTACAACTATAGTTTAGAAACCTTCACCATATGCTGCCATGTAAAACGTATATCGCTTAAATACTAAGGCTCCAATCCTGCAAGCATTTATGAACATGCTTAACTTTGCTCTAGGGAGTCATCCCTGCCTTACAGTGACAGACCTAAGGAGCTCAATCTATTTATCTTAAAAGAGAAGATTAAAGGGGTGATTGTTGACAGTCTATAAGTACCTACATGGAGAATAAATGTTTGATAACAGGCTTTACAGTCTAGCAGAGAAAGGTCAAACACAATCCAATAGCTGGAAGTGGAAGCTAGACAAATTCAGATTGGAAATAAGGCACATTTTTAATAGTGAAGGTAATTAACCAGTAGAACAATTTACCACAGGTTGTGGTGGAGTCTCCATCACTGACCATTTTGAAATCAAGATTGGATGCTCTAGGAATTATTTTGGGGCAGGTCTCTGGCCTGTGTTATACAGAAGGTCGGACTAGATGGCCACATGATCCTTTCTGGCCTTGGAATCTCTATGGAATAGCTGTTGCCATTACAACAGAAGGAGAGCCGCAGGAGACTTTTTTAACAGTAACCACTTTACTTGTTACTGAGAACCATATAGAAAGGTGTTGCTGGCTTGCCTGCCTGGCTCCAAGTGCCATAACAATGTGTGTCCACTGATAAGATCCACTAAATCATAATTCTTCCCATACAACGCTGAGTAACTTTGGTTCCTACTCCAAAGTTACTGCTATCATTACATCTCCTCTTATTTTTATTTAACTACATTTCAACTTTATTTAACTTTATCAACTTAATTTAGCATCCATAACTCTAATCTGAATGCTTGAAGAGACTAGCTCACTTAATCTGCATCTAGCAGCTTTTCTTAGCTCTCTGCCTTTAGCCTTTAACAGCCAAGGTCCCTTTTCCTCCTTGTAGTTGGATTGACCACTGAAAACTGAGTAGATTCAGCAGACTGGTCTGGCATTGCTTGCATTTCTGAGCTGGATGTTGACACAGTTTCTGTTTTTCCATATTTTCATTCCCCTTCCCCAGAAGTCTTTTAGTGCTCTAAAATCCTTTCTATTTCTTCTATACACATCTCCTTCCCCTATCTCAGCAAGGTAAGATCTTGGAGCAGCCTATAGGTCAATCTCCTTTTCAGGTTTCCATGCTTCTTTTTGACATATACAAATAGTCCCTCCATTTTCCAGTGGGGATAAAGGATTTGTCAAAGAAAAAAGTTTTGCTTTGCTTTTCCTAACTTTAGGTTAGTTTTTAAGTCTCCTTGTATCAGCTTGCGTTGCAACATTTGTGATGAAGTCAGCAATCTGATCCTTAGTTAAGCAGAAAAAAAGGAGTACTTATGGCACCTTAGAGACTAACACATTTATTTGAGCATAAGCTTTCGTGACCTACAGCGAATACAGGCTAACACGGATGCTACTCTGAAACCTGTTAGTTAAGCAGGAGATCCTAATTTTCCCATAGGTGTATTCTGACAGCCTGTTACACTAAGATAGGGATCTGTGTTAGTCAAGCTAGAGTTTTTAGAATCCTTTTTACAGTTTGAAGTGCTCTTTCATCCATGCCAGTTGGTTGTGGAAACAATGGACCTGCTGGTTGGTGAATAAAGCCCCATTGCATTGCAAATGTTTTAAAGTCTCTGGAGTAAAATTGGTGTCCATTGTCACTAATGAGTTTGTCAGGTATGCCATACCTTGCAAATTCATTATTATTGATTTCAAATAATCATCCAGGCATCCAGGCAAACTTGACATCTGTGCCCAACAGTTGTGACTGTTGACCCCTGTGGGATTTTCCTAGGGTAAGTCACCATTGCAAGAAATCTTTGCAATTCAGCCTGGCAGGTCAGCAAGGCTATTTCAGTTTTTGTAGCAATTTTTGAGTTGTCAGATGTTAGAGCTTTTTTTGTCTAGATAAATATTTTATCTCTGTCAGACCCAATTTGTGTTCCTCTTGTTCTATAGCAGCTTCCTTTCACAACACCTGTCTAGAACTTCCTGGAGCTTTTTCATCATATTCTTGTCTTGTAGTTCCCCACACCAGTATGTCATCTATATAACATTCAGCACCTTCCAGACCTTCAAGAGTCTGTTGGATCACTCTTTGGTACTCTTCAAGAGCTGAACAGATGCCAAAAGGATGGCTCTACCTGCTAAATGCTGAATGTACAGAGTAAAGAACTTTTGTTATCCAGGTTTATTTGCCAAAATCCATCTAATACAGTGCAAACTGCATCTTTTGCTAAGCTGCTTGTGATTTCTTCTACTGTAGACAACTGAAAATGTTCCCTTTGTATCACTTTATTCATATCTCTTGGATCCAGGCATATTCTTATTTCATCTTGACCTGGTTTGTCTACATTACTATAGAACTGACCCATTTTTGCAGGTTCTTGCCCTGTTTATTGTAATCATTGTAATTAAGTAATCGTTATTACTTGCAATTGTTCCACGCGGTGCAATTCTCTTCTGCTTTGCCCCTTAATGCCACTTGGAACTTTATGAGGTGCATGAATTACAGGTGGTACTTGTGAGTTCACCTTTATGGTGTGCTTACCTGGCAAGCACCCTAAGCCTTCAAATACGTCCTTGTATTCTTTAAATCTGTCCCAGTCATCTGCTGGTTCTTCCTTTACCATACTGACTCTTTGCTCTAAGTTTAAACTTTCCATCACCTGAAATCCCAGCAAGTCTTTTACACCCTGTTACTCACAGTCCAAGTTGCATTTACCACACACATGCGATTTTTCCCAAAGAGGCTGTAGGCCAGAAGTCCAAGCTGTGAACTGATTTGGCCCTTCAAGTGCTGTATAATGTTATAGACTCACATTGGCTTGTGCCCTAGCATCTGTTTCAAACTTGAGATTTTGTGATCATTACCGAGCCAATCCAGTACTCAGCATTCTGAGGAACGGATCTTGCAAAGGCTCATCTGTGTGTCCTGAGACTTTTCCTTTCCAGATTTGCACATTTGGCCAACTGATTCTGTTTGCCATATCTTTGGCATGCTTCCCCATACACAGCACAGGTCCTTATGGCGCAGTCCTGGGCCTTAGTTGTGTCTGATTTGCTCTTTTTTCACTTCTCTGGATCACAGGCTTTTATTAGCAACAGGATGTCCTCCAGTCCATGACTACATGTCTCGGTGCTTACTAAAGGTGGTCTTATGCTGCAGTGTATGCACATGTGTTTCCAGTTCACCCAGCCCTTTCAATTATTTTGTAGCCATTTCATCGGCATGATATTTGTCCACAGCACATTCAAGGGTTAAATTAATCTCCCCCAACAGCCTAGCTTGCACTGAGTCTGATGTAATACCACACACGATGGGGTCTTTAAGGAGCAATTCAAACAGTTCTCCACATTTGCAGGATTGTACTACCAGTTTTAAATCAGTCACATATTGCTTTGTACTTTCCCCACCTCTTTGACTTCTGCTGAAAACTTTTTGCCTCTCACACATGAGATTTCTTTGTAATGCATAGTATGCCTCAAAATTCTTTAAGCCATGAATGTTTTCTTTATCTACTGCTCCATCCTATTGAAAAGTATTCAATTCCTCTCTTGCTTCTTCACCTGTCACATGATGAAATAATGCTGCTTGCAGCCATTCATCTTTTTCGTCTGCGCCACTCAAGATGCTGTACAACTCAGAACCTTGCTTCCAGTCTCTCCAGTTTCCTGCTGCATTTCCTTCAGTCACTAACTTTCCTGGAGGCTGCAGTTTGTCCATTTTTCTTTGTGTTTTTCCTGGCTTGTTCTGCTCTTTTCTTATTTTTAGTTTGTTCTGACTCCATATAATACCTGTTTGCCACCTTGCTGTTAAAACATCAGAAAAGATACTGGAGACTTTTAAATTAACATAAACACTTTACTTAACTTCTTACTGAGAACCATACATACAGGTGGTGCTGGCTTGCCTGCCCAGCACCCCGTGCAAAGCAATGTGTCTCTGCTGTTAAGGCTCACTACATAATAATTCCCCCCCCCCCACCACACACAACACTATCAGTAACTTTGGTTCCCACTCCAAAGTTCCTATTATCTTTACACTATGAATCTATGTATCCCACTAAGTCAAGGAGGTTATGCTTTGTATTGAAGTTACGGTATTGGAGGCTTCAGAGCTGAGGATCCTAAAGTCTCCCATGTGCGTTCCATGGGAACAGAGATTCAGATTCAACCCTAGGGCTCTGCTTCTCATGCCTTTAGCAGGGACAAACCCCCAACCCTTAGTACGTAAGTGTAAGCCTCTCCTGCCTCAGTTACAAGGCCCAACATGGTTAGCATAAAGCCAGTCGCAGACTCAAACCTCAATATGGTCAAGCCACTAGATGAGCACAGAGAGCCCATGATGGCTGCATAGGTTCCACACCCATGGGAGAGTGTGTTTGGGTCAACCAAGAATTTACCCATTTCTGGGACCAAGCACCCTGCCTCTGCCCTGGAAATCCCTGAGGCCAAGACTGAAGCCCTGCGGAAAGCAGCCATGACCAGAATTCAGCATCGTGGGCGAAATGCATTCCTGAACAGAGGGCCAGCACCAACCTTCTAGCATGCACCATAGTAACTGCACGTCACCGCAGGTGTACATGCCCTGCGCTGGCCCGCTGTGCCTGGGTGAATCTCACTCTGCTGTGACGTCTCACCTGTAAATTAAGGCAGACAGATTACACCACAGCCAAGAACAACAGGATTTTATTGCACATGGCAGCATGCTGTTTAAAACTGCGACTTCTGTATTATATGTTAATAAACAGCAGTGGAATCTCCAGATGCAAATAGGTGAATGAACATCTTTATGGTAATTCATTGCAATCTCCTTGGCAGATTTGCAATGAATCCTTCAAAACCCTCCTTCAAAACTCTTCTTTTCCATGAGACCTACAAAAATAATGACCACTGCTAGGCTGCTGGTAGGCAAAGACCACTGTCTGCCACGCTGCCCAACATTGTCTCACTGTTTCTTTGTACTTCCCCCATCTGTCTGTCTTTATCCACCTGTTGTCTCTTATCTCATACTTAGTCTATAAGATCCTTTGGGAGGGATCATCACTTTGTTTTGTGTTGATAAGCCCCTGGCACAAATGGATCCTGACCCATGGCTAGGTCTCCAAGGTGCTATGGTCAGACAAAGAATAAATAGTAATTACAAGTGGTTTTCTATTAGAATGAGGCAAACTGCTCACACTGATGAGTGTGGATTGCGGAGATGTACTTGATACCATTTCAAAACTGATGACTGCCTTGCAACCACACATGCAGTACCTGGTCCTCTTTTCCATGGTGCACAAATAGAGCATTCACTTGGTTACATTCCTCTTAATATTCATTGCCAATAAATGTTTGGTTTCACAGCTCACTCTCTACTGACTTTTATGATCTTGGACTATAGCTAGAGCCTTCAGTGAATGATGTATTACACTCTATATTAGTACAGTTCCAGAAGTTATGAAGAACGTATGTGCAATTTATCGGTTTCTAAAGTCTGGCAGAGCCCAACCATACAACAGTGAGACTGCTACAGACAGGTTTAGTTACTGTGCATCATTTCACACCTTCATTACAATGTCCACCATGAAAATGGATTACTTCTGGGACTCTCACTGTTCTCATTAAACCTTCATTCTTGCAAGGTGTCAGAATGGGAAAATGCCTAATATATTCAGTTAATTATAACACTGCTCACTGCTTTAACCTATTCAATTACCTGTATTTTCATTGGCTAACCTGGTGAGCTTCTTCCTACATGTTATAATGCTAAAAATAACAGGGGGTAGGGAGAGTGGGAGGTCCAGGAAACAGAGGTAAGCAATACCAAAAAGGACAAAAGCATACAGCACCCTCCAATGCCTCACAGAAGATACTTGGGAGAAAATTGGCAGGAACTTGGACCATTTGTACCACCAGGATATGAGATTTCACAGAACATCTGAATCCATGCTAATTCAGGTCTCCAAGAAAGGAGAGTAGAAACCAGCATGGCTTTCAATCTCCTTTGCTAATGTACGCTAGTGGTAACCAGGAGCCAGGTGTTGAAAACTTATTATGGGAACAGCCCTGGAGGCTGGTTGGGTAATAGCACTACTTGTCTCAGTAAGAGTTGGCGGGAGTTAGCCTGAAGTCATAATGACGACTATCATTCATGCTTCAGGATATTAATTGATTACCAGCTAGGGTCAGGTATATTGTTTCCCTTAGCATAGTGTTGTAATGTTACATGCATACGGAAGCCCACAGAAGCATCTGGCATTTTCAACTGTCACAGATTAGACACTGGATGATGTGCAGGGCCGGATTAATCTTTTGTAGGCCCCAGCACCTGGATTATCGCCCACTCACCCCCTGCTCGGCCCCAAGGCCCTGCCACCACTCAGCCTCTCCCCCCCCCAGACCTCACCCATTGCTCACACGGAGGGAGGGGAAGAGAGGAGTGAGTGGCAAATGGGGCCTTGAGGCATTGCATAGACGGAGCACAGTCTAGGTGCTGGAGCCCCTTCTGACAGTGGGCCCAGCACCATGGCACCATTGTAAACCTGGCTCTGATGGGACCATTGGTCTCTTGCAATGTGGCAATTTTTAAAAATATGTCACATAGGAACAAACATGGAGTTGCAGCATATCTTTAAACCTTAAAACAAAAAAGGGAGACGGGTTAAAAAAAAAGAGAAAGTGACCAAAGAGTTTCCGGCATATTTTCCACATAGCGGAATGAACTGCTCACGCCTACCTCAAGGATTTGCTGAGTTGGTATTTTGGGGGAGTATTTGCAGTGGAGCTGACATGCAACGTCCTTTGGAGCTACACTCTGGGGTTAGCAGAACAAATATGCTGATTAACAAGATCATGTTTCATAAATTGATAGATTAAGGCCAGAAAAGATGATTATGCTCATCTGGTCTGACCTCCTGCATAAGACAAGTCAAAGAACCTCACCCAGTAATTCCTTCATCAAGCCCAAAACTTCTGTTAGAGCTAAAGCAGACTTTTAGAAAGACATTCAATCCTGATTTGAAAACTTCAAACAGAATCTAGCACACCACTAAGTAAGTTGTTCCAGTGGTTAATTACCTGCCCTGTTTGCAGGGGATAACCTGCCCGCAAAGACGAGATAACCTTTTTAAATTAGATTTTTCTCTATAATAAAAACAAAACAACTTTACAAGCCTAAGGATTGGCCAAATACCACCCAAATGTGTATTTCATTTTTCAACACACCATGGTTTTTAAAAATGTATTTATGAAGAAAGCGTCTGTGCAATAAAAGAACAGTGCATTCTGCCAGAGACATACTAAACACAACTAAAAAAGGTATCTCCCTGATGGATAAATCAGAAGATCAAAGTTGTGTTTTATTAGTTGTCTAAAAAGTGTCTTTAGCTCTGAGTTGCAAGGGAAAATTTGCATTTAAATAGAAAGATTAATAACTGTAATACACAGAGCCCATACTGAATAGTTTTGTAACAGAAAATAATTCATATTGTTTCATAAAAATTGCACACCTTAAGTCAAGCTCCCCAAAAGTAATAATTCTAATATTTTATGGAACAATTTTAATACCATACAGCTTTGTTACATTATTAGTCAGGGTTGTAAATAATGCATGTCTGGAGCTTTGGGGAAACCTGGATTTGAAACACTTACCTATGAAAATTCAATAGGGCATGTGCTTTCTGCTCTAAGTGTTTACAGTATGCATGAGTTCCACTTAAACAGGAAAAAAATCGATTGAGACTTACGGAACAACCTTCCCTACCAATGCACAGCCCAAATAGAAAGCTGTGCACTGAGTAGCTGCCTTTCCCCAAGTGCCGCAGCAGCCTTGGAGCACATGACACAGTTGTCACTGTTTCCTTGAAGCTTCAGAAGCCCCTAGCCCTTCTGAAGGGAAGGAGGACAGGAAGATTAGCAGATCCTCGAGCCCTGCCCCACCACCTCCATTCCCTTTGTGCTGTCATGCCCTTAAGCCCCTGTTTGGGCCTGATTTGGGTCTGATGGAGGAGCCCTGGGGATGAAGGAGTTGTGATGCAAGGCCTGAAGATCTGTCACTATGCAGAGGTGCTAACTATCCTACCCTGTGTACTGGGGCACAAAAGCCAAGACAGCCCGTGGGGTGCAGTAACTGCCTGAAGTGGCTCTCCTGCTGCTAATTGGCCTGCAGGGGATGGGGATTCCTTCCGCTTCCCTCTGGCACCAGCAGAGACCTACCTTGCCCTTGCCCTCATCCAGCAACCCAGCTGGTTAATGTCTGGACACAGAGCAGTACTGCATGCAGCATTCTGAACCAGTGGCTGACCCGATTTCTTCTTTCTTTACCTTCCCGTGCTCTCAGGTGCTTAGGGTGGCCACCAGTTTCCACCATGTATTTCGGTCCTGTGCTGGTCTGTTCAAGCTTCTGAGAGCCACATTGACAGATTTAGCTTGTTTTCACTGCTGTTCTGGATAATGTTTCTCTAGGGCGCCCTCTCTTTCTCTGTCCAGATAGAGTCCATTATCACTTGATAGGGAAGTCCTGTTGGTGAACATAAGAACATGGTGGCATCCTTAAAGGGTATCCTTCCCATGTTCGATACTTTAGGTTGGTTTGCTCTCTTTAGAATTTCTGATACTGTAAGAGATTCTTTCCAGTGGACTCTGCAAAGCTTCTGCAGGCATTTGCTTTGGAATGAGTCAATCATCTCAATTTCCATGACTCTGCTTCATGAAGGCCATGTTTTAACAATCTGTATGTTTGTCTGAGTTCCAGTTATGCTACTTTTTCCCAAATCTTTTCAAGTTTATGGAAGTTGGTAGCTTCTTTGGATAGCTGCTCCTCGACATCTAGAACGATAGCACCATCACGGTACATCTCACTCCCTACAGAGGTCAAACGACTGACTTCTTCTGGACTTTCTCCACCTGCACTGATGGTAACTTTGGAGACACTGACAACCATATATTTTGCCTTCCTCACGCTGATAAATAAACCAGCTTGTTTTGCTGTGTCTGCAAAAGCTGGGTCCATTCAACCAGGTGTTGAACTAAGCAGGTCAATATCCTCAGCGAAGATGAGATCATCCAATTGTGCTTTTTTATTTTCCATAACATCAACTGATTTAAAGGTACAAAAACCATTGCACTCAGCTTCCTCCTCTGGTGAAAGAAAGTGGCTGTTGCAAGCCCCTAAAAATTGACATTTATAATAGGAAAAAGCAATAGTGTCTTCACTGTAGCAGCAGCAGCAGGTGCTTAAAGGTTTCCAATTTCTGCAAGAGAGAGAAATACTTATGTACTGTTACACCTTGAGCTCAGTGCAGAGAACGCACACAGTTTAATTTATTGCTCCTTCACAATATTCCAACCCTTACCCAGAGAGACCTTTTAATTAGAGCAGGATCAGGAGGGAATTACCCAGCCTTCCCCCAGTAGTGCACAGATAATAGAAGAAAGTAAAATACAATACTCTCCTCAGGAGTACCAGAGTCACTAATTATCCTCCAAAAATTCAGCTCAGGTTTCGCCTTCCACTCATTTAATCTTCATCAGTATCACCGCCTTCCATTTCGTCTTGCAGGCAGCGAGTTGCAGGCACAGATGTAATCAAGAAAGTTTGAGAGAGCCATTTGTAGTCTAGCAAAGGATGAGACACGTCTCTGGTCATTGATGGGCAAGTCATTCTGGTAGCAGCACAGGGATGTGAGGAAGCTAGAAACCACAAGTGTACTATGCATTATGCGCAACCCATATGTTCTCTGGTGGGGCGGTAAGTGTTAAAGTAAGGCAACCTGGGGCTCTAAGGATACCCCAACACTTCTGCCCCAATACTTGGAATGCCATGCACCTCCTTATCTTCCAGAAAGGTGGGGTAGTGGCATGGGGCCCCCACTCTCCTCCTTGGGATTGAAAGGAGTCCCTTTCTCCCTGGGGCAGGGGTGGAACCAGTAGCCCCTTTTCCCCCTGCCTAAATTCTTACCACAGCAATTGAGCTGCATCAGGTGGAATGGCTGGGATGGGCCTGTGGGACTCTTCTACAGCCATGCATTGAACCCCTGCAGGGGTGGGGAGGCCCCCTCAGAGTGGTAGGTCTTGTAATTAATGCTTCAGTGAGATGATTAGACCAGTTCACACCTCTCAGAGCTATTGTTTCAGGCTCTTGTCAGACTCAGGCAGACACCCCTGCTTTGGATACTCCTGGATCAGATTTTCCAGGTTTTCTTCTCAACCAGGAGACCTAGAATCCCCTCATTTTTTAAAATGAAAGCTGAGATTCTGGTGTACTGACGTGACTCCAGGAGCTGGGGCCCAAGGCCCAAGGCCTTAATCTGACCTAAAGGACAGGACATGACTGTGGATTGATTGGGATAGACAAGCTCTGCATCTGGGATACCTTCTGGTTCATTTCATTCATTTAAATGTCCCCACCACTTCTGGCAATAGGTGTGGATTTTGTCTTTCATCTGGCCCTCATTACAAGGAACATCTCTCCTCTTAGGCTCAGATTTACCAAGTGCAGACCTTGGTAGCGTATTGGTGGTAGCATATTGCCAATTACTGTAAATTATTGATATGAGAAATAATTATGAAGCACACCAATGCAAGCCTCTGGTGCCCAGGGAGCTGAGTAACCCAATAAATACGGTAGAGATTCAGATGCAATAAAAACATAATTAAAACCTCCCTTTACTATTTAAATCAAGGACACAAAGGAGGGGAGAACAAGATCAATAAAGGAGAAAAAAATGAAAAGAAAGGGAGGCCTGGCATTACAAACAGCACATCTGCAAAACAAACCAGATCTGGGCTACTCAGAATTTGATCTGTAAATATTTGTCAGGAGCGCACATCCCTTTCTGGCCTGCCAAGGTTTAGTTAACACTACAAGATTCATGAGAGAGGCGCTTTACTATACAGCTGGAATGACTCTTCAGGATGGTGGTGCTGGAATTAAAATGCTAAGAGTTGAGTGAAAAGGGTCCGGGTGAGGCAGAATTATTCCCCGCTATGAGAGATACAGCCAGGGGAATGAACAATTAGAAGGACAGCTTTACAAAAAGGGCGAGTCTTCACAAGGGAGAAGGGTTCTTAGCACGTTAGTTAACCCAAGGTAAAATCCTAGGAAAGGCAAAGCACTGTGTAGTTTTCACATGAGTTAATAGGTCTAACTAAAAGTTCAAAGCTATGCAAATAATGGGAGTTTTCACTTTGCTGGCAATTAAAAAAAATGTGTTTCAGGTCCAATGCAATGTTTTGCTTGGAATGAGCATTTTTTTAGGTTTTTAAGTTTAAAAAAAAAATGAAAGGAAAGCTGGGAATGAAATGTTATTTCAAATCAGAAAATTGAAATCTTTCATTTCAACAGTGTGAAAAAGAAAGATTGTTTTATTTTTTGGGGGGGAGAGGAGGTTCCCCCACATCAACTGAAATAATTCTGTGAAATCAACATGAATTTGCAAAGCATTTCAGTGCCACTAAATCTGTATTTTATGCAGAAAAATCTTTCTGTACAAAATATTACCCAGTTCTACCAAAGTTGGGGGGAAGCTTAGGGTTAATGACAACTGTCTAACTCCTGTTAAAACGACAAACCGCCATTTCTTCCCTTGGATTTTATGTGAGCTCACTCACATTAAGATGACACCTTTTTTCCTCATGGAGACAAGGCCAAATAGGAATTATTTTTCCAGCCAAAGTGCATGTTAACAACAATGGGTCCCAAAGCTTCTTCGCTCTGCTCCCAAAACCAGCCACAGTTTCCTGATCCAAAATTTCACAATCTTACATGTTAGTGGGAGACTGTTTGATCAGTCACAGCAAAAGAATGCCGGTGGAGGTGTTGGGTAGGAGACCTTGGAGAGAGTATGCTGGGTACATAGATGCCAGGAGTGGGGTGGTGGCTGGTCTGGTTGCAAGGTAACTGATATAGACCCCAGCCTTACAGCAAAATCCATGCTCATTGCCTTTACACCTGCAGAGCCCGTTGCAGGATTGGGCTTTGAGGGGTCAGAAGTACTGATGACATGACAAGCTTTTTTGTCTTCCATCCTGCAATGGGCTCCTTCTGTTCCTCAAAGTCACTGTGGCTCTCCACACACCCAGGGGTCTACCTACACAGCATCAGTTGCAAGACTGGGGCTGAAGTTATCAACCAACCTGATCAGATGATCAGAGAGTCGAGAGAACTCCTACCTGACAATATTTTAATTATATATTCAGCTTTTCCTGCAAAAGTTAGCACTGCCTTCCAGCAGGAAGCGATAGAAATGGAAATGTCTTGATAAAGTTGTTTGGGCCACAAACTGTGGTTAGACAGGCTCTCTTTGGCATCTTCAGCTTTTTTAATGAAGAGTAACCTATGAGAATCGCCGAGGTTTGTTTTGAGGGGCAACATTTTTCGCTCTGTTCTTACCTATTGACATTAACATGTAATACTCTTGCTCGGCAAATGTGAAAAGTGGTAAGAGACAGAGATGAGCAGATTTAAGCAGAAGCAAGTTCTACACACTTAGGGCCTACAATGAGATTGTTTCCAGACTTACAATGTTTTGTGCTATTTGTGCCCAGATTCCAAGGACAAGGCCCAAGGAATTGTGAGACTGATGGCTTGTTTACACAGTGGGTCAATGTGCTCTATGGGAGTGTGATTGCTGGAAGCACACTAGAGAACCTTACATGCACACCAGCAGGTTCTACATGGACCAATTAATGTGCAACTCACTAGTGAGCTTTAAAAATGACCTGCCCACCCCCACATGTAGACAAGCCCTAAGTCAATATAAAAGCAACACAAAGAAATGCACCCCACATTGTGTTAGGTTCCCTGTTGTTTCTTGTTGCCTCCTGTAACATTATGAAGCAAATCAGCACTAAAAGAAGGAATCAGCTAGTTGGATTCCCCCTTTCAAAAGACGATAATGTATTTCAGTTACTGAAACGGAACAAAAAATATCCCCCAGCTCAAGGTCACCCCAGCCAAGAACAACCTTCTCCCAGGTGCCCTGTGAACTGCTGCTCCTGGTGCAGCCTCTTTTATGGTCACTGTACCTCTTGTGACCATAGATTGTAATAAACTCTTCATTTGCCAGGGATGGGCCAGGGATTCTAACTTGTCACACTGCCATACTGGTCTTGTAATTAGCCGTCTGCTTATTATGTTAAAGTTTACAAGTTAGGCCTTCTGAGAGCAAAATGGGCTCTTCTGTAGAGATTTGAAACTGGTGGATAGGGCTAACACAAAGCACAAGATAAGCTAGAACACCTTGGGCACCCATACAAGCGCTACAGACCACGGGGCTGCTATGTCCACCTCTCTCCCATGGAGACCCAGAGTCCAAAGTGAGAGGAGCATTCAGGTGATAGATATTACCATTGCACTGCCTGTTCTACCCATCCTAGCAGTTTGTCTCCCCTCTATATACAATATCTTAAAACCAATCCCGGTTGCAGGGCATGTCAAACCCTCAGAAAGTTTTGAATGTTTTCTTTTTCTAGTCTCTCTTCCATGCATAGAGGGGGAAAATAAAGACGAGTCAGATCTTTGCTACTTAAAATGACAAAGACACACTGTAAGGCAAGGAACACACTGTGGAGAGGCTAATTTCTTATCACATACTGTCAATAGGCATTACTGTGTTTTGTTATCTCTCCACTAGTCTGATGAGGTTAACTCCAAACCTGTTCAATGCTAATGTTCTAGGGTACGTAGAAGGATAACATTTTTTTAAATTTTGCAAGTCAGTTACACTTTGAACATCCAAATTTGCTCGTTAAGAACAATTCTATAGTACCCACACATCTTAAATAGTCGCTACTACAGTCTCGGCCTATTAGGAAGTGTAATAATTTTGATGCCTTTAGTTTTCTAATCATGCACATATTGTACAAGCAGAGAATTTTTACACTATCGTCCCACTGCAATGTCTTTGCTCTCTTTGCCATCTTCAGCTTTTTTTAATGAAGAGTAACCTATGAGAAGTTCCTGCAATTTCTGTTGCCCAACTTCTACTATTTTCAATATCGGAACTTTTCAATAAATGGAGACATAGTTGCTGGGTCCAACTCCGCAGACCTTGGGCAAAATGTCCATTGCAGTCACTGGGAAGTTTGCCCAATGTAAGAAATGCAGGATGGGACCTTTGTTGGATTATGCTGTCTGCTCTGGGAAACAGAAGTGACATGTACATTTCTGCTTTCATTTGCTCATAGGGCTCTCTTGCTCCTTATAGGCAGTACTGTCCTGAGTGGAAGTTATCTTCCAAACAAATGATCAAACATTTACACTGCCTGCTCCTCTCCTTTGGTGGTAATACCGGCCGGAGAGCCGTGCCCCCTGGCAGTAGCAGCAAAGCACACAGATAAACACAACACACTTGTTTACAGCCTGGCGTGGATTTGTTACAGAGAGCTGTTCAGAAAAGTCTGATTCTCACCATACCCAACTTAAAGATTCATTGTTGACCTTTTCTTCCTACAGGGACATCTCATATGACAGGAACAATCAGGTTTCAATGCTGAAGGTCATTCACATCAACCTTGTCCATTTTCTGCTTGCCTACAAGTCCACGCATGCTCTTCTGCTTGCCAGGATCATGTTCAGTCCCCTGATCTGAGAGAGGCTTCATAGCATACATTAAGGAAAATTCTAATAAGTTGAACTCATGCTGATCTCCCTTCTTTAGCGGTTGTTTTGGTGATTTGTTGACCTCTGCAGCTCACCCAAGAATTTTTCTAGTCTTGACAGAGTGGATAAAGTAGACATGCATTTTATGTGCCAACTTTTCTGTATTTTCAGCATTGTACTTGGCACATAGCAGGACAGTGATGTGCAAGTTTAAGAAGTGTGGAAAGCCTGCTGTGTGTATCTATGGTGTCTCAAAGTAGCCTAAAATAATCTCTTCCCCCTGTTAATAGTGATTCTAAAGTATGAGTGATGGCTGAGGAGTCGTTAATAGCCAAGCGGAAGCTTAATAAGATCTACTTACATTTAAATGGTGCATTCGGGAATGCAGGGAAAGCCTCCTTCCTTATTAGTTAGCTCTATGCACAACTTTATTTTTGTCTGTTAATTATTTTAGGATTGTCTCTGATTGTTGTATCAGCCATCGCAAAGGGCACCTAGGGGGCCTAATCATCTCTGGCACCTGTTGCGCTTTCCCCTTTATTAACTGATAGGAGAGAAAACCAAAGTAAAGGGAGATTAAGGTCAGTGTCCCCTCAACAGACAATCGCTGTATAATCCACTGCATTATTGCTGGGCAAGATTATCAGCATTGATATGATCCATTCTTCAAGACATTCAGCTCTTTTGAGGTGTGCGGCTCTGGTGTGCAATACAACAGCTTTCCCTTCCTATCTAAGCAAAGAGAAATGAACCCAGTTTTCTGCTACATCCCACCGATGTGCCGTCAGTGATTGTCTTCATGCAGATGCTACGCTAACAGGATGTGTTTGCCTTGTCATTGTAGCACACAGCCCAGCCAGTCTGCTGGTGCTACGTACTTACAGCCAGAACATATGGGGCACTAATGCAGCCACACAAGGGAGTAATAACTCTAATAAACCCCAGCCTCGACTCCGGGCACTTGGCAGGTGCACTGGTTTACTACCTCCTACATGCAAGGTATTCTATTCTATTCATTCTATTCTTATGCTGCCCTCCTCAATGTGATATCTGCATTAATTTGCAAATGTGTATTGTGCTACAGTGGTAATCATTAAAGAACCATCATTTACCTACAGCCTGTGGTATTTACCATCTCACCTCCAGTGCTAGGAATAGGGACGAACCACGGTTTTTAGATATTGCAGACAGGTAACTGGTGAATATCAACTTTTAAGGATTGCTGTGCTTACACTTTTAACAGTCTCTGGCTTTTTTGGTGGCCTGAGTGGGAAGTTCAGAGGTTGTTGGCATCTTTTCGCCTGCAAGAGATGGTGGGAATTGTAGCCTATGATGTAGATGGTTTGCAATGTCTCATGTGACTGAATAGTCCAATCTGAGATTTGCATGATCTTTGGCAGTTATTGCAAATGTATGTATCTTGGTTGAGAGCTGCTTACTTCCTACGGGGCCTTTTCTTTTCAAGCAGTAGGAGCCAGCTCCAGTCAAGGACTTTGATGTCCTGACGGAGATGATAGCGCCACCTGACCACATTGGTCAGGATCAATTCCAAATTCCTTCATGTCTCACTTGCATGTGTCTTTATAGTGAAGCTTGGGACATCCTGTTGTTCTTGTTCCCTCTGATAGCTCCCTGTATAGCATGTCCTTGAGTATGTGTCTGTCTTCCAACCTACTCAGAGGGCCCAGCCAGTGCAGTCGTCTTTGCATGAGAAGGGCTATCACACTTGGTAAATTTGCCCTTTGAAGAACTCTGCGCTGGTGACTTTATCCTGCCATTTGGTGTTGAGTATGTGGCATAAATAATGTAGGTGGAAACTGTTTAACCTCTTCTCCTGATGAGCATAAGTCGTCCATGTTTCCCCACCATACATGAGAGTGCTGAGGACGCAGGCTTGGTCTACTAGCATTTTGGTCTTGATGGTCAGCTTTGAGTTGTTCCAGGCTCTTTTAGTTAGTCTGCTAAAGGTGGCAGCGGCCTTTCCAATGCGAACATCTCTTCTTCGAGTGAGAGGCTGGTGGCCACTGTAGAACCTAAACAGCTGAACTTCTGAACGACTACTAGCTGGTTTGTGTTTAAGGTACTTGAAGAATCTTGTGGAACCCCCGTCCTAATACAACCATTTTCTTGATGCTGATGGTAAGAGCAAATGCCTGACAGGTACTTGAAAGGTGGTGCATGAGTTCTTGTAGTAGATCTTCATTGTGGGCTATGAGGGCAGCATCATTAGTGAATAGAAGTTCCCTAATTAGCACCTTTTTGACTTTGGTCTTTGACTTAAGTCAGGACAGGTTGAAGAGTTTCCCATCTGATCTTGTGTAGAGATACACTTCATCTTTCATGTCCTTAAACGCACAGTTCAAGAGTATTGAGAAGATTCCAAACAGTGTAGGGGAAGACCACATCCTTGCTTCACTCCACTTTTCATCTCATAGCTGTCTGAAGCGGACCTGTCAAACTGGACAGTTGCTCTCATGTTGTTGTGGAATGAACGTATAAGACTTAACAGGGTTGGTGGACATCCTGTCTTTTCTACTATTGCAAATAGACCTGCTCTGCTGACTGTGTTGAATGCTTTGGTTAGGTCCACAAAGGAGATGTACAATGGTCGGTTTTGCTCTCTGCACTTTTCTTGAAGTTGATGCAGAGAAAATATCATGTCTATGGTTGATCTTCCAGCCCAGAATCTACGCTGTGATTAGGTAGACACGATTCACCAGCTGTTGTAGGCGCACCAAAATGACTTTTGCAAAAGCTTTTATTGCTGTGCTTAGTAGCAAGATACCCCTGTAGTTGTTGCAGTTGCCCTTTTCACCTTTGTTTTTATACAAAGTGATAGTGTTTGTTTCATTCATCTTTTGTGGCACCTCACCCTCTTTCCAGCATTTCAGTAGCAGCTGATGAAGATATGGTAATAGGCTGTCTTTCCCGCACTTGAGGATTTCTGCTGGGATGACATCTTTTCCAGGCGCCTTGTCACTTGATAGCAAATCAATGGCCTTGCTTAGCTCTTCTACAATGGGCTCCACATCTAGTTCTGGCATGACCTGTAGAGTCGGTATTTGGTCCAGTGATTCGCTGGTGATGTTTCTTCCTTGTGCGTATAGCTCTGAATAGAGTTCAACCCAACGCAACAACTGTTTGCTTTGATCTGTAATGATTTCACTCCTGTACGATTTGAAATGGGCCACCTTGTTGACAGTGGGCCCTAGAGATTTCTTCAGGCTGTCATACATGAGGTTTCCTGTGTCTGAGGCTGAGTTCAGAGGTAGGAGTTAGAGAACCGGGGGCTCATTGTATTTAACATAGTTTGGACATCCTAGGAGAAAGAGTGGGAGGAGAGAGATAATTATGGCCTAGCTATGCATTCTCAGCCCCACTATGAAATACCCAAACATTCTATTAACCACATTTTAAACAGTAACCAATATACCTTAAATTCCAGGATAATTCACCTATGTTTGTAATTAATGTTTGAAGGTAAAAGTGTTTTAAACTTACTTTAATTTGTGCGTTTCTTATCCACTCCCAATAAGTTAATGTTGCTCCTCGAGAAGGTGTCTCCTAGCAACAAGACACACTCATAGCTTTCAGAATGGCTTCTTCCACTTCTGTTACTTTAGAAATGGATATTGGATACCTATTGGTGGAAGAGAGAATTCCCATTATTGACCTCTGCCCAGGCACAGAATCCACCACGCCCTGGAAGATGGCAGGCAATTCTCTGTGGTTCACTTGCTATAGTTCTGAGAATCTCTCTGCCAACTACTGTCCCCACCTACACACGTTTTTAAAATGAACAAGATCTACTTACTAACCAACCTTTCACCACTAATTCCAGTGCAGGGTAGATGGCTATTGATGACTTAGTATGGTATGAACACGAGGTGTCAACCCTAGGGCTACATCATATCCTTTCAGTTAAATCCAGGTGTAAGATGAATCTGCTCACAAGAGAAGGATACATTGCACCTTGGGTCTACACCCAGTAAATTCTAAGTGAATGGCGAACTTGAGTGTGGTTTATACCAAGCAGAGAAAAATCTTATGAGGAACTGAAAGGCAATGTTCACCAGAGACAAGTGTATTTTAGGGCCTCATCCTGTTTTCACAGCATGTAGGGAGAGAGTGGTTTTTTAGTTACTTCTGCACTGAAATCAAACGATGATTGCCATGAACTTCCAATTATTATTTGTGCACACAGAGGCCCTATTGTGCTAAGCACTGTACCTACACAGTCCCTACCTTAAAGAGCTCACAGGCTAAACAGATAAGGCAATGGGAACCAGAATCACAGAGAAGAAGGGACTTGCCCAAGGTGAGTAATAGAGCTGGAACAGAATCCACGTGTTCTACCTCCTCGTCCAGTGCCCTGTGTATTAGCCATTGCTGCCCCCCTGCTGAGGAGCCAGCATGACCTTCTACAGCCTTCTGGAAACCCAATACACAAGCAAGACGCTGTAAGCTTCCCTCTTTAGTTTTGTATAAATCTAATAATAATAGAGCAATTACAGCAGGCATCATCCACCTGAACTGTGGAGCCAAGGATAATGTGAGGCAGCATAATCTCATGCAGTTATGGTCACTTTAGCTGTTCCTTGTAATAGTATTACACAGCATTTTCAAACAGAAATGCAAATTTCAAGTTGCTCTTTCTACCTGGTAATGACAGACTGCATGACAAAAAAACCCTGCAATCACCTGGACTATTTTGCCAATTGTCAATAAAGGAAGACGGCATGTGAGAACAAAAAACCTTTGCAAGCAACCTATTTTTACTATTTATTGACTTGGATAAGAATGCTCCTTTGTATCAGCTCTTAAAAAGAGACAGGTAAATCAGAACAGAAATGCCCCTAAGACATCACCACATCAAACTATCCATCAGCAATAACTCTTCCCTTTGTCAGCCTAGAGTGCTAGGACAGGGGCCAAATGATGTTTTACAGCTTATTATTATTTATTTATAATATTACAGTAGCACCTAGAGGCCACAGTTTGAGATCTAGGCCTCATTGTACCAGGTGCTGTGCAGATACAGAGGGAGAGCTAGTCCCTGCCCAAAGAGCAAGTCAGACAATGGGGGAGGGGAGGAGGGGAGGAGAAACCAGTCATTGAATTTGACAATTCTGCCTCCTTCTTTCTCTTCCGTGGCTGCAGAGGTTCAACAGTTGTCACTGAACCAGCGCAGTTCCGCTCTGCAAGGGCGCTAAGGCAGACCTGGGGGAGCTCTGCGGTAGATTTGTAGCCTCTGCATGGTGCAATGCATTGCCCCACCAGGGTTCCCGGCACCTCTCTGCACAGCAGAGTCGGGGGCCGGAGCAGAGGTGGAGTCAATGCAACCCCAGGAGGAACATTGGAACCCCAAGAGCAGCGGGGGGGAAGGGGAGGTTACTGAAAGCTCAGGGGTATGGGAGCAGCTCTTCCACTACTGTAGGGCCTTTGTGGAACACTTCCTTCTGTCTCCAGCCTCTGATCCCTGGCCTACACCCAGCTATCCAGGCTTGACGTAGAGTCATGCATGGAGCACAGGTGTGCACAGATCATGTGGCGTGGCCTCCACCCTCCTTGTTTCCAGCCACTAAATCACATTCAAAATGCTAAAACTACGTGAAATGCTTTCCCAGCCTTGCTTTCCCATGTGAGCACTGGCTGCGCTGCTGCCATGGGGATGTCACATACATGCAATGGAAGGGGAGAGGATCTGTGAAAGCTGTGACTGGGAGGGATTGTCAAAAGGCTTCTGGAAGAACAAGGAAGGATGGTCCTGCTCTTAGGCCAGTAACCTAGATGTGGGGAGACCAGGACTCAAGTCCCTCCCCTGCAGGGGTGAAAGTAAGTTAGAGGATTTACCCGTCTGCCGGAGGTCCTGAGCAGGGGGCATGGCCTCAACTGGAAGAGGCAGGGCCCTAAATCCCCGGGCCCTTTAAATCTTGATTTAAAGTGCCTGGGGCTCCAGCTGCGGTACTGCCACAGCCCTCCTTTTCTTTAAATCACTGAGGAGCCCTCAGGGCTCCCGGCTGCCACTGCTACCCCGGGGCTCGAGGCTCTGGGAGAGCTTTAAAGGGCCTGGGGCTCTGCTGTGGTAGCAGCTGCCAGAGCCCCGAGCCCGTTAAATCCCTGCCTGGAGCCCAGCTGCCTGAGCCCTGGGGTAGCGGCGGCCGGCTCCATCGGGGATTAAAGGGCCCCGGGGCTCCAGCCGCCAACTACGCCCTGGCCCTTTAAATCCCCCTCCGGAGCCCCACCGCTGCTACCCCAGGGCACAGGCAGCCGGGCTCTGGCAGGGATTTAAAATGGCCGGGCAGTAGCGAGGGGCTGGAGCTCCTGGGGGCCCTTTAAATCCCCACCAGAGCCCCCCTACCCCACCCCAGGGCTCTGGCAACAGGGCTCTGGCGGGGATTTAAAGGGCTGGGGCGGTAGCAGCGGCTGGAGCTCCAGGGCCCTTAAATCCCTGCCAGAGCCCCGCTGCCGCTACCCCAGGGCTTTAAATTGCCATCTGGGGAAAGCCGGTCCGGGTACGTACAGGGGCATACCGGCTTACTTTCACCTCTGCTTCCCCTGCCATACGTTCCAAGGCCTGAAGGGACTGGTGTGATCATTTAGCTGGACCTCCTGTGTCACACAGGCCAGAGAACTTCCCCACAATAATCCCTGGAGCAGAACTCTTGGGAAAAACTTCCAATCTTGATTGCCTGTCATGGAGAATCCACTAGGACCCTTGGTAAATTGTTCCACTGGTTAATGACCCTCAAAAATGTATACCTTATTTCCAGTCTGAATTTGTCTAGCTTCAACTTCCAGCCACTGAATTGTGTTATAGCTTTCTCTGCTTGACTGAAGGGCTCATTATTAAATATTTGTTCCCCCTGTAGGTACCTATAGACTGTGATCAAGTCACCCCTTAAACATCTCTTTATTAAGATAAATTGATCGTGCTCCTTGAGTCTATCACTATATAAGGCTTGTTTTCTAATTCTTTAATCAATCATTCTTGTGGCTTTTTTCTCCCCTCTCCAATTTATCAACATCTTTCTTGAGAACTATCAGTTAGCCAGTTTTTAATCCACTTAATGTGTGCCATGTTAATTTTGTATCATTCTAGTTGGTTAATCAAAATGTCATACCATACAAAGTCAAATGCCTTAATCTAAGGATATCACATCAACCCGCTTACTTTCATCAAACAAACTGGTAATCTCATAAACAAGAAAGCTATCCACTGAGCAGAGCAACATGTAAATACCTTTTAAAAGACCTGGGCCTTGCTCCTGAATTGAGCTCTCGTGCCTTGTCCCATGTGGGAATCGTCCTGGTGATGACTTAATATTTCCAATACTATGTGTGTTGTGTTATAATATTCCAACAAATTCCTGAGTATGCCTTTAGGATTGTTTTATTATCTATCACCCTACTTTTCATGCTTGGGTAGTAGCAGTAATATATCAAGGTTTCAAGCATTTATGTCATGCAAAAAAGAGATTTAATAAAATCACTAAATAAAATCATACCTAAAGTCCCCTGTTCCAGAAATGAGAGAAGGTCCAGGTTTAGAATTGGAATCCAAGCGGGTAACCAATCCACAAAAGTGTTACAATTGAAATCTGTGTACCAGAATATGTATCCGTATTTAAAAAATGTCTTTGGAATTCGGCCTTTTCTCACCTTTAATAAGACTCTGGAAACATTGCTAATCAATCCTAATGACACTAGTGTGGAAATCTATTCTAGTCCTCAATGATCGGATGGCGTTATATGTTATAATTTGGCTCTGAATTATGGTTTACATCAATTATAATTGAACACTGCTTCCCATAGTGCCATCAGACTGTGATGAGAACAGAAAGGTAGTGGACATTAGAGGAATATAATCAAAATTGCCTAACTTAATTAAGGAGGAGATTTATTAAAATAGTGAGTTATGTTTCTCTGATTTAGAGCACAGCCTGGCTTTGTCCTTCCGATTTGGGGTTCTTAAGTGTTATGGTTCTGTCTTTTAACAAATCAAAATGTGACACTGTAACTTTCAGAGCCAGTAGTTTATTGTTTGTAACTAACTTGAAACATAACAACCTTGGACTCAGGAGGGGAGGCAGGACATGTGTGTGTGTGCGGGGGGGGGGAGGGGGGGTTAATTGAGGAAACCTAGCCAAAAGATGTGTGCTTTCAAAGGAGATCAGACCAGCCTGGCTCCTTGGAGGAAGAAGCCTGTTCCAGATGTATAGAAAATGGCTGGAAGGCCATTCCTGGCAGGCTGCGCCAGTGCTTCCCTATGGACCTGGGCCTGAATGTGCTGAACACAACCCTCATTGACTTCAAGGGAATCAGAGGCTGGGTCAGGACTTGCTGGAGCTGTTCAGCTGTTTACATGGAGGCCTGGGTGGGAACAGGACACAAAAGGCCCAGAGTTTGGTAGCTCAAGGCTGAATGAAGTCTTAATTCAGCAGCCCCCCAGAAGTAAAAGAAGATAATTAAAGGAGTGTTAATAGCACGCAGCTCTTTTCTTAACGAGGTCCCAGTCTTCACACAGTGATGGAAGAGGATATTAGGCAAGAAAAATCTTTTCAAAGCCATCACTTTAATGAGCTTCTAACTAATGGCTCTCTCTTACAAGTACAGGTGCTATTATTACAGCATTACATTCAAAATTATATCCCTGCCTGAAGCCAACAGAAGTTCAGCATTCTGGCTGAGAACCCTCCGGTACTCCAGTTTGGAGATCCTGCATCACACACATCACTGTACAGGAAATCAGGGCTGTGACCGAGATTGCAATTTCCTGCAATGTCTTTGTGAATTTCATTGAAAGAGAGTTGAAGTCCATTGCATAATAAATGTAGTTTTGTCACTGGGGGATTGTATGGAACGTCCTCAGGGAGGAGCGGGTAGGTGGGGTGGAGGCTTGGGGTTGGGGGCGAGGCATGGCCTGTGTAAACTCTGGGATATGTTCTGACCATCAAAGGACTATTTTAAACAATGAACCAGACACATAGTGAAGGGTTTCAAAACTTTTGAAGTTACACCTTGAAGAGAGAGTGGGGTCTGCGGGTTACCTGTTCATGCTCTGCACAGATCAGAGATCTAGGCTGCACACAGGAAAGGCTAACCTATGGGTTCTTGTTCTGTAACCACAGAAAAACCCTGTGTGGGGTTGAAGGACTGACTCCTACCAGAGCCCTTGTTGGAGTTGCGGGGAGGTATCTCTGGTAAGCTTATTGCCATGTATAAAAGGACTCTTAGTGTTCTAGTGTGTTCTCTGGAAGGCTTTTATCTTAATAAATGGGCTTGCTTAGCAAAGCCGGGTGGTACCATCTAACTGAAGCAATTAAACTCTTTCTAGGCTCTGAGGAGAAAGCAAAAAAAGCAGACCTGCCTAGGTCGTATGATTTGCTGGGGAACTTATGGTGTAGGCAGGGAACCGAGCAGCCTGGCAATACCCTGGTCAGGAGGAAGAGAGACATGGGTCTCTGCGCAAGAGAGCTGACGGCTGAGGATGCAGGAGCTTAGAACAGGTGCCCTTGCTGGACCATGGAGGGTAAATACAGGTGCAGCTGCCCTGAACTGTGACAAAGATGCTAGCCTCTTAGGCTCCTCCAGATATGCCAGGGTTTATTGTGTGCGATATTTTTATTCAAGCTCTGTATTTTCCTAGCATCTGCTGATCAAGCTTAGACCTTAAAGCACATTTAGGCTTGATGCTACAGTAAGAACAGGGCAAACAGACCCCTGTGCTCACATGGATCGCTCCTAACAACAATACAGTTCTGCCTAGGGGTCCGGGTCTGTCCATGCAGATTTCAGTGCAGGTTGGGATCTCAATTGCTTTTTTACCTCTCTCAATCTGCATTTGATTCTGGCAAAATTAGCCCTTTGTTCAATATAAACAGTAACTGTGGAAGCAATCATCTTTTTGCACTTTGTCAGCTGTGCAGGTTTGTGGTGTTGTTCAATAAAGACATAGCCAGTGCCAAGGTGTAAGGCTCTTAAACCTGCATCACAATGTCCAGGTTTGCTGCTATACTGTTAAAATGCTCAGAAAATCGTTTATTCAACAATTTTAGCCTCTTTTGCTGTTCCCAAGTTGTCAATGAGCACTTTGTGATTTTCTCAAATGTATTCACCTTTTGTGAACGGCTCTAGGGCAGCAGATTGTGAGTTGGATCATTTGGAAGCATGAGCCAAAAATGTTTACAGTTGGGTCCCTTCAAGTCTAATATATGTACCAGGCTATGAAATGCTGTTGGTAACCGAGATGGGAGAACTATTGAGGAAAACGTGATTCCCTGAACATTTCCCAAATCTGGAACTTAACGTGGACCAAGTCTTTGGTATGGCTCTGAAGTGCGTGTGACAGCTGCCACCCTGGCTAACGCACTGGGGCCTGAATCAAGAACCTTGGAGCTGAAAGCATGAGCTACTATAGCTTAAGCTAAAAAGCCAAGACACTGTAACTGGAGTCGAAACAGACTCATACCCTTTGTGGATTGACACCGCAGGGTACCTGTAACACACTCAGGGGGTGATGAACTTATAGTTATATTTCATTATTTTGTATCCTTCTGCATTTCTGCGTTCCAGCCAGGACCGGAGAGATACCAAACCAGAAAGACTCAGCTCACACTACTCATGCTCTAGTTGGCAGCAGGAGATGAGAAAGCCCGTTGGCATGAGATTTCCAGTCTAGGGTTGAAGACAAGAGATTTACAGTATATAATTAAGGATCACACAGCACTTTGAACATGCAGGCTGGGATTTCCAGAGGAGTTAGGTGCCCAACTCCCTTTGAATTTCAATAGTATTTGGATGCCTAAATCCCTTAGGCTCCTTTGAAATTCCCGGCCGTGAATGGCAGATAATGCTAAGTGTTAGTTAACTAAATTCCACCATATGCTAGTGTACCCACATGTTTGTTGTATTTAACTGTTGAATACCATGCAAACGACTGGAAATTGCATTTGAAAAAAATATGATTGTGTCTATCTACAGTATACACATAAATGACATACATAGAGATGACTAAATATTTCCAGTTCCCTTTAAGGGCCCCAATCCTGCACTCAGGGAAATCAACAACAAGAATCTTATTGACTTCATGCCTGCAGGAATAGGTGCTGGAACCAGGGGAGCTGCTGCAGCCCCTGGCTTAAAGTGCATCATATCCAGGGTTTACAGTTTGGTTCAATGGCTCTCAGCACTATACAAATTGTTCCAGCAGCCCTGCATGCGGGATGGAGTCCCTAGAAAGATGGATGATAAATTTCAAAGGGAAAAAGGGATTGGTAAATTCCTGCCCATAAGAGAGATCCTGTGGACCAACTAGAGCAAAACACATTTCCTTCCCAGGTACTGCTATTGAAATCAGGTCTGCAGGAGGGCATTGTCAGTCACGAAGTTTTATCATCAAAGTCACATTACAGCAGAGTGAGTGCAGAATCAATATAAAAATTAAGCAACTACAGTTTTTATTACAAGGTGATATTTGGAATTGATCCCTTAGGCTTTCCAGTCACCTCAGCTTTATTTTATATGTCGCTGAGTGGAGCGTTGTGGGATGTAGTTAGAATGCAGGGACTGATCAGTCGTAATCTAATTCTAAACAGGCCACAACCAAACTGCTACAAAATAAAGATAGGCAGGGGCATCACGTGGATAGATTTGTTTATGGCATAGTCAGTCTCTCTTCTCTGTGTCTAACTGGGAAAAATACTCTTCTGCTCTTACCTGTGTGCAACACAGATGATATTAGTTTGGGGGTTTTGCCGGCATAGGAAGAATTATTTTACAGAAAATATTAACTGTGAAAGGAAAAATAATATTACCAGCTGATCCAGCCCATGCTTGTAAAATGCTAAGCTACAGCAGATAAGTGTATGAACAGCTGGCAGTAAGAGGTAGAGGATATCTTACTTGTTCACAGTAATGACGGTCTGACTATAAAGCCAACATTGTATTGTTCATAGAACTCCTCGAATGAAGGAGGGCTTTAGGAATTATGAATGAACAAAAAGGCAGTGTTAATCATCAGCTAATTTACAGAAAGATATTGTTGGTGGCTTTCTATAGCTTCCCACAGAGCTGGAGTCCTAATTAGTTTCAATCACTTTTAGCTGGTACTTGCAATTTTTTCTCTGTATTCACAGGGCTGAACACCTGAAGCTGATCAATCACTTTCGGATTAAATCCAGGTTGTCTCATCGCATGATTCGGTTCTTCAATCACAATGTGGCTTTTTTACCACTATGGCTGGCTACAAGATTTGTTGTGTTGTGCCTTCTGCAATGGAGGGTATTGGAACCTCCCATTGTAAAAATCAGCAGCTCCTGATGAGGTGCTTTGCCAAAGCCCCCAAAAGCACCACCAAAAAGCTTTAGTGGTACCTTCTTCATCTCTGAGACAGATTGGTCGGGGGATGGTCTCTCCAAACTGTTAGACCGGGGGAGCTGCAGGTTCCCCACAAACTATTAGTTGTGGTCACCCTAGTTCCTGGCCCTTCCTGCTAACACTTATTGTGTGGGCTCATATCACAGACAGGGAGGTAGGCAAAGTTTCTGGTGTCCCATCAGACAGACCCTTTCCACAGTAAGCCCCCTTAGTCAGCTGGTGCTGATCTTACATCGGCAACACCTGCCCCTCCTGCTCATCAGGAACCATCACTGCAAATCCTGCTTTGCAGGGCTCCTTCCTTGCTTACAGCTTGTGCAGAAGGCAGCCGTGGTTCTGCTTGGGGCTGTGAACTGCCGGGATTCTGTTACAGCCAGATTAGCAGATTGTTTGTTTTTAAAGAGCACATTGGCGGACGACCTCAGTACATTGGAGAAACCCTCCGTGAGCCCCCTCTGACTGACCTTCCTCCATCTAGCTACAGGTACAGAAAGAAACATTGCAATACTATGTCAGGTTTCAGAGTAGCAGCCGTGTTAGTCTGTATTCGCAAAAAGAAAAGGAGGACTTGTGGCACCTTAGAGACTAACAAATTTATTTGAGCATAAGCTTTCATGAGGTTGCATCCGATGAAGTGAGCTGTAGCTCACGAAAGCTTATGCTCAAATAAATTTGTTAGTCTCTAAGGTGCCACAAGTACTCCTTTTCTTATTGCGATACTAGTTGGAGGTCTCATGCTGCCACTAGGAAACTATCCCTGGAGTTCATCAAAATAGATAACTTTGTAAGAGCAAAAACTATTGTAACCAGCTCAGGGTAATTCTAGGTTAAATCTCATTCTGATGGATAAAGACAAATTGTTCACAGAACTAAATACTGACAGGTGCGGAGGTGCAAGAATTCATGACCTAATTTCATTTGTTACATCTGTGCAAACAGAACATAGCTCTGACCAGTAATAGAGACAGGTGATGCTTGGAGAAGGCCAGTTTCTCAGAGCTGAAAACAGACTGAGTGAAATTAAAAAGAGGAGAAATTTAAACAAACATGTGAGTGATTAGGAATTTTATTAGATGCCAAAATGATAAAGTCACCAGCACTCTGCACTCACAAAAGACTTGTTTGCATTAACAAAAATCCTATTTAATAAGGGAGGTGAAAGCAGCAATAAAAAGGTAAAACAATAGATAAAAAATGGAAAAATGGATGGAAATGAGTTCAAATCATCAGCAAGAAAAGGCACAAGGTCTCAATAAATGGCCTGGAGTTAAGGAAAGTAAGAAGGAAGTATTTAAATATATCAGGAATAAATTAAGTCCTAGCAATAGTATACATTTAATACTAGATAAGGAAGATAAAATTGTCAATCACGATGTAGAAGAGATAGAATCATAGAATCATAGAATATCAGGGTTGGAAGGGACCCCAGAAGGTCATCTAGTCCAACCCCCTGCTCAAAGCAGGACCAAGTCCCAGTTAAATCATCCCAGCCAGGGCTTTGTCAAGCCTGACCTTAAAAACCTCTAAGGAAGGAGATTCTACCACCTCCCTAGGTAACGCATTCCAGTGTTTCACCACCCTCTTAGTGAAAAAGTTTTTCCTAATATCCAATCTAAACCTCCCCCATTGCAACTTGAGACCATTACTCCTCGTTCTGTCATCTGCTACCATTGAGAACAGTCTAGAGCCATCCTCTTTGAAACCCCCTTTCAGGTAGTTGAAAGCAGCTATCAAATCCCCCCTCATTCTTCTCTTCTGCAGACTAAACAATCCCAGCTCCCTCAGCCTCTCCTCATAAGTCATGTGCTCTAGACCCCTAATCATTTTCGTTGCCCTTCGTTGTACTCTTTCCAAATTATCCACATCCTTCCTGTAGTGTGGGGCCCAAAACTGGACACAGTACTCCAGATGAGGCCTCACCAGTGTCGAATAGAGGGGAACGATCACGTCCCTCGATCTGCTCGCTATGCCCCTACTTATACATCCCAAAATGCCATTGGCCTTCTTGGCAACAAGGGCACACTGCTGACTCATATCCAGCTTCTCGTCCACTGTCACCCCTAGGTCCTTTTCCGCAGAACTGCTGCCGAGCCATTCGGTCCCTAGTCTGTAGCGGTGCATTGGATTCTTCCATCCTAAGTGCAGGACCCTGCACTTATCCTTATTGAACCTCATTAGATTTCTTTTGGCCCAATCCTCCAATTTGTCTAGGTCCTTCTGTATCCTATCCCTCCCCTCCAGCGTATCTACCACTCCTCCCAGTTTAGTATCATCCGCAAATTTGCTGAGAGTGCAATCCACACCATCCTCCAGATCATTTATGAAGATATTGAACAAAACAGGCCCCAGGACCGACCCCTGGGGCACTCCACTTGACACCGGCTGCCAACTAGACATGGAGCCATTGATCACTACCCGTTGAGCCCGACAATCTAGCCAGCTTTCTACCCACCTTATAGTGCATTCATCCAGCCCATACTTCCTTAACTTGCTGACAAGAATGCTGTGGGAGACCGTGTCAAAAGCTTTGCTAAAGTCAAGAAACAATACATCCACTGCTTTCCCTTCATCCACAGAACCAGTAATCTCATCATAAAAGGCGATTAGATTAGTCAGGCATGACCTTCCCTTGGTGAATCCATGCTGACTGTTCCTGATCACTTTCCTCTCCTCTAAGTGCTTCAGGATTGATTCTTTGAGGACCTGCTCCATGATTTTTCCAGGGACTGAGGTGAGGCTGACCAGCCTGTAGTTCCCAGGATCCTCCTTCTTCCCTTTTTTAAAGATGGGCACTACATTAGCCTTTTTTCCAGTCATCCGGGACTTCCCCCGTTCGCCACGAGTTTTCAAAGATAATGGCCAAGGGCTCTGCAATCACAGCCGCCAATTCCTTCAGCACTCTCGGATGCAATTCGTCCGGCCCCATGGACTTGTGCACGTCCAGCTTTTCTAAATAGTCCCTAACCACCTCTATCTCTACAGAGGGCTGGCCATCTCTTCCCCATTTTGTGTTGCCCAGCACAGCAGTCTGGGAGCTGACCTTGTTAGTGAAAACAGAGGCAAAAAAAGCATTGAGTACATTAGCTTTTTCCACATCCTCTGTCACTAGCTTGCCTCCCTCATTCAGTAAGGGGCCCACACTTTCCTTGGCTTTCTTCTTGTTGCCAACATACCTGAAGAAACCCTTCTTGTTACTCTTGACATCTCTTGCTAGCTGCAGCTCCAGGTGCGATTTGGCCCTCCTGATATCTTTCCTACATGCCCGAGCAATATTTTTATACTCTTCCCTGGTCATATGTCCAACCTTCCACTTCTTGTAAGCTTCTTTTTTATGTTTAAGATCCGCTAGGATTTCACCATTAAGCCAAGCTGGTCGCCTGCCATATTTACTATTCTTTCGACTCATCGGGATGGTTTGTCCCTGTAACCTCAACAGGGATTCCTTGAAATACAGCCAGCTCTCCTGGACTCCCTTCCCTTTCATGTTAGTCCCCCAGGGGATCCTGGCCATCTGTTCCCTGAGGGAGTCAAAGTCTGCTTTCCTGAAGTCCAGGGTCCGTATCCTGCTGCTTACCTTTCTTCCCTGCGTCAGGATCCTGAACTCAACCAACTCATGGTCACTGCCTCCCAGATTCCCATCCACTTTTGCTTCCCCCACTAATTCTACCCGGTTTGTGAGCAGCAGGTCAAGAAAAGCGCTCCCCCTAGTTGGCTCCCCTAGCACTTGCACCAGGAAATTGTCCCCTACGCTTTCCAAAAACTTCCTGGATTGTCTATGCACCGCTGTATTGCTCTCCCAGCAGATATCAGGAAAGTTAAAGTCACCCATGAGAATCAGGGCATGCGATCTAGTAGCTTCCGTGAGTTGCCGGAAGAAAGCCTCATCCACCTCATCCCCCTGGTCCGGTGGTCTATAGCAGACTCCCACCATGACATCACTTTTGTTGCACACACTTCTAAACTTAATCCAGAGACACTCAGGTTTTTCCACAGTTTCATACCGGAGCTCTGAGCAGTCATACTGCTCCCTTACATACAGTGCTACTCCCCCACCTTTTCTGCCCTGCCTGTCCTTCCTGAACAGTTTATAACCATCCATGACTGTACTCCAGTCATGTGAGTTATCCCACCAAGTCTCTGTTATTCCAATCACGTCATAATTCCTTGACATCACCAGGACCTCCAGTTCTCCCTGCTTGTTCCAAGGCTTTGTGCATTTGTATATAAGCACTTGAGATAACCTGTTGATCGCCCCTCATTCCCAGTATGAGGCAGGAGCCCTCCCCTCACAGACATTCCTGCCTGTGCTTCCTCCCGGTATCCCGCTTTCCCACTTACCTCAGGGCTTTGGTCTCCTTCCCCCGGTGAACCTAGTTTAAAGCCCTCCTCACTAGGTTAGCCAGCCTGCTGGCAAAGATGTTCTTCCCTCTCTTCGTAAGATGGAGCCCGTCTCTGCCCAGCACTCCTCCTTCATGGAACACCATCCCATGGTCAAAGAATCCAAAGCCTTCTCTCCGACACCACCTGCGTAGCCATTCGTTGACCTCCACGATTCGACGGTCCCTACCCAGGCCTTTTCCTTCCACGGGGAGGATGGACGAGAACACCACTTGCGCCTCCAACTCCTTTATCCTTCTTCCCAGAGCCACGTAGTCCACAGTGATCCGCTCAAGGTCATTCTTGGCAGTGTCATTGGTGCCCACGTGGAGAAGCAGGAAGGGGTAGCGATCCGAGGGCTTGATGAGTCTCGGCAGTCTCTCCGTCACATCACGAATCTTAGCCCCTGGCAAGCAGCAGACTTCTCGGTTTTCCTGGTCAGGGCGGCAGATAGATGACTCAGTCCCCCGGAGGAGAGAGTCCCCGACCACCACCACCCGCCTTCTCCTCTTGGGAGTGGTGGTCGTGGAACCCCCAACCTCAGGACATCGCATCTCATGCCTCCCAACCAGCGGGGTCTCCTTCTGCTTTCTCCCCCCAGGCATATCATCTGGTCCACTCTCCGCATTGGTACCTGTGGAGAGAACATGAAAGCGGTTAGTTACCTGTGTCTGTGTTACTGGAACCCGGACATTCCGCTTACCTCTTCTGGAGGTCACATGTTGCCAAGCTTCTTCACTGGCCTCTTGGCTCCTCTGTGCAACCTGCTCTATATCTTTAGAGCTTTGTGCCCCTAGAAGCCTATCCTGAGCTTGGTCCAGAAAATCCTCAGTCTCTCGTATACAACGCAGGGTCGTTACCTGTTGCTCCAGACCTTCAATCTTCTCTTCCAATATGGAGACCAGCTTGCACTTTGTACAGACAAAGTCGCTTCTGTCCTGTGGAAGAAAGACAAACATGGCACATCCAGTGCAGGTCACAATAGCTGAACCCCCCCCCTTCCATATCACCTACCTACTATGAGCTTCCTCAGAGACGTTGGCAAGATGTAAGCCTCACTGGGCTCACTCCAGGCGAACTCCCAGGCAAACTCCTGCTGTGAGCTGCTCTGCTGTCCCCGCTGCTCCGCTGGTTCGCTGCCGCTCAGCTGGTTCGCGAGGCTCTGGATAGATGAATTCAAGATAGGATAGATGAATTCAATTCGAGATAGATGAATTCAAACCTTTCTTTTCTGTAGTTAAAAAGCAGGATGATTTATTCATATCTTACGATGATGAGGAACTACTTTCTACTCCCTCAGTAACTAGGTAAGATGTTAAATAGCAACTATTAAAAGTTAAACATTTTTAAATGTGCAGGATTGAATAACTCACACTCAAGAGTATTAAAAGAATTGCCTGAGGAATGCTCTGAACCATTTATATTAATTTTTAATCAGACCTTGAACACTGGGGAAGAGCCAAAAGATTGGAAAAATGTTAATGTCATACCAATAATTTATAAAGGGAAAATAGTATGACCCCACTAACTGCAGACTGCTTAGCCTGACATTGATCCCATGCAAAGTCACAGAAAGACTGATCTGGGACAGCTTCAGTAGACAATCAAAGGATGATAGCATTATTAATGCCAGTTAGTGTGGCTGGAGTGAGTCATCTATGAATGTGGTGGTCTCGATCAGTTAAAGTCTTTAAATCAAGGCTGCATATCTTTGTAAACATTGACATTTGGGCTTGATGCCCAAACTCTACAGGGTGAAGTTCTAAGCTGTTTGCAGGCGGTCAGACTTGATCATTGTAATGGTGTTTTCTGGCCTTAAAAAACTATGAATATGAGGAGTCATAGAATCATAGAATCATAGAATATCAGGGTTGGAAGGGACCCCAGAAGGTCATCTAGTCCAAACCCCCTGCTCAAAGCAGGACCAAGTCCCAGTTATGACAGAAACATGACGTTCTGTCATGAGTCCTTGCAGTCCTCTTCCACATGCTGTTAGGGAACCCACCATTGCACCTTAGATCAGCCAGCTAACTGCCTTTGGGCATGGCGCCATAGAATGAGTTCCATGCCCACCTCACCAGAAATGTCTCAGTCCACTTCCCCCTTAAAAATATTGCTAAATTGTGTGTGGGGGGGGTTAAGTTTCAAAACCATTTGCTTTATGCTCGTTACCCCTCACCTTCCTGCTCCCTGGCTCCCTTTCAGCAGCACCCTCTGTTGAGCGTCTAGAGGACAGTCATCTTTTATTGTTTGATTGGATCTCCTGGTGACATGCTTTGGCAGGTCAGGATTATGGTGACATTTACTAGTATTAGTAACAAAATCTGAGCAAGGCACTGACTCATTGAGAAATAAACGTCAAGTCCCAGACAGACACTTGGCCTTTACTTTGTTTCCTGGCTGCTGTTTGTGCAACAGAAGCTCCTGAGAGGGGGACATGAAAGCAGCAAAGCCTTCCCTGGAGGGCAAGTTTGACTTTTCTAAACATTTGCCCTCTTGCTTAAATTATGCCTGCCCATCCGCAGGCATCGCTAATCCTCTCGTTAGCTAGCACACTGATAGCTCCGCTCCGCTCCGCTCCAGTGTGCTTAGCATTATACAGCTCATCCAAGTATTGATGCAGCAGCACTGAAGAGAATTGAGATTGTTTTTTCCCCATGCTTCCTTCTTTTGAAACTTAAGATGTACACTGGAAATAATTTCAAGGGCGGCTGAACGTTGCCACTGGGGAATGCAAGGGGTTTCAACATTAAGACGAAAAGATGTAAAAAATTTGCAAGTGGTTGACTTTGAAATTCTATTTTGAAGCTAAACTCAAAGAAGCCCTATTTAGCCGGGCCTCATTCAGCCTCCTCTCCACAAATGCGTCTTGCCATTTCTGAAGGAGGCTGAGAGAGGCTTTTTTTTCCATTCAAATCAGAGTCCCATATGATTAAAACACCGGCTCATACAGGGCGGGAAGTTGCAGAGCACAAGTGCAGAGTATGGCATATAAAAGCACAAGGTTCAGAACAATGAGTGGGGTAGAGAATACAGAGGAGGCCAGCTCTACTGTATCCCGTATGGCTGGCTTGCCTTCACTGCATTCTGCCTTTATTAGATTCAGTAGTAATTCAAGGAACCCAAAGGCCTGTATCCTGTAAGACATTAACTTCAGCAGTTAGCATAGGGCTTGCAGCCTATGAACGTTGGCATAGATAAATGACCTAACGGTCACCCCCAAGTTTTGGGAACTGTAAATAGAATGTGCAATGGGGGAGTTTGTCAGAATGTACCATAATGACACCTACCAACCACAGGAACATGAGTCAACCTCTGTAGATGACTGACCACAAGAAGGCCATGACAACAAATTGACGTATTTGATAATAAGTTGAGATCATTGAGACACTAACCTATAGGAGGACACTCCAACATTAGTAAGGTGAGGAAATACAAATAAGGAAGAGGGAGAACCCCCTACTGAATATGCATTAGACACAGCAGTGTCAGCATAACATATTACAAAAGTTGCATGCCAGCCTATGGACAGGAGAAGAGAGAACTGTAGCCCTTGGGAAGTGCCAAAATGATTGCCACCGGTGGTGATGAGGAAGGTGACGGTGATGAGAAAGACAATGGCTAACATTTCAGGTTGTTCTGCAAGAGGTGCTTTGAGTACATGGATGTTCAGCTGGAAATTTTGCATGATTTCTATTTCCCTTACTGAGCTGGAGTGTTTGTGACTGTGCTAAATGTATGAATACACTATTTGTAAACAGAGGAGTTCCTATAGTGTGAGTGTTGCAACCATTCACGTCGGGGTTCCCAACGATACAGTCATTTTAACAATACTTTGATGACATCTTCATCATCTGGACCCATGGAAAAGAAGCTCTTGAGGCATTCCACCATGATTTCAACAATTTCCATCCCACCATCAACCTCAGCCTGGACCAGTCCACACAAGAGATCCACTTCCTGGACACTACGGTGCTAATAAGCGATGGTCACATAAACACCACCCTATATCGGAAACCTACTGACCGATATTCCTACCTACATGCCTCTAGCTTTCATCCAGATCATACCACTCGATCCATTGTCTACAGCCAAGCGCTACGATATAACCGCATTTGCTCCAACCCCTCAGACAGAGACAAACACCTACAAGATCTCTATCATGCATTCCTACAACTACAGTACCCACCTGCTGAAGTGAAGAAACAGATTGACAGAGCCAGAAGAGTACCCAGAAGTCACCTACTACAGGACAGGCCCAACAAAGAAAACAACAGAACGCCACTAGCCATCACCTTCAGCCCCCAACTAAAACCCCTCCAACGCATCATCAAGGATCTACAACCTATCCTGAAGGACGAGCCATCGCTCTCTCAGATCTTGGGAGACAGACCAGTCCTTGCTTACAGACAGCCCCCCAATCTGAAGCAAATACTCACCAGCAACCACACACCACACAACAGAACCACTAACCCAGGAACCTATCCTTGCAACAAAGCCCGTTGCCAACTCTGTCCACATATCTATTCAGGGGATACCATCATAGGGCCTAATCACATCAGCCACACCATCAGAGGCTCGTTCACCTGCGCATCTACCAATGTGATATATGCCATCATGTGCCAGCAATGCCCCTCTGCCATGTACATTGGCCAAACTGGACAGTCTCTACGTAAAAGAATGAATGGACACAAATCAGACGTCAAGAATTATAACATTCAAAAACCAGTTGGAGAACACTTCAATCTCTCTGGTCACTCGATCACAGACCTAAGAGTGGCTATACTTCAACAAAAAAGCTTCAAAAACAGACTCCAACGTGAGACTGCTGAATTGGAATTAATTTGCAAACTGGATACAATTAACTTAGGCTTGAATAGAGACTGGGAATGGATGAGTCATTACACAAAGTAAAACTATTTCCCCATGGTATTTCTCCCTCCCACCCCACCCCCCCACTGTTCCTCTGATATTCTTGTTAACTGCTGGAATTAGCCTACCTGCTTGTCACCATGAAAGGTTTTCCTCCTTCCCCCCCCTGCTGCTGGTGATGGCTCATCTTAAGTGATCACTCTCCTTACAGTGTGTATGATAAACCCATTGTTTCATGTTCTCTGTGTGTGTGTGTATATAAATCTCTCCTCTGCTTTTTCCACCAAATGCATCCGATGAAGTGAGCTGTAGCTCACGAAAGCTTATGCTCTAATAAATTTGTTAGTCTCTAAGGTGCCACACGTACTCCTTTTCTTTTTGCGAATACAGACTAACACGGCTGCTACTCTGAAACCTTTAACAATACTGGGTTTGATCTCGGGACAAGAACCTGTCAACCCTCAAAGTGATAACTGGGGATTCTTAAGTAATCAAAATAATTAATACAAAATCTGTAGATTGGGCTACATTACATTAACTAGACCACTACTGCATGGCCACCAGGTTACTCCACGAAGGGGAACAGACAGCTAAGGTCCTTGTTTGCTTTCTGAGAATCACACTTAAACCAACGCCTCCTCAGATGCCCGTCCCCTCCCACACTCCCTGCACTTTCTACCAGGCTCACAGACTGGAGACTGAATATTCCTCCCAGTGGAATAGCCCTTAATCCTACTCATCTGCCAGGCCTGCACTGGAGAGCAACAGCCAGGCGTCCCCGGCGAGGCACTGCACGCAGCCCAGACGTTCAAGGTCACAGCATCACTATTCCACGCCATCCCTGAACACCGGAGAGGACCAAGAGCAGCAGCATGCAGCCGCCCCTCCTTGTTTATTACTCTTGACTATTTGTACACAGCAGTACCTGGAGGCCCCTGCCAAGCTCAGGGCCCCACTGCGCTAAGCACTGTATATTCCACTATAAGAAATGATCCCTGCCCCAAGGAGCTTACACTGCACACAGAGAAGCCAGCCACAGGGTGGGAGAATAGTCGTGTTATCCACCTCATATTACATGGAGGGGAAAATGCCAGTTCAGTGCCCCAGCCACAGAGCTATTGCTCCTCTCTGCTTCTTTCTAAGACTTTTCTGCCTACTGCTAGGCAACACAAGGGCATGTGTTGATCATGAAGGTAAAGTGACTTTGTGTCCAAGTTAGCGCTGAGAGGAACAGTTTCTGTACTGCACCTTGTAGTACATTCCTAGTGCTAATTTACATTCAATTAAAACAATATAATCCAATCCATTTTGATATTTTGACTTCATGTAACCTAACTGCAGCTTAGTAACATCTGCTTCCAGGCCATTTCGGCTTTTGCACAATGAATGAATGAGACATGCCAAGTCCTCCTGATGAAGAGGTCACTTCATTTTGGTTTGTAAAGCCAAAGCTCCTGTGCTCTCCATAATTACCAATCAGTTTTACATAAATAGCAAAATTAAGCCCCCATTATTCTCATTTACCACAAAATTAAAGGAATTAATTAAACACAGAAGAAGTGCAGCTGCCTGCCAAATCATTACTTCGGATAGATACAAACAAATTCAGGAATGACAAGAGGGTGGACGGCTTTGCATCCAGAAACACAGCGATCTGTTGCAAAGGAGAAGCTCTGGTAAGCAACACTCTTTGCGCCAGACTCTCTCGCAGCACTGGAGTAAGGAACAGACATTCGTTATTATGGAGAAAGAACAACTTGGAGGCAACCCCCTTATTTTTGTTTTTGCAAGACAGAGAAAGTCCAGGGCCCTGGCAACACATGTGCTGAACAAAAACTGCTCTTTCAAACCTTGATTTTCAAAGGAACGCCACTTTTGTAATCACCATGAATGAACCCAGGTAAAAAAATCTGCGAAACACAAGGGAAGCTTAAGCATTAGGGTCCAGATCATGACTGCAGCCGAACTCACCAGCTGTCTGAGCAGTCGGGCAGAGGTACAATTTTCATGATGCAGAAAGGTGGGTTCAGAAAATGGGGAAACTGAAATGAATGTTGAAAAGCTTCAAAAATCCTGCATCTAGTGCTCTGCTAATGAAGATACATCAAGAGGCTGGGTTCGGAAGGTGCGGTAATAAGACAAAGGCATTACTGCGAGGAGTGTTTGAAAGACACTTGCAATTACAGCTGTTATGGAACAATGAAATATATACTGTTCCTTAAATAAACTGAAAAAATGATAACCTCTTTTAACTGTTGTGATGTAGTAGAGAAATCTTCATATCTGCCTTAATGAGATTTTTATTGCCAGTGTAAATTTGTCTTGAACTGAATTTTTGTCTTGGGAACCCTGAATTATGTTATACCGAGTTGTTCCTGGTAAGCATGCAGGCTTGCACACATTTTTTGCTGTGAAAATGGCTCCTTCTGGCAAACTGAAAGCAATTGAAGCTCAGTTTAATTAGCTGCCTTCTGTAAATATGCCATTATTCTTCTAGCTCAGTGCCGGAGTTATATTTACAAAGGGAACAGATAGCAATAATTATTTTGGGCTGTAGTTCGTCAGTATTAGTTAATGCCTGAGTGTAATTGAGAGGAAATTAAGACAAGTGTAGTCTTTGGTGGGAAAAGAATATGAGTCAGCCGATAAAGAAACCACCTGTATTTTTATTCACAAGTTGAAACATAGAGCATGTTTTCTGCAAAGAAAGCAAATATTTGCCGCGTGTACTCCACCGGATAGTAAATTCAATGGACTTAGTGATGGTTACTTTAACATTAAAGATTTATTAGATTTTTTTAAATAACAAAGACAAAGCTCCTTTTGCTGAGTTACTATCTGCTTATCAAGCTACAGATTCATTAATTGGCAGCTTGTTGCCATTTCACATTTAACAAAGAAATGGACTCTACTGGGGAGGGGGCCAGAATGGCCCAGGAGGTGAATACGGGCACAGAGCCTTTCCCTGCTAGCTCCCTTCCTGGTTTCAATTACAACCCCCCTCCCCCTCCTGCCGCACGCACACACACACACACGCACACACACACACCCCACAGACCTACCAACACAAGACACTGCACTGCACACGCTTCTCCTCTTGGGAAGAGAATGAGAGAACAAATGTGTGACAGATGCTTAACGCCCTGGAAGCTGCTCAGAGACTATGATGAGGAGTGCCGAATGAGAGCCTATACAGAAGAGAATCCCAATCCGCAAGAGCTAATGCCACTTGTTGTGCCTGCTTCACCGCTGCCATACACCTTGTGTCATCGTTCGCACCAGTGCAGGGTGGGTCACAAGTCACATTGGGAGCGTTTTCTACCTCGCCTGCACTGGGACAGGCCAGTGATGAATCAGGCCCCATCTCTTTTCACTGACCTAGGTGAAATGAGTTGCTGGGTCTTGTTTCAGTTCCCAAAAGGGCATCTCTTGCCTTGCACTGAAGCCCATCCACCCCCTTTACTATCAAAATTCCTGGTGCCAACTCTTAACAAAACGCTGACAAACCATGAGCCAAATGCTTAAACAAAACTTTGAGAAAAACTCCCATGACCTGCCGTGAATGAGGGCTGCAGGACGGGACCTGGCACTCATGTATTTGTAAACAGTTATCAGGTGTCACGAGCTATGAGAAAGCAGATAGCCTTGGGGTTAAGTCACTGGAGCAGGACTTCGGGAATCTGGATTCAGTTTCCCAGTGCTGCCATAAAGTCTGACTTTGGGCAAGTCATTTCCTCTCTCTGCTCCTCAGGCCCTATCTGTACAATGGGGCTGATACTACTTCCCTTCTCCCATCCTCTCTCTGTCCTGTCTACTGACACTGTAAATGCTTTGGGACAGGGCCTGTCTTTTCCTAGGGGCGAGCGCAGTGCCTAACAGAATGGGAAACTTGGGTGTTATACGCATTATAAGTTCCTGCACAGACACCGGCTTACCTACTGAAATACTTGGCAAAGGGGAATTACTGGTAAAGAAAACATTTCACTTGTAATGGGTCCACAGTGCAGCATGGATCTAGACCTCTCAGCAAAGCTCCAACAGGGATCTTTTCCCCAGTCCCCTTCCTTTAAAGTCACCCTGAAATAATGGGTTCCATTCTGCGCAAATGTTTTATTAGCATTGCAAAAAATACATGCAGGTCCCTACTCCACAGGGGGCAGGTAAATGGTGCTGGAGTAGCAAGACAGCCGACATGTTGGGGGTTAGGCCATGTCTATACATGCAGTTGCACAGATCTACCAATACTGACACTGCTGTGCCACTGCCGTGCATCTGGTGCAGATGGTCTATGCCGAAGGGAGAGCGCTCTCCCATTGGCATGAAAATACCACCTCTGCGAGAAGCGCTGTGCACACGAGTGCTTATGTCTCTGTAACTTATGTCGCTCAAGGGGGTGGTTTATGCACATCCCTGAGTAACATAAATTATGCCAACGGAGGCGGTAGTACAGCCATCACCTTAAACTAGATAACCTTTGTGGTCCCTTCTAACCCTATGATTCTCTGTCAGAAAGTACCCAAGTTTCAGCCCTGCTGGTAACTGGTGCGCTCTTTCCACACTGCACAGAGTGCTGCAGCAAACCAAAGAACCTCCAGGGTGCCTATTCAACATGTAACAAATTCTCATTTGAGCCATTATGTAGATGAGATGCTAAAAAAATATTCATTTGTTCCTCTGAGATATTGATACTACTATGAAGTGCACAGACTTCACAATGAAGCAAAATATTCTCTTCTGGTACTTTCATAGTGCTTGGAGTTTATGAACTACATCTCTATGAAAGACAATACAAGCGGAGTTTCAGATGTCCTTCCACCAGGGTTCAGACAAGAAGTATTTCCATAATTCAAAAATCTGTTTGAAGTTTGGATAGGAAATGGTATGCATCCGGCATGTAGTTACTTACAAATAGTACCAAAAAAAAAATAGCTACTGTGGATGAATACACAAAGTTCCTCCTCTGAATAACTTATAGTTCTGGAAATCCATGACAAAACGGAACTGAACTTTGAATATCAATTATTTCATTCTTCAAGAGTCATAGTGCAGGAAACACTCTCAAAACTGAAACAGGATTTTGTTTTTAGACATCTCTGGGCCTAATTTGTTGCAAAAGCCAACTTTGGACATTAACTTGACAGTAGATGCACCAGATTGCACCAGTTTTCCAGTGGAGGTGAAGGTGGAACATACTGGCACTGTGTGGGGTGGACTCCTCTCTAGTTGCTGATCAGAAGATAACAACCTACTGCTTCTACTGGTTAGTGGGGTTACTCCTTTACCAAATGATCTAAAGGTCTATGCTGTTGTGCTTAAAATCCCCATGAGTCATGTGGAGTGGTGGCGTGTTACAAACACAAAACTGATGTCAGGTAATCTCTGGCTGTGTAAAAGTAGGGTTCTACAGCATGCCATACCTGTAGCTACTCTGCATAGCTTAGAGTATCAGAGCAGCCATAAAAAGTATCACTTGAACTTGAGGACCAAACTAACCCTCTGGCCCAACAGTACTATACAAAGGATATTGAAAGAGGATTTCCCCTCTCTCCCACTCCCTATAAGACACCCACCTTATGGTGGCTCTGCCAGCTTCCACCAAGGAATAAATAAAGTTGACAAAGTATCTTCTGAGTAAGATACTGTAATGAAGAGCGTGTACATCAAGAGGGTCTCTCCCAAAATATTGGACACCGAAAATATTTCTCAACGGGGCAAACATCTGCATGCTATTGTTAGTTGTACAATGCGTTGCAGTAGGGTAAGGTGGTCCTCCCAGCCTCAAATCTGGGCCAGGGCCATTAGCAAACTACAGTCCCAGAGTGCCACAGATGGACATGGCACTTTACAGCGATATAAAAAGAGATCCTCAGTTGATGTAAATCCGCATGACACCATTAACCTGGGATCTGGCCCTGGGCATCTGCATTGGAAAGCTTACACTCGAAGGGCCAAATACAACCTCCCCTATACCCAGACTAGCCCACTGATGCCTGGTAAAACTTGGAGATCCCAGAGAAAGGAAGGGGGCTGAGAACGGAGGAATGTTACAGCAACGCTAGCTAATGGGAGTGAAGTTACACTGCAAGGGAAGCTTCTGCAGTCTGCCTGTGGCGGAGCTTGACGAGGGGAAAGATATGGGCTTTGAGGAGGTACCTGGAAAAGGAGTGTAAGGATTCTTGGCACCCGGGAAGAGGAATGTGCCATTGGACGAGGGCGGAAAGAGAGACTATGGCAGCAGCAAGGTGACAACCGGGTGCAGGCGGTGAGGAGGAGAGCAATGGGAAATGGTCAGTCAGGTGTGGGCAAGGACAGAAAGCGACTGTGAGACAAGGTAGGGAGACAGCTGGGCCAGGGAGGGATGTTTAATTTGGCTCCTGAGTGTTGTATGACTGAAGAGATGGCAAGGGGGCCCCAAGTGGTCACGTCTCACAACAGAGCAGCAGATCTGACTGAACAAGTCAAGGGCAGGGAAATACCGCTTCATGTAGTTTGAAGCTATTCCTGCTCGAGCCTACAAACAGGCCAATATTTAAACACATTGAATGGTGCCAAGAAATACTGGGAGACAGGCCACCCCTTGCTACTGCTACAGGCAAAGTGGAAAACCCATGTCACTAGGAAAAGGTGAGGCACTCTTTACTATGGCTACCCAGCTTCCAGTGCCCCTGCTGAAGCTCTGAGGCTAGCTCGGATGTTGAACAGAAGCCAGAAATAGCCCATGTGAAACAGAGGCAAGCTTGCCAAAAAGGGACGTGCCTCACTGCAATGTAAAATAACCGTATTCAGTGGAAGCTATTTACATGCCTATTTACTTGGCTTTGCAATGAAAGCCCACCAATGCTATTGAAATGTAGTGTTACCTTTGAATGATGAGAGTGTCCTGGGCACGAAGAAAGGCTAATGAACGATAGTGGAGTGCTGCGGCAGGAGATCACCGCTTACAGCTGGAATCCACTCAGGGACACTGGGAGTAGCTGTCCCATGGAGAAGGGGACTCTGGAATAATGTACGGTTTCAGAGTAGCAGCTGTGTTAATCTGTATTCGCAAAAAGAAAAGGAGTACTTGTGGCACCTTAGAGACTAACAAATTTATTGGAGCATAAGCTTTCGTGAGCTATAGCTCACTTCTACAGCTCACTTGGAATGCATCCGATGAAGTGAGCTGTAGCTCACGAAAGCTTATGCTCCAATAAATTTGTTAGTCTCTAAGGTGCCATAAGTCCTCCTGTTCTTTTTGGAATAATGTAGCGAGCTTTTGGCAAAGGTGCCCAGGCAACAGAGTGTAAGGGACATACACAGCTGAGAAAAGTGGTACTCTAGCACCTACAGTGCAATCCTGGAGACAAGAAAATCTGTGAAGGGCCAAAAATCTATTCTTAGTTAGACCTGCATGACCTGTTCCAATCAATGGACTAGATTCTCATCTCTGGTGTACTCCAGGGCTAGTGGCAGTCAATCCAACAAAGGCAATGGAGTTAGTCCAGATTAACACCGGCATCATCAGCAGAAGAATCTATCCAAATGGGTGTAACAGAGAAGAATTTGGGAGGTCAGCAGAGTCACTCCAGGCTTACACAAATGTAACTCAGAAGGATCTGGCCATTAATATTGCTCTGCACCATCACGGATACACATGCTCCTCTGAGATACAATTCTCCACTACGAGTTGAGTACATTTCTCTGTCACTGAAGGAAAAATTTATTGGTAGTTAGGTTTAAGGGAAAGGAATGCATTTGCCCTGATTTCTGATCCTGTTTTTTTGTTTATTGTTTGGATCCTAGAGAATATTTTTCTCCTTTTCTCCTTCAATTATTCACTAAGAAAGAAAGAGTGCATGGTTCTGTTTTGGTTGTGCCACCATTAACTTCTGCTGCTCTGGGAATACAGTTAATGGCAGCTACTGCTGTTTTATTACAGGAATCATAAAACAGCAACATGATCAAAGGCTCACTCTTACACCCTTGTCTGATTTAACTGAAAATTGGAGCTCAGCTACAAATAAAAATCTACTATACGGCATGAGAATTACAGAAAATTTGATCTATATTTCCTATATCAATTGTTCCGTTAATTTTACACAGAATTTATAAAAAAAAACCCACAAATTCGCAACCTCCTGTGCATTTTTATACAGAAGCTTTGATTCTGTATTTTATATGTACATGGGACAAATCCCCAGCTGGTGTAAATGGGTGTAGCTTCCATGGAACTCCACTGCTTTATACCTGCTGGAGATCCGGCCCCTTCTTTCTAATACAATGAAACCTTTTACAGGCTTGAACAGGAAAACTGCTCTATCTGCTGGCCAACCTGGAGAACTGCTCCTAGTACATCATGGGTACTAGAGAGACAAGGTGGGTGAGGTAATATTTTTTAATGGACCAACTTCTGCTGGTCAAAGAGACGAGCTTTCGAGCCCCACAGAGCTCTTCTTCAATGTAGCTTGAAAGCTCGTCTCTTTCGCCAACAGAATTCGGTCCATTAAAAGATATTACCTCACCCACCTGGTTTCTCTAGTATCCTGGGGACCCACACGGCTACCACCTTGCGAACAATAATAGAGAGACAACAGTAAAGTAACCGTGGTGCGGTGGGGTGGATACACTGAAGGCATACAGGTGTTTGTCATTTTATCTGTCAGCTCAACCATGGTCAAATGCACATAGGGGTAAAAAGAAAAGGAGTACTTGTGGCACCTTAGAGACTAACAAATTTATTAGAGCATAAGCTTTCGTGAGCTACAGCTCACTTCATCGGTGAGCTGTAGCTCACGAAAGCTTATGCTCTAATAAATTTGTTAGTCTCTAAGGTGCCACAAGTACTCCTTTTCTTTTTGCGAATACAGACTAACACGGCTGCTACTCTGAAACCTGGCACATAGGGGTGTATCACACAGTGCTATATTTCTGACCAGGGCTGTATGGACTATGGCAGAGAATAAATACCAGGAACACACATGAGCATTCAAGGTGACTTAACTGACTACCTGAGGCTCCAAACAAACTCTACTTCCTACACCAATATGCTCAACATACAGTAGTGCCCTGTAGGACACCCCCGCCAGTCTGAAATCCACAGCCTTCCTGAGCCAATCCATCTTCCCTCTGCTCCCTTGTTGGCAGATAACTCTTCTTCTCATTTTCAGCTCACAGCGCTGAGCACTGCCCTCAGCTGTTACTGATTATTCTCTTCCCCAGCCTGCTCTCCTCGCTAGCCTCTCATTCGTATGGTAAATTACATGGTCACAACAGACCAAAGGGATGACCCAGCAAACATGAGTTCTGCAAGTTCTTGATCTGCCTGAAGAATTCACTTTTCATCGCCTGACATGCATGATTCCTGGACACTTTGATATTTTTAATAAAACAGGAGTAGCTGCCATTAACTGTATTACCGGAGCAGCAGAAGTAAATGTTGGCACAACCAAGAACAGAAATCTGTAGAGGCACATACATCAGGTGATTAAAAGTGAATTCCTTCCTGAAACATTGCCTTCCATTAAAACAAGCAGTCGGGGGCACTATTTGAAGGAAAGTGGTTTAAAATACTACAGTTTTAAAAAATAATTTTCCTTACCTACATTACTAACAGCACCTTCAAGCCAAAGGCTTTAAACATTTGCATTTACTTTCCTCTAGTTATGGTGATTGTTTCTTTTTTGCATTTCTAACAGCTGGGCCAGTGAAAATCAGGAAGTAGTTTCATTTAAAATATATATATAAATCAGTTTCTAGTCAATTTCACTTCAAGACCTTAGGCATTAACACAGAGCTGCATCGTCTGGATTGCCAATGCTACAGGGCAATGTTTATCTGGTAAAAAAGTATTTCCATTGCAAATTAAAAAAATTATAGATGGAAGCTTTTTTATTAGTCTTCGGTTTAGTAGAAGCTTGTGAATAAAAACTAAAATGTAGGGTCAACTTCTCCTTCATGGTTATATATGCATTTAAGCCAGGGGATTCAGAACATGATCAGTGCCCCACAGACTATCAGAGGGAACCTCTCAGAAGATGAATCGTTTCCATTAATTGTTGCTCTTCATCTTCCGACATTGTTTTCTGAACAATGCACAAGAATGGAGGGATGCCGTTCAGTCAACCATATTACAAATACAGATTATCTGGAAGCTGGCTGATCCACTACAGGAAAACAACTGAATGCCAGCTCAGAGATGATCAATTGAACTATTTTTATGCTTCCAGTCTGGGATGCACAGAAAATCAGCAGTCCTCGGGCCTGTCCCCTGGCACTAAAGATTCTCCGTTGTATCTATGGACTGGCTTCTCAGGCAGGAGCCATCTGCCACTTCTGAGGGTAAGAGTAAGTTACTTGCTTACCCTGCCATCCTGATGGGAATGTATCATTTGGGGAGGAGTGCTTTAGTGAGGTACGGGAGCTCTTAGAACACCAGCATGGAAGGTACAATCCATTTCTGGAAATAAATCAGTGCCTGAGGCCCCAGACTACTCAGGGATGAACTATGCCCATGTCAAAGGGAGCAAATGTCAGAGTGATCCCCATTCATTGTAGAATGGAATCTGAAAAGGCACCTCCCAATTACAGGGCTGGTGCAATAAGTGATAGCGAGCACATGGGAGGAAAGTTACCTGGCCTGCTGAGCACTATGGATAGTGACATGTTGGGATGAAGGGAGGATGAGCAACAGGAGACAGGGGATCAGGGGTCGATCTGGGGGGAAATAAGATGGGGAAGTAGGGCAATGCCTGGGGTCTGGTGACTTCTGGATGGAGAAAGGATTTGCTCCTTTATATTGAGTTCAGAGGTGGAAGAATCAGCAACATTTCAAGGGGAGAGCAGTTCTCATCACTTTGGTGTTGCCTGTCCCTGGAGCCGACTCCTGAGGCTGGAAGCTTGACTTAGCCGTAGGCAAGACGGGCAGCTGTTCCGGTTTTCCAGGGGGTGAACCTGGGGAAGAAAAGGCCCAGCAGACGCAGCTAAAACCAGTTCTGGACGGTCAATTTTGGGCCACAAACCAGCCAGCTCACATCCTTTGTCACATGCGCTCTGCGCTATTGTTAATGATGCTCTTCCTTACCGTATGCCTTACACTATGGCTGGGTTTATTCAGCTGGTCTGAGTGTGGGGGTGGATACTTCTGTGTAGCACACGGTGCTAGACTCAGGGGCGTCTTGGATGGTGGAAGAAGGGAAAAGCTATTGAGGGGAGGGGGAAATGTGAAAGTCTGGAGCAGTGCCTCATTCTGTTCTTTTACGTGAAAGAGCTCATGAGCCAGTGTTTTGAGTCTTGATCCTTTCATTGGCCCAGTGGTTTCAACTGGCTGCAGTTTTCTTTTTTGTCCTGTCCTGGACAGTTTCATAGTGGTGCTGTGTGCTTTTAGAAACAGCTTTCATGTTTCAGCCCAGAGGTGGCTGCATTTCAGTGATGGTTTAACTAATCCTTTCACGGGACCAGAGATGCAGACTTTAGATCCAGTGTTTGGAGGCATTCAATGTCACAGTTTTTGTTCAGCTCATTAGAAACATAAGAGCTATTCATAAATTTCATATCTGGGTTTAGACTTCAGACAGGCTGACTAGCTCCGAGGGGTTGAGGAGTGCTCGTGGCTTGCCTTGGATTAGTTTAAAGGTTCTGAGCACCTGCAGTTGGAATAATGGGTATTCTGCATTTTCAGGGGTTTGTAATTGTCTCAAGCAGCATGATGTCGTGACACTTGTAAAAGGCACTTTCTAAATAAACCTCTCTTTAGGCAACGTATTTCATAGACAAGCAAATTCAAAACTGTTCTTGCCTTTTCTTTGCCCCTAGGTGGACACCACAAACTCTCCATCAGAATCCACTTTATAAGAGCCTTGGAAGAGCACAGACCAGCTCCAGATGAGCTTCCAAGAGCTTCAAACCACCAGAACTTGCTCTAGTGGTCAGCTCTGCCCAGAACACCCTGCAGAGATTTTTTTCCTTTGCCAGTGTCTTATACAGCTGTTCTTAGGGGCATTACACAGCCGCAAATGTATCAACAGCCCATGTTCTTATTGTCACTGTACCAGAGTCCCAGCTGACAGCAGTGGGATGGAAAGGACAAGAAGCTAAAACTCTTCCAAACTAATACAAATTGGCATTTAAATAACTTTTGGGGGTGATTAATATAAACAAAAATCCAAGGCCTATTGAGATGCAAGTGATCCTGCCTGACTCCTTGTATGACTGAGTCATGTCATGAAAAGAAAAGCAAACAGAGAAATTGAAGGGGCCAGCCACGAGCTTAATACTCCCATACAGGAAAGCACCTGACAAGACCTCTCCAGCTATTCAACATCAAACGCACTTCAAGGAAGGTATTTCTACAAAGTCATCCTAGAATAATGACTGTAGAAACTATGCCAGGTCAACATCAACGAACTGTACATGTGCTAGCCACGCTGCCAAAAAAGCAGGCAGCCCAGTAATTAGGGGGAATAAAAATCAGTTGTAATAAATCAAAACAATCTGAAATTTCAGTGTGACAGTCTAGTTCCCAGAATATTAATTTCCCGTTCTGGACTGGGCCAGAGACAGTTCATCTGGCCACCACTGACGCTGCAAACATTGCAAGTTAACGAGAGGGGGATTGTTTCAGAATCCAGCCTTTATAACAAATGTTCAGGTTAGAGAGCTTGTCTCTCGCGCCAAAAGAAGTTGGACCAACCAAAGAGATTCCCCCTCCAAGGTCTCTCTAAGGTCAGTTGTAGCAGAAGACCAGGCTTGGAGACAGACGCATTCTGGAGCCAGGAACTCCTGAAGTCTAATGCTGGCTCTACCACCAAACTCCCTCCTTGGCTTTGGGGAAATCGTTTCAGGCAGTTTACATAGGGGAAAAGTCCAGACTAGCTAATGCGCTTTAGATTTGCACCCCAGCTATTCCATACCACATTCCTGTGCAGACAAGCCCTTAGAGTAACAGCCTGACACTGTAAGCAGGTGCCCACACTGCTGTTACATCCCCTCGCATCAGGCCACAGCCCTGCTGAGGGCTTTCATCTCTAGCACTCCCTTGTGACCATGTCTTTGGCTTGCAATGGACTGTCTCCATCTACATCATCCATGACCGAGCCCTCCAGTCAGGTCACATTCCCAGTTCAGTCCAACTGGAGAGTCAAATAAATCCCCAACCCTTAGATTCTTCTGCCCCTCTGGGGCTACCCTGCAGTTCTCTGCTCTTTCCCTCCATTCCCAGGCCCCGGCAAGTTCCCTATGTTGCTTCCTCCAGCAGGTTTCCCCACCGCCTCCCCTCCCAGGACTCTGGCAGTTCCTCCAGAGACCTCCCTGCTTCTTACAGGCCTGATCTCAGGAGCTTGGCCAGCTCCCTGATGTTCTGTTCAGCCTGCCTTCACCAGGCCTCTTCACCAGGCTCCTCTCCCCTGGGTCTTCTCCCCAGACTCAGTTCTCTTCCCTCTCTGCATAGCTCCCCCCAACCTCCCCCCGACCTCCTCAGTAAGGGTAACTGAGTCCATATCAGACCCAGCGGGGAGCTAACTGCTAGGTCCCCCCTTAAAGGGCCAGCCAGCCAGCTTGCGACAGACTCCTTTACTCATGTTGAGTAGCACCTTCCTCAGTGAGTGGTCCCATTGAGTTTGGTGGAACTATCCTTGGGGTAAGGTACTATTCACCAGGCATGAGGGGATCAGAGTCTGGCTTTTAACGGCTCAGCCTCCATTTCCTACCTACAATGATGGGGATAAGTAGCCTACGGTTACGCACAGCAGTGCTGTGTCACTGAGGTTAATGATACAGAGCCAGATGCTCAGTGGGTGTAAACCGATCTCATTGGAGCCACTCTGATGTACTCCGGCTGCAGCGCTGACCCGTTACATCTCTGTACATGCTAAGCATTTCCTCCCAGGCCTTCGCAGTCAAATTAGATTGTACCAGTTTTCATCTGTGAGTTTTACCTCTAGAAAGCCCTCCATTGCTTGGCCCTCACCTCCCATCCTTGGAGGGCCCATCTACCTTCATGTGACTGCTTGGTAGCCATGCTGAGCCCAGGCACTTGAGCTAGAACTTGTGTTTCAAACAGGGGGTGTCAGGGTTTCCTTGGCAAGGGGCTCTCGAATCACACTGATGCATTCAGATTCCACAGTGCTGAGTGTGGCATGAACTCCTAAATAAATTAGCTAGACTGGGATTCACTTCTCCCCTTGGTCAGCCCATGTGGAGACCTCCAAAGCCAACTCGAAGCCCCTCGGTGTCCTCAGGTGTTTCAGGGAGCGGAGGACAGCGAAGGGGTGTTGCCGGCACAGTGACAGATTGCAACTGTTCTTCCTTAACTATTGCGTATTGATTGCTGCGGAACCACCTCAGAATCTGGCCCCGAGGTCCAGTTCTCCCACCTTTACTCACAATGAGTACCTAACGCTGTAAGCACAGCAAGAGAACAACTCAGAGAGTAAAGATACCGTCAGGGCAGCAGAATGACTAGAGAGAGAATTCTCTCGTGTCTACATAGAAGTTTCCTTTCGGTCTAGACCTGTGGCCAGGTTTAATAAGGGAAAAGGCATGAGGAAAGAGCAGCATCTGGGACACAAAAATATTTCAGACCATAAAGTAGGAACTTAATAGTAGCAGGCTGTTTTGTACCAAAAAACCCCACTGTTTTGATCTGTCGCAGCTCTGCCAATGGGTGTGCTATCCCCAGCATTTCAAAGAAATCTCTCTCATCTCTGTGTACCTGCCTCAGAGAAATCAAACCACCGAAAGAACAAAAAGGTTGAATGTTATTTTAATTGAATTTGTTTGGGGGGGGGGGTTTCTAGCCATCTGGGGGGAAACCTTTCATACTCACATTGTTTGATTTGTTTTTATGTTTGATTATTATTAGACTAATAATGAGCTTTTACGGCATTTAAAGAACCTTTTTTATCAAAAAGCTATCCATGCTGCTCTGCTCAATACAGACAAAAACCATGGAAGGTGAGAAATAAATCAGAAGGGAAGCCAGATCTAGCAAAAAGAATGTTTGAAGTGCAAAGAAATCAGGGTTGTATTCTAATGTGAACTTCTGACTCTCTCCAAAAAATTCCACCATCTCTCGCTCTCTCTCTCTCTCTCTCTCTCTCACACACACACACACAAGCTAGTGCTCCAGAAGATTTTTTCCCATGGTCCAACACTTCATGCAGGCAGCATGTGGTCTACTTTTGCAAGGTGCTCAGCACTTCTAGCTCCCACTGCTTTCAACATTCAGCATCGGTACCCATCTGAACAGAAAGACTCCCGAGTGTGATTAATGGACTTGTCTCAGTGTTCATGCTACAGAAGGTCAGTTTTCTAGGTAGTTGGCTAATAGTTCTTTTCAAGTCTATAATAAACACAGACTGTGTGCAATTTAAGCATTAGTGAAATGAGGCTGTTGCATGTGGAGGCTGTGCCCCAAAAAGTGGGGGGAAGACAACGATTGGCTTTGTGCTTTCCCTACCAAGCACTCCCACCCATATATCCCATTGGATATGGTGTATTTAGATTTTCAGAAAGCCTTTGACAGGGGCCCTTACCAAAGTCTCTTAAGCAAAGTAAGCTGTCATGGATAAGAGGGAAGGTTCTCTCATGGATTGGTAACTGGTTAAAAGATAGGGTAGGAATCAATGGTCAGTTTTCAGAATGGAGAGAGGTAAATAGTGGTGTCCCTCAGGGGCTCTGTACTAGGCCCAGTTCTATTCAACATATTCATAAAAGATCTGGAAAAAGGGGTAAACAGTGAGGCGGCAAAATTTGCAGATGATACAAAACTACTAAAGATAATTAAGTCCCAGGCAGACTGTGAAGAGCTACAAAAGGATCTGACTGAGCAACAAAATGGCAGATGAAATTCAATATTGATACATCCAAAGTAATACACAATAGAAAACATAAGCCCAGCTACACATATACAATGATGGGGTCTAAATTAGCTGTTACCACTCGAGAGAGATCTTGGCGTTATTATGGATAGTTCTCTGGAAACATCCACTCAATGTGCAGCAGCAGTCAAAAAAGCAAAGAGCATGTTGGGAATCATGAAGAAAGGGACAGATAATAAGACAGAAAATATCATATTGCGTCTATAGAAATACATGGTACGCCCACATCTTGAATACTGCATTCAGATGTGGTCGCCCTATCTCAAAAAATATATATTGGACTTGGAAAAGTATCAGAAAAGGGCAACAAAAATGATTAGGGGTATGGAATGGCTGATGTATGAGGAGAGATTAATAAAACTGGGACCTTTCAGCTTGGAAAAGAGACAACTAAGCAGGGATATGATAGAGGTTTATAAAATCATGACTGGTGTGGAGAAAGTAAATAAAGAAGCGTTATTTACTCCGTCTCATAGCACAAGAACTAGAGGTCACCAAATGAAATTAATAGGCATCAGGTTTAAAACAAACAAAAGGAAGTATTTTTTCAGACTACGCACAGTCAAGCTGTGGAACTCCTTGCCAGAGGATGTTGTGAAGGCCAAGACTATCACAGGGTTCAAAAAAGAACTAAATAAAATCATGGAGGATAGGTCCATCAATGGCTATTAGCCAGGATTCTCAGGGATGGTGTCCCTAGCCTCTGTTTGCCAGAATCTGGGAATGGGCAACAGAGGTCGGATCACTTGATGATTGCCTGTTCTGTTCATTTCCTCTGGGGCACCTGGCATTGGCCACTGTCAGAAGTCAGGATGCTGGGCTAGATGGACCTTTGCTCTGACTCAGTCTGGCCATGCTTATGTCCATTGACGCCAATGGAATATGGATCAGGTGCTCAGTCACACAAGTCTCCCACCCATGCTGGCCCCAAGCATTGCTGCAGAAGTGCAAAGGAATGATAGAAACCCCTGATCTTGCCAGTGGAGAGGGCCCCCAGAACAGGAGCAGAGAAATACAGCTCATGCTGCCCTACAGGGCCCCCTCTGCAAACCCACACACAGGGGCGGGCATGGACCGGGAGCAGGAGGGTAGGGCATAACACATGCCATTACATGCCCATGGGTAGCTGGGCTCAGGCTGTTATTGCTTAGGCAGCTTCTCATGGCTGGGGTCACTTCAGCCCCAGGAGCAGCCCTGAATTAAGAAAGTGCAAGGTGGCTTTTAGCCACCGTAGCCCCCCGTCCCCTCTCCCAGGACTGCAATTTGTGTGCTGCACCTCTTAGAATCTCACCCCTCACCTTGCCCATGAGTTCACTGGACTTTGCATCTGGCCACTTACTGCCTACACTGTGAGGCTGTTCAGATCCCAGGGGTCACCAGGTCCTAACAAGTGCCTGAGTGCCTTGCAAGGAAAAGCACAAATCCTACTGCTCTCCTCCATCCCTTCCTTCGTGCACTGCCTCTGACTACAATGTACTAAATTATACACCATTTTTTGCCTCTCTTTTAAGATTATATAAAACTTGTACACTCAGAAGAGAAAATGAAGTCTTTCTTGTTTTTTAAAGATGTTCCTTTGTACTGAGACAAAAAGGGTACAGAGTTCATCATCTGCTCTTTTGTGATCTCTCTTTTCCAAATGATATATGATTTGTATTTTGAACAGACTTGGTTTGTGGGGTTTTTTTTAACATTTTGAATTGCTCTTTTATTTAAAAAAGCAACTCAGCCCAAACTTCTAATTCTCGTTTTTTAAAAAAGTTTATTTATATCTCACCTTAATAATAGACTTGGTTTGCATTGCTCAGTGTTGTAGCAGCTTAGCCACAAAAGAGCTTTTTTTATTAAGAGGATAAAATGTCGTTATCTGGCACATGGGCTGTAAAAAGAAGGTCCTATCCATTTTTATAGACCATTAATTTAATGGAAGCTCTTTAGGGCAGGGACAGTCTCTGAAGTGTTTGTCCAGCACCTCGCACAAATCCTGACATTACACCTTAATGTAATATAATAAACTTGTGGTCATTAAAAACCCCCTGGGACTTTTCATAAGGCTAGGTTTGTTAGAACAGGTGTCCTGGGCTAATTTTCTCATGAAATGTCCCAGTCACACACTACCCTACTCCTAATGCATTCTGATCAGCCTATCCTAGTAAACCTGTGGAAGTACTTGAGGAGAAAGACATTGCTCACCATAAGCATGGCAAAATCTGGTCCAACGCAAATGCTAGTGTAATAACATGGGTCATCAGCAATGTTTGAACCTGAGACATTTCATGCATGAACTAAAGGAGTGTCTGCATTAGCTGCCAGCAGTAGTAAGATATTACCCTGTAGAGAGGGACCCAAAAACACACTGCCAGCATGTTATGGTAGCATTTGTGCTAACATGAAATGAGAACTATTTCCTGCTCATCTCACATAAGTGGTTGTGCTTCTGTCCAGGGACAGAAGTGAGTGCTTTGGAGATTTTACTAGAAATCACAAAAATTTCAGTCCCTGCTGCCAGCCTTAAGGCGTTTGAGGCACTTCATCAATGCCTTCATTTTGGACACCACTCCGAACTGAACCCAAGCTCCAAACCTTTGGTGTTCCACCCATCTTGAGTACCACTGGCCTGAGCTAAAATGACGTCAATTGGAGTCCTGCCAGGCATCAGCAGGCTTTGGAAGAGGTGCTACATTTCCAATTCATTGGCCATTGTCCTCTCCTCCAGCTGGAGAATCTCTCTTATTATTTTTCCATTCAATCATTTTTAGTAGCTGATTATGGAGGATGGAAGCCTGGCTCTGGCATTGCAGGGTGAGTGCTGCTCTGTCACCCTTATAATTTCTTATTGCTCTGAGTGCTGCTACAATTGCTTCTCTTCCAGGCTGTACCACAGTAGGAAGATGTCTTGGCTGGCCTGTTTCTCAGCACTGTCCTACAGGAGCACTTTGTATTGCCTTCTGCACCCGCTTGTCATTTTGTGCAGGCACACTCATGCCAAGAGGCAGGACACCTGCATTCTAGCCTCCCCATAAGGCTGGCTCTTATCAGTTATTGCTGATTTAGATGCTCCTACCACTGTCCTCCCACTTCTGCTTTAACTTCTGTCCCCTGCTGTTCGGTTAGTGAACAATGATGAATTACAATATTCAGATGCCAGGAGCTTCCAGTTCTTTTCAAGGTATAATCAGCAGAAAATAAGGATTTTTTGCATTGAAAGATGGTGCCAACGCTGCTGCAGTGAGAACCATCCCCGTATAATTAAAAATGAACATTTCATAAAATGTCATCTCTGTGCCGTATATCTGAGATAAAAAAAACATTTCTAAGATCAAAAGCAGAGAATTATAATTGGGAAAGGGTAGAGGGGAGGAGAAGGGAGCAACAGCCCCAAGTGGTATTAATATTACCACAAGGCAAAGTTTGTAAAATGCCAACTGCTAACCCACAATAGAAGGAAGCACAAGTTTATTTGTTAATCTGTTTAATAACTAACTTGCATTGTACTGGATTTTCTGAAGCTGGGTTTACTGTGTCAATTGATTTTAAAGTGCTTCCAGAAAAGAAACCTCAATTTTGCTAAAAGATTTTATAAATAACTAAAAGTAAAAAAGAGTCTCCTTACTAACCCTTTGGGGATAGCTATTGCTATGCTTTATGGAATCACAATTCATCTGAAAAAGGAGGCATTTATGAAAAGAAAATAGCAATTAATTACAGGCACTAAACACAAACAAGCTTCTACACAACTTGAGATCCAGCTTTGTCTCCTTTGTTTACTCTAGTCCATACCCTATCTGAATCGTTGCAGAACACAGACACACCTAGAGGCTGAATAATATATTGCCAGTAAGTATCTTGATAGCTATGACCTTGTTTATATTGTTTTCCTGTCGAGAATTTTAACATGTAAAATACAGATTTTTTTAAAAAATGCATTTTGTGCACTAATTTCTGCATCTCTGACTCTGCCTTAACACAGGTGCTCTCCCCTTACACAGCCTGTTTAAGAGCTGGATAGAATTCCAGTCTCTTCGGGGGATGGCGGGGAGCACAGGGCCTGTACCCACTCTCCTTCTCCCCTGTGAGTTCTCCTCCTATGGAATGGTTGTATAATAAAATATGGACAGTCCTCATAATGGAAGAGCATTCGTACCAAGCACGTCCACAAGGGACACTCCAAAAAGAGGCTAGGTACTGAGAAGGGTGGTCACCGTTTTTAGCATGCTCAGAGGAGGAGGGCTCCCCAGGCAGCAAGCCAGAATCTTTAGCCAGGCTCTTTCATGTTAAGCAGATCATGACTAAGTAATGTCCGATGTAGTGTGTTAACGTGTTAGTATAACTTTGCTGTCATAAAATGTTTAACAAAATCATCACTTGATGGGAAGGTATTTGGGCCATTGCGGAGCCACGTTGGGTTTGAGCTGCTGATCTGCCGGGATAGGGCTCTGTAGCTAATTGCCAATTCTCCAAACCACCCATTCCTCTGAGCAGGTAAGGTAAGATTCTAAGCCCTAGATAATATGCTGAGCACTTAGACAAAAGCACAGAAATCCTTATAGCCCCTCCCTGAAATAGGGATTACAGTATTAAACATAATTATGAAATGTCTTTAGAGCTATGAATTCAGATGGCTCTTTATGATTGGTTTGAAGCCCTGGCACACCAATGTCAATTATCCCCAGCTAATGCAGGATGATATTCTTGGGGGTGGCATTCTCATTTTACAATAACAGTACATCACTAAGCCGAGAGCCGGAGCCTCCCAATTTGCACCTAAGGCATGCAGTGATCTCTCAGACATGCATGCTGCCTGTCATGTCCTATTGCTTAAATAATCTACAGTTTAGAAGAACATTTTTACCCTAACTGGGCATCTACACTGTTAAAACGATGGTGAATGAGGAAGTTTGTCTTTTTGCTATCGCAGCTGTGAATATTAGCTACCGAGTAGCACTAAATCTTGTTTAAGCTACACTCATTCCATCCAGTGATGAATGTCACTACCTGAATAATTTGGGTAATTTCCTACTGCTCTAGTGTACTAGCAGAGAAATGAATGTTAATTTACTGCTAATTTAGTATACTAACCCTTAATTAGTAATGAGCCAGCTCTGAAACACCGGATTCTGAAAGTTCAGCAAACTTTTACAAACAAACAAACTCCCTTCCCAGCTGAACTCTTCACTCTAGTTGAGGTTATTAGCAAAACTGCTCTGGGAATGCTGCACATTATCTCTTGGTAGGAGATATGGAGACAACAATGCCCTTATTGCCATAGTTCTTGTGAAAGCACACTAGAAAAAACCCTGCCTCTGAGCTGTTGTGAGATATTGTAAAGTGCTGGTGTATAACAGCCCAGAGGACGTGATGGAGAATGGTACCGATTCTCTTCCTGCTAACAATAAAAAACAAAATAAACTGGCCTTTCTGTTCAAAAAAGGAGCTCCTTCGCTGGAGCATGACGTAAGCAGACCACGTGCTCTATGATTTTTCACTGGTCTAGGAGACGGATGTCAGGTGCAGTTGCTAGCAGACTGGTGTCCACTTCCCAGATCTCTCCTCTCTTGGCAATTTCATCTCAAAGGGCAAAGACACAGCTGAAGTGAAAGCATGGAGCCTGCTGTGCTCCCCCTTCTGAGGGGTGCTCATTGCAGAAGAGAGTTGTGACTAATTGCTAGTGTGGGGAGGGGAAGCTTGCCCTGCTGCTGTCCATTCTGAACCTGTGGTGGAAAAGGGGGGCTGATCAGCAGGGCGCTCAGCCCTTCAATGTTCACCAAGCAATTCATTTCTAATGTGTTTGCTGCAGGAGTCTTAAGGCACCATAATATTTACTGGAACCTAAACCTGCCTGCTTGGATGTCCCTAGTTATTGTGCACCTCTGAGCAGGGAGTGGCCATGGCATGTGAGATGCTAAGGCCCAGCAGAGGAACCTGTAGGCATTGTGGACTCTATCAGCAGACCTGTGAAAAGGGCCAAAAGGATGGAGGAGAAAGCAGGGGATATCTATGTCAGAGAAAAGAAGGGGAGCCTTCTGAGAGGTGAGGGAGACAAAGGGTTAATAAAGAGCGAAGTGATTTGTGCCACTCTTGCTTTCTCTTGTACCAGCATTGCGAGAGCATCAAGGATCCGAAACCTTTGCACACCTTAAAAACTACAGCGTCAGGGTGTTGTTATTATTTCTGACAATTAAGAGAACCTTTGCTTTTTAAAATGTACACGCCAAAGCGTATGCAAAGAGGCAGCTGTGCGGACAGCACGATTGTAGCACATCCAAATGCAATGCCATCCAAAAGTGTACCACTGGATGGGAAAGGCAGTCTGCTCTCAGTGATCTCAGCTGAAAATTCACACACAGGGCTAGGCAGAGAAGCTTCTAAAACAAGACGAATCCCACAGCATTCAGACTGAGAGAATGATCTAACCGCACTGAAGGTAAAATTCACCCCCAGCAGAATCTGTTCTTACCCGGATGCTCAGGGATTTGTGGATGTAGATTCCATTGGTATAAATCCTCTCTCAGAGCCACGATTCCCTCCCCACTGATAACAGTGAGGTTTCGATCAGTCCCTGCATTGAGACAAGATTCCAAAGTCATGAAAAAGAGTCTGGCTTTGTCTTTTACAGAAACCAAACACAGTGCACATTGCTGATGATAATAAAAATCTCAGTTAACCACTCTCCCCCAGAAACTCTCTGGAGCAGCTTTTCTACAAACACTGCCTTCTGGCCCGACAGCTAGCAAGCTGACTGACGGCATGGAATAAAGACAACATGAGAGGCCAATTAGCAAATATAAATCATTTGGAATTGGGTGCCCTTTGTCCTAAAGGATCCAGAAGTGTTAAGCAGCACGAACTACACATGTAGACAGAACACAGGAACAGGTCTCTCCCGTTTCTGATATTTTGAGGGAAGACACCCATTTTAGTCCCCAAATCCCCAATTCACCATATAAATGTGGTGCCATTTGTTATTAAAAATTACTTACACTTAAAATAAAGACTCAGAAGAGCTATTTACTAGGGCTGTCAAACGATTAAAAAAATTAATCTCGATTAACTGCAGTTTTAATCTCACTGTTAATAATAGAATCCATTTATTTAAATATTTTGGATGTTTTTCTACATTTTCAAATATATTGATTTCAATTACAACACAGAACATAAACTGTCCACTGCTCACTTTGTATTATTTTTGTTTACAAATATTTGCACTGTAAAAAAGATAAACAAAAGTAACAGTATTTTTCAGTTCATTTCATACAAGTACTATAGTGCACTCTCTTTATTTTGAGAATGCCACCTGGAGTTTCTTATCTAACGGAAGAGCAGCCACTGCTGTATACTTCTGGGGGGGCCTAGCATATTCTCCCATGCACCAGACCCATTCTACAGGCCAGTCTGGAGAAAAGGTGGCCAGAGCTGTGGTGCAGTTGTGTGTTTTCCCAGGGAAGTATTGATGGAGCAGCAGTGTTGTCTACTCCTGTGATTTTATTGTGAGTATCATATTAGTTGGCTTTTTTCTTAAAGCCCCATCTCCTGGAGTCCTATGATTATGTGAGAATCTCAGCTTCCATGAAAAAACAATGGTAAGTTTCTAAACTTCATGGTTGCAGAGAAAAGCTTGAAAACACAACACAAGGCTATAGAAACAGAAGGCAAAAAAAAGAGTCCAATCATGAGCTTTTTTTAAGATAACCTCATGATATTTTGGGGGCTGGATTCTTATATTTTAATGTCTGGGGTTGGCAGTACTGGGACATCTGGATCGTAATTGTGCTCAATCCTGAATCTTCTCCCCTGTCCTGTCCATTCTCATGAAGGAATTTGTTCCAGGTTGCGTGTGTGTGTTTGGGCAGAAGGTGGGCTGGGAATTATGCAGAGAAAGGCCTCTGTGACTCAGGCCCATATCTATGGTGTCTGACCAGTTCTGAACCACATTTGCCAGTCCTTCCTCCAAACAGAGGCTGGTTGCTCCTTAATCAGAGATTAGATCTCATGCATTTTAAGGCAATCACATGTCATAGGTTTTTATTTTCATGTATGTTTTGCCCTTTTACCATTTTTTTAAATGCAAAAAAAAGAGGCAAGCTATGCCCTGCCATAGCTAAGAACATACACGGTGACACTGGGAAATCACAGAGGTTTTGTAAAGAATATATCCCTTTCAAAAGTCACTGCAAATGTTTATTAAACATTTAGTATCTTACTAACAAAAGCTTTATCAAAGTGCAGTTTTTTAATGCTTTTTACCAAAATCAAACAGATATTCTGCAGTCCACCCAGACCTAGTATCAGTCACTACAGGATAACCATTTTGGGAAGCCAACAAAATAATTTAATTAACCAGTTTATTGATGGCAGCCGGTTGGAATGATGGGTCCAAAATCTGCAATAATTAAAGACAGGAAAGGAGACCGATTATCAAGGGATCAGTGAAATAAAAAGGAAGGCTAAAGAGATCTCATAAATGGGGTGCCAAAAAATCTCATCTTCTAGACATCCCTAATCACTATCACTGATGCACTTACAGTCCAAGCATGTGGAAACTGGTCAAGAACTGGAAACAAGTCTTTTATCCATGAATTGTAAAGCACCCATTGCCACAAAGAAACATAGGAACACAGAATGCAAACTACTGGAGCCAAGATGTGGTCTGGAGAATAAGCAGTGCCAGCTGCTTCAAAGCAAGCTGTAACATCCTACAATGGATGATTATGCAATAATATACCTAAGAAGAAAGTTTTGCTTAGTGTATGGCCTGCAGCATGACGGCTGAAACTCTAGCTAGATGATATTGTTGTTCATATACATCCTGTTAGGCCCTTGGTCTCGGTATGATACCTTGTGACAATGAGTCCCATAGGCTAATTATAACTTGGGTTAAAATATTTCCTTTACAAAGTGTTGTGGGTTGCCTTTGAATTTTGTTTGGTGTCCCTTTTTCATATGTAAGAAAGAAAAAGTATGAGCAGCCAGCTGACCTTCTTTATGCTTCAGAGTAGCAGCTGTGTTAGTCTGTATTCGCAAAAAGAAAAGGAGTACTTGTGGCACCTTAGAGACTAACAAATTTATTTGAGCATAAGCTTTCGTGATCTACAGCTCACTTCATTGGATGCATTCAGTGGTAAATGGCCCTCCTTGATTAGCACTACAAAAGGTCCCCGCCCCGCTCTCCTGCTGGTAATAGCTCATCTTAAGTGATCACTCTGGTTACAGTGTGTATGATAACATCCACTGTTTCATGTTCTCTGTGTATATAAATCTCCCCACTGTATTTTCCACTGAATGCATCCGATGAAGTGAGCTGTAGCTCACGAAAGCTTCTTTATGCTGTTCATTATATTCTCTCTCTTGCAGACTGCTTCCGATTTGTCTTTCTAAGCTAAATAGACCTCACCTTGGCACTCTCTCCTTACACACAAGTCTTTCAACTGAAGTCTTTTTCCATGCCTTCGATTAGGTTTGTTGCCTTTCTCCAAACCCCTTCTATTCCTGCTACATCATTTTTGAATTAGGTTAGCCCGAGCTGAACACCGCATTCACGGGGAGATCACGACCCCCATTTCTAAACCCAACCTGTCCTATTTTCACTATTATTCTCTCTCCATATATTAACACCATTTAATACATCTGCTTTCCTGACCACTGCCATGCACTGAGCAGATATTTTCCACTGAGCTCTTCAGTAATGACTAGGACCTTTTATTTAAAAAAAAAGTAGCTACAATTACTTTGGAATATGGCCCCAGGTCCGACGTGTTGCTCCTTCCAATTTCCAATAACTTCTACTTATCTACATTGAATTTCATCTCCCATCTAGTTGACCAGTAATGTGTCTTTGTTAGATCCTAATAAATTTCTTTTCAGTCATCTCCACATTTGACCATCTTACTGTTTACTCACCTCTTCCAGATATTAGTAAATTGCACAGTCACCTGGCTACACACCACATGGCTGCATTTCTATGATGCAAAGCCTGCCCCCTTTCTGCACTTTATATAAAATGAGCAGTTTTGATGACCATAAAAACAGAGTTTGTTCCTCGGAAGGAGTTTTGAACTATAACACTGCTGTTGGCCCCTGAGATTGAAGTCCACATGACGCTGCTTCCCAGCCCCTCTCCTGCAAACACTGATGCACAAGAGCAGCCCCACTGACTTCAAAGGAACGACTCCCATGTCTAAAGTCAAACATGTGTTAAATCCATACAGGACAGAGGCCTAAAGAACCCCCTTTGCTTAGCCCATTGATGAATGACACCATTTTTCAATAGGGGAGAAAATGAGCATTTAAGGATTTTAATGAAAACAACTCCAGGAAAGGCTTTATCATTGAATGTATTGCAGGTACAGGTTATGTGGCCTACAAATTTACCCTGATTGTGAGCTCAACTGTAGAAGGTATGTGAAAGCTCATGTAATGTCACAACAACCTATAACCATAAATGCTGATGGGGAAAGTATGAAAAGGAGACAAGCAGAACTAGTCCAAACAAAGAGGCTTGTGATCACACGTGGTAAATAAGAATGGCATGAGACCAAAAATCAATTAACCAAAATTGATATGTCAGCTAGTAAGCCTAATAGTAGACAAAAAAATGAGGAGATAAACTATTCCACCCACCACGCCCTTTTGGGATTCTTAAAAAAATACTTGGGGGGTGGAGGGAATTTGTCTACTGAAGTAAGCTTCACCATCATGCCTGAAACCCCCCACCCCCATTTTCTGGAACCCCAGGACTGTGTCGTCCCTATTCTGAGAGAGGTCCTGAGCAGACCAGGCCAGGGAGAGGTACCCAGATGGGCATAGTCACTTCTACTGGCTCCAGCGGAATCCCAAACACCACCTGGGATATGAGACTCTCTCTTTCTATTGCTGCCCCCGCTGTGTCCTTTTCCTTCCCCACCTTACGTCTTCTCCTTCCTATCCCTCTCAAATTCACACCTGGAGGTAATTCAGATTAATATTCCTGGATGACCCTGTGTAGACAAAACCTAAATCAGAAATGGGAGAACTGTTTTTCCAAGAAATTGTGGTTCACTTCATTCGACATTTTACCCTTCTGGTTCTACACTGTGGCTTGAGGGGTATTTTCCACGACAGAAGATAATATGAAACCCCCCATACTCTTCATAGTTGATTACTAAAATTTGTACTTGCATTAATTTATTTTTTTTATTCCGAATTAGAATGTTTCCATTTTAGAAACAGCATCAAAAGAGTGGCCTGGTGTTATTTGACAAAGCTGTATGTCTGCTGAGGAAAAAGACCCACTACATTTTCAGCTTTCTAAAAAGAACTGGCTACTTTCCTCTCAGGAAAAACAATCCCCTCCATCTCAGCTAAAGAACTCCATCTGGTGTAAGATTTCTGAGTCATTGGCTTATTAGCAAAATTGTCTCAGAGACGCATAAATCTGATTTGCTCAGAAACCAAATCCACATTTCGACAAAAATCACAATCTGCTGTTCCTCTCTAAATCATGTTCCTTTAGTTTCCTTCAGTTCATTATCATCAACAATTGTCAGCTTTTGCCAGCCCACTCTTGGATGAACGCTACTTCAAATCATACACGCTTTACTTCCCCCAACCATGAGACTTTCAATCAATACTGGTCTCGCAAATTTCACAAGAGGATATTGTTTGCCTGATGTGTACATGCACTGCAATTTCCACTTGGTGGTATTTATGCTGAGACTCCTTTTTGCCATGTGTTCAGACAATTCCCATTTGTTTTGTTTTTTCCCTGTTTATCTTCCCAATTTAATTTGCTGTCAGAGCCATTCTTTAGATTTGTATCTTTTCACTGCTGTCACTGCTCAGCTGCTCTCCAGGCTTCTCTTTTAATGGCACATTTCTCTTCTACTTTGCACTGAGCCGTTGCTGCTTGGAAGGCCAACGCTGTAGACTCCTTGGGTCAAGTGTGAGATTGTAGGTTTGCTCAGGTTAATTTTTCAGTTGCTTTTTGCTGGTTCCCAGATGAATCCTGCTGGTAAATCATCAGCTGCATAGAAGGGAACAAGATTTGGGACAATATGCAACTAATTCGAGGAAGCATAATTCACCAACTTTACATTTATATTCTTTTCTTTTCCCACTCGGCCAGCCTCTGAGCTGGGGAGATGGTATCTTATAACAGCTGCTTGGTAAGAGATGGAATGCATACTCAGAGACATCAGACACTGAATTGGTCACTACAAATATTTAAACTATATTATAATAATTATTATTCTGAATTTGTACAGTGATAGTCACAGACCAGGACCCCACTGTGCTAGGTGCGGTACAAACTCTGAACAAAAACACAGTCCCTGGCCCTGGCTCACTATGGGAAAGTAAGTGGAAGCATGGTCTTGTGGTGAAGGCACTGAATATGGCTCCAGAAGGTCTAAGTTCATTCCCCAGAGACTGTGTGAGAGAACTTGGGCACATCACTTAAGTTCTCCATCTGCACAATGGGGATGAAATTGCTCCCTTTCTCCCAGATGTGTCTGTTTTGACTGTGAGCCTCTTAAAACAGGGACTTGTTCCTGATCTGTGTCTGTGCAGCACCTAGCACAATTGTGCCTCTAAGCGCAACTGTGCTACCGGTGATAATGATTTGATTCTGATCTCTGGCACATCAGCATAAAGCCCAAGTAACTCAGTGCATTTCAGTGGAGTTACTCCAATGTAAATGAAGTCACTGAACTCAGAAATGAGCCCATTCTATTTTGCGGTTTGTTAATATAGACATTGACTTACAAACATTTCCTATTTTATCGGGTGATCCAGAAGGAGAGCCGTGCCTAACACAGTTTGAGTTTTACAACTGTTCCTTTGGCACTCCTTTGGATTTTGTTTAGCTCACTTCTGCAACAACAGCTGGGAGCCGTATTTCCTACAAATTACAGTGAGATTTAGTGTTATCTTAATGGGATAGAAGTATAGCCCGAATTATTTTTAGCAGGCAGCACAATATGTACTAATGGATAATAAAGTCTATGTATGAGGGCATTAGCTTGTCTAGGATGGCTCATGTTTGAGCCAATTTTCAATGCTATTAATACATTCATAATTCCTACTGACTCTGCAATTGATGGTGCCATGTTTCACCGGGATACATTTGGGATGTCCACCATTTTAATATGATGATATGGAGCATTTGGGAAGAGGGCTTTGCATACAGATGTGGGTATGCATTAAAGTTGAACGGGAATGGGATTTTCCATTCTGCTAAAACTTCAGGAACTGGGGGGGGGGGGAATCATCCTGGAGCAGAATGAACAAAACCACTTTGAATTTTTTTCAGAGTGGCTGCCCAGCTCCCCAGGTACCTGGCTGCCCACTCACGCACCCTTTAGGAGATCAGCCCAAGGGGCTGGCCGGCCAGCTGGAAGCCAGCTGCTTGGCTCCCTGGGGAGCTGGGAATCCTTGGGAATGGTGGGTCCCGGAGAGCGTCAGCTCAGTAGCAGCTCCCCAGGCAAGGTGCTGAGGCAGCAGGCAATCTGGAAGCCTGACAGGTGAGCCTGGGGCCAGGGCTTGCCCAGTGGGCTGCTCTGAAGCTGGGGAACCTATAAGCCCAGGCTGCTGAGGAGCCATGGGTTTAGGATCCAGGGCTCCTAGGCCCTTGGCTCTCCATCAGCCCACCAAGCTGACTGCCAAGGAACTGGGAGCCAGCATGCTGAGTTCTTGAAGGCTCTCAGCTCTCCATCAGCCTGGCAGAAGACTGCGGAGGAGCTGGCAGGACAGGAGGCAGGTTTCCACCGGAATGTCATTGAAATCGACTCAGCCCCACCAAATGTTTCAATTTCAATGAATCACCATTTTCTGCTAGGAAAACATTTGCTGGAAAATGTCTAAGTTGTTCTCATTTAGATCATGTGCATAAACCTGGGATGTGTGTGTTTTTAGTCATCGTCTATGTCAACACAAGAAGCTTGGGCGAGATCCTCAGTTGGTACAACTGGGCGGAACTCCATGGAAGCCCATGGAGATCAGGAGGAGCTGTGATGTTGTTGCCATGCTGGTCCCAGGGTAACAGTGAGAAAAGATGAGTGAGGCTATATCTTTTGTGCAACCAACTTCTGCTGGTGAGAGAGACAAACTATTATTCCCACCTTGTCTCACCTATGTGGGGAGGCAGATTATCCCACATCTGCTTGCTGGGGTTCTTACACAAATCCCTCTAGTGTGTCACATCCGCCACAGGAAAATTGAAGATTTTATGCAAACAAGAACATTTAAAATATATGCTACATAGAAAGGGCTCTTAGTGCTGAAAATCTTAAAGGCTAATGGATGTTCCTTTCTTTTTACATCATTTACCTTTTGTAAAACACTATATAAGCCTGCTACCTTCTGCAGATTCAATGAAGAGAAAAAAACACATCTTTGACTCATCTGTTTAGGAAATAGTGACATGTGTCACCCAAATCATTGCTGTACAGAATTCTACAGTTTCAGCTGCTGACAGTGGGTTTCTTTACTGAAAATAATCAATGGCTTTTCCTCCAAAGCATCTGATGCTGGCCACGGTCAGGGACAAGTACTGGACTATTTGCTGGAATTGCCATACTGGATCAGACCTCTATTCTTACAGTAAACTAAGTTGTACAGTGATGGACCTGGCTGCAGAGAAGTAAAATCTGAGGCCCCAGTTAGTTTAGGTTAGGGTTACCGCATTCGCTTAGCTTTACGCAATGCGAGAAGCCCCAATGAAGTCATGACTAGTATGCAGCTTGCGGGTTTAGAGTACATCACCTGAATAGTGGATTGCTTTCCCTCCCAAGACATTAGGCTCAAGGTTCCTTAGGACTAGCCAGATCTCTTTATGTTTCACAAAGCATCCTCATTCTACCATCCAGACCAGTGAATGTTTTCTGATTTCTGCTATCGGCAAACATCACTAAAGACAAATGCCACAGGAGGCTAGAGAGCGACTAACACCAGGGATTTATGCCAGCCCATCCAACTCAGTGGGGTTCAATACACATTGACTCAGGCCCTAGGAGCTGTCTATAGTCAGATTAAGTAAAATAAGCAAAGGGCAAAATTATTTTAGAGCAATGGTGGCTTGAATTTACATTGCTTTATCTACTGAGAAACAAGTGAGCCAATTAACAGTGAGTACTCAGTATGGTTGCTAATGCATGCCCTGGCTGGGAAGAATTCTTTGCTATCTGACTTGCTGTGTTAAGGTACATCACATTAAATCATTTTCTATAGTAATTAGTGCTCCCAATGATGCTGCTTTTCATATGAGAGTTTTTATTTCACAAACCATGTTGAGACATAAAAGCACTGCCCTTCTAGGCCCCAAAGGGGAATGTAAGGACACTGAAATGAGGAGACATCAGGGCAACCTTCAATCAGAAAGTACAATTCTTTTTTAAAGCTATGTGTAAATATCAATTTTAAAAGAAACCATCCACACCTCCACCTCCTAGCAACTGAAAATTGAAACATCCACGTGACTGTAAGTGGCATGAGAGGAGACCTTTTCCTAAAATGGGGATGCCGTGGGTTCAGTCAATTAAGCACTCTGACGGGACAAATTAATGTTGTGTAAGTGGAGCATCTATTGGGTTACACTTTAAAAAATGACTCAAAGGAATTGCAATGCCACATTATGCCAGACAACAATGTACTGAGCTGAGGGAGGTGCCCAGCGAGGTACGGCACAGAGAACAGCAAGGCCCAGTTTTAGTAAATATCTTCCTTACGGATCTGGAAAAGAGAGCAAACTGATGATAGCCTTGAAGGAGTTTCCAAAACCAATGACGCCAGAGAAATAGAAGAAAAAGGGCCAACATAGAGATAAGAATAGGCTGACCAGACAGCAAGTGTCAAAAATTGGGACAGGAGGTGGGGAGGTAATAAGTGCCTATGTGAGAAAAAGACCCAAAAATCAGGACTGTCCCTATAAAATTGGGGCATCTGGTCAGCCTAGATAAGTAACATGGTTAGAAAATAACAAAATTTACCCGGGGCAGGGGAAGGGGAAGTCACCACATGTTAGTACACCTTGGAAGGGTGGTGGTAAGTGATCAGAAATACAGATATCCAATGATACAAACACTGGGAAAGCAGCAACTCTGAAAGAGACCTAGGAGTGAGAGTTTAGCAGATCAGACACCAGTTTGCAAGGCAACATTGCAGCACAAAAGGCCAAAGTAATTTTGGACGGTATACAGTGTATCTGTCCCAAGTCTGCCCTGCAATACAGAGAGCTGGGCGAACAGGCTACCCAGGGTATCCTTGTGGAAAAGGGATTCCTGGGGGGACGTAAAACTCATTGTGGCTCTGCACCATTCCACATCTTGGTCTCCAGTGCAGAGGACCTGGCCTTTGAACTCTGCTGACACCCAGCTGCTAGAAAGGTATCATGGGACCTCAGGCACAACTCACCTCAGCCCTGAGGGAGAAATCTGCTTGGGATATTTAAAACCAGGCTGGGCGAAATATGAGGAGATGATCTGTAGGGAGCAGCCCTGCACTAACAGGTGACTGGATTGGGTCATTCAGTAGATCATTTTCCATCTCTAACTCTTAAGTTTCTTTTCTGATGAGCCACGTAGGATACTCCCCTATGGATACACACCTGTATCCGTGATGGGCTTGATAGGTGCGAGTTGATGCTCAGTTCAGCTACACACACAAGTTCTGCCTGCTTATCTGAGCCTTTCCGAAAAAGGGCTGGACATTCTGCCTACGTGGGCTGCCCATCTCTCAAGACTTCTGCCTTTTCCATTTCTGCTTCCAGCTGTGGGCACTCTGATACACAAAATGCCACAGGAAAGACTACAACACTTCCGATCCTGCTCTCTGCTGGAATCTAGGACGGCAAACATACTGCAAAGGGAAAGGAGATGATTATATGCCAATTTCAGGGGAAAGCGCAGTCCAAAGTTGGTTCTGAAAACTGGCAAAGCATCAGACTGGAGTCAAGGTTTTCCTTCTCTGGTTGTTCATCTATGAACACACTGTCTGCAGAATATTAATGTTTGTGCTATGGGTATGGATTTGTAATGGGTAGCAAACAGAAATTTACTGTAGTCAACAATACACTGTCAGCTGTGATCATGAGCAGCACCAATATGGTTCACTGATGATCTGAATTACTTCAGGGTACCTAAGCAAATCCCTCTAGTGTGTCACATCCACCACAGGAAAATTGAAGATTTTATGCAAACAAGAACATTTAAAATATATGCTACATAGAAAGGGCTCTTAGTGCTGAAAATCTTAAAGGCTAATGGATGTTCCTTTCTTTTTACATCATTTACCTTTTGTAAAACACTATATAAGCCTGCTACCTTCTGCAGATTCAATGAAGAGAAAAAAACACATCTTTGACTCATCTGTTTAGGAAATAGTGACATGTGTCACCCAAATCATTGCTGTACAGAATTCTACAGTTTCAGCTGCTGACAGTGGGTTTCTTTACTGAAAATAATCAATGGCTTTGACAGATAAAGAGAGCTAATACTCTGACATATTTTGATACATCTTGACAGCTTTTTTGACAGTAGTTTTCCACTGTCAATCTACCGTATTTGATTTTTAACTGGGACCCATGAGAAATATGCCTGTGGTCTTTAGTACTGGATGCTCGCAAATCAAAAGAGCAGGGGCAGTGCAGCCCTTGTCTAGTTTTTATTCACCATTATCTATCATTTTTCAGTGCTTAATTACTCAATTTTAATACCTTTTCCGATTTTTCTACTCTCGAGAGTGCCAGTTACAGCACATTTCAACTCCCCTTTGCTGCTCCCTTGGCAGGCAGGCACATTTCACAGGGGTAGAGTTGGAACCACAGCTACTGTCTAATGTCATCCTGTTCAGATTGACAGTTTGGTTCCATCAAGAGCTCATCTGCTCTGCTCTTCTGAGACTCCAGGCACTTAAAAGAAGTTATTAATATAGATTATGAAATATTCAAACACTTGTCCATGCAAGAGCTTGCGGGCCAAAGGACGCCTTCATTAAAATTCTTTATACAAAACAGTGATTTAATCCTCTTTCCTTCATAAATCAACAAAGGTTCCTTCTCCGAAGTGATATTATATGACTGGAACAAGTCCTTTGACAGGAACTCAAATTACTGTGCACCAGATCCTCAGCTGGAGTTATGTCCATTGGAGTTATGTCATTTTACACCACTGGGATCTGGTCCTATATGCATATTGTCTGCAATAAAATGTCATCCCCCCTCTTAAGGCTGAGGACAAAACTCCCTGATATTCAGTATTTGGATAAAAGGCTGTTCAATAATTAAATTTTTGAGCTAAGGGGTCATCTGAGAATCTACTTGCTGTCATTTCATTTGTTACTTTTATAGTTGTAATTTACAGGTGGATTTTCATCTGTGCTGGTTTGAGGTTTGCTCTGAATTTATGAGCTGGTAGAGTTTTGCCTCTAAGTATAGTTTTTGTTTCCAATCCTAAGTGAATTAAGAAAGTTTACAATGCAAGGTGCAAAAATCCCCTTTGCTGTAACTGTTCTTACCGAGAGCTGTTGAGATGAATGTGTGTACAGGAGGATAGTAAATAAAAAGGCTCATATTCACAGCTCATTATTCCATATACTATGCAGGGGATAAAAAAATTGCATCCTGGCTTTTGATGTATCACTGTTGGATACGTTCATAGTCCAGCTACACTAAAACATAGTACTTCAGCTCCTTTGCTTAACAACACCTGATAACTTGCTTGACATCTCAAAGAGTTTCTTTGGCATCCCTTCTTCCCTGGGCCTCATGAATAAAACATTTATCCCGTCAGCAGCTTTAGCAAAGAGGAACAACCAAGAGCCATCCATCAAAGTCAGCAGCCGAATTACTGTGTGATTTCAGATCCTCTAATAACTCTGTTTCTTTATGAGTCTGTTGGTAAACAATGAAATAGTGCTGGCACCTGGCTTTTGATGAACGTTGATTTTTTAACATTATCAAACCCTGTTAATAGAGCTCTTCCCTATTAATGTTGATATTTCAATTTCAAAAATGCCCACAATGCTTTTCACCTTCATGGGAATGCATTGGGATTTATTTCTGATTTGTTATGAAGGTCAACTAAACCTACTCAGATTAAACCTGCTGGGACCTTTAAAAAAATATCAAGGATAAATAGAGTCTTTACTCCACATGCAATGTATTTCATTTATCATTGGGAATCACAAAGTAGTAATACACTTACCTTTTGGTAAGGTTGTTAATGGAAACCAAGCATTTGGTGGTGAAAACCTATGCTATAAAGCTTCTGTTGTCGGACGAGTCCAATGAAGCTTGGAGAACTAAGTCCTATAAGGAAATGGTCTATAGAGTTTCACATGCAAGTTCTCGGTTCAAGCCTGCAATACTGATGGGAAAAAACAAACCTTATGAATTCACACCCTATTCAGAATGTGCCAAAGCAAAATGAGACCAACTGAATAAATATTAATGATACCAGCCCTTTCCGAGTACTGATCAATCTCAAAGCACTGAGAAGAGTTTCTCATGCCTTACTTAGGGATAGAAGCACCTCTGACAGCTAAGTCTCTAACTTGCCACATGTGCATGCAAGACTCAGGTGCTCAGCCCTGAAATCCCTTACATGGGTGAGTGGTGCTCATAATGTGAACTGGCCACTGGAGTCAAAAAGGCCACTCACATCAGTCACATTTTCCAGGGTCCCCCCAATTTATCTGCACATGATGTATTTGTGCACCTTATGTAAGTGACAAAAACGTGTAGAAACACTGGTTTGGGCTTAACTCGGAAGATCTGGTTCTAACTTTTCCATCTTCAAGCCCGTAGGTAAGGAAATATCAACATACAGAATTTGCAGAGGAGAAAACCAAGGCAGAGAGCAGTTGCTGTGAGATTTTCAAAAGTGACTTTGGAGCACAAGTCCTATTGGCTTTCAACTGGATTTGTGCTCCTAAGCCACTGGCGATTAGACGTTCTAAGTACTCTGTCCAAGGGGACACAGCAAAATCAGTGGCAGACCCTTTATTCAAACACAGCATTTCCTGGCTGGCACAATTCTAGGCCACAAAAGTCTGATTAAAGCAGCCACCTGACCTTGAACTGCAGGAGTCTTAAGGCTGGGCGAACTAGCAAGTGTTTGTTATTGCCTGATGCACGGAGAATATGAATCTGCGAAAGCTGCCAGCTCAGACTCATTGGCCTTTAGCCCAAGCTCTAAAGGCCGAATGCTTTTAGCTCTGGAGGTCCTGGGTTCAATCCCTGGTGCCAACTAAAATGACAGTTGTTGCTCAAGCACTAAACTCCCAGATGGGGAGCTAGACAGTGGTGGTAGGTATTCCAGGTATGGGGAATCTTAAAGACAGTATAGGTTTCAGGGCCAAATATGGCACATATCTGAAGGCAGAATGGGTGCAGCTCCATTAAAGGGCCAGAGGCCAGTCTGGGGCCCAGCCAGCCCTGTACACTAATCAGACCAGCCGAGCAGGGGAAAGGCATTCCTTATAAAGAGTTACAGGAAAAGGTGTTTTGGGGGGCAGAGGGGAGAGGAGCTATGGGAAGGAACAGTCTTTGAAGCAGGGAAGAGATTCCACAAAGAAAGGCCCAGAGGAGCAGCCCTGTATCCACTATCTTGGACACAAGTCAGGGAGCTGGGAAAAAACAGGGAGCGACACCGGATTTAATAATCCCCAGTGGCCGGTCATTGTTCTGGTTACTGTGCTGTTTGAAGGAAGACTGAGCACTGAAGAAGAGTTGGGAGTGACAGAGCCCGAGGTGTTCCGAGTTACACTGTGGGCCTTTAATTGATACCTTGGAGACATGTTATAATAAATTACCCCAACATGGGATTTGTTCGAGGAATGTTTGGAGCGATCCTGAGAAAGGAGGACAGGGGAGACCAGCAAAGGGCCTGACCCACAACAGGGAGACTGGCCCTTTCATGGTGGCGGGGTGCCTCCCCAGTCACCTAGATTCCCTCTCCCCACCCAAAGCAATAACTTTTCTCCTTGGAGAATGGCTAGAGACGAGTTCTGATGGCAAACACTGGTCTTTCAAATTCTGTTCCCTATGGAGGCTGGATCTTCAGCACATGTCAAGGAGAGTCACTGCGGTGAATTCAGTGGTGTTACATGGATTTACACCAGCGGGGGACCTGGCCTGACAGTTTCTTTCACCATTATTCACTCCACATGAAAATAAAATTTCCTGCTAGATTTTGCTGTAAAATTACTCTTTAGTAAGTCACAGTTGATCCACAACCTCCACTAGCTTCACCAGACAGACAGACAGGGTCAGGAAAGTGGCTACGGTTTGAACTGCTCTCTTCTGTACAATTTCTCAGCTGCATCTTAAAATAAAAACTATCCTGTTTTGTCTAAGCTGGACTGGATTGGAGTGTCCTCTTTGGTGAAATAATGGCAGTTATTGTTCCGGAGAAGCATATTATTACTCTTCCTTCAATTGCAGAGGAAAGTGATAGTGAAGAAAAGAAGTAACTGTTGAAGTGCTGGCATGACAGGGTGGAATTCCACCGAGGGTACGCAGCTCATAAGTCTAACAACGACTTTATGTGCTGACAGTGGGCAGATCACCGGTGAGCTGAGATCACAGTCCGTCATGACAACCATCATCAAGGATCTACAACCTATCCTGAAGGACGACCCATCACTCTCACAGATCTTGGGAGACAGGCCAGTCCTTGCTTACAGACAGCCCCCCAATCTGAAGCAAATACTCACCAGCAACCACACAACAGAACCACTAACCCAGGAACCTATCCTTGCAACAAAGCCCGTTGCCAACTCTACCCACATATCTATTCAGGGGACACCATCATAGGGCCTAATCACATCAGCCACACTATCAGAGGCTCGTTCACCTGCGCATCTACCAATGTGATATATGCCATCATGTGCCAGCAATGCCCCTCTGCCATGTACATTGGTCAAACTGGACAGTCTCTACGTAAAAGAATGAATGGACACAAATCAGACGTCAAGAATTATAACATTCAAAAACCAGTTGGAGAACACTTCAATCTCTCTGGTCACTCGATTACAGACCTAAGAGTGGCTATCCTTCAACAAAAAAGCTTCAAAAACAGACTCCAACAAGAGACTGCTGAATTGGAATTAATTTGCAAACTGGATACAATTAACTTAGGCTTGAATAGAGACTGGGAATGAATGAGTCATTACACAAAGTAAAACTATTTCCCCATGTTATTTCTCCCCCTCACCCCCCCACCCACTGTTCCTCTGATATTCTTGTTAACTGCTGGAATTAGCCTACCTTGCTTGTCACCACGAAAGGTTTTCCTGCTTACCCCCCCCCCCCCGCTGCTGGTGATGGCTTATCTTAAGTGATCACTCTCCTTACAGTGTGTATGATAAACCCATTGTTTCATGTTCTCTGTGTGTGTATATAAATCTCTCCTCTGTTTTTTCCACCAAATGCATCCGATGAAGTGAGCTGTTGCTCACGAAAGCTTATGCTCTAATAAATTTGTTAGTCTCTAAGGTGCCACAAGTTCTCCTTTTCTTTTTGCGAATACAGACTAACACGGCTGCTACTCTGAAACCGAGTATTGTCTCACTATTTCTTTGCATTTCCCCAGATGTGTTGTCTCTTTTCCGCTTAGATTGTAAGCTCTCTGGGGCATGGACTGCTTTCTTTGTTCTCTTTGTACAGCGCCTGACACAACAGGGTCCTGGTCCGTGCCTGGGGATCCTAGGAGCTACCACAATACAGGGAAATAATGATAATGTTGTTATCCCCTGCTCAGTTGTAAGTTTCAGCCCCAGAGAAGAGAGACTGTATCAAAACGGACCAACCTGACTGAAGTTGTCCCTGTGCATCTCGGGAAAAGCTGAGCACCAGCCCAGATCATGAAGGAAAGAAGTATTTTATTCTCCATAGCAGTTTATGCCTGAGCATAGCTTGAATGTTTCCCCCACTCCTGCAAAAGGAACAACAACAACAGTCTTTGCCATTGTTCCCAAGGTCTGTTTTTCACATATGCTGCAGCTTTGTAGAATTACACACGCTTTTCACAGTTATTTGCAAGATTTGTATATACTTCTGCGTGATGGGGGAGTGGGAACTGTGCCACACTGATTTCATGGCAACGTGATTTAGACTAGCAAATAAACTTATATAAATGTAGGTATATTTTTATCAAGAGCTGCAGGTGTAAATTGGTGTCGTTCAATTGACTTCAACCAACTGGCACCAATTTACACCTCTTGAGGACCTAGCCCCATAGATTTAATGTTTGCTATGAAATATTCAAGCTGCACGTGGCTTTACACATGTTATAAGAGAACCAGCCAGGTTGGGGTGCCAGGGCTCTGGGCACTGTTGAAAAGTCTTTGAAAAGTCATGGAAGATGGGAGAGATTCCAGAAGACTGCAAAAGGGCAAATATACACCTCTACCCTGAAATAATGCGGTCAGATATAATGCAAATTTGCATATAACGCAGTAAAGCAGCACTCCGGGGAGCGGGGCTGCTTTACCTCATTATATCTGAATTTGTGTTACCGCAAGTGGTTCCTTTGCACCCCCCCACCTACTTGCTGCAGCCCCCCTGCCCCAGCTCACCTCCACTCCGCCTCTTCCCACGAGCGTGCTGCCGCTCCACTTCTCCCCCCTCCCAGGCTTGTTGCACCAGTTGATTGGCACGGCAAGTCTTGGAGGGGAGAGAAGCAGAGCTGCGGTGCACTCGTGGGAGGAGGCAGAGCAGAGGTGAGCTGGGGCAAGGAGCGGTTCCTCTCCCTACCCCGATATAACATGGTCTCACCTATAAAACAGTAAGATTTTTTGGCTCCCAAGGACCACGTTATATCAGGGTACAGGTGTAGTTCCCATCAATAAAAAGGGAAATAAGGATAACCCAGGGAATTACAGACTAGTCAGCTTAACTTCTGTACCCAGAAAGATAATGGAGCAAATAATTAAACAATCAATTTGCAAACATCTAGAAGATCATAAACTGATAAGTAACAGTCAGCATGGATTTGTCAAAAACAAACCATGTCAAGCAAACCTGATAGCTTTCTTTGACAGGGTAACAAGTCTCGTGGATGGGGGGAAGCAGTAGACCTGGTATATCTCGACTTTAGTAAAGCTTTTGATACCATCTCGCCTGACCTTCTCAAACACAAACTAGGGAAATGCAACCTAGATGGAGCTACTATAAAGTGGGTGCAAACTGGTTGGAAAACCACTCCCAGAGAGTAGTTATCAGTGGTTCACAGTCATGCTGGAAGGACATAATAAGTGGGGTCCCTCAGGAATCAGTTCTGGGTACTGGTCTGTTCAATATGTTCATTAATGATTTAGATAATGGCATAGAGAATACATTTATAAGGTTTGCGGATGATGCTAAGCTGGGAGGGGTTGTAAGTGCTTTGGAGGATAGGATTAAAATTCAAAATGATCTGGACTAACTAGAGAAATGCTCTGAAGTAAATAGGATGAAATTCAATAAGGACAAATGCAAAGTACTCCACTTAGGAATGAACAATCGGTTGCACACATACAAAATGGGAAATGACTGCCTAAGAAGGAGTACTGCAGAATGAGATCTGGGGGTCATAGTGGACCACAAGCTAAATATGAGTCAACAGTGCAACGCTGTTGCAAAAAAAGTGAACATCATTCAGGGATGTATTAGCAGGAGTGTTGTAAGCAAGACATAAGAAGTAATTCTTCCACTCTAATCCGTTCTGATTAGACCTCAACTGGAGTATTGTGTCCAATTATAGACACCACATTTCAGGAAGGATGTAGACAAATTGGAGAAAGTCCAGAGAAGAGCAACAAAAAATGATTAAAAGTCTAGAAAACATGACCTACGAGGTAAAATTGAAAAAATTGGGTTTGTTTAGTCTGGAAAAGAGAAGACTGAGAGGGGACACGATGACCGTTTTTCAAATATGTAAAAGGTTGTTAGTAGGAGGAGAGAGAAAAATTGTTTTTCTTAACCTCCGAGGATAGGACAAGGAGCAATGGGCTTAAATTGCAGCAAGGAAGTGTGACGGGTTGGGTCACAGAGATCCCCTTGGGACTGCTACTTGATGTCCTGAGATCACCTCTGAGCCCGTTTTCCCTGGCAGCTTGGGACTTCAGTACCCTGTCTTGCTGAGCCAGATATGCTAGCCTCCTGCAAACACAGACCCAGGTCTGAACCATGTTCCCCAAAAGCTGCAGGCTTAACTGAAAACAGCTTAAGAAGTGCTCCTGTCTCTAGCACCAAGATATCCAGTTCCCAATGGGATCCAAATCCCAAATATATCTTTTTTACTCTGTATAAAGCTTATACAGGGTAAACTCATAAATTGTTCTTCCTCTATAACACTGATAGAGAGATATGCACAGCTGTTTGTTTCCCCAGGAATTAATTACTTGCTCTGATTAATTAATAAGTAAAAAGTGATTTTATTAAATATAAAAAGTAGGATTTAAGTGGTTCCAAGTAATAACAGACAAAGCAAAGAAAACTGCCAAGCAAAATAAAACAAAAACATGCAAGTCTAAGCCTAATACAGTAGGAAATTAAATGCAGGTAAATCTCACCCTCAAAGATGTTCCAATAAGCTTCTTTGACAGACTAGACTCCTTCCTAGTCTGGGTCCAGCAATCACTCACACTCCCTGTAGTTATTGTCCTTTGTTCCAGTTTCTTTCAGGCATCTCTTTGGGGTGGAGAGGCTATCTTTTGAGCAAGCTGAAGACAAAACTGAGGGATTTCCAGGGCATTGTATATTCTCTCTTGTGGGCAGAAACCCCTTTGTTCTCCTGTGCAAAATCAAGTAACAAGATGGAGTGTCTAGACACCTGGGCAAGTCACATGTCTGAATGATTCAGCTTTTTGCAGGCTGATGCCACTGTTTACATGTGAGTTTGAACATTCCCAGGAAAGCTCAGATGTGGATTGGTGTCTCCCAAAGTCCATTGTTAGCTAAGCACTCCCAATTGGTGCCACAAGTACTCCTTTTCTTTTTGCGAATACAGACTAAGACGGCTGCTACTCTGAAACCCTCACACTATGTTGACCAAGTCTACCTTATGTGCTTCCTATAGCAAACACTTTAAATACAAGCATAGAGCCAACACTCATAACTTCAGATATAAAAATGATACATGCATACCAATAGGATGAATATATTCAGTAGATCATAACCTTTGCAGAGATATGTTGCATGGCATATCTAGCATAAAACAAATTCCAGTTATGTCATATTTACACTCATAAGCATATTTCTATAAAGCATTATGGGGTGCAACAACACAGGGAGATTTAGGTTGGACATTAGGAAAAACTTTCTAACTGTCACGGTGGTTAAGCACCGGAATAAATTGCCTAGGGAGGTGATGGAATCTCCATCATTGGAGATTTTTAAGAGCAGGTTAGACAAACACCTGTCAGGGATGTCTAGATCAGGGATCGGCAACCTTTCAGAAGTGGTGTCCCATCTTCATTTATTCACTCTAATTTAAGGTTTTGCAAGCCAGTAATATAACTAAACTATTGTTGGATGTAAAGTAAATAAGGGTTTACAAATGTTTAAGAAGCTTCATTTAAATTAAATTAAAATGCAGAGCCCCCCGGACCGGTGGCCAGGACCCAAGCAGTGTGAGTGCTACTGAAAATTAGCTTGCGTGCTGCCTTTGGAGGCCGCAGGTTGCCTACCCCAGTGTAGATAATACTTAGTCCTGCCATGAGTGTAGGGGACTGGACTAGATGACCTCTCAAGGTCCCTTCCAGTTCTATGATTCTCTCAGCTATCTTTGTCATTTCAGTTCCTTGCTTTTCTTCCACTCTCTGGAAGTTTGTAAATGTTACATTTGTAAATGTAAACTACGTTTTGCTCATTTGAAATCTGGAGTCTCTCCATCATAAATCAATTTCCTTGGGAGTTAATTACCAGTTTTTTAAATAAAAAACATAGTGAATCACATAACAAGGTACTTGGGACTGTTTTTATATTTAGTTAAAAAAGAAAGCCAACTTCTGTATATTGACAGCAGCTGCAGTTGGAGTTCCCAAGGCCAGAAATGCTTTGTTTGGAATTTTTTAAAAAATGTCTGTTTTCCCCCATATCCGTACTGAAACATATTGTATGCTTATCAACTGGAAACATACCTTGCAGCCATTTACATTATATACTTTGTTATTATAAGTTATAGTAAGAGACAAAAGGAACAAGGTTCTGTGACTAGAGGGCAAACTTTGCAACGGCTAATTTGTTAGGGGTGACATTTCTGATAATGCTGCTATATTAGAGCTACTATTCCTTGATGTAATTTCACCATAATATCATATCATAGGGCTTAATAAGAGAGAGAGAGAGAGAGAGAGACCGAGACATCAACAGATCTATTATAAAAACAAAGAAAGGCATTAGGAAATTTCTTTGGCTGAGTTGTATATTGACTTCTGGTCAGCTTTTCAAAAGAGTTTCATTAAATTTATGTCAGCAAAAATATAACATATGGACTTTCAGAACAGGAACTCATATCAGTAAGAGTAACACAATTGTTTCCCCCTATTTTATGATTTATCATCCATTCCATTATATGCTACACGGGCTGTCATTTTTCTTTAAGTGGGTTTGATAAAAGATCTCTTGTTCTACTTGGTCAGCTATAATTATTCACCACCATTACAGTACAGAAACCAGCTGCACCTAGAGAACTGGCTTGGAGAAGTAGAGCTTTTCTCCTGGTACAGGCTTTCCTCCTACACTACACCACAGCCAAGAAAAGGGGCTAATTAAAGTTTAAGCAAAACTTCTCCCTCACCTATGATTAGATACGTGGACACGCATGTGGCATAATTGAAGAGTTTGCCCATTGCAGCAGCAATGCCCCCAGCCATTAATTCAAAGCAGGGAAGCACAGAAGAGAAATGACTTTGCCATTCCACAGATCAGCATCATCCTTGCTTCTCTCTCCGAGGTTGTGGTGAATTCCTAGTTTTCCATGACTTCTCCGCTATAATTGTCAGTGGTTCTTTGCCAGTTCTCTGATTTCACTAAAAGATGTCACCTGGCCACAGTAAAGTCCCCATTGACTTCTATGGGACCAGGAATTGTACCCACTCACCTGGCTAATATGTATGGCCCCAATCCTAGGAAAAGACCCCAGCAAAGGCACAAGGGTCTGCTTGTACTATCGGCGCCTTTTCGTTCATTCACAGATTCTAAGCATTCCCTTATCTGCTCTTAATTACCAGTGGCTATTTTTACACCATTTTCCTCACTTCCTAATTGCCCAAACTTCTTTTCTTGATGATTTTTTGCTGAAGGTGGATTTCAGGACTTCAGTATCTCAGCCAATTTTGAGCCCTCATTAACACCACCCCTCATTAACAAATGCCCTACTTTCTCGCCAGTACTTCTATTCCCCTGGATATGTTTGTAAAAGTCTTTATTACCCCCCTAGCTCTTTGATGAGTATTAACTCACTCTGCTTTCCTGCTGCCCTTCTCTTTTCCCTGCAAGCACTAAATGCCTGTATATTCTGGTTTGACCGCCTGCTCCCTTTTCATGTTTCTGTGCTGGGTATTTTTAACCTCAGGCCTTGGAGCACAAGGCCACACTGCCTGCTTCTGGTTACTTGCTTCCTTTTGTTCCAAAGGAACCATAACCCTTTGTCACGCCATCCTGGTGCCGTTTAGGGGTCCCAGCATTCTCCTCTGGTCAATTTAAGGATTCCTCTCATTGCACATACCAAGCCCCCTCTCCCTGTGCGTTATCATCTGTATGAACAGTGGCATCTGAGATGTCTCATCATGCTGGCCCCTTTACAGACACATCATAAGAGGCAGTCCCTGATCCAAAGAGCTTACAGTCTAAACAGGCAAGACAAAGGAAGGATTATTAGCCCTGTTTTAAAGGCGGGAAACTGAGCCATGGAAAGGTAAAGTTATATTTCCAAGGTCCCACTGGGAGACTCTGGAATACAGTCCAGCGCCTTAGCCACAAGATCCTCCTTTTTCTCTAATCAAACTAAAATGCCTCAGAACTTCATCAGGGTTTTTGCTTGGATAAGGGGAGCCGTGTCTGAACAGAGCCTTCAAAGTTTTCTTTGCTGCAATCTAATCTCCTCACACTGGTGGGTCCTGTGAAGCCATCGCTTACTAGGCTAAAGGGAAGTACAGACAGCTGCAGCGGCACAGGAGCTAGCAAACAGAGCTCTAAACGGGAGTTTGAGTGGGAGTTCTGTTGGAGGAGAAGATTAACGGGACTTAGGTGGGAAGGTGATGACAGATACGGAGGCAGCTGTGGGAGTGACTCCTGTAGTGGAATACACATTGAGGATGACTGGATGTGGAAGCTGTGGTATGTACATGATCCTGGAGGGGTGACCTGGTAAGAGTTTTTTCTGCATGAAATGCCATCTGATAGAGCTGATGGAGGAAAAGATCCGAGGTTTGGAGATGCAGGTGGAAAGTCTGGTTGAGTTTAGGAAGGGGTTTGAGCAGATGATGGAGCAAAGACATGAGGTATCTGAAGGTAAAAGCTCAGACTCACAGATGGAAGCAGGGCTGGGGAATTTTGAGGGGAGACTGGGTGAGGAAAGTGGTCAGTGGAAGCATGTGACTAAAAGGACCAGGCAGAGGAAAAGACGGGCTAGTGAAGGAGAAATAGAGCTTAGGAACAGGTTTGCAGAGTTGGAAAATGAAGAAGGGGCTCAGCAGGTACTTGCTGAAAGTGAAAGGGTAAGGAAGAAGAGAAGAGAGGCTAGTCCTATAGGAAAAGCGAAAGAGTCAAGGGAGACTACACCAAATATGAGCCCCAGGAGGATACAGGATGGGTGGAAGAGGATTATAAGGAATGGAAAGAACTTGCAGCCAGAGGGAACAGGGGAGAGACTGGAGAATAGCACCGTCACCAGGAAAAGGCAGGTCTATGTGATCGGGGACTCTTTATTCAGAAGAATAGACAGGCCTGTAACTAGAGCTGATCCAGAGAATAGAAGGGTGTGCGGTCTTCCAGGTGCAAAGATACGGGATGTAGACCTGAGGTTGAAAGGATCCTAAAGGGAGCGGGAAAGAATCCCCTAATTATCCTTCATGTGGGAACAAATGATACGGCTAGATTCTCGCTGGAAAGTATTAAGGGAGACTATGCTAGGCTGGGGAAGACGCTTAAGGAAATTGAGGCTCAGGTGATCTTTAGTGGGATCCTTCCTGTTCCTAGAGAAGGGCAACAAAGGTGTGACAAGATTATGACTGTCAACAGATGGCTTAGGCAATGGTGCTATAAGGAGGGCTTTGGGTTGTATGGCCACTGGGAGGCATTCACGGACAGAGGACAGTTCTCTCGGGATGGACTTCATCAGAGTAGGGAAGGAAATAGACTTCTAGGATCAAGGCTGGCACAACTGATAAAGAGAGCTTTAAACTAGGAATTAGGGGGAGATGGTTGGGAGATGTCCAGGAAATCTCCATGCCAGATTTTAGCATTGAGAGGGAAGAAGACAAAGTAACAAAGGATACAGCCGTGAGTAGGAGAATGTATATAAGGAGCGAGGGCGGTGTGGATACTAGTCTAATAGGTTATACTCACTGTAGAATGACTGTGTCTGATAGGGTACAAAATGTGAGCGAGGCCAAACAGCAAAAATTAAGATGTTTGTACACCAATGTGAGGAGCCTAGGTAACAAAATGGAGGAACTAGAGCTACTGGTGCAGGAAGTGAAACCAGATATTATAGGGATAACAGAAACATGGTGGAATAGTAGTCATGACTGGACTACAGGTATTGAAGAGTATATGCTGTTTAGGAAAGACAGAAACAAAGGTAAAGGTGGTGGAGTAGCATTGTATATCAATGATGAGGTAGAATGTAAAGAAATAAGAAGCCATGCAATGGATAAGACAGAGTCCGTCTGGGCAAAAATTACATTGGGGAAGATAACTAGTAAAGCCTCTCCTACGATGGTGCTTGGGGTGTGCGGGATCTAATTTGGATATGGATAGAGCCCTTTTTAATGTTTTTAATAAAGTAAATACTAATGGAAACTGTGTGATCATGGGAGACTTTAACTTCCCAGATATAGACTGGAGGACCAGTGCTAGTAATAATAATAGGACTCATATTTTCCTAGATGCGATAGCTGATGGATTCCTTCATTAAGTAGTTGCTGAACCGACTAGAGGGGTTGCCATTTTAGATTTAATTTTGGTGAGTAGCGAAGACCTCATAGAAGAAATGGTTGTAGGGGACAATCTTGGCTCAAGTGATCATGAACTAATTCAGTTCAAACTAAATGGAAGGATTAACAAAAATAAAACTGCAACTAGAGTTTTTGATTTCAAAAGGGCTGACTTTCAAAAATTAAGGAAATTAGTTAGGGAAGTGGATTGGACTGAAGAACTTATGGATCTAAAGGTAGAGGAGGCCTGGGATTACTTTAAATCAAAGCTGCAGAAGCTATCAGAAGCCTGTATCCCAAGAAAGGGGAAAAATTCATAGGAAGGAGTTGTAGACCAAGCTGGATGAGCAAGCATCTTAGAGAGGTGATTAAGAAGAAGCAGAAAGCATACAGGGAGTGGAAGATGGGAGGGATCAGCAAGGAAAGCTACCTAATTGAGGTCAGAACATGTAGGGATAAAGTGAGACAGGCTAAAAGTCGAGTTGAGTTGGACCTTGCAAAGGGAATTAAAACCAATAGTAAAAGGTTCTATAGCCATATAAATAAGAAGAAAACTAAGAAAGAAGAAGTGGGGCCGCTAAACACTGAGGATGGAGTGGAGGTTAAAGATAATCTAGGCATGGCCCAATATCTAAACAAATACTTTGCCTCAGTCTTTAATAAGGCTAAAGAGGATCTTAGGGATAATGGGAGCATGACAAATGGGAACGAGGAAATGGAGGTAGATATTACCATATCTGAGGTAGAAGCAAAACTGAAACAGCTTAATGGGACTAAATCGGGGGGCCCAGATAATCTTCATCCAAGAATATTAAAGGAATTGGCACCTGAAATTGCAAGCCCATTAGCAAGAATTTTTAATGAATCTGTAAACTCAGAAGTAGTACTGAATGATTGGAGAATTGCTAATATAGTTCCTATTTTTAAGAAAGGGAAAAAAGGTGATCCGGGTAACTACAGGCCAGTTAGTTTGACATCTGTAGTATGCAAGGTCCTGGAAAAAATTTTGAAGGAGAAATTTGTTAAGGACATTGAAGTCAATGGTAAATGGGACAAAATACAACATGGTTTTACAAAAGGTAGATCGTGCCAAACCAACCTAATCTCCTTTTTTGAAAAAGTAACAGATTTTTTAGATAAAGGAAATGCAGTGGATCTAATTTACCTAGATTTCAGTAAGGCGTTTGATACCGTGCCACACGGGGAATTATTAGTTAAATTGGAGAAGATGGGGATCAATATGAACTTCAAAAGGTGGATAAGGAATTGGTTAAAGGTGAGACTGCAATGGGTCCTACTGAAAGGCGAACTGTCAGGCTGGAGGGAGGTTACCAGTGGAGTTCCTCAGGGATCGTTTTTGGGACCAATCTTATTTAATCTTTTTATTACTGACCTTGGCACAAAAAGTGGGAATGTGCTAATAAAGTTTGCAGATGAATCAAAGCTGGGAGGTATTGCCAATTCAGAGAAGGATTGGGATATTATACAGGAGGATCTGGATGACCTTGTAAACTGGAGTAATAGTAATAGGATGAAATTTAATAGTGAGAAGTGTAAGGTTATGCATTTAGGGATTAATAACAAGAATTTTAGTTATAAGTTGGGGACGCATCAATTAGAAGTAACGGAAGAGGAGAAGGACCTTGGAGTATTGGTTGATCATAGGATGACTATGAGCTGCCAATGTGATATGGCTGTGAAAAAAGCTAATGCGGTTTTGGGATGCATCAGGAGAGGCATTTCCAGTAGGGATAAGGAGGTTTTAGTACCATTATACAAGGCACTGGTGAGACCTCACCTAGAATACTGTGTGCAGTTCTGGTCTCCCATTTTTAAAAAGGATGAATTCAAACTGGAGCAGGTACAGAGAAGGGCTACTAGGATGTTGCGAGGAATGGAAAACTTGTCTTATGAAAGGAGACTCAAGGAGCTTGGCTTGTTTAGCCTAACTAAAAGAAGGTTGAGGGGAGATATGATTGCTCTCTATAAATATATCAGAGGGATAAATACAGGAGAGGGAGAGGAATTATTTCAGCTCAGCACCAATGTGGACACAAGAACAAATGGGTATAAACTGGCCACCAGGAAGTTTAGACTTGAAATCAGATGAAGGTTTCTAACCATCCGAGGAGTGAAGTTTTGGAATAGCCTTCCAAGGGAAGCAGTAGGGGCAAAAGATCTATCTGGTTTTACGATTCTACTCAATAAGTTTATGGAGGAGATGGTATGATGGATAATGTGATTTTGGTAAGTAATTGATCCTTAAATATTCAGGGTAAATAGGACTAATCCCCTGAGATGGGATATTAGATAGATGGGATCTGAGTTACTATAGAAAATTCTTTCCTGGGTATCTGGCTGGTGAATCTTGCCCATATGCTCAGGGTTTAGCTGATCGCCATATTTGGGGTCGGGAAGGAATTTTCCTCCAGGGCAGATTGGAGAGGCCCTGGAGGTTTTTCGCTTTCCTCTGTAGCATGGGGCATGGGTGACTTGAGGGAGGCTTCTCTGCTCCTTGAAGTCTTTAAACCATGATTTGAGGACTTCAATAGCTCAGACATAGGTGAGGTTTTTCGTAGGAGTGGGTGGGTGAGATTCTGTGGCCTGCGCTGTGCAGGAGGTTGGACTAGATGATCAGAATGGTCCCTTCTGACCTTAGTATCTATGAATCTATGAATCTATGAAGTCACTTGCATGCCCGTTTCGAAAGCTAATACAGCAGAGTTCATACAAAAGGCTAAATATAACGGCCTCTGACTTGAACAATATCTGATTACCTCTGCCGAGATAAACAATCAGAACTGGGCCATTAATATTATCTTTGATACAAATTTTGTAGGATGCACTGTTGTCAAAAAGTCCACAGAGATTTCTTGTGCTGTACTGGGTGGCACTTCATCTTCCTGAATCTATGACCCAGCAGAAATTACTGTCAACTATCTGACCAATCGAGGGGTATTGATTCACCTGTTCCTATGGCAACCCATTAGTTCTTAGATCTTTGTCTCTCATGCACTGCCTAGTCTGCCTCGGCTAGGTCCAGCACTTTGACACTTTCTCATTCTAATCCTTAATTAGTTTATTTGATGTGGCCTGCACATTGTATTTTTAAACAAAGTAGATATTGAAAATACAGTCATGGTGAGCAGGGAACCGAGGGTCAAAATCAATATGTTGTCAGCTAAACTGGTTATTAGAACAAAGGAAAGAAACAAACACCCTGTAGAAAACACAATAGGTTCCTAAAGTGGTGTAAAAAGTATAAAATCACAGTATGGCCATCTGTCACCCAACACTGTGCCTCTGATGTGTAACCTGTTTTGTACCTACTCTGTCCACGTGATTCCATCAAAATCATACCCAGCTTGACCTAGAGGCACTGAGCAATTCTATTTGATATTTAGCTTCTTGAAGATTCACTCTGCTTGAAGACAGAAACTGTCCTTCAATACCAAAGTAAACAGAGCCCATTCTCTGAGATTTATCTTTCTGATAGGACGGCTGCTTAAATTTAAAAGAACGAGTTGGGGTGAGGTGAGGCGAGGTGAGGTGGATTAAGGTCCGAACCAAAACGGAGCACACCGATCTAGAGTGTGGAGATGGTTCCCGTCATTACAGGCTGAACCAAAACCCTAGATCAAAAAGTTAACTCTGATCATCTGTCATTTTCTTATTCCCAACTCTGTGCCTTTTCCTATGCAGCCCATGAGAACATGGGTGTCAGGGAGCTGGCACTTGGAGAGCTGCAGGAGACAGGGAGATGGGGGAAGATTTTAGAATTACAGTATTCAAGTAAAAAGAAAAGGAGTACTTGTGGCACCTTAGAGACTAACAAATTTATTTGAGCATAAGCTTTCATGAGCTACAGCTCACTTCATCGGATGCATTCGGTGGAAAATACAGTGGGGAGATGATTTATATACACAGAGAATATGAAACAATGGGTTTTATCATACACACTGTAAGGAGAATGATCACTTAAGATGAGCTATTACCAGCAGGAAGGGGGAGGGGAAAGAGGAAAACCTTTTGTGGTGATAATCAAGGTGGACCATTTCCAGCAGTTAACAAGAACGTCTGAGGAACAGTGGGGGGTTGGGTGGGGAGAGAAATAACATGGGGAAATAGTTTTACTTTATGTAATGACCCATCCACTCCCAGTCCCATTGTTTCATGTTCTCTGTGTGTGTATATAAATCTCCCCACTGTATTTTCCACCGAATGCATCCGATGAAGTGAGCTGTAGCTCACAAAAGCTTATGCTCAAATAAATTTGTTAGTCTCTAAGGTGCCACAAGTACTCCTTTTCTTTTTGCAAATGCAGACTAATACGGCTGCTACTCTGAAACTTATCAAAGTATTCAAGTAAAAATTCTACCCTGACATCATTCAGTGTCACAGCCCGGCATCTGTTAGCACTCTGCTTGTTTCCTGCTTTGATCTTCCCATCACTGCAGGGTACTGCTTTCCAACAGCGAGTTGGGAAAATAAAAACCCTCATCCTAAAGAAAAGTATTAATTCTAACCCTTGAAACAACAGCAGCAGCTTTTTGGTTTACTGTAAAAAATGGATAGATGCATACCACCATACTAAGGTCTATTTAGATGTAATGGGCCAGATTCTACACTAAAGTTATACTTGTGCAAATCCCAACTGATATACACAACCACTCACTGAAGTATAAAACTCCAGCTTTACATTCGTGTACTGGAGCTGAGAGCACAATACAGCCCTATCCACTCTGTGTCAAAATTGGTGATTAGGTGTAAAAAGAGTGCAAAGATAAAGAGATCATAGTTCAAATGGTTCTGGCATATTTTTAAATGAAACATCATAGTAAAATTACTGACAGAACTAGACTTTTAATATAATCAGGATCATTTCACCCTAAAGTCCTGGAGACTTCCTCTATATATTGACAAGGAGAGTTAGGAAAAGATAATATTTCAGAGGTTTTTAATGTTTTCATACCTTGGAGCTGAAAACTGTAACGCTGAAATTTTGGCTAATGGTTCATAAATTCCAAATGAAAGGCTGCCAGAGGTCACACAAAGTACAACCACCTCCTCCAAAAAATTGAGTCCAAATAGCTTCCACAAGTTCTGCTGAGCACATGGGGTAAGCACCGGCAAACATGGAACAACAATAGTAGACACCAGTCATCTGTCATTCTATTTTCACCATGCAGACAATCTGATCCTAAAAATCTGATCACATTAGATAACGTTAATTTGCTCCTCTGCATTCACTACAGGTAGCTTCTGCTGATTACACTGATGCCCATTAGTAACTGATAAATGCGATCAGCAACGTTTGTCCATTAAGAAATTAAATCTGAAGCTTATTTTATGTTGTTTATTAACTCTTCTGCACTCATTAATTGAATTTCCCAAAGCTGGAAGCTAAGACAACGTGATATAATTCAGAGACAATCATTCTTATCCACAAACTAGACAAAGTCCTTAAAGGCCCGAATACAAATGAAATTTATTACTGAATTATTTAATTTATGTATCATAATATTTCTACTTTATTCCATCCCACTTCATACTGCCTCCAGTCCTCTTAAGTTATTACTAAATGGAAATAAAAATTCCATATGGATTCCATGCTTGTTTTCTCACTTCAACCTTTAAAATATGCAAGCAACTTCATTATGAAGGAATTGAATACAATTATACCTTCCAGCTTTATAGGAAGGACAGTTGTTATGGGTTTGCCAGGGGGAAATTCCATCTCATCAAAAATTTGCATTCTGGTAAGTGCCGTATTTAAAACTTTGCCGGAGACCGTGTTTCGTGAGGTGCTATAAAACTAGAGAATGAGGAGTTAATGCACTGAAGCACTGTTGTTCCACTGATTACAGGTTAAATTACTAACAAGGGGATGATGGAATGACTTTTACTAGATGCACTAGGAACCAACTCAGACAACATGTTTCTTAAACCCAATTTTTAGCCAAAGCCTACCAGGTCTCCACTTTTCATGCATCCAAACTAGTGTAAACACTGCACTTTGTAGATATAGGCTGCTTGTGTACTTTAACATTTGTAATATCTTGCATATGCCATGTCAGAATGTGTCTCTGCAAAAACCATGTGTCTCCATGGGTTTTGAGTGTGCATAAGTGTTCAAGGGTGTACACTGCAAATACACTTTGCATGTGCAAACTCCAAAATGTACAAGCTCACAAGTTTAGGGCAGGGATTGAAAACTTTTCCCTGAGAGAAATTAATTAAGTTGGTTTCATTTGTTATCAAGCTCAGGATCAGTTTTGTGGATTTCCCCTCAAATCTACTTTGTTAAATAAGGAGGGGAAATCATTCGGGCGGGGGAGTAGAAATTTTAAAGTTCTTCTGCTTATTGAAAATAATAGCAAAACCTTTAATGTATGATGACATACTGCTAAGGATTTGCCCCTGCCCAGGTAAATAAAGCATGGCTGTTTGAAAGGCGGCAAAAAGAAACACAAAGCCAAGTCTCATAAGGGGTGGTGCAATTTCTGACTTCATTTTTGCACCAATGGGTGCACCTTCAAAAGCACCCAAGTCCCAATTTCAAAGTGACTTACACACCTTTGTCAGAGTCTGATTGACTTAGAGACAGAGTGCTGGGAGCCAGCAAGCCCATCACTGCAACTCCAGTGAGCTGCCCTGGAGCACACCTGACTACAGGAACTGCGCCTGCAGAGAGTTAAAGGCTGGTGAACTCATTCACCCGGATAATACAGAAAGCACAGGAAGGAAGCATGGAGACAGGAAGACAGGCTGGTTGAGTCAGAGCCACAAGAGAGCTCTCTCCCCTCTGACTCAGGCATTGAGGGCACCATGGTACTGTTGGAATGAGGTTGCACATCTGGAAAGGTGGTGGAAAAGAACGTCACAAGGTGCTTTACCAGAGAAAGATCTCAGAGCTGTTTGTGAGCCAGAAAGTAGGCAAGAGCGAGTCTGCCCTGCCATGCAGATTAGCATCGTTAGCACTTAAGTCACTTTTGAAAATAGGATTTAGGTGCTTTAGAAAATGTTACCCCAATTGCAGGTCGGAGTGCTCTGACCACCTAATTCACATCCACGTGTGCTGAAACAGCTGTAGGGACTCGGTTCCGACGTGACAGGCAATTGCAGGAGGAAGCCACACTTTTACAAAATGAGCTCCACCTTCCCTCCCTCCACCTCCAGTGGCATATAGTATTGAAATGCCATCAGCCAGGGCCAATATCCATAAAGTACATCTGAGCAGAAAGGTTTCCCACCGTTCAGCACTGTAAGCAGGTTGGGCAGTGAGGAGAGTTGTGAGTACAACACACAGCTCCATCTCTCCTTTACTCTCTTTTTTTCCTTCCCAGTTGATTTAATTTACCAAAATCTGGAACGGGAACACAGACCATTCCTCCTTACCATTTCTAGATCATCCCCTGCCTATAGCACTTGCCCCAGTGCTTTGTTCCTATTTAAATGTCTCAAGCGGTAGGGATGAAATGTAGGTAGACAAACAGAACAGAATTTGGAATTACTTTTATATGTGAATCTAAATAAATATCTATTCACTGTGTTGTGAACAAGTTTCTGAAGCACATCCACCTGATTCATTAGAGAATTGACCTAAGATCTTTAAGTGAGTGCCATGGACTGGCTCAAGTATCTCTCTTGTGATGTCATCCATCTTGCACAATTCCATGGGTATAACTAAATTGAAGCAAGGACCAACTCTTTAATCATAACACTGCTCTCCAAATAAATCTCATCCCTCCTCCCAGCCTGTAATTTCAAGGATGGTTGAGCACTCCACCAGTAGGTATCTGAGTCTGGTATATTAATTCAATTAAAATCCACAGTTGCACAAGAGTTGATATTAAACCAGGGGATATTTGATGGCATAAAGATATATCTCACTGTAGGCGGAAAATCCTTATCAAACATTCAAGGCGTTTTCTAAGTATTCCCAGCACAAAGGCAATAAAAACTTCAAGTCAAGCAAGTTCGATTGCATCAGAAAAAGCCCTCACTTAAAAAAATTAAAGCCACGTGAGTTTACAGCTCTATCAGAATCTGATGGAGGATTCCAATCAAAGTCAATCAGGCTATTTTCTTGATATAAGGGGTGAAGTTCATGCCCAGCTATTCTCTCTGGGCTTGTCGTCACTACTGGGGTAAGTTGACCTAAGTTATGCTACTCCAGCGACATGAATAATGTGGCTGGAGTTCACGTAGGTTTGGTCGACTTATTGCAGTGTCTACACAACACTGGGTCAATAGGAGAAACTCTCCCATCGACTTACCTTATGCTTCTCGTTCCAGAGAGGAGTACCAGAGTTGGCAAGGGAGCGATCTGCGGTCAATTTAGCAGGTCTTCTACTAGATCCTCTAAATCACACCCCCCTCCGGTGGATCAATCGCCACAGCGTTGATCCATGTTAAGTGTAGATATGCCCATTTGGGAACTGAGGGAACTCTATTTTACAGGAGCTCCTGTTCAGCCTGCCATATCCAGGCTAACACAGACAAGTTACAGTGATGCACATGAGCCATCCCATTCACATCCATTTATATTTGATTACTCACACTAAATTTCTAAAAGTTGTTACCCCAAAAAGAGCTGGGGGAAAACCCCAAATGACAGGAGCAGGTCTCCCAGAACTTTGAATAGAGACACTTGTACAGGAAGCACTTCCTCATTCGTTGGGGCTTGCAGAAAAACGAGAAAGCAGAAGAAACACTGTCAGTAAGTACCAGACTCCTGACTCTTTATACACCATTACACACTCAGTTACCCACAAATAAAGCATATTCCGCACTCATCTTCACATCATTTTTTACTCCAATATATGAATAATATGATATGCCTGCAAGCAGAGGATGGCTACAAGATTATTAAGAGATAGTAGAGATATGGTGATAATGAAGCAGAATTCTTAGGCCATAGAGAAGCCAGCTGTGTGTAATTCATTATACATGGAATTGTCATGGAATTTGCTCAACAGAAAAAACGTGGCTTTTGGCATGCTTTAGATCAGGCCTGGTCTGCACTGAGGATCATGCTACATCTCTAGCAGAATAATGAAGTATATTTTAGAGCAGTGTTTCCTAAACTTGGGACGCCACTTGTTCAGGGAAGGCCCCTGGCAGGCCAGGCCGGTTTGTTTATCTGCTGCGTCCGCAGGTTCAGCCGATCACGGCTCCCACTGGCCGCGGTTCGCCGCTGCAGGCCAATGGGGGCTGCGGAAAGTGGCGGCTGGTATGTCCCTCAGCCCGCGCCGCTTAGAATCATAGAATCATAGAATCATAGAATATCAGGGTTGGAAGGGACCCCAGAAGGTCATCTAGTCCAACCCCCTGCTCAAAGCAGGACCAAGTCCCAGTTAAATCATCCTAGCCAGGGCTTTGTCAAGCCTGACCTTAAAAACCTCTAAGGAAGGAGATTCTACCACCTCCCTAGGTAACGCATTCCAGTGTTTCACCACCCTCTTAGTGAAAAAGTTTTTCCTAATATCCAATCTAAACCTCCCCCATTGCAACTTGAGACCATTACTCCTCGTTCTGTCATCTGCTACCATTGAGAACAGTCTAGAGCCATCCTCTTTGAAACCCCCTTTCAGGTAGTTGAAAGCAGCTATCAAATCCCCCCTCATTCTTCTCTTCTGCAGACTAAACAATCCCAGCTCCCTCAGCCTCTCCTCATAAGTCATGTGCTCTAGACCCCTAATCATTTTTGTTGCCCTTCGCTGTACTCTTTCCAATTTATCCACATCCTTCTTGTAGTGTGGGGCCCAAAACTGGACACAGTACTCCAGATGAGGCCTCACCAGTGTCGAATAGAGGGGAACGATCACGTCCCTCGATCTGCTCGCTATGCCCCTACTTATACATCCCAAAATGCCATTGGCCTTCTTGGCAACAAGGGCACACTGCTGACTCATATCCAGCTTCTCGTCCACTGTCACCCCTAGGTCCTTTTCCGCAGAACTGCTGCCGAGCCATTCGGTCCCTAGTCTGTAGCGGTGCATTGGATTCTTCCATCCTAAGTGCAGGACCCTGCACTTATCCTTATTGAACCTCATTAGATTTCTTTTGGCCCAATCCTCCAATTTGTCTAGGTCCTTCTGTATCCTATCCCTCCCCTCCAGCGTATCTACCACTCCTCCCAGTTTAGTATCATCCGCAAATTTGCTGAGAGTGCAATCCACACCATCCTCCAGATCATTTATGAAGATATTGAACAAAACGGGCCCCAGGACCGACCCCTGGGGCACTCCACTTGACACCGGCTGCCAACTAGACATGGAGCCATTGATCACTACCCGTTGAGCCCGACAATCTAGCCAGCTTTCTACCCACCTTATAGTGCATTCATCCGGCCCATACTTCCTTAACTTGCTGACAAGAATGCTGTGGGAGACCATGTCAAAAGCTTTGCTAAAGTCAAGAAACAATACATCCACTGCTTTCCCTTCATCCACAGAACCAGTAATCTCATCATAAAAGGCGATTAGATTAGTCAGGCATGACCTTCCCTTGGTGAATCCATGCTGACTGTTCCTGATCACTTTCCTCTCCTCTAAGTGCTTCAGGATTGATTCTTTGAGGACCTGCTCCATGATTTTTCCAGGGACTGAGGTGAGGCTGACTGGCCTGTAGTTCCCAGGATCCTCCTTCTTCCCTTTTTTAAAGATGGGCACTACATTAGCCTTTTTCCAGTCATCCGGGACTTCCCCCGTTCGCCACGAGTTTTCAAAGATAATGGCCAAGGGCTCTGCAATCACAGCCGCCAATTCCTTCAGCACTCTCGGATGCAATTCGTCCGGCCCCATGGACTTGTGCACGTCCAGCTTTTCTAAATAGTCCCTAACCACCTCTATCTCTACAGAGGGCTGGCCATCTCTTCCCCATTTTGTGTTGCCCAGCACAGCAGTCTGGGAGCTGACCTTGTTAGTGAAAACAGAGGCAAAAAAAGCATTGAGTACATTAGCTTTTTCCACATCCTCTGTCACTAGCTTGCCTCCCTCATTCAGTAAGGGGCCCACACTTTCCTTGGCTTTCTTCTTGTTGCCAACATACCTGAAGAAACCCTTCTTGTTACTCTTGACATCTCTTGCTAGCTGCAGCTCCAGGTGCGATTTGGCCCTCCTGATATCTTTCCTACATGCCCGAGCAATATTTTTATACTCTTCCCTGGTCATATGTCCAACCTTCCACTTCTTGTAAGCTTCTTTTTTATGTTTAAGATCCGCTAGGATTTCACCATTAAGCCAAGCTGGTCGCCTGCCATATTTACTATTCTTTCGACTCATCGGGATGGTTTGTCCCTGTAACTTCAACAGGGATTCCTTGAAATACAGCCAGCTCTCCTGGACTCCCTTCCCTTTCATGTTAGTCCCCCAGGGGATCCTGGCCATCTGTTCCCTGAGGGAGTCAAAGTCTGCTTTCCTGAAGTCCAGGGTCCATATCCTGCTGCTTACCTTTCTTCCCTGCGTCAGGATCCTGAACTCAACCAACTCATGGTCACTGCCTCCCAGATTCCCATCCACTTTTGCTTCCCCCACTAATTCTACCCGGTTTGTGAGCAGCAGGTCAAGAAAAGGCTTCCCGCAGCCCCCATTGGCCTGGGATGGTGAACCGCGGCCAGTGGGAGCCGTCAACAGCCGAACCTGTAGATGCGGCAGGTAAACAAACCGGCCCGGCCCACGGGGGGCTTTCCCTGAACAAGAGGCGGCCCTAATTTGAGAACCACTGCTCTAGAGTATCAGAAATTTGTCTTTTAAATGTAACTGAACTTTAGAGACATCTGAGGAGTAAAGTGAGCCCAAGGATATGGAAACAAGTAGAAAAAAAATTGCAAGAAAGAGAAGGCTGCATGGACACTGCTGTTATTAGAAGAGAAGGCTCTGGGCCAGATCCTCAGCTGGTGCAAATCAGTGCGGCTCCAGACTGCTACCAGCTGAGCATGTGGCCCCACAGTCTCGTCCGCAATAAAATACAATGATGCATTGCAAACCACTGACAGGTGTCAGGTGGAAGGGAAAGCAGAAGGGATGAGTTTGTCGATTTCCCACGTACGATCCAAGCAGGTAAGCTGTTTTTCACTGTTTTACATCACCCTATGTCAAGTGACTGGCCCCGAGACATTTTCTTCATGCAGAAATACAGTAGATACTATACAAGAGTATGTAGGTCTTCTAATGGCATCTGGCACTGATTCCTTAGGGCCACATGTTATATGTTCATTTTACTGTGTTATATTAAGATCAATATGCCTATAGCCATCATAAATACTGATATGTATTGTGCTAATGAGCAACCATCAGGATACCGTAAGCAGTGAAGCAGAAGACAATTACAAATGTACTCACTGCAAATCTTGTTGTCAGCACCACCTCCTCCCACCCAGAAGAAGAATATGCAGTGAGGAAGCTAGACCACGTGGCCCTGGAAATAAACCAAGTCTTTGTGGTCTAATAGCTTCTATAAATATAGCAAAGTATGGTAAATACATCTGTGATTAAGTTAGATATTCCAGCACCTTAGGAAGATTGGCCTAGTATGGAAATCTGAAAGTGATCTCACTAAAGGAGCTAGAATGGTACTTGCTAAATAGGTTCTGCTTGCATATTTAGAATATAGAATTATAAAGCAGTGTTTCACTGGAGAATCTGCTGTACAGAACTGTCTATGCTCAACCTCTGCTAGTAGAATATCGGATGATTTACTCTAAATCACAAATTCGGTTACAAGGACAAGTTCTTTGTGTTGCTGCACAAATCAGGACATTTGAAAACCAAGACATTTTTACCATCCTTATGTCCAATAAAGAAATCTACAATGCCAGTTCTGCTGTCTTTATCAGTGTCACTGAGCCGGAAGCTGAATGCTTATGCATTGCCTGTAATCCCAAAATGTATGATATCACGTAACATTACAGATCACGCATGTGTGCTATCACAGCATAGCCTCTTATATGCTACTGGGATTCATTTATTTACCATTCTTATTTAGCTACGCAGCACCATAGCTGTGCATAGCACTTTAGAGACAACAGAAAGAAGGCCTGACGAGATTATGATATAAATTAAACATGTGGGGAGGAAATGCAATGAACAACGTGTACAGTGAGGCAGTATGTTAGGCTTACATGCCGTTTGATGACTGTCTGGTGCCGCAGTCAGGTTTAAATGACAACTCAGTGATGTTTTCCTTCCAAACTTCACTTCTCATGGGAAACAAACATTAAAACAAAAACCATCAAAAGGATCTGTAGCACGAGGAAGAACGTGTGTGTGTAGAGATGGGGTCAGAGAAGCACAGATAGATTTCCTTAGCCTGGGTCTATGCTGCATATCATCTCCTCTTCCAATAGACTTTGGAGCAGATGTTTCAGGAGTGTAAAAGTTCTCAAATTTTCACCAAAGAACAAAGCTGCATTCTGTACTGAGCCCAATGAAAGTCAGTGTTACTCCACAAACCCTTCAGTTCCCGCCAAAAAAATCAATAAGTCCCATTTTAGTTTGAGCTGTAATGTCTGCTTCTTTTCACCTTTGAAGTGGCTGCTGCTGAGTTCGGGCTAAAGAAGCTTGTATGTCAAAGAACTTGTGTGTTTAAGAATAGAAAGTCCTAATTTAAGAAAAAAAACTTATTGTATTTTTTGAGTTCAGAGTGGCTTAAACCCAAGACATGGCCATTTCACAGACAGAGCCCTGAGCTTCATTCCAAGTGCATCAGACTAACAGGTTTTTAAAGTCATTGAAAATATCTAGGTTAAAAATGGAACCTGCACGTATTCTCTAAGGATGAAAACCAGTGCTCCCTGGGAGTTTTCCCATTAACACCACTGGAGGGTGGCCATCAATCCCTCAAATCCCTCCCCCCCCCACACACAAGCATTTTAAATCCCCGTTAAGAGAGGAATGCTCATTCCAGGTCAGGCAGTGGCTGGAGAGAACCACATTTCCCCGCTGCTGGAGGCACTTGATCTTTGCCTGGTGTCAGACAATGCACCCATGAGGGCACTGTTCTCTCCCACTAGCCATGCTGCCTTTAGTGCATTAGACCTCCTGCGCTCACACCCTGCCCTGACATGCACAGCGAAGGGATTACAACAAGCAATAACCAGACCCATTTTTTAAAGATCCCGCTGCTAAATTCATAAGACACCCAGGTACTGTGTGTTATTTTTATTGTAAATAAATAAGAGAGCCTATTATGTTACTTTGGTTCTTTTTGTTTCTGTCATGAAAGCCTAAATAATAAGCCCATGGTTAGAAACAAGCCACTGGGGACCGACAGAGTGCATTCATTGTAATTACAGGAGCCTCTTAATTAATTTCTGACAGGAATTTAAAAAACTCACTCAGGCTAGCCCTGCTCTCCCCACCCCCAGCTCCCTGTCGTAGCCCTATTTAAAGAGCCCATTGTCTGCAACACAAGCTTTCAACTCCCTTCTTTCCGGCTCTCTTCACTGACAGAGACTACAATAGTATTGTGAGCAGCACCGGGTGGCACACCGCCGGCCTAGCCTCTGGTGAGCAAGCCCCTCCTAGTCCATCGCTGTTCATTTGTCTGGTCTGCAGTAAGGATGAGGCTGTGACAATAAGCTGCAAAATCAATATATTTGCAAGTATAATCTGCTGCAGGCAGGGGCAGTTCTACCAATTTTGCCGCCCCAAGCAGTCGCTGCCGAATTGAGGCCGTCACAAGAGTGGCGAGTTGCCGCCGCACTGCCGCCACCGCAGCGGGAAGAGCGGTGGAGCTGCTGCCGACTTGCCGTGGCGGGACACGGTCTGCCGCCCCATTCTGACTGCCGCCCCGAGCACCTGCTTGGAAAGCTGGTGCCTGGAGCCGGCCCTGGCTGCAGGGGAAGGAAAGTAAGTGGAGCTGTTGACACTAACAGGTGATTCCTAGAAAAGGATCCTGGCCTCCAAAGTTTAGTGAGGTGAGGCCCTAAAGGTCAGCGGCCAAGTCAGCTTAGAGCAGTGTTCAAATGTTCAGCGGCTTATCAAAGGCTTATCCCTGACTCAGCTGTTCAGGCCAGAAGGGAGCATTGTGATCAGAGCCTGGGTAACGCAAGAGCTCAGGCTATTGAATGGCCCCCCGTGACCCCTACATGGAGCTCAGTCACTGAACCAGAGCAGATCTTTCAGATACATGTCCAGGCTTGACTGAAAGACTCCCGGTTCTGGGAGGATTTACCACATCCCAGGGAACCTGTTCCAAGGTTGACTAACTTCACGGTTAAATAACTAAACTCCTCTCTCTTGTGGAAGCCCACGATACACACTCGCCCTGCCCCCAATTGTCATCCCTTTGTGACTGAAACTCTGCTCAGCCATGCTGTGTCCTGCTTAACAGCTGGTCTGTTCCACCCTAGATGTAGGTGCATGGCAACGTTGGGTGCAGTGACCACTATGGCCAAGGGGCAGCCTCTTTCCTCCAGCATTAGGGTGTAATTTTCAGGAGTCAAGGAGGCAGCCCACATCCCACTCTGTGTCCTCTGGGGATAGTTGGTGGTACTGCTCCTACTCCTCAGTTCTCATGTCTTTGGGGGTGGGGCATCTTCCCTTTTCCACCCTATTTTTGATGCTCTCAGGGTTGTTCCTCTTTTTCCACTTCTGGGGCTCCACAGAAGGTGGCCTGCATTCCAAACGTGAACAGTACTGTCACTCATTTAATATTCCACCCTTTGGCACGGCTGGTTACATGGCAGTGGCCCCCAGTCTCTGCAGCTGGTGGCCACCCCAGCTTTATTTGTTTTCTATTTCTAGTTCCACCAGTGGGACATCTCACAGGTTTGAACCTCACGGTTCTGGGCTCTGATCTCTTGCTGTCCATCATCCCAAACACAGCAGTAGGTGTTTTAAAAAAAAAGACGATAGATTCTCCCCCAGTCTCCTGTTTATCTCCCCTATTCTCCTGTTGATTAACCAAAAGTAATTTTTAAGCCTCATGTAATTTATATGTTAAAAAAACAGAGTCGGTAGATATTCCATTTATAACTATTATAAAGGACACTAAACACTGTGATAAAAAGAAAGAAACTAATTACAAGCTAGAGGCTGCAATAACTCTCTCTGTAATTGTGACAAAAAATTTAAATTAACATTTCTGTCACCAAGAGAACTTTGATTAATTTTACAATGAGAGATGCTATCACCTAGTATTGGAGGGTAAGGACACTTTACTACAGTATCTGCAATTTAGACGTGGATCATTTCTTTAAGACTCAAAATGTGCCTTCAAGGCACCTTCACACTTTATTAACAGCTCAATCAGTGCCACAGTGAAAATAGTTAGCCAAAAAGCCATGTAGTAAATAGCTCTGGACTAGCAAACCATGTGAAAAAAATACATGATGGGGCTCTCTGACTCCCTAATAGAAACAGACTGTATTTTCACTTGTACACAGTATCCTGGTAGCTCACTGTTGGCTGGGTTGTTTAGTCCCCAGGGAAACAAAAACAAGTATCCGATGCTGCAGTGTCATTTATGTTGTTTTCTGTTTTAAAGCCCTCGCTTTACTAGAAAAGTGGAGCGCGAAGGTGATGGATGGAGAGGTTGAATCGCTATTACAGGAGTGCTTTTTAGCTAGAAGCCCCAACAGAGTTTGGGGCCCCATTGTGCTAGGCGCTGTACAAAACATATAGCCAGAGACAGAGATATTAACATCTAAATAGGCAAGACAAAGGTGGGCAGAGAGGAAATATTGTCCTCATTTAACAGATGGGAAACTGAGGCACAAAGATTAAGGACACTCATGTGCTTAAGTGACTTGCCCAAAGCGTCTCTGCTATTGAACCCATGTCTGAGTCATCACAGGCCAGGCCTTTAAACTCAAGACCATTCTTCCCCTGGACCAGCCCAGGAGAGGGGGAATTGGTCTCCGTCCTACTTTGACTCCTTGAGAGACTTGTGTTCAAATCCCACTGGCTGTACACCACAGGTGTAATGAGTTTATGGTCTCAGCTGAGTCTGCCAGAATTTCTCTCCATTAAGAGCAACACAGATTAGCAGCCCATCTTCACCACAGGTCAGAATGCACCTGTAAGGCTTTGTACCACATTGTGGGCAGCACAGACTGGCCCTACCTCACGCAACCCTAGGAGGGATGGTTCTTAATAAACATTATCCCTCCCCAATTTCCCTAGGGCATCTGGGGGGCAGCATGGTGTACCAGCAGTTAAGATGCAGCTGGATGCGTCTCTCTGTGGCTGGCCTGCTCTGGCACAGAGCGTGGGTGGGCTAAGGAACAAGCCTCCTGACCACCCTCTTTGGGACAATATGCCATTGGAGGCAAACAGTACCAGGGCTCCCCTGGATAGAGAGACTGTGATGGTCTCTGGTGCATGCTCATTGCATTTTACCCTCCACCATAGCCCTCCCTAGCCACACAAGAACTCAGGGACAGACTGGCTCCACAAGGCATGGGGATGGAAAAGCAGGGACTTGCGCATTAAAAACAAGTGGCCCAACCCTGTAATTCTTCCTCAAGTAAAAAGTCCAATGACAGTCAAAGGGACCACTCACGTTATTAAGGATTCCTCCTGTAAGTAAGTTTTGCAACATCAGATGCAAAGCCAAGGAAGCGCGGCCAGTTCCTTGTTGCATTACTTAGTGAAGGCTATTCGTTTCTTCCCTTCAAAAACACTGTGAATGATGAAAATCTGAAAAAGCCCCTAATGAATCTATTGGATTTGCAGCAATCAATACCATCAGCATATGGAGGAAAGGAAAGAGAGAGTTCCCTGTCTGTACTCCACTCTCTACAGCCAACAAGATTGGATCCAGCACGGATCAATGAGCCATTCATTAGGGGAAGTGACCCTGCAAGAACAGTGTGCATTTGTCTCCACCAAGATCAAATAGAACTGCTTGCACATCAAGATTACACTTGAAATCTTTCTTGAGAGAAGGCTTGAGATCTTGAAGGTAGTTTTCACACAACAGCACCAAGTCAATCCATGCAGTGGCAGCCCACAGACTGTAGGGAGCCCTGGAGAGTCTGTCTACACTGCATTACTCCCAGGACAGTGGAATCTGGGCTTGTCAGCTCTGTTTCCAGACCTGTGCTTCGGTGTCTACACTGGATTGTAAGCCTGGGTTTCACAGCTGTGGCAACATGTCCATACTGGGCTATGCAGACCTTCCTACTTGGGTCTGCAGCTTGTCTTGCATCCACACTGCAAGATGACAGTGCTTGGACCAGAGTCACAATGAGGCTATGCTCCCCCCAGCAGGAACTCTCTGCTAGTGCAGTGCAGCTGCACACCACCGTGACATCAGAACATGAGAACAGCCATACGGGGTCAGAGCAAAGGTCCATCTAGCCCGGTATCCTGTCTTCTGACATTGGCCAATGCCAGGTGCCCCAGAAGAATGAACAAAACAGGGAATCATAAAGTGATCCCTCCCCTGTTGCCCATTCCCAGCTTCTGGAAAACAGAGGCTAGGGACAGCATCCATGCTGCCCATCCTGGCTAATAGTCATTGATGGACCTATCCTCCATGAATCTATCTAGTTCTTTTTTGAACCCTGTTATAGTTTGGCCTTCACAACATCCTCTGGCAAGGAGTTCCACAGGTTGACTGTGCGTTGTGTGAACAAATACTTCCTTTTGTTTTTTTTTAAACCTGCTGCCTATTAATTTCATTTGGTGGCCCCCAGTTCTTGTGTTGTAAGGAGTAAAGAACACTTCCTAATTTACTTTCTCCACACCAGTCATGATTTTATAGACCTCTATCATATCCCCCCTTAGTCCTTTCCAAGCTGAAAAGTCCCACTCATGTTAATCTCTCCTCATACATAAGCTGTTCCATATCCCTAACAATTTTTGTTGCCTTTTTCTGAAACTTTTCCAGTTCCAAAATATCTTTTTTGAGATGTGGTGACCACATCAGCATGCAGTATTCAAGATGTGGGTGTATCATGGATTTATCTCGAGGCAATATGATATTTTCGGTCTTATTATCGATCCCTTTCTTAATGATTCCCAACATTCTGTTCTCTTTTTTGACTGCCGCTGCACAATGAGTGGATATTTTCAGAGAACTATCCACAGTGACTCCAAGATCTCTTTCTTGAGTGGTAGCAGTTAATTTAGACCCCATCATTTTATATGTATAGTTGGAATTATGTTTTCCGATGTGTATTACTTTGCATTTATCACACTGAATTTCATCTGCCATTTTGTTGCCCAGTCACCCAGTTTTGAGATATCCTTTTGTAGCTCTTTGCAATCTGCCTGGGATTTAACTAGCTTGAGTAGTTTTGCATCTGAAAATTTTGCCACCTCATTATTTACCCCTTTTTCAAGATCATTTATGAATATGTTGAATACGACTGGGCCCAGTACAGACCCCTGGGGGACAGCACTATTTACCTCTCTCCATTCTGAAAACTGACCATTTATTCCTACCCCATGTTTCTTATCTTTTAATGAGTTACCAATCCATAAGAGAACCTTCCCACTTATCCCATGACAGCTTACTTTGCTTAAGAGCCTTTGGTGAGGAACTTTGTCAAAGGCTTTCTGAAAATCTAAACATATTATATCCATTGGATCCCCCTTGTCCATGCTTGTTGACCCCCTCAAAGTATACTAGTAGAGTGGTGAGGCATGATTTCTCTTTACAAAAACCATGTTGACTATTCCCCGACAAATTATGTTCATCTATGTGTCTGACAGTTCTGTTCTTTATTATAGTTTCAACCAGTTTGCCCGGTACTGAAGTAAGGCTTACCAGCCTGTAATTGCCAGGGTCACCTCTGGAGCCCTTTTTAAAAATTGGTGTCACATTAGCTATCCTCCAGTCATTTGAAACAGAAGCTGATTTAAATGATAGGTTACAGACTACAGTTAATAGTTCTGCAATTTCACATCTGAGTTCCTTCAGAACTCTTGGGTGAATGCCATCTGGTCCTGGTGACTTATTACTGTTTAATTTATCAATTTGTCCTCTATTGACACCTCAGTCTGGGACAGTTCCTCAGATTTGTCACCTAAAAAGAATGGCTTAGGCTTGGGAATCTCCCTCACATCCTCAACTGTGAATACCAATGCAAAGAATTCATTTAGTTTCTCCACAATGGCCTTATTGTCCTTGAGAGCTCCTTTAGCATCTCGATCGTCCTGTGGCCCCACTGGTTGTTTAGCAGGCTTCCTGCTTCTGATTTGCTTTACAAATATTTTGCTACTACTTTTTGAGTCTTTGGCTAAAGCTGTTCTTCAGATTCTTTTTTGGTCTTCCTAATTATATTTTTACACTTCATTTGCCAGAGTTTATGCTCCTTTCTATTTTCCTCATTAGGATTTAAAGGATGCCTTTTTGCCTCTCACTGCTTCTTCTACCTTGTTGTTTAACCACAGTGGCTCTTTTTTGGTTCTCTTACTATGTTTTTAATTTGGAGTATACATTTAAGTTGAGCCTCTATTATAGTGCCTTAAAAAGTTTCCATGTGACTTGCAGGGCTTGAGCTGTAGCTCACGAAAGCTTATGCTCTAATAAATTTGTTAGTCTCTAAGGTGCCACAAGTACTCCTTTACTTTTGGCACTGTGTCTTTTAATTTCTGTTTAATATTTTTGTGTGGTTCCCCTTTCTGAAATTAAATGCTACAGTGTTGGGCTCCTGTAGTGTTTTTCCCACTACAGGGATGTTAAATTTAATTATAGTATGGTCACTATTACAAAGCGGTCCAGCTATAGTCACCTCTTGGACCTGATCCTGTGCTCCACTTAGGACTACATCAAGAATTGCCTCTCCTCTTGTGGGTTCCAGGACTAGGTGCTCCAAGAAGCAGTTATTTAAGGTGTCAAGAAACTTCATCTCTGCATCCCTTCTTGAGATGACATGTACCCAGTCAATATGGGGATAGCTGAAATCCTCCATTGAGGATTATTGAGTTTTTTATTTTAATAGCCTCTAATCTCTCTGAGCATTTCACAGTCACTATCACCAGCCTGGTCAGGAGGTCTGTAATATATCCCTACTGCTACATTCTTATTATTCAAGCATGGAATCTCTATCCACAGAGATTCTATGGTACAATTTGGCTCATTTAAGATTTTTACTTCATTTGATTTCACATCTAGCGCCCCTCCCCCACCGGCATGACCTGTTCTGTCCTTCCCATATAGTTTGTACCCTCGTATTACTGCATGAGCTGGAGTACATGCTACAAGATCCAGTTTTGAAGCTATGAATTGCAGTGCACAGCTACACGTTCTGAGGCTCCTACAAAACCCAAGAATTGAGCTGCATGTTCCTGAGCTCTCTATACTGGCACCTTATCTGCCCACTAAAGATTTGCATATACACAGGTATGGGCCACTCCTGTAACAATCATATCATGTGGCTGTGCAAATGCACCACACAAATTGTACCAGCTCTGACATTGTAGCTGGAGCCAGTGGACTGGTCTGGTGAGCCAACTGAAGGGCTGCACCATCTCTCCTAGTCTACTGCAGCCTAAAAGGGACGTGTTTTCAGTCCTCGACTTTGTGTTTGGCTGGATAGGCTACAAGGAAATGTCCACTTCATAGCACTAGTCCAAAATTGGGGGAGATAGCCCAAGGGGCTAGGTCCTTAGATGAAGAGATTTGTACCAGGTGGGGCTCAACTTAAGTTAATTCTGCTACTCCTGTGTTTTCATGGAAGTGTTGGCTCTTCGTATTTTTAGTCTTTGTTTTTCAAGCCTGTTTCTGCTTACAGGTTTCTACTTTGATAGCCTTTTAAACAGCCCAGCAATAGTACAAGACACTCACATTAAATCTGATTTTTTTTCTGTTCAAAGCTACTTTCAAAGCTATAAGGACATAAAGAAAGGAAGAGGCAGTGTTATATGACCAGCTGGGAAGCACACTACTCAGTATAGAAAGAGGGACCTGGGAGATGACTTTTTTACCCTGAAATTTTTTTTAATCCTTAAAAAGGATGGGGGAGGTTAGCTTGGGAAGAGTCAAATAATATTTTCTCATCTCATAAAAAGGTCCACCAACAAGGAAAGGGATCAGGGCTGTTACAGTCTTTGTTTATGCATATTTGTTGCCAGCAGTTCTTCAGCTATTAAGAGTGTTCATCCAGGAAAAACAAGGGCGACAGCTTAGTTAATGTAGTAGCATTTGGATGCATCATTGTAACACTTGACAACTAGTACCTAAAGGAAACTTGTCTAACACTGGCATTGATTTTGTTCCCGCAGTGGGTGTCATTTAACGTGATGTTACTAAGTGACAAGGGTAATGTGAGACCCACATTACACACTGGTTTAAACAACGAGAAAGCCCAAGCTGACACTTTTCAGCTTCACTAGGCTTTGGATCAGGCCCTAAATCTGCACTGTATGAAGCTTGAAATACAGGAGCTTATGAAAAATAAAAGAGGACTTGTGGCACCTTAGAGACTAACAAATTTATTTGAGCATAAGCTTTCATGAGCTACAGCTCACTTCATTGGATGCCTTCAGTGGAAAATACAGTGGGGAGATTTTATATACACAGAGAACATGAAACAATGGGTGTTACCATACACACTGTAACAAGAGTGATCAGGTAACGTGTGCATTGTGGGGGACTGTTGAACTGGTAGAGACTTGTGTTCCTGAAACTTCAGAATGGATTCACGCCTCTTTGTGGGTATTATTATAAGTGTGCTGCCTTCTGAAAGCCTGCCTTCTGAAAGCCTGCTGGAAAAGAAAGATATGGAAAGTAAGAAACATACATGTAAGAGGATAATACAGTCATGTGAGTACCTACTGTAGTTTGAGTTGTGCTTGACAACAAAACAGGACCATCCCACAGAGAACAGCACTGTGCATAATTGTGGATGAAGTAGAACACAGTATCTGCTGGCCTGAGCTATTGAAAGTATTCTGTATCACCAGGGAAGCTGCTGTTGTGAGCCAACTAAGAATATCTTGTCCCTGAAATTATTACTTGAGCTTTGTATTTACTGCTGTCTCTTTGGGACAGGCACCAGGTGACAGTCTTCAGTGAGAATTAACTCCCTGTTAGGTGGCGATAAACCTGCTTCTAAGACATTCCACCATTGCCTTTATTATGTACTTGGATAGCACCAGATAGCATACAAAATTTCCAGTCATCTGCAGCAAACCAAAGCAGAGAGTCCTGGTAACCCATTACATCCATCACAGAATCCCATTCCAAGATACACCTCACAGGAGCAAAAAGAAAAGGAGGACTTGTGGCACCTGAGGGTATGTCTACACTACGAAATTAGGTCGAATTTATAGAAGTCAGTTTTGTAGAAAGCGTTTTTATACAGTTGAGTGTGTGTGTCCCCACACAAATGCTCTAAGTGCATATAGTCGGCGGAGTGTGTCCACAGTACCGAGGCAACAGTCGACTTCTGGTGCTTTGCACTGTGGGTAGCTATCCCACAGTTCCCGCAATCTCTGCCAGCCATTTGAATTCTGGGTAGAAATCCCAGTGCCTGATAGGGCTAAAACATTGTCGCAGGTGGTTCTGGGTACATATCATCAGGCCCGTTCCCTCCCTCCCTCCATAAAAGCAAGGGCAGACAATCGTTTTGCGCCTTTTTTCGTGAGTTACCTGTGCAGACGCCATACCACAGCAATCATGTCTGTCACCATATGTCTCCTGGGTGCTGGCAGATGTGGTACTGCATTGCTACATAGCAGCAGTTTATTGCCTTTTGGCCTTTTGAGAGCAGACTGGTAGCCGTTGTCGACGTAGTCCTGGGTGCTCTTTTAACCCGGGTGCCTGGGCAAACATGGGAGTGACTCAGCCAAGTCATTTCCCTTATTTCGCCTCATGGCGATTGAGTCCTACCGGCAGTGCACTGTCTTTTAATCTTCAGCCAGCAGAAGACGATGGCCAGCAGTCATACTGCACCGTCTTCTGCTGAGCACCAAGATGTATAAAGATATAGATGAAGTGGCTCAAAACAAGAAATAGACCAGATTTGTTTTGTATTCATTTTCTCCTCCCTCCTTCTGTGAAATCGACGGCCTGCTAATCCCAGTTTTGAGTTCTATCCTTGAGGTTTTGAGTTCTATCCTTGAGGCATCCATTCAGTTTCTCGCAAAGCCACCCCCTTTGTTGATTTTAATTCCCTGTAAGCCAACCCTGTAAGCCATGTCATCAGTCGCCCCTCCCTCCATCAGGGCAACAGCAGACAATCGTTCCATGCCTTTTTTCTGTGCAGACGCCATACCACGGCAAGCATGGAGCCCGCTCAGCTCACATTTGCAATTAGGAGCACATTAAACACCACATGCATTATCCAGAAGTATATGCAGCACGAGAACCTGGCAAAGCGAAACTGGGCGAGTAGGTTACGAGAGTGATGAGGACATGGACACAGACTTCTCTCAAAGCACGTGCCCTGGCAATGTGGGCATCATGGTGCTAATGAGGCAGGTTCATGCAGTGGAATGCCGATTGTGGGCCCAGGAAACAAGCACAGACTGGTGGGACCACATAGTGTTAAGGGTCTGGGATGATTCCCAGTGGCTGCAAAACTTTCGCATGCGTAAGGGCACTTTCATGGAACTTTGTGACTTGCTTTCTCCTGCCTTGAGGCGCAAGAATACCAAGATGAGAGCAGCCCTCACAGTTGAGAAGCAAGTGGCAATAGCCCTATGGAAGCTTGCAACGCCAGACAGCTACCGGTCAGTCGGGAATCAATTTGGAGTGGGCAAATCTACTGTGGGGGCTGCTGTGATGCAAGTAGCCAATGCAATCAAAGATCTGCTGATATCAAGGGTAGTGACCCTGGGAAATATGCAGGTCATAGTGGATGGCTTTGCTGAAATGGGATTCCCTAACTGTGGTGGGGCCATAGACGGAACCCATATCCCTATCTTGGCACCGGAGCACCAAGCCAGCAAGTACATAAACCACAAGGGGTACTTTTCAATAGTGCTGCAAGCACTGGTGGATCACAAGGGACATTTCACCAGCATCAACGGGGGATGGCTGGGAAAGGTACATGACGCTCGCATCTTCAGGAACTCTGGTCTGTTTCAAAAGCTGCAGGAAGGGACTTTCTTCCCAGACCAGAAAATAACCATTGGGGATGCTGAGCAAGTGCAGAATGGTGGTAGAATGTGCATTTGGACATTTAAAAGCGCGCTGGTGCAGTTTACTGACTCGGTTAGACCTCAGCGAAACCAATATTTCCACTGTTATTACTGCTTTCTGTGCGCTCCACAATATCTGTGAGAGTAGGGGGAGACATTTATGGTGGGGTGGGAGGTTGAGGCAAATCGCCTGGTTGCTGGTTACACACAGCCAGACACCAGGGTGGTTAGAAGAGCACAGGAGGGCTCAGATCAGATCAGATCACATCAGAGAAGCTTTGAAAACCAGTTTCATGACTGGCCAGGCTATGGTGTGAAAGTTCTGTTTGTTTCTCCTTGATGAAACCCCCTGCCCCTTGGTTCACTTTACTTCCCTGTAAGCTAACCACCCTCCCCACCTCCCTTCAATCACCGCTTACAGAGGCAATAAAGTCATTGTTGCTTCACATTCATGCATTGTTTATTAATTCATCACACAAATAGGGGGATAATTACCTAGGATGGGTGGTGGAGGAGGGAAGGATAAGGCCACACAGCACTTTAAAAGTTTAAAACTTATTGAATGCCAGCCTTCTGTTACTTGGCCAATCCTCTGGGGTGGAGTGGCTGGGTGGCCAGAAGCCCCCTCACCGCATTCTTGGGCATCTGGGTGAGGAGGCTATGGAACTTGGGGAGGAGGGTGATTGGTTACACAGGGGCTGTAGCGGCGGTCTGTGCTCCTGCTGCCTTTCCTGCAGCTCACCCATACACTGGAGCATATTAGTTTGATCCTCCAGCAGCCTCAGCATTGAATCCTGCCTCCTCTCATCATGCTGCTGCCACCTTTCAGCTTCAGCCCTCTCTTCAGCCCACCACTTACTCTCTTCAGCCTGCCACCTCTCCTCCCAGTCATTTTGTGCTTTCCTGCACTCTGACATTGTCTGCCTCCATGCATTTGTCTGTGCTCTGTCAGTGTGGGAGGACAGCATGAACTCAGAGAACATTTCATCGCGAGTACGTTTTTTTCGCCTTCTAATCTTCGCTAGCCTCTGGGAAGGAGAAGATCCTGTGATCCTTGAAACACATGCAGCTGGTGGAGAAAAAAAGGGACAGTGGTATTTAATAAAACACATTTTATACAACAATGGGTACACTCTTTTACGGTAAACCTTGCTGTTAACATTACATACATAGCACATGTGCTTTCGTTATAAGGTCACATTTTGCCTCCCCCCACTGTATGGCTAACAGTGGGGAACATTTCTGTTCAACCATAGGCAAACAGCCCAGCAGGAATGGGCACCTCTGAATGTCCCCTTAAGAAAAGCACCCTATTTCAACCAGGTGATCATGAATGATATCACTCTCCTGAGGATAACACAGAGAGATAAAGAACGGATGTTGTTTGAATGCCAGCAAACATATACTGCAATGCTTTGTTCTACAATGATTTCTGAGTACGTGCTACTGGCCTGGAGTGGTAAAGTGTCCTACCATGGTGGATGGAATAAGGCTGCCCTCTCCAAAAACCTTTTGCAAAGGCTTTGGGAGTATATCCAGGAGAGCCACGAATGCCAGGGCAAATTAATCATTAAACATGCTGGCTTTTAAACCTTGTATAGTATTTTAAAAGGTACACTCACCAGAGGTCCCTTCTCTGCCTGGTGGGTCCTGGAGGCAGCCTTGGGTGGGTTCGGGGGGTACTAGCTCCAAGTCCAGGGTGAGAAATAGTTCCTGGCTGTCGGGAAAACCGGTTTCTCCGCTTGTTTGCTGTGAGCTATCTACAACCTCATCATCATCGTCTTCCTCGTCCCCAAAACCTGCTTCCGTGTTGCCTCCATCTCCATTGAAGGAGTCAAACAACACGGCTGGGGTAGTGGTGGCTGAATCCCCTAAAATGGCATGCAGCTCATCATAGAAACAGCATGTTTGGGGCTCTGACCCACAGCGGCCGTTTGCCTCTCTGGTTTTCTGGTAGCCTGGCCTCAGCTCCTTAAGTTTCATGTGGCACTGCTTCGGGTCCCTGTTATAGCCTCTGTCCTTCATGCCCGGGGAGGTTTTCACAAATGTTTTGGCATTTTGAAAACTGGAACGTAGTTCTGATAGCACAGATTCCTCTCCCCATACAGCGATCAGATCCCGTATTTCCCGTTCAGTCCATGCTGGAGCTCTTTTGCGATTCTGGGACTCCATCATGGTCACCTCTGATGATGAGCTCTGCATGGTCACCTGCAGCTTGCCACACCGGCCAAACAGGAAATTGAAATTCAAAAGTTTGCGGGCCTTTTCCTGTCTACCTGTTCAGTGCATCTGAGTTGAGAGTGCTGTCCAGAGTGGTCACAATGGAGCACTTTGGGATAGCTCCCGGAGGCCAATACTGTCTAATTGCATCCACAGTACCCCAAATTCGACCCAGCAAAACCAATTTCAGCACTAATCCCCTTGTCAGGGGTGGAGTAAGGAAATCGATTTTAAGAGTCCTTTAAGTCGAAAAAAAGGGCTTCGTCATATGGATGGGTGCAGGGTTAAATCGATTTAACGCTGCTAAATTTGACCTCAATGCCTAGTGTAGACCAGGGCTTAGAAATAGGAATAGCGGTCAGTAGGTTTCCGGAATAGGGTGGTGTTTATGTGGCCATCGCTTATTAGCACCATAATGTCCAAGAAGTGAATCTCTTGTGTGGACTGGTCCAAGCTGAGGTTGATGGTGGGATGGAAATTGTTGAAAACATGATGGAATTCCTCAAGGGCTTCTTTTACATGGGTCCAGATGATGAAGATGTCATCAATGTCGTACAAGTAGAGTAGGGGCATTAGGGGACAAAAGTTGAGGAAGCGTTGTTCTAAGTGAGCCATAAAAATGTTGGCATACTGTGGGGCTATGTGGGTACCCATAGCAGTGCCGCTGATCTGAAGGTATACATTATCCCCAAATGTGAAATAGTTATGGGTGAGGACAAAGTCACAAAGTTCAGCCACCAGGTATGCTGTGACATTATCAGGGATAAAAGAAAAGGAGTACTTGTGGCACCTTAGAGACTAACAAATTTATTAGAGCATAAGCTTTCATGAGCTACAGCTCACTTCATCGGATGCATTATCAGGGATAGTGTTCCTGAGGGCAGCTCTCCAAAACCACTTTCTATAGGCCATTGCCCTCTGATCCCACTGAGGTTTACCAAAAGAAACTACACCATTTGCTCAAGAAACTCCTTGAAAACGCACAAGAACAAATCCACACAGACACACCCCTGGAATCCCGACCTGGGGTATTCTATCTGCTACCCAAGATCCATAAACCTGGAAATCCTGGACGCCCCATCATCTCAGGCATTGGCACCCTGACAGCAGGATTGTCTGGCTATGTAGACTCCCTTCTCAGGCCCTACGCTACCAGCACTCCCAGCTATCTTCGAGATACCACTGATTTCCTGAGGAAACTACAATCCATCGGTGATCTTCCTGAAAACACCATCCTAGCCACTATGGATGTAGAAGCCCTCTACACCAACACTCCACACAAAGATGGGCTACAAGCCGTCAGGAACAGTATCCCCGATAATGTCACAACAAACCTGGTGTCTGAACTTTGTGACTTTGTCCTCACCCATAACTATTTCACATTTGGGGACAATGTATACCTTCAAATCAGCGGCTCTGTTATGGGTACCCCACATGGCCCCACAGTATGCCAACATTTTTATGGCTGACTTAGAACAACACTTCCTCAGCTCTCGTTCCCTAAAGCCCCTACTCTACTTGCGCTATATTGATGATATCTTCATCATCTGGACCCATGAAAAAGAAGCCCTTGAGGAATTCCACCATGTTTTCAACAATTTCCATCCCACCATCAACCTCAGCCTGGACCAGTCCACACAAGAGATCCACTTCCTGGACACTACGGTGCTAATAAGCGATGGTCACATAAACACCGCCCTATACCGGAAACCTACTGACCGCTATTCCTACCTACATGCCTCTAGCTTTCATCCAGACAACACCACACGATCCATTGTCTACAGCCAAGCTCTACGATACAACTGCATTTGCTCCAACCCCTCAGACAGAGACAAACACCTACAAGATCTCTATCAAGCATTTTTACAACTACAATACCCACGTGCTGAAGTGAAGAAACAGATTAACAGAGCCAGAAGAGTACCCAGAAGTCACCTACTACAGGACAGGCCCAACAAAGAAAATAACAGAACGCCACTAGCCATCACCTTCAGCCCCCAACTAAAACCTCTCCAACGCATTATCAAGGATCTACAACCTATCCTGAAGGACGACCCATCACTCTCACAGATTTTGGGAGACAGGCCAGTCCTGGCTTACAGACAGCCCCCCAACCTGAAGCAAATACTTACCAGCAACCACACACCACACAACAGAACCACTAACCCAGGAACCTATCCTTGCAACAAAGCCCGTTGCCAACTCTGTCCACATATCTATTCAAGGGACACCATCATAGGGCCTAATCACATCAGCCACACTATCAGAGGCTCGTTCACCTGCGCATCTACCAATGTGATATATGCCATCATGTGCCAGCAATGCCCCACTGCCATGTACATTGGCCAAACTGGACAGTCTCTACGTAAAAGAATGAATGGACACAAATCAGATGTCAAGAATTATAACATTCAAAAACCAGTCTTTGGGAGCCATAGCAACTTGCCAGTGCAGTCATAGGCATTGAAAGACTGTACACCACTGCTGGGCAAAGACAAACATTTTGGTCCCATTCAAAAACCAGTCAGAGAACACTTCAGTCTCTTTGGGCACTCGATTACAGAACTAAAAGTGGCAATTCTTCAACAAAAAAACTTCAAAAACAGACTCCAACGAGAGACTGATGAATTGGAATTAATTTGCAAACTGGATACAGTTAATTTAGGCTTGAATAAAGACTGGGAGTGGATGGGTCATTACACAAAGTAAAACCATTTCCCCATGTTTATTCCCCTCCCCACCCCCCCACTGTTCCTCAGACTTTTTTGTCTACTGCTGGAAATGGCCCACCTTGATTATCACTACAAATGGTTCTCCCCTCCACCCCCCCCCGCTCTCCTGCTGGTAATAGCTCACCTTAAGTGATCACTCTCGTTATAGTGTGTATGGTAATACCCATTGTTTCATGTTTTCTATGTATATAAATCTCCCCACTGTTTTTTCCACTGAATGCATCCGATGAAGTGAGCTGTAGCTCACGAAAGCTTATGCTCGAATACATTTGTTAGTCTCTAAGGTGCCACAAGTCCTCCTTTTCTTTTTGCGAATACAGGCTAACACAGCTGCTACTCTGAAACCTCTCACAGGAGTAGTGTAGGTTGCAATAAAGCAAGGACTCCGAGATGATTAATAGTTGAATAGTGTCTTTCTTCAGCGTAATCACAAAATCAGAGAAATGTAATGACACAGAGACTCTCACTTTGCTGCAACTGGCTTTTCTGGCTCCTGTTTTACAACCTTTCCTCTGACTTCCTTTTATCTCCTGATGTTTTGCTTAAACATTTCCCTCCTGAAATGGAAGTGCAGCTCTACAATAGCTATGTGCAATTCTGCTTAGGCTGGGGAACCAACTTACTTCCTTTTGTAACAATAGTTATTCACCACATGTATATAACAGACTGAAGAAGCAAAACTCGGTTGTGTATTTGACAGATTAAACATTGCCTTGAGCTGCAGTTCTTCAGTAGAGATAACAAAAAACTGAACCCAACTTCCACTAGAAAAAACAGACATTTGCATTTAGTGATTGTCTGCAAAGCGACTGCTTGTCTGCTGCTGTTCTTTTTGGAGTGCCTCAGAAGGTGTCACATGTTAAGCCCAATGATATCTGTCTCATCTCCTCTGCTGATATTCAAAAGTAAGAGCTGACACACAACAGCCCAGGTGTCCCATATGGACAAACTTCACATAGAACAGGATGGACACCTGATGGATGCCAAGCATAGAAGGTTCAGGTCACTCAGGATCCATTATGACTGTGTTTCGATATTCTTGATTTCAGTATAACTGTATGAGTTTTATTATGCCTCACAGACCCAACAGACTAATCCTGAGTCATGGGAACACAGGAAAGAAGAGAGAGCAGATGCAACTCTCCAGCATACGAAGACTAAAGAGGAAAGTACATCCGATTTTTTCTGACAGTTCTAGAAACATTCAGGAATTTTGTGAATCACTATCCATGTAACGCAGCAGCGCACTACACCCAAAACACTGATGCTTCCTGCCAAAGGAGCTAGACTTTTCAATGGCTATTATCTAGTTCTAAGGATAAACAAACATCATACACACACAATATCTGGCTCCGCTATTAAATGTTTCCTTTTTCCAGCATCCTGTCACAGGTCAACTGGCTCTTTTAAGAGGGAGAGAGGTCAACTGCACCTGGGCTGATTAGCTGCTGCCTAACTGGGCTTCAGGGAAGGCACCTGGGCCTTATAGAAAGCCTGCAGGCAGGATGAAAGTTCTGGCAGGGACCTGAGTCCAAAAGGGAAGACACCTACAAGGAAAGCCTGTGGAGACGGCCATGCTCCAGGCAAGAGGTGCTGGGAGGATGGGAAGACAGACCTTTGGGGAGGAGGATCTTGGCCCAGCAGAAAATGGAATGAGGACTTTCAAAGTAGAACTCAAACTTACAAAGAGTTTGAGTACTTGTGGCACCTTAGAGACTAACAAATTTATTAGAGCATAAGCTTTCGTGAGCTACAGCTCACTTCATCGGAGCTGTAGCTCACGAAAGCTTATGCTCTAATAAATTTGTTAATCTCTAAGGTGCCACAAGTACTCCTTTTCTTTTTGCGAATACAGACTAACACGGCTGCTACTCTGAAACTTACAAAGAGTTTGTGCAGGACTTAGTAAACTGGATGCCAGAAAGAGAAGGTTTTGAATATCTGGACTGTGTGGACTTTAAGGGGCCCTGGGTGAAGGGGAAACTGAGGCAGGCCCTGGTGGCCAGCAGAGGGTACTATAGGGCAGTCATGTGCTTTGATACTCCCAAGAAGAGATAAATGGTTTGACTTGGAGGAAATAGGAGAGAATCCACTGAATCTACTAATGGAGCAGATACTTCCAGAGAAAGAACAGACTCCTGACCAGAGAACTATGAAATAGAACTTAAAGCTCTGTAAAACATCAGGCCTTGGAGAGATGAGGCTCTTAAGAGGAGGACAACAGTAGCAGCAGCTAAAAGAGTGTGAGGGAAAAAATCACTGCCTGCATCACATATGAAACCCGTTTTATCTCCTGACATCACTTTGCTTTTCTTTCAATGGGAGATTTTCCTGTTAAGTTGCAGAGCTCTTGGCACCTCCCCAGCCAACACATAAGAAGGTACAAATAACTTCATAGGAAAGCACAGCGAAGAAATCTGTTCCCCAGAAATACAATGTTTTGCATTAAAATGCATCGGCTAATTTACACTCCCTGTTGGATGTTAAAATGCAGTTGGGGACAGGCAAAGATCTAATCTGGCATCCAGCATCAGACAGCAGACTGCAAACGACTGTAGGTTTTTTGTGCCAGTGCAAGTGAGTCTAGCCACACTATTTGTCAAACTAATGGGCTCAAGCTGCCTCATTTCCTGTTCTCTCTGCGAACTTTGTTGAGAGACTGAATAAGCACAAAGGGGCCCCTTTATGAAAAAGTAATTGTGATAGTGTGGAAGAAATGATGCAGTGTTAGCCTATCACATGGCAAGGTACTTCATAGCCCATGGTTGTTGGGAACTGGAGACACAGGCAGAAGGAGATGCTCAGACTGCGGTGGAAATAGCCAGCTAAGACTTTACCTCATGATCTAGGGTGCACTCTCCTCTCATTTCTACAGGCTGGGCTCAAGTCACACAGTTGATGAGGGGGTAGTTTGATCCCCCGTCCGTTGCTAGCTGCTGTACCCCAAGAGGGATTCCCCCTATGCAAAAGCAGCCAGTGTTAGCACCATCATCTTCCCTTCTGCAAGGAGCTGGCGGGGACACTGGCTGAGGCTGCATATGAGAGGAATCAAATCAATGCATCTCCTAAGCGCCCTACCCAAACACCTTTCCCTGCCAATACCTCACAGAACGGGTGTGTCACTGGCTGACTGTACCTGCCCCTCACCCCCAGGAGAATGGAGTTTGTGCACCTTGTGCCATGCAAGCCTCGTTCAAAATGGACTTTCCATTAGAGGCACTGCTCCCTGGCGCATAGCAGCGGAGGCCCCAAGGTAATTCAGAGCCCCGTGTAGTGTGTGATATCTAAAGGCCTTGTAAACAAAGGGTTGGAGGTCCAGATCCTCAACAAGCATAAATGGGTAGAACCCAATGGAGTGACACCACTGTATACCAGCTGAGGATCTGGCCCATAGAATTTAACTCCATGTTCACCTACCTCAGCTGTACAAATTCTAATAAAAGCACCAGGCATAGCTCCTTTCACACAGAGCACCCCAGAGGGCTTTAGAGAGAGAGAGAGAGAGAGAGAGAGAGAGAGAAATTCAGCCTAATTTACACTCCACTGACTTCCTTTGGCTACCTCTCTCTCCTAGATCATGGGGATAGTTCAGTCAGGGAATTTAGATCTGCCTGGGTTAAGAAACAGGAAACAGGCATGAGCAATTCACATGTCCCTCAAATTATATATTTGTTTACTTCTGTCTCCCTCACTTACCCCCTGTTCTTATCTCACAGTTACAGCATACATGATTGCATGATAAATAAATTTGTCCCACACCATTAGATTTTCTACCCTATTTTTCCCATCTTAGTCCCACATGTGGACTCTGGATCTGACTGAAATATGGGACTACGACTAAAATATTATATTAATTTTGAATTGAATTAGCCAACAAAGACCACATCCACAAATCTTTGTAACAATAAACATTTTCTACAATCTAAAACCCAGTTGCTTTAGCCTCCTACACTGACCCTTGTCATTTCAGAGACAGATTGTTTTGTTTCAAATGATACTCCTGGCAGAACTCAGGCAGAACTTTGTTTAATGTTTTGTTTTCCTTTACACTGGAATTTCCCGGGGACTGATCTGAAGATCTGTTACTACCTGAAGAGGATTGCGGAAATCAGTCTTTCATGATGTACAATTATTCCTATGCTTTTGGTTCACTATTTCTCAATCACATTTCCCAGAGTCTTTTCTAACAAGAAAACCTGAGAATTTGCATGTCCAGTGCATGTGTTCTGTGTATAGTGTACAGCCTGTGTGTGAGAGAGAATTTGGAAGTGTTTGTAGCAAAGACAAGGAATATTATTTTGTAATATGTCTGACATCTTTGAAAGGGCAGTTGTGTTGTCAAGACCTCATAGTTGTTAAAGTTCAGTCAAATAGGCAGCAGAACCTTACAAGTTAAAACAGTAAATAATTGGAGATCAAGATAAATAGCAGGAATCATTTGAGTCAGTCTTAAGAACGAGTGAGCATCCATCTCCAATCACTCAAGATTGATAATATCAAAGGACATCATCTTGATAATCAGTTTTATCATGATGGATGGGGGGATAGTTTAATGAGTGAACATGAGGATTAGAATTTCATTAGAGAGTTTATTAGAGTTAAAAAAAAACCTGCAAATGCATGTAGCAAATCTTCTGCCAGGTTGGGTGCCTTAGAAAATACAGGCGTGAATAAGTTTCTGTCCACATGATAAATGCTGAAATATCACATACATTTGCATCAGGAGGAGTTTGAATGGAATCTACTGCAGCAAAAGGTGTCTTCTGGAAAGATATTATGCCCACTGCTATGTAATTTAGCAGTCATGAGAGCTGAGCTAACATAATGTAATTGTATTTTAATGTCTTCTGTGAGATTGAGAATCATTAGTCATCATCTAAGGAGACAACACAGACTGAAGTCACATGTGATTATGGCAAATTTCTGGGCTTATTGTGTTCACTACCACCATCCTTTCAGTCAAATTCCACAGGATATTTCCATATTATTTCATCCTCGGGGCTTCACAACTGACTTTCCCGCTTGAGGGAAGTGTTTCAAGGCAAAATTCTCAATGTCTAAAACAAAACCAGATCCTTTTACATGGTCAGAGTCAGCTTGGCTGCCTAAAATAAAGTCACTATGTTTCTTGGGTCAATTCCTCTGCTGGTATAATTCTGAGGCACTCCACTGAATTCAATAGAGCGGTGCCAATTAACAGCTGCTGAGGATCTGGCCCCTTTGACTCTAAAACGCTGGCATGCATTTCATAATAAAAAAACTTAACTATGGTTTTTAAAGAGAACTTTATTTGCTTTCCATACCATTTAACACACTGGCTGTGCTCCGCCTCCTGAAGTTATTGGAGATTTGTTCAATCATTTAGTTAATTTATTTTATCATTTTACCCATTACCTTGAGCCAAGACTATACTCTGTATGAGCAAAGAATGCTAATGAAAATTGTGACAATCCCGCTCAATAGACGGTTAGAAGCAACAGAAGGGTCCTGATTTTATTATTTTTAAAATAAACCTTAAGCTGTAATTTTTACTCAGAGGGAAGGTCGTTTGTTTTCTATTGTTAACCGAAATGCTATAGGCAATGTAAGTGCTAATAACAGATACACAATGATTATAAACTCTCTGGTGTTAGAATAAGTATATTGGCAAGTGAGTTGTTTCAGAGGAGCAGCCGTGTTAGTCTGTATTCGCAAAAAGAAAAGGAGTACTTGTTGCACCTTAGAGACTAACAAATTTATTTGAGCATAAGCTTTCGTGAGCTACAGCTCACTTCATCGGATGGAATGCAAATTAATTTAAATAATTTTTGCTAAAGATCTTTTTTTTTTCCTCCTTTCCATGTGTTAAAAACAACCCTACCTGATAACACAAATGTGACAGTCAAACAAGAAAAATCCTTTTATCATTTCTGACCCCTAAGAATAGAGCATGGGGGAAATGTAATTAGATAGCTACTGCCTGGGAATATTTATAGAAATAAATAAAACAGATTGAGGATTTGTAATGGAAAATTTGTATTCAATTTTTTCAAAAATTATAAGAATGTGTATCCTTGCCAAATTATAAGTAGTTGTAGGAGCTGAGACCATGACTTGAGCGCATGCTTAACTTTAAGCACTGAAGAAAACAGGAGTTGGTACTACTCACATGCTTGAAATCAGGCATGTGCTTAAGTACTTTGCTCAATAGAAGCCCATGATCCCAAGTCTTGTGGTCTTTAATTTGGGCAAAACTGCCATTTATGAAACCAGACAGGGACTCTTCCCAGTTGCCACCAGCTCCATCTTCCATTGACTACACATAAGATACTACAGCCCTTGGCCTAATTTCTCAGGGAGGTGGGGGAAGACGAGGACATTATGACCCTCGCTAATTCCTGCCACCCATACCAAACTCTTCCCCCAGACCACCCAGTCTCCCTTCCCCCACTCCACCAAGAGCAGACCCAGTATCACAGGGCCTGGCCACCTCCCCTGGGAGTAGCACCAGTGTAACAGCTGTGCCCCCCCCACCTCTGGTTGGAAGCGGGAAGTTTGTACTCACACTGTTCTTGGGGGTCACAGTCTGGCCCTTTGTGTGGTAGTTCGGCAAGTGCTAGCACCCCCCATAGCGGGAGGGGAAACTGACACACAATGATTAATTAATTAATTATGTGCCCAAGATCACATACGTCCTCTATTGCAGAGCCGCTAACAGAACTCAGATCTCTGGGCTCTCAGGCCAGCCCAAGAGAGCCATTCTTCCTCTCTTTCTCTCCCTGCCATTAGGCTAATGCCGTAGGCATGGATGCAATGCTCATCCAGAGGAGAATATCACTCATTGGGGATATTCTCCCAGTTGGGTTAGTAGGAGACTGCTTGACGAAGAGACATTCACAGCTAGAATAATGACAGGTTTCAGAGTAGCCATTGTGTTAGTCTGTATTCGCAAAAAGAAAAGGAGTACTTGTGGCACCTTAGAGACTAACAACTAACTAACTAACATGAAAGCTTGTGCTCAAATAAATTTACTAGCTAGAATAATCTAATAGCTAGAGATGTGCTGAGTGTGTTCCCAAAAACAAAACAAAAAAATTCAATGGGCCTCACGCTCCAGAAGCACTTAGAGGCCCACAGAGATTTTACTAACAGCTGTGCCTTTTGTTAACTGCATAAACTGCCACTGTGGTTTTTACATCTTTCCTAGAGCTACAATTCCTGAAAGCAGTGCTTATTTCGGGGACAGAAGTGCTCAGGGCATCAGTGGCCAATGGATATGGTGATGGCAGCCTCTCTGCTAATAAGTTAAAGTTCATTCTGAATGAATGTAACTGACTCCAGGCATCCAGGGGCTGTATTGGGGTGGGCAGGGAGGAGATTTTTTTCTCCAAAATTTAAGATAGCTTCAGACACAGTACATTCAAACAACCCATCTCTAATGGCCTGCATTATTAAAAACATTATTTCACTTTTTTGCATGACAAAGAACATGAGTAATCATTTTGATAACAGTTCTATTCATGATTAACAATAGAAATGCAGTATGCAAATCTGTTCAGATAATCTTTTGGGCACTAGAGCTTAGAAGTGTTCTAGTAAATAGGGCTCCTAAAGATAGGGGACAGAGAGCCTGCAAAAAATTCCCAGGTTTTAATTAGTTGGCAAACCGATTCAAATGGTTTATTAAATATTTAATATTGCCACAACTTTTTTGTTGAATATTTTTTCCAGGTCACATAAAAGGAAATTGATGATGATGGATGATGCTTTGTCATCATCATTTATTACGTGGATTGCGGTAGAATCTAGAAGCCTCAATTATGGACCTGGACCCCATGGTGCTATATGCTGTACATAACACAAAACAGTCCTTGCCAACAATTCTGTATATTTCATAAAGACCCTTGAACCTGATATTTTCACCTCAACAGCCCTGTCCACAACTCACGTCTCTCCATAATGAAGACTATACAGCGATTTCACAGCTCACTCCAGTTAATTTGAAGGTAGGCCTGGACAGACGCCAGATTCTGCAATGATAGTGACCTCTTTCTGTCAATGCATGACAATCAGGCCCTGGCCGTGCTCTTTGTCCTCTTCCAGGCAGTGTTCCATAGTGCTGTCCAGGAATTGTTGTTGATAAGACCAAAGAGCCTAGGAAGGGGTGGACAGAGAGGTAACATAGCCCAGTGATTAGGGAACTAGCTTGGAACTCAGGAAACCCAGGTTCACAGATAGATTCCTAGGCCGGAAGGGACCACTGTGATCACCCAGTCTGAGCCCTGTAGAACACAGGCCAGAAGACTGCCCCACAACAATTCTAAGAGCCAATCTTGATTTAAAAATGGTAAGGGATAAAAAACCCACCTCGCCCGTTGGTCAATTGTTCCAATGGTTAATTACTCTCACCCTTAAAAAGTTACACCATATTTCCAGCCTGAATTTGTCTAGCTTCAATTTCCAGCCTTTGGATCATGTTAGACCTCTCTCTGCTAGACTGAAGAGAGTATTAAATGTATGTTCCCTGTGTGAATATGTATAGATTGTAATCAAGTCACCCCTTCTCTTTGTTAAGCTAAATAGATTGAGCTTCTTGAGTCTACCATTATAAGGCAAGTTGTCTGTCACAGATTTCCAGTGTGACCTGGAGCTAGTCAGTCTCTCTGTGCCTTAATTCCCTACTGCTAAAATATGGAAAACAGTACAACCCTACCTCACAAGGACATTGTGAGGTAATAAGATTCTACAATATTGGCAATAAATACTGTGTTCGACTTTGAGTGGCTTCCTTTTTGAGAGAATCCACACTGTTCATCAGCCCAAGGGCTTGCTCAGCAGGGTATCTCACCATGGGCATGTGATCCCAATGCTCCATGTTCTGCACTGGCTGCCTGTTGCTTTCCAGGTGGAACATAAAGGTGTTGGCTTTAATCTGTCAGTATAAAACCTGAAATGGCTGGAGACTTGCCCATTCTTCTGTCCTACAGCTGTGGTCAGCAGAGGTATTCAGGCTGGAGGGACCATGTTAGCAGTAGCAGGACTGTGTGCAGGAAGAGTGGAATATTTATCCATTTTTGGCAGGCTTATTTTGGCTATGGCAGTGAGGACTGCTGGATATGTTTAGATGATGAATTATAGGGGCGGGCAGACTTTTTGACCAGAGGGCCACATCGGGTTTCCAAAATTGTATGGAGGGCTGGTTGGGGAGACTGTCTCTCTCCAAACATCCAGGTGTGGCGTGGCATGGCCCAGCCACTGCCTTCTATCTATCTGCCCCCGCCTCCCCGCTTCTTGCCTCCTGAAGGCTTCCCCGGGACTCCTGCCCCATCCAACCCCCCCGTCCCCTGATGGCCCCCCCAGGTCTCCTACCCCATCCACCACCCCCTATATCCTGATCACCCCCACATCCTCCACCCCGATTGCCCCCTGCTGCCCCATCCAACCCTCCCTCTCATTCCTGACTTGCCCCCCGGGACCCGCTGCCCCATCCAACCCCCCATTCCCTACCCTTTGACTATTCTGACCCCATCCACACCTCCGACCCCTTACCACCCTCCCTGAACTCCCTTGCCCTCTATCCAACCCCCCCCCCGCCCCCTTACTGCACTGCCTGGAGCACCAGTGGCTGGTGGCACTACAGCCGTGCCACCCAGAGCACCAGGTCAGGCCTCGGCTCTGCAACTGCGCTGCCCAGCCGCCCAGAGCATGGCACCGGCAGTGCGCTGAGGCTGTGGGGGAGGGACTGGGGGCGGGCATCCCGGGGCAGGAGCTCAGGAGCCAGGCAGGAGGGTCCCGCAGGCAGGATGTGGCCCACGGGCCGTAGTTTGCCCACCTCTGATGTATTATCAAAAAGTCCCGGAGAGGTGCTTTTTTAGAAGGGATGTAAATCCAAGTAAATAAAATGGTCTATTCAATGTCATTCAAATGAGAAACCTTTACTGGGGTATGGTATAAATCCCTCACCCAGTCTGCACTGTAAATATACATTATACCACAGTCAGCGCTGTCTGGGGTACTGACATGCCCCCATCATCTTATTAGCTGAGCACCTCCTACCGTTTCCTCCTCCTCCTCCAGCTGTTGTGTGTGGTGGGAGGCACACACCTAACTCAGTCTCACAAGAAACACCCTGGGCATCTAAGCTGCCTGGCTCCAGGAGAAGGGTTCCTGGTTGTGGATCACTAGAAAAGCTAGGCGCCTATCTCCGTGGAGGGGTGGGGCTTATGATATACCCTCCCATCAACATCTCCCATTGGCTAGTTTAGGCACTTCCCTGCCTAGTGTGCTGGCTTTTGTGCATCGTTCTAAGATCTAAGGTTCTTCCCCAATTTGTTGTATAGGGAGCCCAGGTACCTAACTTAGGCTTTCTGCATCAGTGGTGTCCCTGAGTTTTCCCAGGCACCTAAAAGTTAGATGTTGCAAAGCCCAGAAACACAACAGCTATGTCCCTTTGTGAATCCAGGCCTATGGGACTTTCCCAGGTTCATACAAGATGTTCGTGATAGTGCAGGATTTGACCCAGCCCTCAGCCATTGGACCATCCTACCTGTAACAAACACAGCATTTACACTGTAGGACCAGGTTTGCAAGAGCTCAGCAAGCAATGAACTGAGTAATTTTGAAAATCTGACCTTAGCTGTCAATGGGAACAACTGGCGGATGAGAATTCTTGAAAAATCTAGTCTTTTTTCATGTGCCTCAAAGGAAGTTGAGCTTTTTTTGAGACTCTGGCACTAACTGGTTACTTTCATCCACTGTATTATGTTATGCTTTTGTTTTAACTTTCATCTCCATAATATACCATCAACAGGAAACTAACCTCCTCACCAGCTATTTACGATTCTCCATGGTTGCAAGAACTGTACAGGATGACACAGGTTCAAGTAAGAGTGACTTGGAACACTGGCAAATTGTAGATCTTGACTCTCTGGTGACAACATGACGACTTTTTAACTGACTATAAAACAAATAGGTTTAACATTAGCTTGGCGTGAATCCTCAGTCTAGGAACATAACTACAAGAAGTTGTGGGCTTCATAAGTAGATAATTGATTACAAGACTGAGCCAATGATAAAACAGTGAAACAGAGTGCACTGGGATTTAAGGATTTCAAATAAGACTGTCAAAAATATGTAATAATATTGTCAGATCAATTTGCTGTCGAGTACAGGTGTGATGTGATAAAATTTCAGAGTGTTTAGCAGATTACGTTCGAGAAACAGTAATTTAGGAGTAACAAATTACAATAAATCAAACTTTAAAATCTGAAAGCATGCAATCTAATACATATAGAGTCTGACTGAAGAGAATGAGCAAATTTAAGCAATATTCTTGAGTTGAGAAAAAGCAAGTTTAACTGCTTTTGAAAGATGATGATCAAAGTCTAGTTAAGTACTCAATCAGTAAGACTACCAAGGTTACAGGGAAAAGAGGACTTTCAGTATTGTGCCCTCCACACTTCTACTAAGTGTTTCAGGAGTGGCAATAATCTAAGGTGACAGCATGGTATGTAGGGATGGATGTATACAAAAATGTCCTCCAAATGAGAGAGAGGCATAAGTAGAACTGGTCTGGATTTTTTCACCCAAACAGGTTTCCATCAGTAAATGCCATTTCAAGGGGAACCAAAATTCATGAAATCGTATTTAGAAGAAAATGAAAAAACATCAGAACAGCCTGTTTTTACATTTTCAAAACAAAAATTTTGATTTTTCATTTCAAAGTGACTTTCAAAATTATTATTTTTTTAATTAAAAGGGTCAAATGAAATATTTCAAATTCATCAAAGCAATGTGTTTCAATTGAACCTAATGAATTATTTTTATTTTATTTGCCAAAATATTCAAAACTTTGGTTTTTCACCCCAATTTGAGACTAGTTTTGCCTTGAAATCTCAGCTTTTTCATTGGGTGTAAAATCCATTTTCTGACCAGCTTTAGGCATAACCATCTATGATCTCAGGTTTCCCTTGGTAAATGTGTTTTATCTAGAGTGCCAGGTATTATGGTCCAGATTCTCTGGGGTGCAAGTTAACCTTGGCACCAATGAGTCAGGCTTTGGTAAGATTTGTAGCATTCTGGAAGAGATCATGGCATTTTTAGTTGAGAATGGGTCAACTTGGTATGTGTGTAGGTTGCATATGGCTTTAGGATCTTCCTTTTCTGTTCAGAGACGAGACAACATACTTTGACTTTTACCTCCCTCTTCAGAATAAGAATCAACTGGTTTGTTATCTTGCTGCAAGGCAATAACCTTCCAAATAAAAATTAAATGTCTCCAAGGATAGCTTCAGCTCCTCTTTCTGATTGGCAACAGATGTGGAAAAAAAATCAGATGGTGATGGCTGTTTCTAGGCTGAACAGAATGGGAAGCTCGAGTGTTCTCTTGGTCAGTGGCTCTGAAATTCTCAAGATTTTTCAAAAGAGACCAATGATTTTGGGTGACTCTGTTACCCAGGGTTCTTTCCACCCAAAGCTCTTGGTAACTTTTACTCTGTGCGAGGTGGTCTCAGGAAATAAACCAGGGGAGACACGGCTGTCCGACCGATCGATGGCTGGCACATACAAGACAACACACAAGTGCTTTCACTTAAAGCTCAACTTTACTTAGTCTCAAGCACTTATACACACGTCTGCAACATGTCCGCAAAACACCCCAACCCTTGATAATTACCAAAGCTGAGTGTGGCTCTCAAGTGACGCAGCGGCAGGCTTCCGGTGGCCAAATCTTCCGTCTGCCAGTGGGGACTGCAAGATGTATCCAGAGGGAGAGTCCAAAAAGAGTCCAACTACCTCAAACTTTTCCCCTGTATTTATACATTAGTAATAGAATGACATGTCCCTTAAAGAAAACTTGTTAAGTAAGCAGTTTCAATAGTCAAACAAGAGCTTTCTTCTGATTACCGATTAACTAGGTGTGGGTTTTTCCAGAGTTTGCAGCTCTCAGGCCCGAATAGACATCCCTGGGGCACATCCTGCTTTTCTAAAATGCATCCACTTCAACACTATTCTTATCAGGAAGGATGGGGGTCAAGCTGCCTTCTCTGTGGCACTCAAAGACCCCCCCTCCCCTCCTGCCTTGGTTAAACTGAGACTGCTGAACGGCCAATTTACAGCCTGCTGACTTGGCTGCTTTTAGCAAGAAGCCATAGTGGTTTCAGGCACTTTACTGGTTTGCCAAAGTCTCTCCGTACACCTCCATTTTTGGATGCCCAATGAGATGCATTTTAAAAGGGGGCTGATTTTAAGATGGCAGGAGCTCAGAACTTTCTGAAAATCGGGAGACCCATTAAAGCCGTCTCAAGTTGTGAACAAAAAAAACAAAAGCACACCAAAAAAAATCTCATTGGTCACTTCTGGATTCTTGCTTCACCTTGTCCTGTTAGCCAGAGTCAGCAATGCAGACCCACAGCCATGGAGCCTGTGAGAGTGGCACAACTTTTCCAAACCAGCTGCCCAGGCAGGATGTTCTTGGTCTGAAATCAAAGAGTTTTCCTTCTGCTAGGCAGCCTGCCTGCCATAGCTGATGGGCCGCACCTGCCTGATAGAGGCACAGAAAGGGGAAGTGATTTGCCCAAAATAACCCACCAGCCCATCTTAGAGCCATGAGCAGAACCCACATCTCCTGAGTCTCCCTCCTGCACCACCTCTACTGAACACGCCGCTTCCCTCTACTAGCCCCAAGGTTCATGTTCTTTGCAGTCCAATTTCCAGCTGAACTCAAGTTGCTGCCAAAGTGAATCTAAAACTAATTGGCTTAAAAATGACTTATCGTGTCTTGAAGGAAACAGGTCAAACACCTATAAATACTTGCTGAGTGGCAGAAAACCAGAGTTAAAGGGCTGAAATTTGTGCAAGCCTCTTTCCAGATACTTATGTTTAAGAACAAACCTTTTCTGTTCTGAGTTTAAGCAAATCAAACCACCATTGCGAGTTAACAGACGCAAGACAGCATCAGGAAGTTGGTTTGAGAGAAACACGCTGTAGATAGAAAAGGAGGACTTATGGCACCTTAGAGACTAACAAATTTATTTGAGCATAAGCTTTTGTGAGCTACAGCTCACTTCATCGGATGCATGCAGTGGAAAATACAGTGGGGAGATTTATATACACAGAGAACATGAAACAATGGGTGTTACCATACACACTGTAAGGAGAGTGATCAGGTAAGGTGAGCTATTACCAGCAGGAGAGCGGGGGCGGAGGGGAAGGGACCTTTTGTGGTGATAATCAAGGTGGGTCATTTCCAGCAGTTGACAAGAACGTCTGAGGAACAGCAAGGTGGCCGGGGGGAGAATAAACATGGGGAAATAGTTTTACTTTGTGTAATGACCCATCCACCCCCAGCCTTTATTCAAGCCTAAGATAATTGTATCCAGTTTGCAAATTAATTCCAATTCAGCAGTCTCTCGTTGGAGTCTGTTTTTGAAGTTTTTTTGTTGAAGAATTGCTACTTTTAGGTCTGTAATCAAGTGACCAAAGAGATTGAAGTGTTCTCCAACTGTTTTTTGAATGTTATAATTCTTGACATCTGATTTGTGTCCATTTATTCTTTTATGTAGAGACTGTCCAGTTTGGCCAATATACATGGCAGACGGGCTTTGCTGGCACATGATGGTATCCGATGAAGTGAGCTGTAACTCACGAAAGCTTATGCTCATATAAATTTGTTAGTCTCTAAGATGCCACAAGTACTCCTTTTCTTTTTGCGAATACAGACTAACACAGTTGCTACTCTGAAATCTGAAATATATCACATTGGTAGATGTGCAGGTAAAAGAGCCTCTGATAGTGTGGATGATGTGATTAGGCCCTATGATGGTGTCCCCTGAATAGATATGTGGACAGAGTTGGCAACGGGCTTTGTTGCAAGGATAGGTTCCTGGGTTAGTGATTCTGTTGTGTGGGACACCATCATAGGGCCTAATCACATCAGCCACACTATCAGAGGCTCGTTCACCTGCGCATCTACCAATGTGATATATGCCATCATGTGCCAGCAATGCCCCACTGCCATGTACATTGGTCAAACTGGACAGTCTCTACGTAAAAGAATGAATGGACACAAATCAGATGTCAAGAATTATAACATTCAAAAACCAGTCTTTGGGAGCCATAGCAACTTGCCAGTGCAGTCATAGGCATTGCAAAGACTGTACACCACTGCTGGGCAAAGACAAACATTTTGGTCCCAAATAAGAACACTGAGCAGCCGAATACATCACCTTCAGTCAGAGGGAAGACTTACTATTTAAAATAGAATCTGGCTTTATAGGCTGCTTTTCATACTCATGGTATCTCCCAAGACACTTTAAAAAATAATGAGTTAGATACTGGACCCTGAGTACAATGACTCTGCAAGTGAGTATATCAGCTGTTACCCTTTCAGTAACAAAAAGAAAAGGAGTACTTGTGGCACCTTAGAGACTAACAGATTTATTTGAACATAAGCTTTCGTGAGCTACAGCTCACTTCATCGGATGCTCAATAAATTTGTTAGTCTCTAAGGTGCCACAAGTACTCCTTTTCTTTTTGCAAATACAGACTAACACGGCTGCTACTCTGAAACCTTTCAGTAACAGTAACCTTGGATGTTAGTACCTCTTTTAAATTGGTGAAAGTTGCCCAGCTCAAGGTTACCATCTGCGCTTTTAAATAGCTTGGTACGATGCAATGACTTCTTCTGGGAAATCCACCAGATCCAGGGAGAGGGGACCTTGAGTTAATGTTTTATGTACATGAGGGCACCTCTTTCAACATGAACCCCTTAGTTCTGTCCATGCTGGAGTCACCCAAGCATACCACACATTCAATCCAAAGGCCCTCCCCCACCTCTGAAAAAGTTAGTGTGCCCTTGATACTTTTATTTCCACTCGTTAGAAGGATGGCATTTTTAACATGCTGAAATTCACACCTGAACCAAGAGACAATACAGGACATATGTATCACTTAAGGCCTAGAGAATGTGGATTTCAGCCACAATGCACAACTCACCTAGCAGGGCACTATAGTGAAATTACTGGTGTAACAACAGGAATCAGAAGCCATTCTTCTGGACCAGATCGGAAAATGCTATAAGCGGAGTTGTCTTGATTATTGTATTTGTTGTCTGTCAAGACCAGTACAGAGTAGGCTGGCAAATCATGTTGGTTGTTTTATCCTGTGAGATCATGTCTGACATTGCCTTAGAGGCAAGGGAGCAAAACAATGATTGATAACATCAATCGCAGCAAGCAGAGACCAAGCAAAACCGTAAAAGAAAGTTTGTCTACATCAGTTGAAAGAAGCAGGTCATTAGCTATTGTTATCAAACTCGAGTGGTGTATAGTGAACCAGGTTGCAAAAGTAAATAACCACACCTACGTTTCTCTGATCACTGCCATTTTTTCTGACTTAACTTTGAATATATTTGTTACTGGGCATTCATGACTGCAGCACCTCTCCCCTTCCCGACTGCACATCCCTTTGACAATCGTATCAGTTACTTACACAGAATAAAGAAAAGGAGTACTTGTGGCACCTTAGAGACTAACAAATTTATTAGAGCATAAGCTTTCGTGAGCTACAGCTCACTTCATCGGATGCACTTGGTGGAAAAAAAAAAGTTTTTTTTCCCACCAAATGCATCTGATGAAGTGAGCTGTAGCTCACGAAAGCTTATGCTCTAATAAATTTGTTAGTCTTTTTTTTTCCACCAAGTGCATCCGATGAAGTGAGCTGTAGCTCACGAAAGCTTATGCTCTAATAAATTTGTTAGTCTCTAAGGTGCCACAAGTACTCCTTTTCTTTTTGCGAATACAGACTAACACGGCTGCTACTCTGAAACCTTACACAGAATAGTAACAGGCGGGTGGGGGGCGGGAGCATTTAATGGATTTTAGCAATTTACCACCTGTCAGTGCAATTTAGCACCTGGAATCAAGGATCGAGCAGCATGTGACCTGCAGTGTTTCACAGCCACCAAAAAGGGATTATAGTTAGGGGACCATTCACTGGTTGAAAATCAAAGGAATATTTTTCCATTCAATGAGAGCAGGTGCTATAGATTCAGTCTGCTAATGCCCCACAGATAGCTACTCGGGTTCAGAAGCAGCATACTGTTCCTTCTATTATGTTGTGCATCTTTTTACTCAGCAAGAGAGACAAACAATTTCACTTTTCTCCTGTCATGCCGAATCTCTTTCCCCAGCAATCCTTTGCTTCAGTTTACCCCTTTCAGACGTGGGTCACAAGCAGTTTTGCTGACTTAACTTTTTGCTGCAGCATATTTTACTCAGGTGCAGAGTCTGTTGGTGTGGCTCCTGTGTCCCTCTCTTTTCAGCTTGGGGTTGGAATTGTTCCACAAAGATGTGTAGATTACCCAATTTCTGCCAGGATTTCGATGGAAAATGCACTGTCAGTTCTGATTTCTCACATCACCATCTCAAATGGGCAGAAAAGGACAACTAAACTGGCAATCAGTTTCCAACAAGAGAAGGTCAAAACAGACTCTACCTCATATGAAGAACTGTCAGCTATTATGACAACGCCCGAATAGCTCGAGCTAGCAGAGCAAGACATTTAATGTGCAGGTTGGAAGAGCACTCACCTACGGAGTTCAGCCCCGGGGGTTCTGGTCTGATGATGAAACTCACCCCAATGCAGACAGCTCACGCAAGAGCCTATATACCAGTTAAGCTCTGTGTTAATGGCTCACCTTAAGTGGCTCATAGGATATGAGCTATCTGAACTCTGTTCATCTTGGTGAATTTCACCCTAATTATTTTTATACAGCACATTACAGAACATGTACATAATGATGGGTGGTTAGCAGGGATTGAAACCAGGATCTCAATCTAAAAGCAGGTGCATCTACTGTACGAGCTAACATCCGTGCTCCCATAGCAAATGTATAAACCTTGTCACATGGATGCACCCGTCTCGGGGACAAAGAGCCATGCACTGTTAATGTGGCTTACACATACATCATTAATATTAGCTGTCTGGAATGTACCTTCCAGCAAATACCTGCCCAAATGATAGGAAAGATTTGGAGCTGCTGAGGGTTTATTCTAAGGGCTGAGCCTTAAAAATACTGAAAGCTTTAAAACTCATCATTAATGAGCAACATGTGCTGTTTGTAGCTATCAAATAATATCAACCTAAAAATAAAGCTATTCCTTCCCTAAGAACTGACGCCCATAAAAAGAACAAACAATTATTGTGAGTCCACCTATAAGTACCAGCACAGACAACTATGGGAGTTAGTAAAAACTATTTCCCCATGTTTATTCCCATCCCCCCTCCCCCGCCCACTGTTCCTCAGATGTTCTTGTCATCTGCTTGAAATGGCCCACCTTGATTATCACTCGAAGAGGTTCCCCCCACCCCACCCCCCGCTCTCCTGCTGGTAATAGCTCACCTTACCTGATCACTCTTGTTACAGTGTGTATGGTAACACCCATTGTTTCATGTTCTCTGTGTATATAAATCTCCCCACTGTATTTTCCATTGAATGCATCCGATGAAGTGAGCTGTAGCTCATGAAAGCATATGCTCAAATAAATTTGTTAGTCTCTAAGGTGCCACAAGTCCTCCTTTTCTTTTTGCGGATACTGACTAACACGGCTGCTACTCTGAAACCTATGGGAGTTAGTGTGTAGCTTAACTGAGGTTAGATAGGTTTCAGAGTAGCAGCCGTGTTAGTCTCTAAGGTGCCACAAGTACTCCTTTTCTTTTTGAGGTTAGATAGAACATAAGAGAGCAGCAGCAGAAAAAGCAGATCAGGTATTTGAAACTTTTCTACAAAAACACTGATAGGGAAAAATTCACCCCTGTGCACGGGACCAGCAAGAGGCATAGACACTATTTAAGATTGCTGAAAAGGTTCTAAGTGCAACAATAAATACCAGAATGGGAACTTAAGAGCCAGGCTTATCTGAGTGCATAGCTGACAATGGTTGTATTTCCAGTTTACATGATTACAGATTCAGAAAGGAAGAGTCACCCTTGTTCAAAGCACCACTCTCAGCTTCTCTATTTGCAGAGGAGAGAGGCTGTAGATAATACAGACAATTTTAATTCAACCACTGAGCAAAGAAAGTGTTGCTAAGTGTCAGCCTCACCTCAGTCCCTGGAAAAATCATGGAGCAGGTCCTCAAAGAATCAATCCTGAAGCACTTAGAGGAGAGGAAAGTGATCAGGAACAGTCAGCATGGATTCACCAAGGGAAGGTCATGCCTGACTAATCTAATCGCCTTTTATGATGAGATTACTGGTTCTGTGGATGAAGGGAAAGCAGTGGATGTATTGTTTCTTGACTTTAGCAAAGCTTTTGACACGGTCTCCCACAGCATTCTTGTCAGCAAGTTAAGGAAGTATGGGCTGGATGAATGCACTATAAGGTGGGTAGAAAGCTGGCTGGATTGTCGGGCTCAACGGGTAGTGATCAATGGCTCCATGTCTAGTTGGCAGCCGGTGTCAAGTGGAGTGCCCCAGGGGTCGGTCCTGGGGCCCGTTTTGTTCAATATCTTCATAAATGATCTGGAGGATGGTGTGGATTGCACTCTCAGCAAATTTGCGGATGATACTAAACTGGGAGGAGTGGTAGATACGCTGGAGGGGAGGGATAGAATCATAGAATCATAGAATCATAGAATATCAGGGTTGGAAGGGACCCCAGAAGGTCATCTAGTCCAACCCCCTGCTCAAAGCAGGACCAAGTCCCAGTTAAATCATCCCAGCTAGGGCTTTGTCAAGCCTGACCTTAAAAACCTCTAAGGAAGGAGATTCTACCACCTCCCTAGGTAACGCATTCCAGTGTTTCACCACCCTCTTAGTGAAAAAGTTTTTCCTAATATCCAATCTAAACCTCCCCCATTGCAACTTGAGACCATTACTCCTCGTTCTGTCATCTGCTACCATTGAGAACAGTCTAGAGCCATCCTCTTTGAAACCCCCTTTCAGGTAGTTGAAAGCAGCTATCAAATCCCCCCTCATTCTTCTCTTCTGCAGACTAAACAATCCCAGCTCCCTCAGCCTCTCCTCATAAGTCATGTGCTCTAGACCCCTAATCATTTTCGTTGCCCTTCGTTGTACTCTTTCCAATTTATCCACATCCTTCCTGTAGTGTGGGGCCCAAAACTGGACACAGTACTCCAGATGAGGCCTCACCAGTGTCGAATAGAGGGGAACGATCACGTCCCTCGATCTGCTCGCTATGCCCCTACTTATACAACCCAAAATGCCATTGGCCTTCTTGGCAACAAGGGCACACTGCTGACTCATATCCAGCTTCTCGTCCACTGTCACCCCTAGGTCCTTTTCCGCTGAACTGCTGCCGAGCCATTCGGTCCCTAGTCTGTAGCGGTGCATTGGATTCTTCCATCCTAAGTGCAGGACCCTGCATTTATCCTTATTGAACCTCATTAGATTTCTTTTGGCCCAATCCTCCAATTTGTCTAGGTCCTTCTGTATCCTATCCCTCCCCTCCAGCGTATCTACCACTCCTCCCAGTTTAGTATCATCCGCAAATTTGCTGAGAGTGCAATCCACACCATCCTCCAGATCATTTATGAAGATATTGAACAAAACGGGCCCCAGGACCGACCCCTGGGGCACTCCACTTGACACCGGCTGCCAACTAGACATGGAGCCATTGATCACTACCCGTTGAGCCCGACAATCTAGCCAGCTTTCTACCCACCTTATAGTGCATTCATCCAGCCCATACTTCCTTAACTTGCTGACAAGAATGCTGTGGGAGACCGTGTCAAAAGCTTTGCTAAAGTCAAGAAACAATACATCCACTGCTTTCCCTTCATCCACAGAACCAGTAATCTCATCATAAAAGGCGATTAGATTAGTCAGGCATGACCTTCCCTTGGTGAATCCATGCTGACTGTTCCTGATCACTTTCCTCTCCTCTAAGTGCTTCAGGATTGATTCTTTGAGGACCTGCTCCATGATTTTTCCAGGGACTGAGGTGAGGCTGACCGGCCTGTAGTTCCCAGGATCCTCCTTCTTCCCTTTTTTAAAGATGGGCACTACATTAGCCTTTTTCCAGTCATCCGGGACTTCCCCCGTTCGCCACGAGTTTTCAAAGATAATGGCCAAGGGCTCTGCAATCACAGCCGCCAATTCCTTCAGCACTCTCGGATGCAATTCGTCCGGCCCCATGGACTTGTGCACGTCCAGCTTTTCTAAATAGTCCCTAACCACCTCTATCTCTACAGAGGGCTGGCCATCTCTTCCCCATTTTGTGTTGCCCAGCACAGCAGTCTGGGAGCTGACCTTGTTAGTGAAAACAGAGGCAAAAAAAGCATTGAGTACATTAGCTTTTTCCACATCCTCTGTCACTAGCTTGCCTCCCTCATTCAGTAAGGGGCCCACACTTTCCTTGGCTTTCTTCTTGTTGCCAACATACCTGAAGAAACCCTTCTTGTTACTCTTGACATCTCTTGCTAGCTGCAGCTCCAGGTGCGATTTGGCCCTCCTGATATCTTTCCTACATGCCCGAGCAATATTTTTATACTCTTCCCTGGTCATATGTCCAACCTTCCACTTCTTGTAAGCTTCTTTTTTATGTTTAAGATCCGCTAGGATTTCACCATTAAGCCAAGCTGGTCGCCTGCCATATTTACTATTCTTTCGACTCATCGGGATGGTTTGTCCCTGTAACCTCAACAGGGATTCCTTGAAATACAGCCAGCTCTCCTGGACTCCCTTCCCTTTCATGTTAGTCCCCCAGGGGATCCTGGCCATCTGTTCCCTGAGGGAGTCAAAGTCTGCTTTCCTGAAGTCCAGGGTCCGTATCCTGCTGCTTACCTTTCTTCCCTGCGTCAGGATCCTGAACTCAACCAACTCATGGTCACTGCCTCCCAGATTCCCATCCACTTTTGCTTCCCCCACTAATTCTACCCGGTTTGTGAGCAGCAGGTCAAGAAAAGCGCTCCCCCTAGTTGGCTCCCCTAGCACTTGCACCAGGAAATTGTCCCCTACGCTTTCCAAAAACTTCCTGGATTGTCTATGCACCGCTGTATTGCTCTCCCAGCAGATATCAGGAAAATTAAAGTCACCCATGAGAATCAGGGCATGCGATCTAGTAGCTTCCGTGAGTTGCCGGAAGAAAGCCTCATCCACCTCATCCCCCTGGTCCGGTGGTCTATAGCAGACTCCCACCATGATATCACTCTTGTTGCACACACTTCTAAACTTAATCCAGAGACACTCAGGTTTTTCCACAGTTTCGTACCGGAGCTCTGAGCAGTCATACTGCTCCCTTACATACAGTGCTACTCCCCCACCTTTTCTGCCCTGCCTGTCCTTCCTGAACAGTTTATAACCATCCATGACTGTACTCCAGTCATGTGAGTTATCCCACCAAGTCTCTGTTATTCCAATCACGTCATAATTCCTTGACATCACCAGGACCTCCAGTTCTCCCTGCTTGTTTCCAAGGCTTTGTGCATTTGTATATAAGCACTTGAGATAACCTGTTGATCGCCCCTCATTCCCAGTATGAGGCAGGAGCCCTCCCCTCACAGACCTTCCTGCCTGTGCTTCCTCCCGGTATCCCGCTTTCCCACTTACCTCAGGGCTTTGGTCTCCTTCCCCCGGTGAACCTAGTTTAAAGCCCTCCTCACTAGGTTAGCCAGCCTGCTGGCAAAGATGTTCTTCCCTCTCTTCGTAAGATGGAGCCCGTCTCTGCCCAGCACTCCTCCTTCATGGAACACCATCCCATGGTCAAAGAATCCAAAGCCTTCTCTCCGACACCACCTGCGTAGCCATTCGTTGACCTCCACGATTCGACGGTCCCTACCCAGGCCTTTTCCTTCCACGGGGAGGATGGACGAGAACACCACTTGCGCCTCCAACTCCTTTATCCTTCTTCCCAGAGCCACATAGTCCGCAGTGATCCGCTCAAGGTCATTCTTGGCAGTATCATTGGTGCCCACGTGGAGAAGCAGGAAGGGGTAGCGATCCGAGGGCTTGATGAGTCTCGGCAGTCTCTCCGTCACATCACGAATCTTAGCCCCTGGCAAGCAGCAGACTTCTCGGTTTTCCCGGTCAGGGCGGCAGATAGATGACTCAGTCCCCCGGAGGAGAGAGTCCCCGACCACCACCACCCGCCTTCTCCTCTTGGGAGTGGTGGTCGTGGAACCTCCAACCTCAGGACATCGCATCTCATGCCTCCCAACCAGCGGAGTCTCCTTCTGCTTTCTCCCCCCAGACATATCATCTGGTCCACTCTCCGCATTGGTACCTGTGGAGAGAACATGAAAGCGGTTAGTTACCTGTGTCTGTGTTACTGGAACCCGGACATTCCGCTTACCTCTTCTGGAGGTCACATGTTGCCAAGCTTCTTCACTGGCCTCTTGGCTCCTCTGTGCAACCTGCTCTATATCTTTAGAGCTTTGTGCCCCTAGAAGGCTATCCTGAGTTTGGTCCAGAAAATCCTCAGTCTCTCGTATACAACGCAGGGTCGTTACCTGTTGCTGCAGACCTTCAATCTTCTCTTCCAATATGGAGACCAGCTTGCACTTTGTACAGACAAAGTCGCTTCTGTCCTGTGGAAGAAAGACAAACATGGCACATCCAGTGCAGGTCACAATAGCTGAACCCCCCCCTTCCATATCACCTACCTACTATGAGCTTCCTCAGAGACGTTGGCAAGATGTAAGCCTCACTGGGCTCACTCCAGGCGAACTCCCAGGCAAACTCCTGCTGTGAGCTGCTCTGCTGTCCCCGCTGCTCCGCTGGTTCGCTGCCGCTCAGCTGGTTCGCGAGGCTCCGGCTATTTTTAAACAGCCAGGCTTCCCTGATAGGATACAGAAGGACCTAGACAAATTGGAAGATTGGGCCAAAAGAAATCTAATGAGGTTCAATAAGGATAAGTGCAGGGTCCTGCACTTAGGATGGAAGAATCCAATGCACCGCTACAGACTAGGGACCGAATGGCTCGGCAGCAGTTCTGCGGAAAAGGACCTAGGGGTGACAGTGGACGAGAAGCTGGATATGAGTCAGCAGTGTGCCCTTGTTGCCAAGAAGGCCAATGGCATTTTGGGATGTATAAGTAGGGGCATAGCGAGCAGATCGAGGGACGTGATCGTTCCCCTCTATTCGACACTGGTGAGGCCTCATCTGGAGTACTGTGTCCAGTTTTGGGCCCCACACTACAAGAAGGATGTGGATAAATTGGAAAGAGTACAGCGAAGGGCAACAAAAATGATTAGGGGTCTAGAGCACATGACTTATGAGGAGAGGCTGAGGGAGCTGGGATTGTTTAGTCTGCAGAAGAGAAGAATGAGGGGGGATTTGATAGCTGCTTTCAACTACCTGAAAGGGGGTTTCAAAGAGGATGGCTCTAGACTGTTCTCAATGGTAGCAGATGACAGAACGAGGAGTAATGGTCTCAAGTTGCAATGGGGGAGGTTTAGATTGGATATTAGGAAAAACTTTTTCACTAAGAGGGTGGTGAAACACTGGAATGCGTTACCTAGGGAGGTGGTAGAATCTCCTTCCTTAGAGGTTTTTAAGGTCAGGCTTGACAAAGCCCTGGCTAGGATGATTTAACTGGGACTTGGTCCTGCTTTGAGCAGGGGGTTGGACTAGATGACCTTCTGGGGTCCCTTCCAACCCTGATATTCTATGATTCTATGATTCTATGATTCTATTCATCTGTTTGGCGGGGGCGGGGGGGGGGGAGGATTAAACCCTCCATACCTTCCTTGCCCCTGGATAGAAAGCATGATATCAAAGAGAATGGCTACAAATTACTTACTTTGCCTGTTTACTGAACACAAGATTATGCAGTCCCCCATGTCATACAAAACAGCATTTGATCTAAATGTTAGCAAGCTTAGTGTTGTCACAAATTTTATCATGCATTAAAACCCAATATCTGGACCCCTCTCTGCACCCAGAAGGTGAATTGATATTGAACTGAAGCTTTCTCGTGCAGCTACAAAATAAACCCTTAAAACCAGCAGTAAATGGAAAAACACAAAACTCCTTTGGTTGATTGCGTTGTTTTCAGTTCACAAGATTCTGCCTGTGGACCTCCCCCAGCAGCACATGTGCACCAGGCAAGGTGCTGTTCTAACGTAAGTCAATAACTTTTAGACAGTGGAAAACTGAGACTGCTGAATAGAATATATCACCATCAGAATCTGTTTGAGTCACTCGGCAGGTTTTTCCAACAGCTTCTCAGACCCCAGTTGATTTCAGACCCGTTTTGGTAATGTCAATGCAATGTCAGGGTGTAATGATTCATTATTTTTCAGGGCATGTGAATATAATTGTAGTTTTGAAAACTATTATGAGCACTTATTTGCATTTTTAACATGGGGAAGTACTGTTATACTAATCTAACAATTCAAAAAATCATCAGCTCCTAAAAAGCCCCCATTTTGCTATTGCCTTTTACAACCACACTCCCACATCCCTGCATGGAGTTCTGACATATACTGCAAAAGCTTGAGATTCTTCCCCTAGTCTTATTTCTAAATGCTACAGAAAAAACTGCAGTTGAAGAATAATTAGCGGTTCATTTATGTTAATCAGATGAGCTCAGTGGCAAAATAAGTCATCTAAAGAACTCTGTCTTAACTGTGACCAGAGCACGGTCACCAAAGAAGATTACACAATAGAGCCAGAAAGAGCTTTTCTGAATCATTCTCATGGAGCTGCCCATTACACCTAGCAATTACCAGTTTTCTTCACACCTAAGGCCCTTGGTGGTGCTGCAGCGGCACCTGTGGGCCGTAAAGCTGGCCAAAGCCACGGGGGAAATCCACAGCTGGCGTACAGCTAGCACAGCCAGCTCTAGGTCACTCCTCTTGGCCACCTCATCCCAGCATAACAGTATGTCCAGGGGAGAACCAGAGTATACTGCACTCAAGCAATCCAGCGGGTATAGTGGCCTCTTGGGCCTGAAAGACAGGATAATTACGGCACTAGTCGTAGACCCAGCTCAATTCTCTGTTCCACTACAAGCTTCCCAAAGACTAGGATTGATCAGTGTGGAAAAGAGAGATGACTCAGCCAAGATGACTAAGTCAGGGAGGCAACCCCATGCTCTGGGTACCCCTAAGGCTCAGAGTACCAGATGCTGGGACTGGACGACAGGGGATGGCTCACTCGATGACTGCCTGTTCTGTTCATTCCCTCTGATGCATCTGGCATTGGCCATTGTGAGAATACAAGACACAAGGCTGGATGGATCACTGGCCTGATCCAGTATGGCCATTCTTATATTCCTGTTTGATGGTGAACCGTGGCCACTGGGAGCCCTGCAAATGTAAGCAAATTGTCTGGCGGCCCGACAGTGGACTACCCTAATGGACCGCATGCGGCCCGCAGGTTGCCCACCACTGCTCTAGCATCAGGACTCTACACTTTGGTTCTCTTTGTTAGGCCGGGTGGACATGGGAAATATGCAGCCACAGAATCTTGTAGACACACTGTGTTCATATTGGGTCATTAGATATTTATCATGAGGAATGAAAAAAAATGTAAAGAAATGAGAACGGATGTATGCAACACTGACTTTTCAAACGCTAGTGATGACAAAAGATTCAAAAAAATTAATTGGCTGTTGTTTTTTCTTTTAAAACCACAAAGCACTAGCTTACTGGTTATGCATTGTAATTTGCTGTCTCCTGCAAAGATTGCTTGGTATCTGAATCAATGCAAAGAACATTGTTTGCAAAAAAACACATGAACAGTGTGAAATTCATGAATTATGTATCTATCTATAGCATATGATGACAAGCAAAATTTGTTCTCAAGATCAAATTTCCTGTATTTACTAGATCTAGTCATACAAATACTCCTTATGCAAAAAATAAATTAGATTCATTGGATTAATACATAGGGTGTGAAGCAGAAACGTGGCCCGATCCTATGCAGAAACAAAAGGCCCCTAATCAGACCGCACAGAAGTCAATGGAGCCCCACCAATGCCATTCTAATAGCAGGACTTCCCTAGTTATAATCAAAAGTGCAAAATCCATGTAAAGATCTGCTGCCTGATTTCATATTTTGGCAAATGTCCTCTCCATATTCCCCACCTAAAATCTGTCTTCACAACAAAATAATTCCTTCCTTCTTACTATTGTAAGAGGATAAATGCTATTGGCAGCACATTCCAAATACAGGATTATGCAGCACTTGGTTTTACTCAGGTAAAATAAATATTTGCTGATCTTATAGAAAAATTCAAGTATTTGGGGACTGTAAAAATGATGCATTAGCAAACAGGATTTTTTTCTGATTTGGCTGGGATGTGTTAAAAAACATAAATTATGTCCAAAAATTGAAAGATTTGAGAAGAATTATCCATCTGGACTGATAAGTTTGGAGGTATTCTAGTAGTAGTTTACAATTCTCTAGCTGAGTGTATACAGTTAGGTAGGTGAGGAGTTTCTGAACAGAAATATGAATGGCACAAGTAAACACACTGGGTCAGATCCTCAGTCCGTGCTTTGGCCTCGCTGCACCACTCCCACAAAGCAAAGGGGCAGGAAGTCAGCCCTGCACTGGGCAGCTGAGAATTTCCTCAATATGGGAGTACTGAGACTCCTTGACTGGCATAGATCCAACATGGCTGGCTAGGCCATCTTCTCCTGGCCCTCCTGGTGCAGGGGGTGTGTCAAAAGGGGAAGGGGCATGATTGTTCATGCTCATTGACTTTAATGGAAGCTGGTGGCACACCCATCAGATAGCATCACTTCCCGCCCCTACTCCATGAACACTGACGAGTCACTAAAACTTCTGTGCCTTGTAAATGCTGCAACCATGAAGGGTGAATGGGGGGAGTAAGGGAGAGGCGGGTTCCGTGTGAGGGCGTTCAGCCAGGGAGCTGGATGTGCCTGGGAGTGAGGCAGAGGAGATCTGGGTGTACAGAAAGGGAAGCTGGGGGTACCTAGCCAAGTCATGTCTAACCTTACAGTAGTGCAAACCTGCCCACTTGAGGAGGAGCAGGCTGAAGGCCAGTTAATATTTTATCTGAACGGAGTCATCCATTGCTAGTAGAAATTTTACCTCTGCTTTCCTGTCCAGCCTATTACAGTGGGATGTTCTTGCCCCCACTTCTCTGATTACTTTCTACCTTTTGTTCTGTGAAGCTTTAGATGTTTTTAAATGAGATGAACTCCTCACTGAATGGTTACATGAACCAACGCCCCACTCTAGCTCTTGCAAGCCTTGAGCTGTTGCAGAAGGGTCTGCTGCAGAGCCGGCTGGCCAAGCAATGCTTGTCCTGCTTTCAGTGGTCTCTGAAGTGAGACGATAAGGAAAGCACTTAAGATAACAAATGGGATCCAAACTAGAGAAGAACTAACACAGCAGCTGGTTTGCTCACCCTCTTCTGGATGTCAGCTGCCTCCACTGCTTTGCTGATCCAAAACATTATTCATTCTTCGATTGAAAAAAGATACAAAAAACCATGTGTGTGCTCCAGGCACCCTACCAATCAGCATTATAAGTAGCAACAACAACAACAACAAAATCACCCAGCAACCCAATAAAATAAGAAAGATTAATGTACTAGGCAGTAAACATAACAGTAAAATTCCCACCTCACTCCATCCAAAGCCTATCACAGAGGCAGCTTTAGCAGCGTGTCCTGAGAGCAAATTCAGATTGTTTCGGGGGCGGGCGGGGAGATCAGCGCCAAGGGCCCTCAGAAAATAATCTTCCCACGGCCCTCTTTCTTAATGCAAGAGGCAGCAAATTTGTGTCCTGGACGCTCTCTAGTGTGGTACAGGGAAAGGAGGGTCCCTGTGGGTGCACAAGAGCTAGAAGTAGGACCACTTGTCCCCACACTTGTGCTCTAGGCATCCTAGACACAAATGTACCCTAGGTGCAAAAGTGCAAATCAATATCAATTGATAGTGTTGCAGGACAAAGCCAACACCTCAGACACCCACAAGGGCACTGGCACCATCTGCTACCAGCAAGACACACCAGTCACCGAGCAAGCTGCTCCGTTCGGCTCCTGCCCCACTCTCTGAAGGGATATAAGGTGTAACCCCACTCAGACCACGTGCCAGGAGTCAAACCCTGAAGTGGCACAACAGTAGCCAGGTCCAGGTCAGAGAAAAAGGATACGACTTCTGAAGCTGGTGCAGATAGAAGGAAGCACTTCTGGGCACTGTATTAATGTGATCATAGAATCATAGAATCATAGAATCATAGAATATCAGGGTTGGAAGGGACCCCAGAAGGTCATCTAGTCCAACCCCCTGCTCAAAGCAGGACCAAGTCCCAGTTAAATCATCCCAGCTAGGGCTTTGTCAAGCCTGACCTTAAAAACCTCTAAGGAAGGAGATTCTACCACCTCCCTAGGTAACGCATTCCAGTGTTTCACCACCCTCTTAGTGAAAAAGTTTTTCCTAATATCCAATCTAAACCTCCCCCATTGCAACTTGAGACCATTACTCCTCGTTCTGTCATCTGCTACCATTGAGAACAGTCTAGAGCCATCCTCTTTGAAACCCCCTTTCAGGTAGTTGAAAGCAGCTATCAAATCCCCCCTCATTCTTCTCTTCTGCAGACTAAACAATCCCAGCTCCCTCAGCCTCTCCTCATAAGTCATGTGCTCTAGACCCCTAATCATTTTCGTTGCCCTTCGTTGTACTCTTTCCAATTTATCCACATCCTTCCTGTAGTGTGGGGCCCAAAACTGGACACAGTACTCCAGATGAGGCCTCACCAGTGTCGAATAGAGGGGAACGATCACGTCCCTCGATCTGCTCGCTATGCCCCTACTTATACAACCCAAAATGCCATTGGCCTTCTTGGCAACAAGGGCACACTGCTGACTCATATCCAGCTTCTCGTCCACTGTCACCCCTAGGTCCTTTTCCGCAGAACTGCTGCCGAGCCATTCGGTCCCTAGTCTGTAGCGGTGCATTGGATTCTTCCATCCTAAGTGCAGGACCCTGCATTTATCCTTATTGAACCTCATTAGATTTCTTTTGGCCCAATCCTCCAATTTGTCTAGGTCCTTCTGTATCCTATCCCTCCCCTCCAGCGTATCTACCACTCCTCCCAGTTTAGTATCATCCGCAAATTTGCTGAGAGTGCAATCCACACCATCCTCCAGATCATTTATGAAGATATTGAACAAAACGGGCCCCAGGACCGACCCCTGGGGCACTCCACTTGACACCGGCTGCCAACTAGACATGGAGCCATTGATCACTACCCGTTGAGCCCGACAATCTAGCCAGCTTTCTACCCACCTTATAGTGCATTCATCCAGCCCATACTTCCTTAACTTGCTGACAAGAATGCTGTGGGAGACCGTGTCAAAAGCTTTGCTAAAGTCAAGAAACAATACATCCACTGCTTTCCCTTCATCCACAGAACCAGTAATCTCATCATAAAAGGCGATTAGATTAGTCAGGCATGACCTTCCCTTGGTGAATCCATGCTGACTGTTCCTGATCACTTTCCTCTCCTCTAAGTGCTTCAGGATTGATTCTTTGAGGACCTGCTCCATGATTTTTCCAGGGACTGAGGTGAGGCTGACCGGCCTGTAGTTCCCAGGATCCTCCTTCTTCCCTTTTTTAAAGATGGGCACTACATTAGCCTTTTTCCAGTCATCCGGGACTTCCCCCGTTCGCCACGAGTTTTCAAAGATAATGGCCAAGGGCTCTGCAATCACAGCCGCCAATTCCTTCAGCACTCTCGGATGCAATTCGTCCGGCCCCATGGACTTGTGCACGTCCAGCTTTTCTAAATAGTCCCTAACCACCTCTATCTCTACAGAGGGCTGGCCATCTCTTCCCCATTTTGTGTTGCCCAGCACAGCAGTCTGGGAGCTGACCTTGTTAGTGAAAACAGAGGCAAAAAAAGCATTGAGTACATTAGCTTTTTCCACATCCTCTGTCACTAGCTTGCCTCCCTCATTCAGTAAGGGGCCCACACTTTCCTTGGCTTTCTTCTTGTTGCCAACATACCTGAAGAAACCCTTCTTGTTACTCTTGACATCTCTTGCTAGCTGCAGCTCCAGGTGCGATTTGGCCCTCCTGATATCTTTCCTACATGCCCGAGCAATATTTTTATACTCTTCCCTGGTCATATGTCCAACCTTCCACTTTTTGTAAGCTTCTTTTTTATGTTTAAGATCCGCTAGGATTTCACCATTAAGCCAAGCTGGTCGCCTGCCATATTTACTATTCTTTCGACTCATCGGGATGGTTTGTCCCTGTAACCTCAACAGGGATTCCTTGAAATACAGCCAGCTCTCCTGGACTCCCTTCCCTTTCATGTTAGTCCCCCAGGGGATCCTGGCCATCTGTTCCCTTGTCATGCATCAACAGTTAGGCCTGAACCCTATTAACTAATAGGGTGCACACGCTCTGAGGCAGTGAGGCTGTCATCCCCTTTTACATCTCCCCAGGCAGTTTCCCCCCAGCCCACCATCACTCCGCACAGTTCTGTTTGTCTCGCTTGTCATACAGCATTTAGAACTTGCTTAGAGGGTTTGCTCCCTCCCCTTCCCAAAATCCTGGCTCTGGGCCTGCCTGAGCCTTCCCCTGAAATGACACATGACATACCTGCATCTGGCCAATGACAAGTCCACTTTGTTCAGTTTCAATTCTCATTGATTTTGGAGACACGCATTTCTGAGATGCATGGTATCATTAGATTATACTGTTTAGCCATTTATTTGGTTCTGTCTATATCCACTGGATTTTTTCACTGGAGTCTCCAGAAAAGATTCTGCCATCATTGTTATTCAGGTAGCATCACCATTCATGGAGCCCTGAACTATTAGGCAACATTGCTCCGAGAGCCTCTGAGCTAAGGTAATTTGGGGACTAAATCAAATTTTATCGCTGGATGAGATTAGTGGATATTAATGGGAGAGCAGGAGTTTGCACTGAATCATTCATGTGAATAAATGGAGAGCTACTGTTTAATACTTAATACTGCAGGCACTAATATCTTCTGAAAAATGGAGAGGATCTGCTGCAAATTACATTTAGCATGGTGGAGGAGGGGTCCCACTTTGGCAAGATGGCCATTCCTATACGTCAGCAATGGTTCTACTTTGGAACTGCACAACCTGTGCTATGATAAACCAACTATGTACACTCCTAGAATACAGCTCAGTTCTAGACAGCCTAAAGCCATGGAGAGGTTGTGAACCTGGAGGGAATTCAGAGAAGAGCAACAGGAGTGGAACTGCTTTACTAGCACATGCAGAAAAATTAGAAGAATTTAGTGGATCAGATTCTTTTCTGAGTTAAACCCAATGTAAACCAAGGCAGGATTTGACTAGGATCCACCTAACTCAAAGTGAACAAATATAATTGCATTTGAAGGGTACTGACACTGAGAACTGAGACAATATTTAGCTTGGCCCAAGAGGATGTAATAGGCAATTGGACAGGAATTGATTTTTTTATTTCATAGGAAAATCCAAGGTTTCAAAAAGTTTTCTGTTCTGAAATGGAACAAAAAATATTGTAATTTCCCATGAAATTAAATGCAAGAAAAAATGCACATCAATTGAAATGTTTCATTTTGATAAAATTTAAAATATTTCATTCTAATTGTGACATTATTATAACATTAAAAATGAAATAAATGCATTTTGAAACAAAATTGAAAAATTTTGAAAGCACTTTTTTTCAATGGTTCTTTCTAAAGAAACTTTCATCAAAATTGACACATTTTCACAAAAAAAGTTTTGCTTTCAACCAATCAGCATTTTCCAATGGAAGACCCTTCTGTCAGAAAATTTCCAACTAGCTCTCCTAGTAATAAAAAGATGAAACCCGACACAGGGAATTTGGGGCTGGATATCAGGGAAGATAGATACTGTAAATGTGGACTGTCCCATTAGATCAGAGATGGAAGAACCATTGATGTAATCATTTCAAACTAGACATGGCAAAGCATACACTGAACTATGAGAGCAGTCCTGCATTGGCCAGGGATGGACAAATTGACCTAGTGGAGCTCTCTCATGTTCAAGTTCTAGGATTCCATGATACTTTACAGACCATGGGTCAATTTTGCTACCCATACTCATGTCAATGAGAAGACACCCTGCTCCCCCACAAAAAATCCATTGTTATTGGCTCATGGTCAATCAGCTTAATTAGAAGAATTCTTCTGTTCCTATGCATTTTGATTTAGTAAATGAAAGATGATCTTAGCATCGTTACTGATACAATTTAGTAACTTGTTTTTTCCTTAAACTTAAATGTTCAAGGACAAAGTTCCAGGATAAAATGACCTGAGTGGCTGTCCATAGAGCACTATGGAAAATGATTATGAAAAAACGTGTAAAAGGAGCAGTGGGCTGGATCCTCCTGAGACCCAGTTATTTTGATAGGAATTGCAAGTGCTGAGCCCCTCCGAGGATTTAGCGGTGGTTGGGTGGTTTACACTATAGACCAACAGAACAAGTTTCAATGACTTCTTATTAAACAAACTTCATGAAGAAAGCAATCTTAGCCCAGGAGTGAGCATGCTGGGGTTTCATTCACTTACACTGGATGAGCATTCTGCACATGGCTCTTTGGCTAATGGGATAAAAATTCATATTTATGTTTTTAAACTGAATTTTACTATATTTGGAAACTAATTTGCATCTCCAAAATTATACCCTCAATCGTTGCAAGCCAAAATTTCAGAAATGGGATGGGGAGGGTCACATGGTGCCCAGGAAGAAGAGGACTGCCTAGTCCTGGACCTCCACACTCCTCACATATCAGTTCATCTCTAATTATTACTTTCCTAGCAAATTGGCAATAAGTTTGTCATAAAAGCATAACGTTTTGATTTTTTTTAAATGAAATTTAATCAAAATGAACATTCAGCCAGGGAGACTTAGGTTAGATATTAGGAAAGCTTTCTAACTGTCAGGGTAGTTAAGCTCCCTAGAGAGGTCGTGAAATCCCCATCATTGGAGGTTTTTAAGAACAGGTTAGACAAACACCTGTCAAGGATGGTCTAAGTATACTAGGTCCTATCTCAGTGCAGGGGGCCAGACTAGATGAACTCTCATATATTTAGACACCGTTTGTGTTGTTATCTTAGAGCAGTTACCAATAGCTTTTAGCCTGGATCTCATCAGTTCACAGAGTAAGATTTTGCTGACCCATTATTACCCATGCAGCCTCCTGCTCATGCTGAGGAAATGTCGAGAGTCTTGGTAGGCAATATTTACTGTGCATGTGGAACCCATTTCTGCTGACCTGGTAATACTTGAATGGGTTTTGGAACACTTCTGCAGCACTGAATTTCATGTGGCACAAGTGTTAACTTTTGAACAAAGTTTGGAAGGTTCCATACTTGAGCTAAATAAGTATCTCTGAAAGTGTTGTGAACAAATGCCTGTGGGAACTTGAATTTGGCAACATGTAAAAATAGTGAAAATTAGTGTAAACTGTACAAGAAACAACAATGAAATGCTAGTGTGACCGGAGAAAGCTGCCTGGCAACTCAATTCAAATACAAACACAGACAATTGCCAGGATGTTCAGAGGTGCTCAGCAGCCACATTTACCCATCTGCCTAAAAGGCAGCTGAGCTCGTTGGGAAATCTGGCCCCAGTTGTTGGCACTGAGGCATTTTGAAAGGTCTGGCTCCAAGTCAGAGAGAGATCAATAAACCTTTGTGCAGACTTCCTGCAGCTGTTTCCAAAGTGGACATGTCAAGGACATCAATGTAGGATCATGGCATAACTGATACTGGAGGCACCTGGTAAGTGTGGTGGCACAAGAAGCAGCTGAAGTTACAGCTACAGCTACAAGCACTTTCCCCACCAATAAACTATGGGTCCAACTGTCCCCATGGTCATTCGCACAAACACTGATTTAAGGAATAATTTACACTAAGTGAGCAAAGCAGGATAAATTAGACAAAAGCAGGGACATGGGCCTGATGTCATTGGATGCAGTTGGGGGCATACAGCCAGTGCATACAAAGCAGGCAGTTTCTCCGGCAGAAGGGAGAGTTGCAGAGTGAAAAGACTGTATGCGCTCTGCTAACCAGAGCAGTAGGGCACACTCCTCTCCCCAAGGGGAAGTGATTGCTGTGAGACCATACTATCTCCTCAGCAATAATAAAAGGGGAACTTAATTAGCACTTGCAGCTGGAAGAGACAGATGCAGCTTTCAGTTGTAAAATGGCCACTTTGGAGCTGCTGCTACTTGGCTCCTCCAAATCAAAAGGGCCAGCGCAAGAAAAACCTTCTGGGAAACAAAGTTCCTGGAAGAAGGGAGCCTTGGACTGGGAGGGTCAAAGAGGACCAAAAAGCCATCAGGGTGTTTGCCTTCACAGTGGCTGCCACCATTGTATTATGGGGGCATAAGTGAAAGTAGATTTACAACATCCACAAGGTAATATTTTCGAGAGAGTCCATCTCCCATGTAGGCACCTAAATGACATTTCCAGAGCTCCCTTGGTTCACAATAGAAGGGGCTGGAGGTTGAGCATATGAATGTTGGTCATGGTGGGGAACGTGTTCTCCTGCATGTAATTGAGGGCATTGTCATTTTAGCGCATGTATAAGCCAGTTGTGATCCGTGCTTTGTTGCATGGAATTGCCCATCAGCACTTAATGATAAATTTGCTTCCCAGACATCAAATGCTATTTGCTTCCTCATTGCCACATCCACCACAAAGCGGCCGTTGAGGCATTACCTAGCATGTTCACCATGTGTGTATTCTAACACTGCCTTTCGGCTCTCAGCTAACTCACAGACTAAGTGTCCTTTCACTCCAACTCCCTGTCCTGTTCTGCTTCTTATTGGGGGCATCATTAGTTATGCTAGGTCTTGGAGCTTCTACGATTCTCCCATGGCTGTCGCTCACACCCTGTTAGGACATGTTAGACATGATGGGACTCCTGCTTTAGCTGCACTTGCAGTCAGCTGGTCTTCACCTTTTCTGGGGACACCAGGCAGACGGACCCGCCTTTTGGGGCGTTCGCGTTCTTTAGCGCAGCATTGGGACTAACCTGCCTTTGAGTGCACCTATGGACAATTGGGTGACATGTCTCCATCAGCCAAGGGACCTGCAGTAATGCTACAGGCATGAGGCAAATTCAGCAGTTCATGACACAAAGAGCTCCGGCACACTGGATTTTGGAAAGGAAACTGGTGGTGGGGATAGGAGAGAATGGAGAATGGGGCACCCTCACTGGTTCTAGCCCAGCAGGTAGAAAGATCTCGTAGAAACCGGGAAAAATAAATGAGACACAGAGGTGTCCAGAGCACAGGGCTGAGAGCCAGGGACTCCCAAGTCCTAGTCTATCCCTGGCCTTGGGCAAATCACTTATGACTATATTTTACCCTCTCCCCCTGCTCCCCATTCAAAGGTCACATTGAAGTCAATAAGAATTTATTTTTTAAGAAATAAGGGCAGAAATGGTCGAGTTCTTTATGGATTAATTAGGGTCTGTGGTGGATTTTAGTTATGAACATCCTGATAGCCTGGTTAAGCATTACCCTGAGGGTCCAGGGTCCCCAGAGGTGGGTGGGGAAAAATCAGAGAAGGTTACCAGTTGGGAGGTACTGTATACTAAGAGCTTGTAGCTGATCACACACAGTGAATAACTTAAGCTAAGGTACCAAACCCAGGTCCTACCCTGTGAATCTGCCTCAGCGAGGCACATCCTAGAGGCAGAACATTCAGTTAAATTTAACGTTTAAAAAACTCTCTCAAAATCAAGAAGTTTAGCCTTGCAGTGACTTGCAAAGCAAGAATTATTGTCCTCATGTCCCCAGCCTAGCCTCCCTCACTGAAAATCTGCTGCATTTGTTTTTCTAGGCAATAGACTTCAGGTACAGCTATATTTTTAACTGCATATATTTTCTCAGTGGTGAGTGCTGAAGCTTGGGAAGCCAAAGCACCACCTATGGCCAACTAAATCATCAGCCTTGTCTCAACGGACCAAAAATTATCTCTGTGGTTCTAAAGAGGACAAAAGCCACAGTCAGCTCAGAGGAAAATGTATTATCCCAGGAAGAAGAGGCTAAGTGGAACCTTTCAGTCAAACCCAGTTGTAATTTTCAGATGCAATTTATTTAAAAACAAAAAAAACTAAAAGTCTTCCTTGTTATTTGAGAAAATGAAATCCCTTGTCTTTTTCTGTGCGAGTGTGAGCACACGCCCAAATGAGAGAGACTTATAAAAATGCAGAAAGAGATAAAACAATACTAACAGCTAAAACAAAAGAAAAAACACAGGAACATCACATAGCAACAAGAGGAAATGATGAAGAAATGATTACAGTGTAGGAAGGATACAAAAGAGACCATTATAAAAAAGGCAGCTATAAAAAGAATTACATGCAAGGGAAAAAATATACATAAATAGGGAAAATGCACAGAGATCACGACAATGTTTTATGAAATCTTGAAATCTTTCGTTTTGCACAGAAATGCAAGCAGTGCAGAACATTTCACAGCTGTAAGGATATCTTTTGAAGTTCCCAGAATCCCGAGTATCAGTGACGATTCAGAAGGCTGGATGGGGGCACTGAAATGACCTAGTTTGATCGCCCACATTACAAAGGTCATGGAATTTCACCTCCTGAGTCTTCCACTGAGCTTAATCTTAAATAAAAAAAACTCAAACGCACCCAACCATCATTTCAAGAATCCAAGCGATGGAGAATCCACCACATCCCTTGGTGAATTGTTCCAGGGGTTAATCACCCTCTTTGGATATGTCTGCACTGCAACATGAGCTCAGGGTGAGCAGAACTCGAGTTAGCAGACCTTGGGTTTGTTAACCTAGAGTTTGAGCATCTACCCTCATTTTTAACTGCAGGTTAGGAATTGTGGAATCCTGGGTCCCCACCTAGAGCTCCAGTGACTACACTGTATTATGTGATCTGGAGTCCAGCCACCCCTACCCCAGACCTCCTACAGCCCTCCCAAAGTGTGGCCACACTAGCCCTTTGTCTGTGGTGTGGTGTGGAGAAACCATGACCATGACTGAACTTGACTGTCCAGAGAACAAAAAAGTTGGCCCATAGGATCACAGAATACTTTTGGTGGAGTCCCAGAGCACCAGTCCAGAGGGGCTACATCTACACTGGAAAGCAATGCAGCTTGAACCCTGGGTCCCAGCTTGACTTAGGCTCAGAGCCTCCATCCCTGTGGGGTCCTGGGTCTGATCCCTGGATTAGCATGATTTGTGTGTAGACAAAAGCAGGATTAGGCTTGAGCCTGCATTCAAATGCTAGGCTTACATTGGCATGTAGACATCCCCTCTGTTAAAAACATTCATCATATTTCCAGGATGATCTTTGCTGATTTCCACAGTTATGTCTGTGTGAAGTCAAAGCGCCCTCCTGTATGAAACCTGGTCTACACACAGTATGACTATTTTGGTCACTGGGCATGATTCTAACCCACATAGGTATATTTGTATAACGCCTAATGAGGGCACAGTTACATCAAGGTGTCCTGTATCACTGAAGCATATTCCCCTTCCCTTATAGGAATAAGCTATACAGTAGAAGCACCTATATATCAGTATCTGCATCCACACTTGGAGTCTTGTACTGCTTTAACTGCATTGGTACAGTTGTGCAATACAATGTGTGTGTTTAGTCAAGCCTTCGGACTCACAAGCCTCTCTCCTTGTAGGTACTTATAGACCATGAATAAATCACTTAACTCTCTTTTTAACAAGCTAGAGCAGATTCAACTCTAACTCTCACATGGTCAAGTGAATTTTTCAGTGAATCACTCTTCAGCTCTTCTCTGAACCCTTTGTAAAGTGTTGACATGAAATCTGTGAACACAGTTTACATCAACTCCATAGGAATATTCAGATGTATAATTCTACTAAATTGCTGACGTGTCGGATCAGGGCTATTGTTTGTAATGAACATCTCTCCAGAGCTTCTGGAATCTCAGCATGCTTGTAGTCCTCTCATGCCCTGGTCTTTGTCTGGATTGTTTGTAACATGCAGGATCCAATACCACCCCTAAAGCTCCCTGATTGCCTGACTGTTTGTGGTGCACAGCGAATACAGGGTGGGACCTCGAGGATGACATTCACCACTGGGCAGAGGACCAAAGCAAGACCATACGTGATGCATAGGCCTTTCACTGAGGTGAAATTCTCCAAGAATGAGGGACTGAACAGTTAAAATAATCCTTCCAACTCTATCTGCAAATGAATCCATTTCCAAAGCAATATTCTTACATCAGAAAAGTCTCTCTTTCATAAATTATAAATTCAAACAGGAACACTGAGAAGAAAAAATATCCATCTCAAAGAAAATTATTTAGATGTCTAAACAATAGGAATCATATTGAGAAACATGTCCTGCTTTAAGAAAAGGAGTACTTGTGGCACCTTAGAGACTAAAGCTCACAAAAGCTTATGCTCTAATAAATTTGTTAGTCTCTAAGGTGCCACAAGTACTCCTTTTCTTTTTGCGAATACAGACTAACACGGCTGCTACTCTGAAACATGTCCTGCTTTGTTAGCCTTCTCCATCACATTTCCAACCTAAGGGGTTATATTTGTTACTACCTATGGGGTGCTCATGCAAGCGTTCCAACAGGAGCGGGAGTTGCACAATCGAGCCCTAAAATAAGCAACCTGCATACACTTCTCTTGCACATACCCTTGCTTATCAAATTTCATCAAAATTGTGTAGGCTTTCTCCAGCCTGCAGGAGAATGGGCAATCTTTAAACTGATCAAATGTGCAGGGTGGCCCCCTGAAGACAGTCATTTTTCCTGTCCCAAATTTACACAATGCTGAAGAGTGGTGTCTTCCATAAGAAATGCAACAGCATCCTACAGTTACAGTCCAAAACGTCAGTGTTTATATTAGTGATACTTTAGGATTCTGGTCTATTACTGTAGTATTTTGCTGAAGTATGAATGATGCCGACACTACTTGATAGCATTCCAACAGGAGGAGTGGGGTCAAACAACCAGACTAGAGATAAGATAGATCTTGATATATAATCCCATTCTTAAATATAACAGGGCTGCTTGCAATAGCCAGAGACTGGACTTGATGATCCAAGTGGTCCCGTCTACTCCCATGTTAATATGATCAGAGACAAATGTGAGTATTTTATATTCATTTCTAGTTCCATTATCCTTCTGATGTGGGGAAAGTTAAACATTTCCTATTTAGCTTTGGATTATGCACAGTTGTAAGTAATGGGTCATACAGATCACCTAACCCAGTGGTTCCCAAACTTTAACAACCTGTGAACCCCTTTCACTAAAATGTCAAGTCTCATGAACCCCCTCCTAAAAATGAATATTTCCAGGGATTTTCTCCTTTACCTGAGTATAAATTATAAAAGCAGTGATCTTGGAAATATAAAATTTGTTTTTCTGACATGCTTATTACACACTATTTATTATTAATTATTATTTATCATTACAGTATTTGCATTACATTATGAAAATGGCAACACTCTTCCAAGCTCTCGCTTTTGTGGACTGTATCACTTTGAATAAGTCCGTTATAAGACAAGGCTCCTGTGTTTCATCAAGGAGTATCAAATGTGGAACAGCATGAAGATATTTAAGATGCCAACTCAAATTGTTCCTCCTACACAAGTACTCAGGTCTTGAGCAGTCCAGGCAAACAACGCATGTTACAACAAAGTTTAAACTTGTTCTTCATCATAATTTTAAAAACAATACTAGCTGCCTATTTAATTTTAAAAACAGCAAAAAATATCCACCTCCCTTTCCATTTCGTTTAAGGAGTCTTACAGTTTAAATCTCCTCAGTGTAACAGATATGCTTGCTTTACTCTGCTTAGCTCTTAGAAGTCCAGGGGCTCCGGCTGCTGGCCCCGTGCTTCCCTGGGTCCTTAGGGACAGCTCTGTCCGCTATTAGGAATTTTTTCCCCAGAACCTCCTGCAACATTTTGTGAACCCCCAGAGTTCATGAAACCCAGTTTGGGAACCACTGACCTAATACAATGTGAGGATGCCAAAGGGCTTTGATTGGTGTGACTGTCTCGGAAAGGATATTCAATTTAGTGTTGTGCAAATGCTGCCGTGATTAACATTTGCTGAAGTGTAATCTTCAAGTCTTGTCCAGAAGTGTGGAGGTTTCACATCAGGGCAGAATCTGCCACTCACACCCCGAACCTGCAATCGAATGCATGAGGTCAGACCGCGGAGCCAATGTGAAGCCCCACCGCCTTCAGCGAGATTCTGTGCAGGCATAAGGGTCTGCAAACCTGTCCCGATTTCTGCATGCCCATTAGGTTCTGCAGTGCAGCACAGTGCTCCTCATTCTGCTCTCATTCTCACTGGTGAGAATCAGGAATAACTATTGATCTGGAGTTATGCTGGAGTAAGTAAAAGGAGAATCCAGGTTAGAATGTTTTTAGAGCTGCAGGGTTTCTATAATCTATGCTTTTACCATTAGAAGAATGTTAGAAGAGAGGATCTAGGGTTGCCCATTTTGGTTGGACATATTCCCGGAGGTTTAATTACATGACAATCTTTAGAACTTAATCTTTAATTCCTGTATACTCCAGGACATTCCTGGAAGATTGGCAACCCTAGAAGGATCAAGTGCAAATATCACAAGTGGTGCTGGTTCCACCTTTTCTGCTATTGCTGAATACTGTAGTTATTGGGTCCTTTGTGATGTCTGATATGTCTTCCAGTGCTGCAGTTGGTGTTGAAAAATCAATCAACTTAAACGGTATTTCATGAGTATCTGAGAGTGGGAATGAGTGAACCTCCAGGGATGTCATTTGTCATTTACTGCACTTGTTAAAAGTTACAAAATAGCAGAGGTTACAGAAAGTACAGTGCAGCCAGACAAACTTTCAATCTACTTACCAAATTGCTCACAGATCACATTGTCAAGGAAAGTGAAAAAAAAAAATAATAAATGTAGCATTTTATTTTAAGTGTCAAAAAATGCATAACACAGACTTTTTGATTCTTGCCAAGCTCTTATTACCCCAAACTGAGACACACGGGATGAATGGTATCAAGAGTCTCTCTCAACCAGAAGTTCTTGAACGGTAAAGTGTGTAAAGAAAAAAAAGATTCATAGTTAAAGACCAAGTGTGCTGAACAATAGGAGGGGAACCTTGCGATTTGCACTAGAGGGAAGTTCACTCTGGAAAGGGGGTTAGCACAAAATAGGACTTGAGAGATTTAAGCAGAGACGAGGCCTTGTACTAGGCCTTGCACATGGGCGAATTTCTAGTAAACCTTCTTACTCTCTGTACCAAAGGCCAGAGGTAGATTCCTTCATCCGCATGAGGGACATGGTGCAACCGACTGGCCTGTACAGTAGAGCTGGCCAGAAAACGTGCGGGAGGTGGGGTGGGAGGGGAGCCCCACAAGGGTTTAAATGGAAAACTTTATAAGAAAGTGTAAAAATGTTTTGTCAAAATTGGCAGCAGAAAATTGACTACTCATCAACATGATACAAAAGCAAAAACAAAAACCAAGGCAGAAATTTTTGGCCAACCCTCCCCTCCCCCTCAAAAAAGGGGGTTTTCCCAATGGGAAACCGAACATTTTCAATCACAGCAAACCCTTCCCATTACAATTCTTTTCTTTTTTAAAAAAACAAACAATCAAAAAGTTTTGATGGAAAATTGTTGGTTAGCCCCACTTTAAAGTCCAGCTCAGGGCTTTGGGATTCTTTATAAACAGCATGACCCCTTTGGTTACACTAATAAACTTGGACCAGATTCTGTGAACACTACTGGGTGTAGACCCCAATGCTGTGAGCTCAATAGTGAGTGTTTGCAGGCTCAGGCTCTGGATTAAATCAAAGGCCCATACGCCATTATTTTGAAACCTCCAAGTAAAAGTGCTCCCTCTCCTTCTGTTGCATGCTGAGTCTGACCCAGCACCAACTGGAACAGGAGTCTTTCCACTGAGTCATTTATTGGGCACTGGGTCAGGCTCTGAATCAGTGCCCCTGTTTGGGGATTTACGTAAAGCGGTTGAATGAATTCGCACACAAAAGTGATGACACACAAGACACCTTATCACCTGTGGGCAAACACTTTTCACACACTGTTCACTCCATATCAGACCTCTCAGTCTTTGTCCTCAAAGGAAACCTGCACAACACTTTCAAAAGACAAGCCTGGGAGCTTAAATTCATCACTTTGTTAGATGCTAAAAAGCATGGGACTCAGATACACTGGTTTTATTTCTCATTACAACAATCTGTAACCCACGAACCCTCCTTGATTTTATGATCGCAGACGTGTTAGTTGCCCACTTCATCTTGAATGGTCTCTTGCAACATGGGTTAACTCCTCATGCGTAACAATCTGTTTCATCTTGTACTTAGCTATGACACACGGAGAACCTTCCTCAGACCTGAGGAAGAGCTCAGTTGCTCGAAAGCTTGTCTCTTTCACCATCAGAAGTTAGTCCATTAAAAAAATTGCCTCGCCCACTTGGTCACTTTGAAATAAGCTAATTCTACTAATACTCTTGGGGCTAGAAATTTCTCCTTATTTGTGAGGGTTCAAAGTTGCCTCCTACACATTCACTTTAGTCGGTAGCTACCTTTGGGAGGAGTTTCTGTGCAGTGCAGTTCTAGGCAGAGCTTTTGTGTTCACGGCATAAAAGTCGAGGGGTGGGGAGCGGCAGGAAATCATTTCTGCTAGTCTGGTGACTGCCACGGTAGTTACTTGCTGTCAAAATTAAATTACAACCTACTGTGGTTTACTCTTATAACCTCGATCCCTAGTCTGTTCTTGAGAGTCAGTTGCTGTTGGAGATACCATATAATTTTGACACTTGCTTAATTTGGATACCTATATCCTGTCTGACAGAATGATTTCTCTCACTTTATAAATGGTACCGTGTACTTCTCTATTGGTATTCATTCTCCCGGGAGCCACAGCACTGGGCTGCATGGAAATGGCTTCTCTAAAGATTTCAGAGAACGGTTAGTTGTGATCACTCACAATAAAATACAAATATTCGCCCCTATTTTTCTTCTGACAGATGTTCCAACAATATTTTCCTCCTCTGCTGATAGTTTTAAATATTTACACCGTGTGCCTCCTATAAGTGTCACCTTGCACATGAATAAACATGAGTAATAATTATGTGCTTTTAGTGAAACACAAGGTGCAGTTGACCTAGTCAGTTTACCTTCCTATTTAAGTGTTATATTCAACACAGCAAGCATTTAAAATCAAAGAACCCATTGCTTGGCCCTAGTTTTCAGCAATTTCTAAGAGCAGGAAGTATCTGGTCTACCACTATCCAAGCAAACCAACACCGTTCACATGGTAGAAGGTATTATAGCACATTATACATATTAAAAAAACAGAGAAATAAAATAAATCCCTTGTCCATGAGTCTTTGATAAGCATAGCATATTATAGCTAGTTGCTATTTCATTGCATTGGCTTGGGATCCATATTGCCGCTCTCACTATGGAGTGTCTACATAAATTAACTCCATGAATATACAGGTGCCTGAATCTGGAAATTAGGGTTTTGATCAGCAGTTTAGGCCTCCTTCAAAGCTCTCTGCAGTCAATTGAGAGACTCCTATTGACTTCCATGGTTTTGGATCAGGCCCCTGATGACTTACATTTATTTGTATGTGGAGCTTTCTCCTCACTGAGGTTAGCTGCTGCACAAGTGCTTGTGCGAGCTCCTTCATGGATAATTCAGGGACAAGCCTTGCCTCACAAGAGAGGTTCTCCTCATCCCTCCATGTGTCTCTGGGTTCCTTGCTTGCATTGGCAGCAATCTGGGGCTGAGTTATGGACCAAGACTCAAAGCCTTTTGTGATTCTATCGGCTTCCACACTTAGTCCTAATATGAAGGCTGCAACCTACTTTGCAGCCTCATAGTCATGCTGGAACTCAGTCCTAGTTCTGGTTCCTCTGAGGTCAGAATCGAACTTCTCTCTGCTGGTAGAGAGGGGGAGAGAAGGCAGGATGTTACTGGTGTGGATGTCCTAAGACACTTCTAAGATTATGCTGTGCCTCGGCATGTATTTTCATCTATGTCGCTGTTGTGGAGGCTAGATCCATTGTGACAGCCCAGTTTGAAAAGTGGCAACTAGTCCAAGGGCTCTGCATAGGAAGGGGTGCTTGACTTACTAGAATGTTGCACACTTCGCAACGGAGGTAGGCTGGGCCCTGTGTGCTATCCAACTGTATGTGCAAGTGGCTTCTCGGGTTTAAAGACCATATCTGAGAAGCTATTCAGGGGGCAGAATCTTAGCTTGGCTGCCCCCAGGAATGGAGACTGGAGCTGTGGAGGCTGAGGCTAGAAAACCTGTGGCCATCATTCCCCACTGGAACAGAAGAGATAGCAATGACAGACACTCATCGGGAGCCCGCTGAAAGAGGCCTGTCCCAGCTGGCTGACAGGAAAGGAAACAGAAGAACTCTCTCAGGGGATTTGGATGGGAGTAAAACTGATGGGGAGAGTGATGTGAAAATGTCTGACAGAAAAGCACGATGTAAATATATACACAGTTCCGCTTGCATTGTTGTTCTGGAAGCTATTAATGGCCAATCACAGACCAGATTAAAGCTGATGGGTATGCACCCCACTGCTTCCCTCATGAGGGTCCCCCACTCTTCCTCAATGTCAGGGTATCATTCCTCTCCCCCCTACTAGGGGCTCTGTGTGTTTCCCCCATGCCTGGGATTAAGATGACCAGATAGCAAGTGTGAAAAATTGGGATCGGGGGTCCAACATGTAATAGGGTCCTATATAAGACAAAGACCCCAATATCAGGACAGCTAGACACGCTCTGGGGCTCTTTTTCCTTACATTTCCTGCTCCTGTGCCCCACATTCTCTTCCTCCCCGTGTGTGGGGCTCTCTATTTGCCTTCCCCCCATACCCCCAGATGGAGGAGACACCCAGTGAGGGCAAGCATTGGGAAGGCAGCACATTAAGAGAGGCAAGAAGGTATAAAGCCTCCTTCACACTCCTCTCCCTGTGCCAGCAGAGGAGCCCTGCTGTTAGGCAGGTCTTAGCAGGTAGCGTGAGGAGCAAGGTTTTAAGTGTTAGTGGCTTTTCCGGTTTTCACCAGACTCTATAGGGTTCTGCTTATTGAAGCCTAGAATGTGCCCTGAAATGTTGGGGTTGATTGGCTGTGGTGTTCAAAGTTATCACATTACATCCAGACAAACAGAGAAAAGCCCTCAAGTTGAAGGTATGATCTCACTTTGCGCATTGGTTTTTCTGTACAACCTAGCAGTCCTGCGCCCTTAGGGTATTTTAGTCCAAGCCATCAATGTGAAAAACATTTTTCTCAGCCAGAGAGTCACAGTTTACAGAGGGATGGACTTTCTTTGGTCCTGAACACTAGAGACTGCCTATTTTCCTGTCACTCCCTCTTCAGGATTGGTGGGCTCAGTTGTGCAAACCATTACAAAAAAAGTTGTACTCATAAATGCTCACAAATCTGATTAAGAGTTGCACAGTCAATCTGCAGTGAGGTGTGGGCTTTGCATTTCTCCATGGAAACACTACCCAGCTAGGAACAAAGAATGTCAGCCATACTTACACAACGGCACATACTTACACAATGGCACAAAAGCAGTGACTCTGAAAAAGATTTGGGAATCATGGTGGATAATCTGCAGAACATGAGCTCCTGGAGTGACAATGTGGCCAAAAGAGCTAATGATATTCTTGGATACATAAACTGGGGAATCTTGGGTAGGAGTAGAGAGGTAATTTATCTCGGTATTTGGCACTAATGCAACTGCTGCTGGAATCCTGTGTCCAGTTCTGGTGCCTACAACTCAAAAAAAGATGTTGATAAATTGGAGATGGTTCACAGAAGATCCATGAGAATGATTAAAGGATTAGAAAATATGTCTTATGGTGATAAACTAAACAGACTGAGCTCTGAGTCAAACAAAGAGAAGATTAAGGGATGAGTTGATTACAATCTATAAGTACCTATATGGGGAACAAATATTTAAAAACAGGCTCTTCAATCTAGCAGAGAAAGGTTTAACATGATCCAATAGCTGAAAGTTGAAGCTAGACAAATTCAGACTGGAAATAGAGTGTAAATTTTTGATAATGATTGTAGTTAACCATTGGAACAATTTCTCAAGGGTCGTGGTGGATTCTCCATCACTGACTATTTCAGAGTCAAAATTGGATGTTTTTCTAAAAAATATGCTCTAGGAATTGTTTTGGAGACATTCTATGTCCTGTGTTATACAGGAGGTCATGACATGATCCTTCAGGCCTTGTAATCTATGACACTTGGCCACAATCTGCTAATGGGGATTCAAAGTATCTCCAACCCAAAGCACCCAAACAGAAAGTAGAAGCACATGGCTCTTTGGGGAGAGGGCTTCATGTCTGTTACATTTTAACCCTCAGCTCTGGATGCAGCACGGTGTCCATTTACCCCATCCCTCGTCACCTCCCTGCGCCAGCTATGCCATCTAGTTTAGAATCTGCCTCCTAACATTATGGCATTTAAATTGCTCATTGTTCTTATTTCAAAAATAAGAAAACAATAGATCAAAACAAGAATAAAACTAAAGCAGATGACAGTCCTTAATGCTAATTTCCCCACTTAACATTTTTATTTTTCTGTGATTCTCCTTGATTTCATGCTCATGGACACAATTGCATGAGCTTCAGCTCTCCTTGCTTTCTGTCCAACCCAAGACACCATCTGCAGAAAGGCCATTTAAGATGATGTCAGAATAACTATGTAACTACATTCATAAGGGTTCCTTGGCTGCAAAGAGTGCCACAGAGACAGCCAATTCACAGGAGAAGAGCTTTGTACCCTAATTATTACAAAGGAGGATTCAAGAAGTTATCAAACTAAATATGTTTTCCTGTTTTAGGCGGTGTCATTAACTGGACTTCTTTTCAACTTGTAGATAGAGGCAAAGGGTCAGTTATACCTCTTTAACTCATGCTGCTCCACAAGTTGTCCCAGTGAAGTTGGCGGGACTGCTTTCACAGGAAGATACTCCTCTACATCAGTAAAGGCAGCAGAATTGGAGCCTTTAGTAATATGCCCACCATCCCATTCATATTTCTCATCTCTTGTCCACCTGTCTGTTCCCCACGATCCCTCCTGGACTGTTTTCTCTCCACTGGATAAAAGAAAAATATTGATACAGAACAGTCTGCAGGCTGGATCCTCCCTTGATGTGAATCAGCCTTACCCCATGGAAATCAGAAGAGCTGTAGTAATTTCCACCAGCTGGAGATGCGGCCTTTCACCACTAGGTCTCTGTCAGCACTACAGCTTCTCAGGATTCCCCTGCCCACTCAGGATTATTTTCCCCAGATGTATTGAGGGTTTTTCCCCAAGGCAAAGGTTTTTTTTTTAAAAAAATATTCCACTCATTTCTCATCCCTCCAGCAAACTCTCCAGCCTCACTGCTGCTCACACCACCTCCCGATTTAGTTCAAATTTTAGCATACCGTTTTTCTCAAGATCAATAATGAAAGTATTAATTACAACAGGTCTTAACACTGATTGCCATGGCACCCCATTAAGCCCCTTACTCACCAGCCATTCCTCATGCCCCTTTGTTTCCTTCTGCCAGTTTTCAATGCACAGGAAAAAATATGGTCAAACTGATTTTTTTCTCTCCTCTCTGATAAGCGCAGAAACATAGGTCAGACCAACTAAGTCCTAGAGACAAATGGAATTCCTTTTCCAAATATTTGTCTTGGACGGGCAAAGAGCAGAGTCCACTCTACCAGGATAATTCAGCATGGTTCCAGAAAATCCAGACTGGATACTTATTACACACCATGGAGCCATCTTCTCCAGACTCACAAATGCCTGCTGCAAAGGTAGGAGACGCATAATGGGTTTTTAATTCTTGTACTAGCCTAAGAAGAAGCCAAACCTCATTCTAGTTCTTAAACACAGACCATGCATTTGGGAGTTAGGTAGCAAGATGAGTGACATTTTTAGGCCCCAATTCTACCAGGAGCTCTGCATGAGCATACCTCTGTGTCCTGAGGGCCAGTTTCACTGAACTCATGGGCAGCACTTTACGTCCATTTTTCTTAACATTTATGGCACCAGTTTTCAGGGGGAAGAGGATGCTGCATCTCCCCTGTTTAAATGAATCTTTCTGAGCCCCAACAGCATGGATTAAAGAAGAAAGTTATGTTTTTTATTCTGTGAGAATATCTGATGTGAAAATATAGACTTTCCTGAGATCCAGTCTCTATGGTATTATTGGACTCCATGCAGGGAGGAACCCAAGCATGACTTTCCAAGAGACTGTTTACAACTCAGAGAAATTTTTTTTTTAAATTAGCTTTTAAATCTTCAGAGTTGCTCAACTCATTCCAACCGCCTCGTGGAGCTTTCGTTTCATTTAAAGGTCTATCACAACCTGTCAGTAGAGCATCAAGAAAACGCTGGAAAGCACCATTAATCCTGAGCTCTGGACAGGACAGACAAGCTTATTTTACTAGCTGTACTGTATTAATGCCTTGTTAGGGTTTCTTACAGGTCTCCTGCTAATAGGAATAACCTCTGGAGCAACAGCAATTTATCCATACATCTAGCTTACACAGCTTGTCACTGCTAGTAACAATTGCTAACCCTCCTGGGCAGCTTTTCATCTTCACTCTCATTCTAGCATACATTATTTTAACTTGTCAGAACATAAACAGGACAATTACTTAGACCAATGTAGTCTGAAAGTGTTGATAACTAAGGCTAAATCCAGCATTGTCACTCTAATGTGCTCATGTTAAACCAAGCACAATGTGGCAGCTTGCCTTCTCACATGAAAACATTTGTCAAGCTCACTAATTCAAAATCGACCAACTACAAAATATCTTGATTTGCACTACTTGATGACAAGCCTAGTAAAGCCTCTGTAGAGACAGCGAGCTGGTTATCGGTGCAGATACGCGAAGTTATAACCCAGGAAGAACCAGGACAAATGTGTCTCTATGAAAGTATAACTTGCTGGATTCCACTCATAAAAACAGCGTCTCACTATTTTTGTACTGTGTCTTCTGTAGTGAAAGATCATAAAGTGTTCATTCAAACTCTGGGCCTCTTTCTGTACTCCTGAACACCCAGAACTCCTGGTGGCCTCATATTTGCGGATCCATGTACAACAAGACAGATGCACTAAGAAAGAGCATTAGTTTCTTCAGTAAAAAGACCCAAGGTGAAATGTCCACGGACTTTAAAGAGACCAGGCCCCTCCCCCCGAGCCCTCATTTTAAATCATGTCCTAACAGGGAACAATTTAAGGAGTCATCTTTGCTGTTCAGTTATTGGGAGCCATCATCAGTATGTTGATAGAACTATGACCCAGTTACATCTTCAAGATCTTCCCCACTAGATTGGCATATAGAGGCTGCATAATAACTAACTGACAAACTTGACTAATTTAGGACTCAAACATTCTGCCTTCCTGTGAATATCACGTCCATCTTACTTGGAATGATATTAAGCCATTTATTTTTTCATCAACATTTGATTTTCTTTGCAGGCCAGGACAGCACTACCTGTACTGTAGGAGAAAGCTGCATAGCTGGGTGTCATCCCATATTGGTGCAACTGCAATCCCTGGCCTCTCAATCTCCCGCATAAGTCTGGACATGCCTGTTGGATAACAGGGTCCTAGGACTGAGCTCCGGAGGATTCAAAATAGCAGCAACGCTTTTTTCTTGTGGAGGGGAGATGTCAAAAGGAGAGTTCAGTAACTCATCTGAGCATTTGTGCAGAGGAAGGAACAGTACATGGAAGAAGAGTTGGTTAAAAGTGTCAGTAGATTACAAATTAGCTTTTTTCTGTGAAAATAAGTGCTTCTGCAACTCAACATACAGCCTCTGCTATGTCGGCTACAGGTATTTATACATGTACTGGAGCAATACTTTGGATTTACACAGTGCTTCATCAGACAAAGCTCTGAAAACACCTTTTGTAGCTGGGCAAATGTAATTCCTAACTTACAGATGGAGAAACTAAACTTAGAGCTGGCCACAATTTCTCACCTCCATCCCTTCTCCCCCCAGAAAATGTTGAGATTTCAGTGAAAAAAATGAAAACTGAAAATTTTCAGCCAAAAAGTTTCGGTAAAACTGAAAATTTCAGATCAGTAATGCTATCTCAGTGCCTCGTGCCCCATTCTCCTCTAAGAGCTGAGCTGCCCGGCTGAACTACATCTCCCATTATGTTCCAAGGTCTCCCTGGTGTAGTACCGCTATGGTGCATCATGGGAGTCCCTGGCCATTGTGGGAAATGAAGTCTGGCTGGAGAATCCAGCCCATAGAAGAGAGTGGTGGAATGCCCTCTCTCCCTTTCTTTCCATTGGGATGGTTATTTATTCTCCTCATGCTACATGCCCTACTCCCCCATCGTAAGGTCTGCCCTGCCAGCCACCTGACTCACACCCAACACCTGTTTCCTCTACTCTTGCTCACCTATTCCTTCAAAGAAAAATTGACAAAATGTGAGGCGACCTTCCCCTCCTAAAACTCTCCCCTCCTTCTCACCAGTCACGGATGTCTCTCAGCTGCTGTTCTCCTGTAACTCCTCCACTTGCCGCAGTGAGACCCCATCCCTTCCCCTGATCTCCTTCATGCCCACTCTTATACCCTCCCTCACCTCTCATTCTCCTCCAGTTCTTACCCCGCACAATAGAAACACGGTTCAGTCTCTTCCATCTTAAAAAACAAAAAACCTACAGCCTTGACCCCACTCACCTCTCCAACTACTGCTCTATCTCCCTTTTATCTCTAAGCTCACTGAACACACTGTCCGGAGTTCCTTTCCACCAGTTCCATTCAATTCCCATTCCAGCTTCTACCTCTTGTGCTCCACTCAAACTATTCTTGCTAAAATCTAATCACCTCCTTCCGGCCAAAACCACTACTTCATACTCATTCCCTTGAGCTGTCAGTGCCTTCATACTGCTGATTCTACTCCTTTTCTGGAGATCTTGTGTTTCCTTGGTTTCCATGACTCTCCTCCTACATCTCTAATGGCTCCTTCAGCATGTTCTTCGGAGAATCCCCCCCGACACACACACAAAGATACACTGTCATAGAATATCAGGGTTGGAAGGGACCTCAGGAGGTCATCTAGGCCAACGCCCTGCTCAAAGCAGGATCAATCCCCAACTAACTCTCTGTGGGGGCTGCAAAGGGCTTTGTCCTTGGTCCCCTTCTCTTTTCCCCTCTATCCCTTATCCCTGGATCATCTCGTCTGCAACTACAAATTCAGTTATGGTCTCTATGCCAACAATTCACAGCTCTGCTCCAGACCCGTCTGCTTCTGTCCAAACTAAAAATCTCAGCCTCTGACATCTCCTCATGGACATCTAGCAGTCAGCTAAAGTTCAACATGGCTAAAAGAGAGTTCTTCCTACCTGCCATTCAGGCCCATACCCTGGGTGTCCTCTTCAACTCAGCCCTTTCCCTACATCTTCACACCCCAGCTGTGCTTAAACTTAGCCTATTCTTTCAGCATAGTGTAATTTTAGTGATCTCTCCTATCCAACCACACTGCTGAAACTCATGTCCAGACTCTCATCAGCTTGTATTTTGATTGGGACATCCTTCTCTTCTCTGGCCTTCACAAATGCAGTCTGGTACCCCACTGATATCCATGCAAATTCTGCTGTAAAGAGGATTTCCCAAGCTTGTTGCTTTGACCATGTCATCATTCACATTGCACCCCTCCAGCAGCCCCCCTTTCTCCATTACATCTTACATTCAGTTACAGCCCTTCACAGCTAATCCCTTAGCTATGTATCATCTCATTCACTCTTGCAATGTCTCCCTCCTCCTCCCTACCCATGATGCCAGCCTCCATCATCCACTTGTTAAATCTTCAAACAATCACCTTCATGCTTCCTAGTATACTGTCCTTTGGGAAGAGTTCCCATTAAACAGCTCCAAAGCCACCTCATGGTCTTCCTTCAAAACCCTCCTTAGAATTCTCCTTTGCAGTGGTGCCTTAAAAAAAAAAACTTAAGAGTTAGGCAGTTGGTGCTGTAAGACTGCAGCCCTTCATGTTAACCTATATGAGTGCCCTGTTTCTTTGTGCTCTCCCCATCTGTCTGTATCTATCTGTTGTCTCTCGTCTTCTACTGAGGTTGTAAGCTTTGGGCAGAGACCAGTCTTTTTGTTCTGTGTTGGCCTAGTGCAAGGGGGCTCTGACCTGTGACTGGGGGTCCCAGCCACTAACACGCTACAAATAATAGTAGTGTGAGGCACCCAATTACCATAATGAAATTTCCAAATCAAAATTCTTTGGTTGTCAGGTAAAACTTTTCAGGTTTTTTGGTGGGGAGGAGGATGTTTGTTGACAAAAGGTGTATTTCATTTTAAATCTACAAAACAGATATTTTACCAAAAAAGGCCATTTAATTGAAAACCCGAACTGGCCATTGCGAAAAAGGTTTTCAACTCGCCCTGGATGAGGTGTAGGGGTTAAGTGACTGGTCTGAGGTCATAAAGTGAGTCAGGTGTCCTGACTCCAAGTCCTCTGCTAGATGTCCTAGACCATAATGTATGCAAAGTCCGTACATCCTGTTTGGAACAACCAGGGATGCATGCACCTGGATATTTAAACACTGATGTGTGCAAATTGTATTTGATGCTAAATACAAAAAAAAAGCTAAGTTACTCTGCTGTTTTCATTCTGGTGCACAGAGAGTCGGCTCCAGAGCTCACTAAAGTCACTGAGAGTCTTTCTACTTCCCTTGGTGAGTTCTGGATCAGGCTCCTAAGGTCGCATCCTCATATCAGCATCCAGCCTGCATATCTGGGGAACAATCCTGTCCGTCCTTCATGTTCCACAGAGCCTCCTTGGAGTGGTCATGCCTCACCCTGTACATACCCCTACAGTGGGGCAGGGGACAGAGAGCTACATACCAGAGAACCCCCTGGCTCCACTCCAGTATTCCTAACATGGCCACGCTGGGAGCCCCTTTGGAGAAGAACTCTTCACCAAGCAGGGCGTGTGCAATATCCCCACCCCAGCCTATTCCCCTTATGCAGAGATACTGAACAGAGGGCTGCAGAGGCAGGGGCAGGATTTGCCATTCAATGGCTAAGATGTACATGTCAGGTCCCCAGAGAACTATATTAAATTATTGTCTCCGGGTGGCCAAATTTCACAATGAACTCAGGATAAGTATTGCACATAAATTGAAGCCTTAAGAGTTAACTGCTTTAGTTCTTTTGGGGCTTCTGCTCAGTTCAGATTGCTCAGGGACCCTGGGACAACCCTGCCACTCTGAAGATTATTAATAGAGTTTTATAGTTCTGATTGTACCAATATCAAAACACTCCCCACTCTTAAGAGGCAGCTCTGAAACAATGGTTTCTTTGGCACTGAAAACCTAATCTAGTTTGGAAACACTGGGGATGTTACAGGAGAATTTTAATATAGCTTACCTAAAGTACGCCATCTATTATCATGCTCAGAGCTTGTTCTCCTGTGCACACAAGTTACCCCCTATTGGCTAAAGATTTTATGCAAAAATTCAGCAAAACCAAGCAAAAATTATTAATTTCTTTTAGGTCATAGAGACAGCCACACTGGGTCAGTCCAAAGGTCCATCTAGCCCAATATCCTGCCTTCTGACAGTAGCCAATGCCAGATGCTTCAGAGGGAATGAACAGAACAGGGAATCATCAAGTGATCCATCCCCTGTCACCAGTTCCCAGGTTCTGATAGAGATTATAGACTCAAAGCAAAACATGGCCATTGAATTTGGAGGAGAATTAAGAATCCTAATGTAGATCCACATGCAAACTTCAAATTGGCTCGTATCTCTATAAAGCCTGCAATTTGGAACACCCTGAAGTTTAGTGTATTTAAAATCCCTGATAAAGAACAGGTCCACTTCAAGCTTCTATGGGCAGCCATAATTAACCCAGTTCTGATTTCAGTGGATTTGTGTATGGGGACCAGGGTCTGCTCACACTCGTCTGACAAAAAGAACAGAAGTATTTGTGGCACCTTAAAGACTAACAAATTTATTAGAGCATAAGCTTTCATGGGCAGCAGAATTGGGACCTATTACCACCATCCTAATTATACATCTTTATTTCTGAGGCTTTTCCTGTAACTGTATATTAGCTATGCCAATGTTCTCAGAGTTCTAAACTTTATTAAATTTGTAAACAATTCTATTTTTGAGTTTGCAACCAGGCTTAGCTCCACAGTAACCATCTTCTGCATCTAATACTTGGCCGTTAACTTTTTTTAGTACAATACTTCAGGCAAGTCATCTTAACAATGAACAGATGTGCAGCTGATTGCTTAGCACTTCTGAACAGACCTCTAACCTGTGCTTTTCAGCAAGACCATTTAATTGGAAAAACAAAACTGAAAATTAATGACCATGCAAATGTCATGTGAAAATAACTGCAGACAGGAGATTCTGAAGAGCAATAATTTAGCAAGGTTGAAGTGCAAAGCTTCTGATATTTTCAAAGCACACAAGCAAATGAGATGTTGCTTTAGTGCAATATTCAGCTCTGTCCTACTTTAACAATATCAGCACATCTGAACTAGTCAGACTGACAAAAGATTCCATTTTAATAAGTTTCAGTCCAATTAAAAGCTCAAGTTTATTGGAAATAAAAGCTGACAGCATAATGTTTAAAAATTAATCAAAGAAATTAGAGCTGGGTTTGTAGAAAGTGCCTTATATGAAAGACTCCGCTAGAGAAAACAGGCCGTATTGAAGATTTTCATAGACAGGATCCCCTCCGAATTCAGGTTGAGCCAAATGTTTCACGTTTATTATAAGTAAATGTCTCCTTCTGCCTCCTGTTCTCACAACTCCGCACTCTCCTTCCTGTGTTTCCTATCTTTTTCCTTCCCGTTATTTCCCTCTTTTTTTTCTATACACTACAGCAGTGAATCTCTGAAGGGGGGATGGAGGTAGGGTGTTTTCAGTGGTGGCAGATGACAGAACAAGGAGCAATGGTCTCAAGTTGCAGTGGGAGAGGTCTAGGTTGGATATTAGGAAACACTATTTCACTAGGAGGGTGGTGAAGCACTGGAATGGGTTACCTAGGGAGGTGGTGGAATCTCCATCCTTAGAGGTTTTTAAGACCCAGCTTGACAAAGCCCTGGCTGGGATGATTTAGTTGGGGATTGGTCCTGCTTTGAGCAGGGGGTTGGACTAGATGACCTCTTGAGGTCTCTTCCAATGATAATATTCTATGATTCAATCTTTCCAGATCACTGTACCCCTTTCAAGAGTCTGATTTGTCTTGTGTACCCCCAAGTTTCACCTCACTTAAAAACTTATAAAATCAGACATATAAATACAAAAGTGTCACAGCACACTATACTGACAAATGGCTTACTTTCTTACTTTTACCATCTCATTATAAAATAAATGAATCTGAATATAGCATACAGAGCAATATAAACAAATCATTGTCTATGAAATTTTACTTTGTACTGAGTTTGCTAGTGCTTTTTATGTAGCCTGTTGTAAAACTAGGCAACTATCTAGAGGACTGGATGTACCCCCTGGAAGATCTCTGAGCACTCCCAGAGATATACATACCCCTGGCTGAGAACCCCTGCACTACGGTATATTAAATTCTTAGTCCACCACATGCGTTTTCTGTGTGTACTTCTGTAATTGTCCACTCTGACTGGTTCTTTATACTCCAGTATTGTTTATTATTCCTGATGCCATTAACCTCTTGATGCTTACAGCTTGCTTTCCCTTAATATTTGTTTCAATATTTTCCCAGTGACCAACACGAGAATTACCTTTCTCTTGTGGCATTCCCCCCATCCTCCAGAGTGTTTGATACCTCCCATGTTCTTCAAGGTCTTTCAGAAATTATGGTCAGTGGTTTAGCCAGTTAGTTTGCTAATTGCCTTAAGCCCCTGGCACACAAGTCATTCTGAACTGCTGATTTGTATCTAAATTGAAGGAAATGAAAACCTATGCTTGTCTATGATATTCATAGACAACTCCTGCCCTGACAGATAAAGACAATAAAATCTAGTATCTAAGTACTTTCCCAGTACATGACCTTCAACATTTTGTTAGTTAATTATTGTTAGAATATCATTCTTAGCAATAAAAATCAGTCATGGCATAGTTATTTCTATTTAGCCAACAATACTCCTTGTTTTTATTCTTAGGATACAATTTCCACCCTTCAAGAATCTTGTTTGTTGTTGCATTTCAGCTTTTTACTTTTAATGGCCCTATCGATGTTTAATGTGCTCTCAGAATGGTGCTCTTCAGTTATTTCAAACATTATTCACCAGGGTACAGGAGCTGCATGAGATACACATCTCACGTCCATCAGGCCCCTGAGGGGGCAAAGTCGTGCAATCTGACTCCATCACAAACAACATAGCACAGGTGTAACAAGTTGCCCTTTTCCCCACTCCTACACCCAGCATCTCTTTCCAGGAGGCTTGTGTCCCAAATACAGGCACAGCAAACAAAGAACAAAGTTCCTCAGCCCACCCCAGGGTACAGCTCCCAAGGTCTGCTCTTCTCTTCTCTTCTCTTCTCTTCTCTTCTCTTCTCTTCTCTTCTCTTCTCTTCGGGACTTCCAGCTGCTCCTGCTTCTTGCAGCTCCCTATCTCTGACTCACCAGGTGTCCTGTCCTGTGTTTACTCCTCCCCCACAGCTGATCTCTTTTAAATCTAATTGGGGTCAGCTGACCTGGCACAAATGGACTGTCCCTGCTCCCTCTTAAAGGGCTAGTACCACCCTGTGACAGCAAAGCATTGGATTGATAAATGCAGAGAGCACTGCAGTGGAAGGGGAGAGCCGCTTTGATAGAAGAGCTGTGATGTTCTTATTATGCTATTCCACTCCTCCAGTCTAGCATCTCTCTGCCTCTCTTCACTGTTTCCTTTGGGTTTTCCCCATTTGTTTTAGACACCAGGAGACATCCTGCAATGAGGGTTCCTGGCTCTCAAACAAATGTGACAGCTTCTTGACAATGTGCACTGAGAGCACCACCCCTTCCTTTCCCCAACTGGTTCCCTGCACCATTCGGGAGTGGCACCGCCACCACACAGACATTGCCTAATGCTCCCCAGCCACAGCGGCATGATGTCCACAAAAGTCAGGATTCCAACAGCAACAAAAAGCCATGTAATTCCTGCTGCTCCAAGTTACAGCTGCATCTTTTGGGGTCAGCACCTTAGGCCCTACTCAACCCTACTGAGGTGTAAGGCTAGCAGAATCTGGCTCTTTCTGAGTGGAGTGACTGGCAATAGATACATCTCCTCTTCCTCTTTCATACAATTTTTCACTGACATTTGTACAGCTGATCTTTACTGCATCAGTACTGAATTTCAGCACACACATACCTCTACCTGAAATGCTTTACAGGGCACCCAGACAGCTGCTGACCAATCCTGCTTAACATTTAGTGAATTGAAGGGAAGATTGTTCCCTGTTCTACCCTTCTCAGTCATCCTCCATGGTGCCACAGATTTCCATATAGGGAGTGAAATCTATGGACCATATGAAAAAGAATCACTTGAAATTCAGTATGATACAGGTTTCAGAGTAGCAGCCGTGTTAGTCTATATTCGCAAAAAGAAAAGGAATACTTGTGGCACCTTAGAGACTAACAAATTTATTTGAGCATAAGCTTTCGTGAGCTACAGCTCACTTCATCGGATGCATTCGGTGGAAAATGAAGTGTGCTGTAGCTCACGAAAGCTTATGCTCAAATAAATTTGTTAGTCTCTAAGGTGCCACAAGTACTCCTTTTCAGTATGATACAGTTTTAATATGATAAAACTGAGAAAAAAACCTCTTTAGCAATAATGAGTTTATGGAGAGAGACATCATGCCTTTTGCGAAAGCCAGAATAAAACCCCTGCAGTAGGACTTTGTGGATCAATGTGCAAACTGTTATTCTCATTGTTCAGTGGAAGAATTACTAAGATCCATTTGCCAGTAAATGTGCCTTGTCTTGTAAATCATTTGGGTCATTAACTTTAACAATGTCAGAGTGTTGGCACTTCCAATTAAATTAAATTACTGACCAAGGTAATACTTAAGAACACATTCCAGACAAAGGAGTCTACTATTATATTATTACATCCTAAGAAATGTACTAAATATTTTAATTCTGCATGGGAAAATAAGAAAAAGCAATATATGCTAAGCCCAGTGTGGCGAGACATACCAACATCCTCACCAGAGAAAGATAAATAGAAGTGGAGAGGCCGGGAGAACGAGAGGGAGAACGAAATAGAATACTGAGCAATCTACTTCAATGGGTCATATGTGCATTGTTCTGCATCATAATACTTCAATATTCTTTGAAGCAAAGACCTAGAACACAGGAATTGCTATACCAGAGCAGAGCAGTGCTTATTGGTCAGTTATTTAACCTGGTATCCTGCCTCCACCAGTCTCTGGTGGTTCAGAGGAGTAAGAATGCTGCTGTCAGCAGCTGGGATGGAGATGGTCAGGCCTAGTGGGCAGAATCAGGAGTCCAGGGTGGAAATGGAGTGAGACAAGAACAGGCGTTGGACTAGGAACAGGGCTGGGGCAAGAACAAGGCTAAAGCAGGCTAAGGCTTGGGAAATCAGGTGTCACAGTCAGGAGCAAGTTCCAAGCCGTGGAGTGAAATTGAGCAGCCTGATTTGCTGTTGCTCCTGTTAGGCTTATACGCCTGAGCTAGGAGGCACAAGGCCAGTCCCTGGCTCGTGGATTGGCTGGAGCCTAGCGGAGGCGTGACTCGTTCCCTTACGGCTGTCCCGCCACAATCATCTCTTTAGCTACATGTGTAAAGTGAATTGTGTATATAAGGGTTGAGAGGGGGAATTCCCATCTCTCCCCATCCCAGCTAAGTACTGATGCGAGAGTCTGGTTATTATTTTACCTGGCTAATGGCAAAGCAGCCAGGGAAAAGAATTGTAGCTGCAATGTATGAGGGCTGGTAAGCTGCCCTGAAAACACTGAGAAGTGGCATTTAGATTGACTTGGGCTGCATACTGCCAGGGAAGCGTTCTGAATTTCAGACAGCTATCTCCAGGCAGGCAACTGTTTCCTTTAATTTTGCCTTCTGGTTCTGTTCTCCAATCCTGAACACCTGCAGGCTTTATTAGGCAAAACAGGGGAGAAGGAAGAGCCACCAATACAAGCTTAAGCAATTTGCCTTGCTGTGGTACCTGTTGCAAAGCTAACATATTGCAATAGAGAAATCAGTCCCCTGTGCTACATCAAAGCAAGCCTCTTCTACAAGCTGACTAGCGTGTGTCCCTTTGAAGTACTCGAGGAGCTGAGTATCGTCTCTAGTTCATTTCTGAAACATTCCAAAACATGGAAAGTTCCCTGGGGGTTCCTTAGGCAAACACACCGGTGGTTCCTATTTGTGGTGTTAGACACACCAAGGCCAAGATTTCCAAAAACAGCTTCCACTGACTTCAATGGAAGAGGGTAGTGCTGAGCACTTGTGAAAAATCAGGTAATTACCAACTATGGATTTTACTTTCCTGTCTTTGAAAAATCTTGACCTGAGCTTCTGTGAACATTCCTTTTTTTGGCAGTCGTATCATGGCTTCTAAGATGAAACAAGGACTTTTTAAACCCCCTTGCACTCATTGTTCCCCTGCACGTGCCACACCCCAGATGAACGGTTTTTATACAGTGTGCATTCTCGCAGACCAGGTTCTGTTACCGCTACCTACAGCATGTTAGTCACAGAAAATACATGAAATCCTAGGGTTCCCGGAGCAGGACTTAGGAGCCTTAAGCAGCTGAACACCTGCTCTTATGGACCTGTACCTCCTTTGCATGACAGGCCAGGCACAGGTGCTGCATCACATTGCCATTAAAACAATTATTGCCTCGGGTGTGGTGTCCATTGCATAGCATGAGAACTAGCACTGGGAGAGCATCCTGAGTTTGCATGGTGCTCAGCACGCCATGAACAAAAAGGAACACAGAAAGAAAGCAAGCAATCAGAAAAAAACTATATAGCCTTAGGAGATGGTAGAGCCCACGGGTTGTTAAGTAGTTCATAGAGATGCATCACAGAACAGTTTTAACCCAAAGATAATGTAAATTACTCAGCTAAAAGCACTTTTAAACAGTCATTGCCCTGCATCAGACTCATCCCCCCAGGGAGAGAACAGTGCAGGGGGAAATGCTATAATTTTCCATGAAAAATTTCAAATGAAAATTAAAATATTTCATTCCATCCAATTTTTCCATTTATTTTTTTCTGTGTTTTGACTAAAAATTTTTTTTAAAGTTCAAGCATTGGGGTTTTTTGTCTCTTCCCTCCCCTCCATATTTTCCTTTTCCCATTGCAAAAGGGAGCGAAGGGGTGGGGAGTAAACGTCATGAAGGTATTCCAGGTTGTTGTTGTTTTTAAACAAAAGGAAGTTTTGACTAAACTGAACATTTTCAGTGAAAATTTACATTTTGATCACAAAGATTATTTTTATAGCAAAAACATTTTTCTGTAAGAGTTTTCACCAGCTCCAGTAGACACACAGGTACCAGCTATAATGGTCACATAAACACCACCCTATACCGGAAACCTACTGACAGCTATTCCTACCTATATGCCTCCAGCTTTCACGCAGATCACACCACACAATCCATTGTCTACAGCCAAGCTCTACAACACAACCGCATTTGCTCCAACCCCTCAGACAGAGACAAACACATACAAGATCTCTATCAAGCATTCTTACAACTACAATACCCACCTGCTGAAGTGAAGAAACAGATTGACAGAGCCAGAAGAGTACCCAGAAGTCACCTACTACAGGACAAGCCCAACAAAGAAACTAACAGAACGCCACTAGCCATCACCTTCAGCCCCCAACTAAAACCTCTCCAACGCATCATCAAGGATCTACAACCTATCCTGAAGGACGACCCATCACTCTCCCAGATCTTGGGAGACAGGCCAATCCTTGCTTACAGACAGCCCCCCAATCTGAAGCAAATACTCACCAGCAACCACACACCACACAACAGAACCACTAACCCAGGAACCTATCCTTGCAACAAAGCCCGTTGCCAATTCTGTCCACATATCTATTCAGGGGATACCATCATAGGGCCTAATCACATCAGCCACACTATCAGAGGCTCGTTCACCTGCGCATCTACCAATATGATATATGCCATCATGTGCCAGCAATGCCCCTCTGCCATGTACATTGGTCAAACTGGACAGTCTCTACGTAAAAGAATAAATGGACACAAATCAGACATCAAGAATTATAACATTCAAAAACCAGTCAGAGAACACTTCAATCTCTTTGTTCACTCGATTACAGTCCAAAGAGTGGCTATTCTTCAACAAAAAAACTTCAAAAACAGACTCCAGCGAGTGACTGCTGAATTGGAATTAATTTGCAAACTGGATACAATTAACTTAGGCTTGAATAGACTGGGAATAGATGAGTCATATCACAAAGTAAAACTATTTCCCCATGTTATTCCCACCCTCCACTGTTCCTCAGACATTCTTGTCAACTGCTGGAAATGGCCCACCTTGATTATCACCACAAAAGGTTTTCTTCCTTCCCCCCCGCCCCCTTCCTGCTGGTAATAGCTCATCTTAAGTGATCACTCTCCTTACAGTGTGTATGATAAATCCATTGTTTCATGTTCTCAGTGTGTAGATAAATCTCCCCACTGTATTTTCCACTGAATGCATCCGATGAAGTGAGCTGTAGCTCACAAAAGCTTATGCTAAAATAAATTTGTTAGTCTCTAAGGTGCCACAAGTCCTCCTTTTCTTTTTATCTTAGAGATGCAGACTTTCATTGAGTCAGGGTATTTATAACAAAGGAGCACCAAAAACCCACAGGAACACAAACCAAGTCTCAAACAATACTCTGTGCCTTTCAAACAATTGCTCAAATACCAGATAATCAACAAGAAATCATTAACATTAACAATAACTGCACTTGTATTACTTTCCTTGCTTTGAGAGCTGGATTTGGCAGCACACTTGAGAGCTTTCACAACGATCCTGTCTGATAAACTATTAGAGTGAAATTCACATCTCATTTTGCAGTTAACACTCCTCATCAGATCATCTTTTACCAGTCCCAGTCTGCCCCCACTCCTGGCAGCAGTCCATTTGTTTTTAATAGAAACAGACACTTTCCTTCTAAAAACACAGTCAATGCTAAGGTGCTCGTTATGTGGGAAATTATGGGAAACGGAGACAGCAATTCTAGACCATTACAAAACAGCCGTTGTCACCATTCACCCATTCCCCAGGTTTGAGGCCTCACGGGAATGATTACAGAGCGTTCCTTAAACATGTTGTCTTCATCCATTGGGTCCTGCAGGGAAAGGGCTTTGGTCACATCCTGAAGCTAGCTGAAGAGTAATACCTCATACAAAGACAAGCGAGGCAGCTTCCTTGGATAAATTTTCTTCACTGAAATTGAACTTGCTCCAAAGTATTTTATTGCTGTTAGAAAAAAAAATGAGAACCTGTATAGGTCATTCCGGTCTCTAGATCCCACCATCAGAATTCTCCCAAGAAAGTTATGTTTTCACTGGAAAAATATTTTGCAGTAATTAGCTTCCAGGTTGTTTTGAAAATACAGCATTCCAAATGTTTACACTGCTTGGCTTTCATCTTAGCCCGCTCCAGAGGAAGTGCAAGTTTGTTAAAGCTCACAAAAAGACCCTGTAGGGAATGCAGGTAACCTATTATTATTGTTTGTGTAGTGCTCACAAGGTGCGAGGTGCTCTACACAGATGTAAAAATGTGTCACGGTTCAGGTCCCAAGGATCCAGGTAGGCAACATACGAATTTAGAGTAACAAAGTTGTGTGAATGAGCACGGCACTGTCCTGTAGGTCCATGATGTTTATTTTCTGGATCTTGTAAGTATTTAAATGGAGGCTGTGACAGCTTTCAGTACCCCAGTCCCATTGACAGACTGGAGCCAACAATTGGAAGCTATCAATTATTATTGAGTGTGAGATGTATGTAAGAACAAGTGGATGTAAACTAGCCATCAACAAGTTTAGGATTGGAATTAGGCAAAGAATGTTCAGAATGTTCTGAAGATTCAGAGCAGGCTGCGCAGCGGGGACAGAAGGACAGGTAAGAAATTTGGCAGCATGTGACCTCCAGAAGAAGAAAGGGGAGCGTCCATGTACTAGCAACGCAGATACAGGTAAGCAACCATTTTCATGCTTTCTCCACAGGTACTAATGCGGAGAGTGGACTAAACGATATATCTGAGGGAAGGGAACAGAAGGAGACTCCGCCAATTGGAAGGCATGAAATGCACTGTCCTAGGGATGGGGGTTCCACGACCACTGCTCCCAAGAGAAGGAGGCGGGTGGTGGTGGTCAGATGACTCAGTTCCCCTGAGGAGAGAGTCCCCATCTGCCACCCCGACCGGGAAAACTGAGAAGTCTGCTGCTTGCCAGGAGCTAGGATTCACGATGTGACGGAGAGACTGCCGAGACTCATCAAGCCCTCCGATCACTACCCCTTCCTGCTTCTCCACGTGGGCACCAATGATACTGCCAAGAATGACCTTGAGTGGATCGCTGCAGACTACGTGGTTCTGGGAAGAAGGATAAAAGCAGTTTGAGGCGCAAGTGGTGTTCTCTTCCATCCTCCCCGTGGAAGGAAAAGGCCTGGGTAGAGACCGTCGAATCGTGGAAGTCAACGAATGGCTATGCAGGTGGTGTCGGAGAGAAGGCTTTGGATTCTTTGACCATGGGACAGTGTTCCAAGAAGGAGGAGTGCTAGGCAGAGACGGGCTCCACCTAACAAAGAGAGGGAAGAGCATCTTTGCAAGCAGGCTGGCTAACCTAGTGAGGAGGGCTTTAAACTAGGTTCACTGGGGGAAGGAGACCAAAGCCCTGAGGTAACTGGGGACATGGGATACCAGGAGGAAGCACGAGCAGGAGAGCGCGAGAGGGGAGGGCTCCTACCTCATACTAAGAAAGCAGGACAAACAGCAAGTTATCTCAAGTTCCTATACACATATGCAAAAAGCCTGGGAAACAAGCAGGGAGAACCGGAGGTCCTGGCACTGTCAAGGAATTATGATGTGATCGGAATAACAGAGACTTGGTGGGATAACTCACATGAGAGACTTGGTGGGATAACTCACATGACTGGAGTACTCTCATGGATGGATATAAACTGTTCAGGAAGGACAGGCAGGGCAGAAAAGGTGGGGGAGTTGCATTATATGTAAGGGAGCAGTGTGACTGCTCAGAGCTCCGGTATGAAACTGCAGAAAAACCTGAGAGTCTCTGGATTAAGTTTAGAAGCGTGAGCAACAAGGGTGATGTCGTGGGGGAGTCTGCTATAGACCACCGGACCAGGGGGATGAGGTGGACGAGGCTTTCTTCCGGCAACTAACGGAAGTTACTAAATCGCAGGCCCTGGTTCTCAGAGGAGACTTCAATCACCCTGATATCTGCTGGGAAAGCAATACAGCGGTGCACAGACAATCCAGGAAGTTTTTGGAAAGTGTAGGGGACAATTTCCTGGTGCAAGTGCTGGAGGAACCAACTAGGGGCAGAGCTTTTCTTGACCTGCTGCGCACAAACCGGGAAGAATTAGTAGGGGAAGCAAAAGTGGATGGGAACCAGGAAGGCAGTGACCATGAGATGGTCGAGTTCAGGATCATGACACAAGGAAGAAAGGAGAGCAGCAGAATACGGACCCTGGACTTCAGAAAAGCAGACTTTGACAACCTCAGGGAACTGATGGGCAGGATCCCCTGGGAGAATAACATGAGGGGGAAAGGAGTCCAGGAGAGTTGGCTGTATTTTAAAGAATCCTTATTGAGGTTACAGAGACAAACCATCCCGATGTGTAGAAAGAATAGTAAATATGGCAGGCAACCAGCTTGGCTTAACAGCGAAATCCTTACTGATCTTAAACACAAAAAAAGAAGCTTACAAGAAGTGGAAGATTGGACAAATGACCAGGGAAGATATAAAAATAGTGCTCGGGCATGCAGGAGTGAAATCAGGAAGGCCAAATCACACCTGGAGTTGCAGCTAGCAAGAGATGTTAAGAGTAACAAGAAGGGTTTCTTCAGGTATGTTAGCAACAAGAAGAAAGTCAAGGAAAGTGTGGGCCCCTTAGTGACTGAGGGAGGCAACCTAGTGACAGAGGATGTGGAAAAAGCTAATGTACTCAATGCTTTCTTTGCCTCTGTCTTCACAAACAGGTCAGCTCCCAGACTACTGCACTGGGCAGCACAGCATGGGGAGGAGGTGACCAGCCCTCTGTGGAGAAAGAAGTGGTTAGAAAAGCTGGATGAGCACAAGTCCATGGGACCGGATGCACTGCATCCAAGAGTGCTAAAGGAGTTGGCAGATGTGATTGCAGAGCCATTGGCCATTATCTTTGAAAACTCATGGTGATCAGGGGAGGTCCCAGATGACTGGAAAAAGGCTAATGTAGTGCCCATCTTTAAAAAAGGGAAGGAGGAGGATCCGGGGAACTGCAGGCCAGTCAGCCTCACCTCAGTCCCTGGAAAAATCATGGAGCAGGTCCTCAAGGAAACAATTCTGGAGAGGAAAGTGATCAGGAACAGTCAGCAAGGATTCACCAAGGGCAAGTCATGCCTGACTAATCTAATTGCCTTCCATAATGAGATAACTGGCTCTGTGGATGAGGGGAAAGCAGGAGACATGTTATTCCTTGACTTTAGCAAAGCTTTTGACATGGTATCCCACAGTATTCTTGTCAGCATGTTAAAGTATGGGCTGGATGAATGGACTATAAGGTGGATAGAAAGGGGCTAGATTGTCGGGCTCAATGGGTAGTGATCAATGGCTCCATGTCTAGGTGGCAGTGGTATCAGGTGGCGTGCCCCAAGGGTCAGTCCTAGGGCTGGTTTTGTTCATTATCTTCATTAATGATCTGGAGGATGGTGTGGATTGCACCTTCAGCAAGTTTTCAGATGGCACTAAACTGGGAAAAAAGAAAAAGGAGTACTTGTTGCACCTTAGAGACTAACAAATTTATTTGAGCATAAGTTTTCGTGAGCTACAGCTCACTTCACTAGATGCATTCGGTGGAAAATACAGTGGGGAGATTTATATACACACACGGAGAACATGAAACAATGGGTTTTATCATACACACTGTAAGGAGAGTGATCACTTAAGATGAGCTATTACCAGCAGGAAGGAGGAGGGGGAAGGAGAAAAACCTTTTGTGGTGATAATCAAGGTGAGCCATTTCCAGCAGTTAACAAGAATGCCTGAGGAACATTGGGGGTTGGGTGGGGGGGAGAAATAACATGGGGAAATAGTTTTACTTTATGTAATGACCCATCCACTCCCAGTCTCTATTCAAGCCTAAGTTAATTGTTTCCAGTTTGCAAATTAATTCCAATTCAGCAGTCTCTCGTTGGAGTCTGGTTTTGAAGTTTTTTTGTTGAAGGATAGCCACTCTCAGGTCTGTAATCGATTGACCGGAGAGATTGAAGTGTTCTCCGACTGGTTTTTGAATGTTATAATTCTTGACATCTGATTTGTGTCCATTTATTCTTTTACATAGAGACTGTCCAGTTTGGCCATGTACATGGCAGAGGGGCATTGCTGGCACATGATGGCATATATCACATTGTTAGATGCGCAGGTGAATGAGCCTCTGATAGCATGGCTGATGTGATTAGGCCCTATGATGGTGTCCCCTGAATAGATATGTGGACAGAGTTGGCAACTGGCTTTGTTGCAAGGATAGGTTCCTGGGTTAGTGGTTCTGTTGTGTGGTGTGTGGCTGCTGGTGAGTATTTGCTTCAGATTGGGGGGCTGTCTGTAAGCAAGGACTGGCCTGTCTCCCAAGATCTTTGAGAGTGATGGGTCGTCCATCAGGATAGGTTGTAGATCCTTAATGATGCGTTGGAGAGGTTTTAGTTGGGGGCTGAAGGTGATGGCTAGTGGCGTTCTGTTATTTTCTTTGTTGGGCCTGTCCTGTAGTAGGTGACTTCTGGGTACTCTTCTGGCTCTGTCAATCTGTTTCTTCACTTCAGCAGGTGGGTATTGTCACATAAACACCACACTATATCGGAAACCTACTGACCGCTATTCCTACCTACATGCCTCTAGCTTTCATCCAGATCACACCACACGATCCATTGTCTACAGCCAAGCTCTACGATATAACCGCATTTGCTCTAACCCTTCAGAGAGAGACAAACACCTACAAGATCTCTATCATGCATTCTTACAACTACAATACCCCTATACAGAGGGCCCTAGACAAATTAGAGGATTGGGCCAAAAGAAATCTGATGAGATTGAACAAGGACAAGTGCAGAGTCCTGCATTTAGGATGAAAGAATCCCATGCACCGCTACAGACTAGGGACCAAATGGCTAGGCAGCAGTTATGCAGAAAAGGAGCTGGGGTTACAGTGGATGAGAAGCTGGATATGAGTCAACTGTGTGCCCTTGTTGCCAAGAAGGCCAATGGCATTTTGGGATGTATAAGTAGGGGCATTGCCAGCAGATCCAGGGACATGATCATTCCCCTCTATTTGACATTGTACTCATCTGGAGTACTGTGTCCAGTTTTGGGACCCATGCTACAAGAAGGATGTGGAAAAATTGGAAAATGTCCAGCGGAGGGCAACAAAAATGATTAGGGGACTGGAATACATGACTTAAGAGGAGATACTGAGGGAACTGGGATTGTTCAGTATGCAGAAGAGAAGAATGAGGGGGGTTTTGATAGCTGCTTTCAACTACTTGAAAGGGGGTTCCAAAGAGGATGGATCTAGACTGTTCTCAGTGGTAGCAGATGACAGAAGGAGGAGTAATGGTCTCAAGTTGCAGTGGGGGAGGTTTAGGTTGGATATTAGGAAAAACTTTTTCACTAGGAGGGTGGTGAAGCACTGGAATGTGTTACTTAGGGAGGTGGTGGAATCTCCTTCCTTTGAAGTTTTTAAGGTCAGGCTTGACAAAGGCCTGGCTGGGATGATTCAGTGGGGGATTGGTCCTGCTTTGAGCAGGGGGTTGGACTAGATGACCTCCTGAAGTCCCTTCCAACTCTGATATTCTGTGAAAGGTTTCAAACCATCACCTGAGTGCAGTTCTGGAACAGCCTTCTAAGAATGGGGGCAAAAAAACCCAACTGGCTTCAAGACTGAGCTTGATAAGTTTATGGAGGGGATGGGATGATGGGACTGCCCACAATGGCACGTCGCCCATCTGTGACTGTTAGCAGGAAATATCTCCAAACTGCCAGTAATGGGACACTAGGTGGGGAGGGCTGAATCACTACAGAGAATTCTTTCCCAGGTGTCTGGTTGGGAGGTCTTGCCCACATGCTCAGAGTCTGATCTCCATAAAAGTTTTCCTCCAGGTCAGATTGGCAGAGACCCTGAGCGTTTTTCGCCTTCCTCTCCAGCATGGGTCTCAGGGCACTTGCAGGTTTAAACTGGTGTAAATGGTGAATTCTCTGTAACTTAAAGCCTTTAAACCATGATTTGAGGATGTCAATAACTCAGCCAGAGGTTAGGGGTCTATTACAGGAGTGGGTGGATGGGGTTCTGTGGCCTGCAATGTGCAGGAGGTCAGACTAGATGATCATGATAGTCCCTTCTGGCCGTAAAGACTATGTGTCTAGTGCTGTTATGCCTTCCTCACCGGGCTGCTATGAACATTAAGGGACGCATTCTGCCATCTTTATTCACAATAAGCAGTACCTCTGACTTCACAAGTAGCTCCCTTTATTTCAATGGGCCAGATTCTCCTACATGTTCTCATACTGAGAGATTCCTAACTCCATGTATCATCTCACTGACTGGCCCTCAATATTTGTTCTGCTCTTAGAAAATGAAAAGTTCCCATAAGTCCAAGGTATGCATAGGTCTAGATGTCGCTCTGCAACAAACTGTCTATAGCCCCTCTGATCTCCGATTAGTAAGGCTCTGTTGCAGGGTTCCTGTCTCCTCTCCTTTTCTTTCATTCCCCTTGTCTCTTTTTCCCCTATATCCCGCATCCCTCTCCCACCATCTGAAGCCTTCTGAAAATGTAGCCAGAACTGCCAGGCAGCTGGTATCTCCTCCATCTCTGAGCCAGGACAAGATTACTTTGCTTCTCCTCTCCCTCACTTGCACCGAGATTCACCACCCTAGCACACTGCAGCCCGTGGCTGGTGCTCCCCAGCTTCCAGGAAATAAACAAACCTCTAGACCCCCCAGATTTTCCCCAGACCCTTAGCAATTGCTCACTCTCCAACAAGCAGAAAGTCCCATCCCCAGGCTTTCCTGTGTGTTTGGGGTTTGTAATTAAATCAGTTCGGTGTGGGCATTGTAGAGCAGCCATCGTGTAGTCTGGGATCCAACTGGCTTAATTTGCTCCTGCTGGCTGAGCTGTGCCTCTGACATGATTTAATCAGCACCACCAGGCTGAACATATAGGTACCTTGGAATTACAATATCCCCATTGAGGAGGCAGGCCCTTATCCATCCCCAGCCCCAGTACCTTGAAGTAATCAGAAACTAGAGCACTCAGGGCTGCAACTTACTAGGTCTCCTGCAAATCTCCTGCACACTCAGACTTCTGCAGCTAGGCAAGCATTTTACAATTCTGACAGTGAGGCACACTGATATCAGGACAAACCCCTGGGTGTCCAATAGCACAAACTCTAAAGATAGAGAGGTCCTATCACAACTTCTCAGCACCTCCAAACATGTGTTCACTGCTCAAACCCTGGGTAGTTTTTCTTCCCACTGTGGGTGAAATCCTGGCCTCACTGAAGCCAATGGTAAAACTCACAGACTTTAATGGAGCCATTATTTCACCATGTGTCTGCAGGTTAATAGCATGTTCCTTGTCCTTCCCCAAAATGCTTCTTTCGGATGGTAACAGTTTTTCCATAAGGATAATGCTGCCATCATCAGGGAGAGATGTCTTTATTTGGGAGATATGTAGGTGGTGGGTGTTCAAAGACACCTACTCCTCACTAAACGCAGTCACAATTGGCGTGTTTAATTTCAAAATGAATTACTTCCATGGCTATTTTTATGAAAAGTTATTCACATCAAATAAATAGAGATATTGCACAAAAGACAGGACGCCAGCATGCTTCAGCAATTACGAGTGTTGTTTAATTACAATATATTTATGAAATGAAACAAGCGTCAAGAGTTCACTCTCATGCTGAGACAATTGCGACAGCAGAGGAGAATTTCAACCCCACCATTCAAGCTAATTCCAGGTAGCACATTGTTTGCATTGAGGTGTTTTGTTTTTTTTAATTCCTTTTACATTATTCTAACATCTCAGCAAAATTCTACTCATCTTTAATAAATATCATCTCTAACTAGCCATGGAGGTATCATCTGAAGCACTGTTCTGCATGATGAGTGCACAACGTAATGTGATAATACTGACCACTTTCCAGGCAAGAGGTCACAGATATACACTCTGACTTCAGAAAAACCCATGTATCTGTGGAAATTCAAACCCAAGGTTAAAATCTTCAGCATCTATAGTTCTTAGGGAAGCTCTGTCCCCAGAGGGATATCCATCATGGCTAAACTTGTTAAAATTCCTCAGCTCCCTGAAGCTGGCACTTCACAAGAATTCTAATAAAAAGCCACATTTCAGTGCCATCAGAAGTCAAGTGAGAAATGATCATGATACTTTCCACAACTAGCCCCAAAACTAGAAAGAAAAACCAAAGCTCTGAGGAGATCTTCATAGCCATTAATACAACAGCTCCGACGGGCTCAACATGATGACCAAAAGCCTTCATACAATGCCACAGCACTCAGTATCCCATGGGTCACACTAGTAAATGAGCTCTGTTGCTAGTGATGCTGGAACCATTTTTATAGTGCAGGTGATGAAGGCAGAAACCCTGCATTTGGGTTGTTACTACTTCAAACCAGGGGGTGCAACAGCACCTCTAGTTCCAGCTCCTATGTCCATATCTAGATTACCTGAAGGATCCCTCCCAGTCTCTCGACTGGCTCATGGAGAGAGAGGGACTGCAGAGTTCCTTCCCTTTTCTCCCACAGCCTACTCTGCTTGGTGCTTCCTCCCTTTATAGTAACCACCCAGCTGGGCTTTATCTTTAAGTAGGTCTGGCCCACCCTTCAGGTGCAGCCAGATGGGTTAAGTGGCTTTTCAGGCCCACATTAACCATTTCACCATCTGTGTGGGCTACACAGGCTACTACATTATGCTATGGAGTCAGTTCAGTGAATTATGGATGAGCACAGTACCTAGCAGAATGGGGCCCCAGCTGGAGTGACTAGCATCATTGCAATACCAAAAAAAATAATAAAAAAATAAAAAAAATTTAGAGAACTTACAAAAGACAGAGTCCTTCCAAAATGAATTCCCACAGCACTACAGCTCACAAACAAATGTTCTATTTATACACAAGTATAAACTCTATAATTTCTAGATTACATGGAAGCCACAGGAATAAATATCCACCATAGCTCACAGAATTAAAGATTCTCTTAATTGAAGACAAAATAAAGGCATTTATTTAAAAAAATCCTAAAGTTAAAGAAAGAAGCTGATTTAAACTGCTATTGATTAGGAAATGGAACAGGTATTTTTATTGTAACATTCAGCATCCATGGCATGGCAGGTAACACTCATTATACACACATGATGTATGTTGCACAGAAGCATGTCTGAAAAGCAGGGCATCTTGTGGAGGAACCAGGGCTATAATATTCCACATCTTCTGTGCTGCAGGTCCATGATCCTTTGTCCTTTCCAACAAGGCCCACACAGAATCCTCTCAAAGCTCCCATAGAACTTCAGAATTCTCTCCCCACAGGTTCTCATCCCTATGACTTCCAACATGGAGTATAACAGATCTCCAATCTATCTGGTAGGCCAAAAGCCAGATTCTGGTTCAATTCTGGTGCACTCTCAGGTTTTTTTAACTGAAGGCTTTACATCTCTTTTCAACCATGAAGTGACAGGAGACCTCAGTCAGGCCCCACAAGTGATGTGAGATTGGAACGTAGAGATGGACGGGAAGACTAAAGGCCCACCAAGAATTTGGAAGACAAGGGGTTTATTGAGGTGTTAGGGGTAGGTGGTGAGAATTATTCAAACCAACCTGACCTTTACTAGATTTTTGGGTTAAATTCATGAAGGGCCTGATCCAAAGCCTACCAAAGACTCCCATTGATTTCAGTGATTATTGAATCCGGTCATAAGGGGACAGAGCATGTCAGACAATGGGAATGTAGGGCCTGAAGATATGACAATTCCTGAGCCATTAGTGAAAGGGCAGGAAAACAAGAAACTGTTTTTTGAATGGAAATAACTTCACTTCCACTGATACTATACTTGACATGAAACTAACTACACAAGTTACTTACCATTCTGTATGTCAATGATAACTGCAAGTAATGCACATGGGAAACATAATCCCAACTATACATATAAAATGATGGGGTTTAATTAGCTGTTACCACTCAAGAAGATCTTGGAGTCATTGTGAATAGTTCTCTGAAAACATCTGTTCAATGTGCAGTCAAAAAGGCAAACAGAATGTTAGGAACCATTAGGAAAGAGATGAAAACACAGAAAATATCATAATACCACTATATAAATCCATGGCATGCCCACACCTTGACTACAATGTGGTGTTCTGGTCTCCCTATCTCAAAAAAGGCCCCGAACAAGACAGAAGAGTGTATTTTGAATAGTGTGCAGTCACAGTACTCTTGGATTCCTTGCAGATGCTTCTGTGTGTGAGCTCAGCATCTGTGAATAATGCTTTCACCATCTCTGCTCAGCTTGGAGACCCTCTCCCATTCTGTGAGATGATCTGGCCAACTATTCATGCCTTCCTCACCTCTCGGCCACATTACAGCAATGAAATATATCTGGGGAGGAATCCTTCACTAGGCAAAAGAATAAATGGACAAATCAGACATCAAGAATTATAATATTCAAAAACTAGTCAGAGAACACTTCAACCTCCCTGGTCACTCAATTACAGACCTAAAAGTCACAATACTCCAATAAAAAAAACTTCAAAAACAGACTCCAACAAGAAACTGCAGAATTGGAACTAATTTGCAAACTGGACACCATTAAATTAGGCTTGAATAAAGACTGGGAGTGGATGGGTCATTACACAAAGTAAAAACTCTTTCCCCATGCTAATTTTTCCGCTACTGTTACTCACACCTTCTTGTCAACTGTTGGAAACGGGCCATTCTGATCATCACTAAAGTTTTTTCCTCCTGCTGCTAATAGCCCACCTTAATTGATTAGTCTCATTACAGTTGGTATGGCAACACCCATTTTTTCATGTTCTCTGTGTATATATATCTTCCTACTGTATTTTCCACTGCATGCATCTGATGAAGTGGGTTTTAGCCCATGAAAGCTTATGCCCAAATAAATGTGTTGTTTAAGGTGCCACAAGTACTCCTCATTCTTAGTACTGTCTCTGTTGGTTGACGCTACACATCCACAGGATTCAATTCTGTCCATAGTTTAGGAATATTCTTTGATTCCTTGCTGAAGCTGAGCTCACACACAGAAGAATCTGTGAGTAATGGTTTCTACCACCCCTGCTCATCTTAGAAACTGTCCCATCCTGACAGATGATGACCTGACCACAGTTATTCATGCCTTCCTCACCTCTCAATCCAGATTACAGCAACGCAATATATCTGGGCAGGAATCCTTCAGCACTTAGGAAACTCCAGCTAGTACAAAATACTGTGGTGCCATCTCCTCAGCAACACAGGCTACTGTGCACACCACACATCTACCCTGAGCTATTTTCAGGGGTTCCTATAGAATTTCTGAACAAATTCAAGGTCTCAGTCCATATATTCAAAGTACTCCATGACCTGGGCCCATTATGTCTTTAGGATCATCTAACACTCCAGGATGAAGACCGTAATCAACAAGTATACTCCTCTGACACAACGGAACTCTCAGTGAGACTAAAGCTCATCAGTGTGGGAGACAGAACTTTCTCTGCGGGCAGTCCAAGATTGTGGAATGAACTCTCCCAAGATCTAAGGACTATTACAAACCTCACCATCTTCTTTCTATGTCTTCTCTAACACAGAGCAACGGGTATATTTAAAAAATAAAATAAAAACCCACCAAGACACTCCACTGCACATGCTTCTTCTCCTGAGCAAAAGGATGAGAGAACAAAAAACACATGACAAAGTTAGTCACATTGCTTAATGCATTACTGGAAGGAGCTCAGATACTATGGTCATGAATGTGGTATAAGGACCTATTAGGGCTGTCAATTAATCACAGTTAATTCACGCAATTAACTCAAACATTAATTGTGATTAAAAAATTAGTGCAACTTACAAATGTAGGTTTTTTGTTACATAACTGCACTCAAAAAACAAAACAATGTAAAACTTTAGAGCCTACAAGTCCACTCAGTCCTACTTCTGGTTCAGCCCATCGCTAAGAAACAAGTTTGTTTACATTTACGGGAGATACTGCTGTCCGCTTCTTATTTACAATGTCACCAGAAAGTGAGAACAGGCATTTGCATAGGACTTTTGTAGCCACCATTGCAAAGTATTTACGTGCCAGATATGCTAACCATTCATATGCCCCTTCATGCTTTGGCCACCATTCCAGAGGACATGCTTCCATGCTGATTACACTAATTAAAAAAATAATGCATTAATTAAATTTGTGACTGAACTCTGAGGGGGAGAATTGTACGTCTCCTGCTCTGTATTACCCACATTCTGCCATATATTTCATGTTATAGCAGTCATGTTGTTCATTTAAGAACACATTCTGCACAACTGCAGATTTGACAAAATGCAAAAAAGGTACCAATGTGATATTTCTAGAGATAGCTACAGCACTCGACCAAAGGTTTAAGAATCTCAAGTGCCTTCCAAAATCTGAGAGGGACAATGTATGGGGCATGCTTTCAGAAGTCTTAAAAGAGCAACACTCCAAAGTGGAAGTTACAGAACCGGAACCACCAAAAAAGAAAAATCAATCTTCTCCTGATGACATCTGACTCAGATGAAAATGAACATGTGTCTGTCCGCACTGCTTTGGATCATTAATCAATCAGAACCCATCATCAGCATGCATGCCTGTCCTCTGGAATGGGGGTTGAAGTATGAAGGGACATATGAATCTTTAACGCATCAGACATGTAAATACCTTGCAATGCTGGCTACAACAGTGCCACGCAAATGCCTGTTCTCACTTTTGGGTGACATTGGAAACTAGAAGCAGGCAGCATTATCTCCTACAAATGTAAACAAACTTGTTTGAGTGATTGGCTGAACAAGAAATAGGATGGAGTGGACTTGTAGGCTCTAAAAGTTTTATATTGTTTTGTTTTTGAATGCAGATATTTTTGTACATAATTCTACATTTGTAAGTTCAACTTTCATAATAAAGAAATTGCACTACATTACCTGTATTAGGTGAATTGAAAAATACTCTTGTTTTTTTACAGTGCAAATATTTGTAATAAAAATAAATAGGAAGTGAGCACTGTACATTTTGTATTCTGTGTTGTAACTGAAATCAATATATTTGAAAGTGTGGAAAACATCCAATAATTTTTAAATAAATGGTGTTCTATTATTGTTTAACAGTGTGATTAATCATGCAATTAATTTTTTTAATTACTTGACAACCCAAGAACCTATACAGAATAGAACCTTTCCAGCTCTTTTGAGCCCCTGAGTACCAACTTCAAGCTTAAGTCACCTTTGGCCCCTTGGTTTTGCACTGAATGCAGGTTGTTTGGGCCAAGAATCAGCCCCTAGAAGGTACATGCAAGTAATAATGTTTCCTTAGTCAAGTATTTGAAAAGTTGCTTTTTCCAAAAGAAGCTTTTTTCTTCCCTTGTATTTTTCTGAAAACTGCTCTTAACAGAGTCTCTAGCTGATGCATCACCCACATGGTGCCATGCACTTATGTAATAAGATGAGTGATGTAAATGGCTATGATCCATCACGATAATGCAGCATCCACCCTGGAAATCTGAAATAAAAAACAAATTATGAAAAAACATCCATATGTAAGAGAAGGAGGAGTCCTTCCTGGGTAAAGGCCATGCAGGCTGTTCAAGATAATTTAGAAGTAATTAGCATTTCAAATAGCTACACGAGAAGCACGTTTGCAAATCTCTGTTGAAGAGACCTCTGTCTGCACTTCCTGCATGTGCTGCTTTACAATGATTCAAATGTCATGAGCATTCCACTGACTTGAAAGATGTCTGTGTATTTACCACCTACCTACGTAAGCACCATAGTTCTTGGAAACCTCTGTGCGTGCCCATGAGCTGGGGAGAGGAGGCTCACACTTGTCAATGACCCATTTGTTTTCCATGGTAGCTGCTTTCTTGTGCTTCAAAATGTATGCCATCAATTTAAAAAATAGTCACCTGCCCTTCTGATTACAAAGAACCTTCAGAATAAGAGCCAAATCTCAAAGGGTGAAGTGCTGCCTGCCTGAATTAGCAGGGAGCTAAAACAATAGCTCCGGGGAAAGTGTGAACTCCCCCATTTACCTCAGTGGCGCGTTCATTCTGAACCCAACCTTCAGCATTGCAGACTCGTTCAGTTCTGATCAAAGCACACAAGAAAGAAGCTAGAGGGTGATATTAGGAAGATCTATCAAGTGGCATCTCAGTGCAGCATCCATGAGTGGGGTGGAGCATGTCAGAGCACCATCACTTACCTGTTTAATTTACAGTCTGACCCCTCTGACCCTTCCTGCTCCGAAAGGATTTTTACAAGGAGAGAGCTGTATCCAGGCAAGCCTGTTATTATTCATGATAGGCCTAAGGTGAGTGTTTAACCTTTTCGTGTTTGCCAGAAACCCAAGCCTCCTTGTACAGCTGTAACTGTATAGGTGGGCACATCTGCATTTAAGAATGAGCAACCAATGCTGGAGTAAACATGAAGAACTGGTCTAAATCTCAGCCCCAGCTGAACCCAAAACCTTTCTAGATATTCAGAGAATTCTGGTTTCAGAGTAGTAGCCGTGTTAGTCTGTATTCGCAAAAAGAAAAGGAGGACTTGTGGCACCTTAGAGACTAAAAAATGTATTTGAGCATAAGCTTTCATGAGCTACAGCTCACTTCATCGGATGCATTCAGTGGAAATATGCTCAAATACATTTGTTAGTCTCTAAGGTGCCAAAAGTACTCCTTGTCTTTTAGCTAATTCTGGGTAACTCATGCTGTGCCTTATCCAATATTTCTTCAGGGGCACTTATTTGTTCGGGATTTCCCAGGGACAAGGGAGAGGTTACTTGCCGTGTACAGTAACTGGAGTTTGAGGTGTGTGTCACTATGGGGGTTCCCCTTCCGGACGTGCGCATGCCCATGTGTTATTGGCAAGCTTTCCTAGCAGTGTTAGAGGGTCTGTGCCTGCACCCTAAACACCCTTGTGCTCCAGGGCAAGAGCATGAGCGGCAGTGGGTCCACCCCACATCAGTTCCTTCTCAGACATGAAGTCCAGTCAGAAGACTGAGGCAGAGAACAAGGCAGGCAGGTGACGGAGCATCTCTTAGGGCAGTGGTCTCCAAAGTGTGGTGTGCAAGATCATCCGTGGGGGTGCACGGCAGGAGGAGTGCCCCCAAAGGACCATCGCCAGCATGGTGGCAGTAGCACTCCTGGACCTTTGATTCTTCGGCAGCCACTTGGCCCTCCCCAGCTCCGCCTTGGGCGGCCCGCCAGCGGCCACTTTTTTTTTTTTGCTTGCTCAGAGCTGGCCCTGGGGGTGCACGATTCAAAAAGTTTGGAGACCCCTGTGTCCGGGAACACACATCTTGAAGAACCTTGTACAGGAACTGGAGTAAGTAACTCTCCTTCCGATTTCAGGAGATTCCTGAGCAGTACCTCAATTATGGAGAAGGGTGCTGAGGAGACAGATTCAGTATCGCCATAAGCTGCATCAGTTCTGGAAGCAGATGAGAGAACACAGTGCTGGGGGAAGGTGTGCACAGAGGCCTAAGTGGCTGCCTTGCCCACATCTGGATGGGCATGTTTTTCAATAGGGTAAGAAAAGTAGATTGAGCCCTGGAGGAATGATCAATCACCCTGGAAGTGGGATGAACCCCAAAGCCCTCATAATAAGTTAGGATGCACCCCAAAACCCATTTATAGAGTCTGAGTTGAGAGCAGGTGCCCTTTCATTCAAGAGCAGGTGCCCTTTCATTCATTCTTCAATCAAGATGAACAGCCTAGGAGAAACCCTAAAGGGCTTAGTCCTGTCAAGGTAAAAGGCAAGTGCTCTTACACCTTGTGTTGGTAGGCTCACTTCATCACTTGAAGAGTGGGGCTTGGGATAAAACCAGCAGATGAATCACCTGACTAACGTGGAATTCTGAAGAAACTGAGCGGGAAGTGACGGTGTGGGTGTAGCGTCACCTTGCCGCAATAGAATGCTGCGAGTCAGCCATGAGGATTCCCAGCTCTGCTCCCCTCTTGGCCAAGGTGACGGCGGTGAGGAACAAGGTCTTGAGGGACAACAAGAGGAGGGAACAGCTCCTTGTAGGTTCAGACAGGGTTTTCCTCAGCATGTTAAGGATTAAGTTAAGGTCACGTGGTCGAATAGGTTTTGACAGGAAGAAAGAGCTTGAACAGGTCTTAACAAAACTTCACAGTGGATGGGCGAAAAGACTGAACACCTCTCAATGGAAGGGGGGCAGTGATGGCAGCCAGGGGTTGCCTGAGCTCAGCAATAATTCTGTAGGTTTTTTTTTTATTGAGCAGGTAACTGAGAATGTGATGAGAGTCAAGAGGAGGTATAGACCAGTGGCTGCACCAAACCTGAAAGTGTTTCCACTGCTGTCTGTAGATTTTCCTTGTAGAGGGTTTCCTACTATTGAGCAGTGCTGTCTGCACCTCTGCAGAGCTGTCTGGTTCTGGGGCAGAGAACCATCTAGTCACTGGGCCTTGAGATGAAGTGACAAGCAGTCGTGGTGAGTGATCAGATCCAGTGTCTAGGGAAGGGGCAGAGGCAAGGCAGCTGTTGAGATATGCAAGCCAGTTCTGGAAACCAAAGTGGTCTTGGCCACAATGGCGCTATGAGGATGGCTAGTAATTTCCCGTTTCAACTTGTTCAGGTCCTTGAACAGTAATGGCACCGAGAGATGGGTATATAGCAATACACACGGCCGAGGGATGATGAAGGCATCTCCCATTGAATTGCAGTCCTACCCCTGAGCAGCAGCATCTGCTCTTCACTGTGGATGGTGTCATGAACAGATCTATCTGCAGACAACCCCAGTTGGACATATCCTTCCAAATGCCTCATTCAGCTCCCCCTCATAGTCGAGGCAGAAATGCCTGCTGAGGGAGTCCACCACTGTGTTCTGCAGTCCTGGTAGATAACCTGCTGAGGTCTGTATGTGGGGAGATGTGCACCAGTTCCATAGCCCTACGGCTTCAGCGTGTAAGGACTGGGATCTTGCTCCTTCCTGTTGACCAATATAATCCATTGCTACTCAGTTGCCCAGCATTATTCTAACTGGGTGACCCCAGGCTGGGGAAGGAAGTAGTGGCAAGTGAGCACTAGCATGTTGATGTGTTGGGGGGGGGGTGGAGGGAAGTCGCCTCCTGTGGGGACTGTTTGCCCTCAGCTGTGACTTCCAGAAAGCGTGCACCAACCTCGCAGGGAGGCAGCTGTAGCGATGATCCTTGTGGAGAGAGGCTGTGAGAATGCAATGCCCACACAGACCTTTGGGGCTTTTTCCACCAACCCAGAGATCTCCCAGCATCCATTATCTCTGCCTAGGACATCCTGAGCTGGAAAGGTGTGAGCTAAAGGAGACTTATTTAAACTAATCAGTAGATTTAAAATAAAAATCTTGACTTCTGAAGCTAAGGGGCCTACTCAACGCTTCCCCGGTGTGGTGATTAGACAGACGAGAAGGAGAGAACACCAACACACTGCTTCATTCTTCCCTGACTGGCTGTGTTTATAAAAGCTAGAAAAGCAACTTTAAATTGAACTTTATAAAGAAAATTAGAGAGTTTCTGCAATCTCTTTAGACCACCTCTTTATGGCCTTACTGAATCTGATACATATATATTTTTTCAGATATGCTGTATCATTTACCTTGTCAATAAGACACAGTAGAGGAGGGACAGTAATCTCCAGGGAGAAGAACACACTGGCACTGAACTAGTATGAGTGCTCCTCAAAGTTTGAGGCCTTCCCCTTATGGATGGCAGATATGGTTAGAAAAACCAAAATACAAACTAAACCCAAAGGCCCAAATTAAATCATATTTCCTTCATTGCACATGATATTTTAAATTCCTTTAAAAAAAATTAAGCCATCCATCAAGAAAGGGTCTGAAGGCATGACACGATTGATTTTGTTCCAGCAACAGCAGTTAAATAACTCCTATCTCACAAATTCATACAAGCATCCTGATGTTTGTTTCAGCTCCTGTTCAGTATAACCATTATGGAGGCTGCACAGAGGTACTGACTGAGCTATGAGTGTCTGCCATATGGTGCCCATCACATTTGTCCCCTCCTGTGTTAAACTTTCGTGAGCTGATAAAAGAACAGTTAGTAGCTCTTTGTTAAATAAATGTCAGCCAAGGCAAGCAGAGTGGAAATTTGGTGGTCAGATGTGGGTGGTCGATTGCTGCTGAAAAAGCTTAGTTAGCAGATAGAGAATGATATTTACCAGCTGTCTATGGTGTCATGAGTTGGGGAATGGTACTGGACTTAAAAAGAGAGTCTTGGAACAGTCCCCAATTGTTTCCATCAGGTTTTTCCAGCATGGTTTGAAAGGAACCTGCTGATCAACAAGACAAAGAAGAGCCTTGAAAGATTTTAAAGCCCGGCTGAATCCTTCATTCTGCTTTTATAGCAGCGCTGCGGACACCTTTGTACTGAAATCGAAGTTGCAGAAATAGTTTGCTTACAAGAAGTGAAACCAACAGCCCCAGATTCAAGCATCTTGCCAAACTCTGAACCTCTGAAGGGGATTTAGTATGGGTTTGCAAGCAAATCTTTTCCCAATATGGTGGAGCTTGCAGCCCATTTTCAGTATCAACATTCTCCAAAGGAATTGCAAGAATTCTTAAATCCCCTGGGTCCGGATCCTGAGCTGGTGCGAATTACAGTTGCTCTATCAAATGTAGTTATGCTGATTTACACAAGCTGCGGATCTTGCCATTCTGTATAACATTTTCTGGGGAACAAAATGTACAGATCCTTGTATGGTGCAAAGTTCATCAGAACCATTTCATCCAGCAACACACATATGACATTCTTTGATTGTGACTAGATGGCTCTCTTTTCAATATTGTTTGGCTTATATTTGGGGTCTGATTCTCCTGACTTACAGTGGTGTAAATCAGAAGTAATGGCTTAAACCACTGTAGAACTGGGGTAGGTGAGAACCAGGAGTGTTTCTGGGCACTAAGTTTTGTGATATGTTTGTTTCTCTGGTGTGGTGGGATTTGTTTTCGCTGGATTGTGTTTCAGATCTCTGGCCCAATCTTTTGGATGCATGCATGCAAGCAAAACACACGTGTACATCTGTGCATACCTGCTGGCGTGTCTGCCATGGCTGCTACAATCTGGGGTGCTGTGCTTGTGTGTATTTGCAACTCCAGTTACACACATGCATTGGGCAAAACTGCATGTGAACATTTGCAAATGCGGGCCTATGTTCTTTTTGGATCATTCGTGCCACATGTGTGTGCCAGATGCCATCTTGGGCCACAATGGGGACCTCCAGAGCTAAAATCATGAGCCTTTGTAGCTGCAGCCAGGCTTCGTGACTGGGGTTGTAACAAATTCACATCCTCTGTGGAGACAATGCACTTGGACCAATGGGTTGCACTTGTTCTTTATATTACTTTTAATTTTTTAGGGTGGCATCTGAGTGCCCTGAAATTCAATCTAAAATGAATGCATTCAAATAAACATGAATTGCTCGAGTGGGTAACTCACTAAAACCAAACACTAACCCCTTTCCAACAGGAATAGTTGGTAGCTAATTAAAAGCCAGACAGAACAGATGAGCCTTAAGTCATGCCTTGCAGTTTGTCCAACTCAGACTTGTGCTGACTGGCAGAGCAAGCATGTTGCATAGACGAGGCCATACTGGCCAGAGACAATTACTTTCAGAAAATAGCAAGCATGAGTGTCCCCAAACAACCTAAACATGGCAAGCCAGATCCTTCCCCTCACCAGCCATTCCTAAGGCTCCCGTTGCTCAGCATACCCTGCTCCCTGTGGGTTCCTCCCCAACAGCATAGAGTTGGCAAAACAGCCCAGATGCACCTCCCGTTGTATGGAGAATGTTAAGAACAGGAGTATCAATGGATCACCACTGTGCTCCAATGAACCCAGCTACCAGAACAGCCTCTTGGGTGTAATTACAGCCAAGCACAACTTAGAGTAGCCCTTAGACTGCTCTACATTATATCAGGGTAAAACAGTCCCAACCTAGCCTAAGGTTGAGTGGTGGTGGGGCCAATGGAGGTGGCGTAACAATTCTTCTCCAGAGATGTTGGGTGCAGCATTGGGATAGCTGAGGATCCCACCCCATGGAACCTAACTGTATGTCAATGTATTTTTTCTCTGCTCTTTTTTATTGCTGTAATTTGGCCTTTCTTAAAATTCAATTAAGCGTGTACCTACATCTAAATGAAAATGGTTTGGGTGGTGGGCATAGAGATCAGGAAGTGATAACATTTCCTGGATGGGAAATCTTCCTGACATCACATTGGAAGTATTTCTGAGCTGCTGCAGAAAGATTCTAAAGCAAACCAAAATCTAGTTTACATGAAGAAGTCATCATAAGAACATAAGAATGGCCATACTGGGTCAGACCAATGGTCTATCTAGCCCAGCATCCTTTCTTCCGACAGTGACCAATGCCAGGTGCCCCAGAGGGAATGAACAGAACAGGCAATCAAGTGATCCGTCCCCTGTCGGCCATTCCCAGCTTCTGGCAAACAGATGCAACCCCCTTATGTTGACATCCTTAGCTGTGTTTAAGAGTTCATTACATCAAATTAGCCTAAGACAATTATCTAGCAACTTCACCTGCATTGTGTCCACATGGGAGATTTGCACCAATTTAGTTCATTTGGTTTCCAGACCATTAAATTGGTACAACTTTTTTTGTAAACAGGCCTAAGAAGCAGGACAGAGGGGAGATCACAGTGCTACTAACAATCATTATTTTATCAGGAATCTCACCATAATTAGTGTTTTTTTAAATCCCCAATTTTTGGAGTCGTTATTGAATGAGAAACTGGCAGGGGCATTGTTCATGTGTTTTGTTGTTGGTTTTGTAAACAAAGAGTTTCTAGCCCTCACAGGTGCAAAGAAAAGCATGAAAATGTGACCTGAGTGCACCCTCAGAAACTAGAAGGTAAATAAAAAAACCCAAAAGTATTTTAATGTGATTGTTAAGCCAGTGTCATGATTTTGGGGGGCCTGACACTTTTTTTGAATGTCTGAGGTTGGTAATACTGAGCTTAAGAGTAAAAGGAAAGAGGAAATACTTGCTCAAAATTCAAATAAATCGCTACTTTGGCACAACATCTGGTACTGGCGTAAAGTGCAGTGTCTTGGAGGGATTCCATTTTTGGGTTGCCAGGGTTGACAAAACATGGAAATCTGTTGTATTTTAAAATCATGCCAATGCTTTCACTTGGTCCCTGTATTGTCCCTCCTTACATTTGCAGACTGAGCATCTGATTTACTGGGCACTCACAGCAGACTCACGTTGGTGAATTAGTTTTTCTGGCAAATTTCGTCACAGCTATTTTCAGATTCCACACTTGAGACTCTCTCAACTCCCTGTAATATGGGGCCTTTGTCTGTTATCGCCCCCTTGTGGCAGGAAGGGGTAATACACCAACCTGACTCACCCGCGTGCTATCACACTCAGTTCTGTGTTCTTCTAGTCCTTGTCATGACCCTCCAGCCAGGCCCTTAATAGTCTCTTCCCCCTTCAGGGTAATGGAGAGTTGGCAATCCCATGGCTCTGGTGGGATCTTCATAGCCAACGTTCTGCTGAGTTTAGAGCCTTCTTCTCCAGAGTCCTTGGCTGGCGTAGGTGGGGAACACAGGCCACCTGCTCCACTGGCTTCCAACTCAGGGCCGTTGTTTGGGCCAGCCGGAACCAGTCCTGCACAGTCCCTCACTGCTCCCTGAGCTACTTCCGACCTCTCCTTCTCTGTAGGCTTCCCCCGCCTCTCGCCCTGCTTTTTCCTCTTCAGACAGTTGGATTCTTTGGCAGCTTCTCCCCACTCTGCTGGAGGGCTCCTCTCTCTGCCATCCCTCTGGTAGATTCCTGTCTCCTCAGGAGCTCCCCCACTAACTGGGGTCCTTTGATCTTGCCCAGGTTCTTCCCTGCTACTTAACTGCTTCCAGTGACTCAGTGCTATCGACACCCAGGTGAACCCAAGCTGCCTCCTTCCCCCATGTAGCTGTCAGAGGTAGGCTGGGCCCTGACCCCTCTGATACACCCCTTATTTCAAAATTTAAATAGTCCCACCATTGACATCCATCACCAGAGTGTGGCTTTTCCACTCAAGGGAGTCTGGCTGCCCTGGGCTCAGGCCTAGTGTTGGTACATTACAATGCTACATTCATGGATTTAGCGCCACATACCCTACCACAGCTATAGACACACACTATGGTGATGGGGCCAGGTAGAAACCTGGCCAGAAAGAATCCTGCAGTCCTTACTTGGTATATACTCCTACTGATGTCAGTGACCTTAAGGGACTTGAGGATCAAGACTGTACCAAGTGGTGTCTATACCTTCCTCACACTGGTATTCCCCCTTCCCTCAGCTTTGGCAACAGGTTGCCTGGAAACTCCTGCGATTCCTACTCCTGCCTGGATAGACCGGGGGAGGTAACCTGGGCTATGTGCCACATCATACTGTCCCTGGCTACATGCAGGCTTCGACTAAAGATGTGAGTGCTATCCTCTGCTGGACCCTTAGGAATGATTTGCCCTAACACTTTGTGCTGTGATATCGGACTCTGAAAGCTGTGAACATTTATGCTTCAATAGTTCCATTAATAGGTATTAAATAATGTTCCTTTAAGCTACAGTAACTACTGCCCAGGGTTCAGTCTCATCTGTCTGGGTGTCTTGTCACAATGCCTAGAATTATAGACATTCCTGCCATACGCCCACCTATATCTGCAAAGTTGCACAATATTCAGATTTTCTGAATATTAGTTTTCATTCATTTGAACCGGAGGAGTTGAAATTAAAACAATTTTGCTGCCTCAAGTTTGAGATGTGCAAAGAGGGAGATATCAACTCTCCTCAACTCTTAGCTGGGGAGCTTTAAAATGAGATCCCTAGCGTAGATGGTCGGCAAAAGCACAAATCTGATACCTTTCCCCCTTCTGCCTCCTTTGCCCACCAAAAACATGACTAAAAACTCCCGTTGACAGGGCCCACTCTGGGAACAGAGGTAGGACATCTTTGGCAAGTCAAAAAACACAGGATGCTATAATCAAGAGTGTAGCTCACAATTTGAAATGAGCACACATACACACACTGACAGCTTCATTGTGCCCTCTCTAGCAAATGCTCATCATCTCCCAAGGAAATTGTTATTCTGAATTCGTTACAGTCTCCTGCTCGCTCATCTGAGGGAAGGCTATGATGCCTTCACACTGCCACTCTATGCAATTGTGTGTCTCTGTTGTGGGTATATATGCAGCCCTTTTTTCCGGTGTATTTGAGCCTCTCAGAATCTTCAGTGAATTTACCCTCACAATACCTCTCTGAGGGACGGAAGGGTTATCATCCACACTTTCCCAATGGGAAACTGAGGTGCAGACAGACTAGAGGCTTGTCTATGCAGGCCATTACCGTGGAGCAAGCCAGGGTGGGAATGCACAGCACACCAGCTTGCTGTGCAATGATGTCCCAGATGGCACTACTATCACCCAGAAGAAGTCCTGGAGTGTGCAAATCAAGCCAGGCACAAGGATTTGTAGTGCACTGTAGCAGTGCCATACAGGACCGTCGCTCCCTGGCTTGCTGTGTAGGGCTCATCTACGTGGGAAGTTATTCAGTGACTTGCCCAGTGTCTCAAAGGGAGTCTGTGTCACAGCAGGGAATCAATCCTCAGTCTCCCAAGTCCCAGGTTAGCCCATTAACCACTGGCCCATCCTGCCTCTCCTCCCCTTCCTTATATTATATCCCCCTCATGACTCTCCACTCTTTGGGCTGTAAGTTCCCAATCCTGACTGGGACTGCTGGGCCCTACTGCCAGACAACCAACCAACCAACCAACAGGGTAGAACTGTCACTGCAGCCAATCGAACATGCAGTTCAGCACGGATATTTTGACAGCTGCCATCTTGAATGACACAACAGGGGCTGAGCCAGGGAACTGCCAGAGCTAATGGCATGAGCAGCCAAGGATCCCTGGCTCAGGCCTGTAGCAACTCATCCCCTCAGTGGATTGGCACAGAGTGGGGACCTGGCACATGCACCCACCAGTGAGTTACAATATCTAGCAGTCCTTTATTAAAAGGACCTGATGACAAATAAAACAGATGTGCCAGTCACCATAAGAAATTTTGAGGTGTAATGAGAGTTAGCAGGCATGGGATGCTGTGAGACAGACAGATATCAGGTAGGCTGATGGGGGTGGGGGAATGAGCTTGTTTCTGCTCTCAGATACATGACTGCAAATCTAGAGTAGCTCTACTAACTGCAGTGGACAGACTGTGTATTTGCAGTGGTGATGACTAGAGCAGAATTTAGCCACATGGATCTTCTACAGAGAATTCTTTCCCAGGTGTCTGGTTGGTGATTCTTGCCCACATGCTCAGGATGTAACTGATTGCCATATTTGGGGTTGGTTAAGGGTTAAAATTCATTGCTGATGTAATAACCTGGTGTATGGATTTGTGTACAGGCCCAAAGTTTGGTCAAGAGGTCAGAGGCCTAGCAATAGCTAAGAAAACCTTGCTTTGTTAAGATATGCCTGGTCAGCAAAACGCCACATGTTGGGGGCAATAATTGTGTCTTATTCAAAGTTGCAAATAGAACAAAGAAGCCCTGTTTCTGTTGTGATAGTTTCTTCCGTAGGGAGATGTTCTTCCCATACATCCAACCTTGAGTTTATGAAAGGTTCAAGCATGTCAGTATAAGATATGGCCTCCTCCAACCTCCCTTTTCCAGGGACCAATGCCTGCCTTAAAACACAAACAAACAACTTGGAAGACATTTATTGCTATATACTTTCACTGTTACTTTGCTTTTACCCCTAGATATGTATCTGTTGGACAATCAAAGGAGCTACTTCATTCCTATGGACCCCAAATCAGAATTCAACACACAAATATACACACACACACACACACATACATATATACATATACATATACACACACACACACACACATATACATATACACACACACACACACACACATATACATATACATATACACACACACACATATACATATACACACACACACACACACATATACACACACACACTTTATACCAATACATTTATTAAAGTACTAATTAACTGTTAATTAAATGTTAATTTGTCAATGTGAGACCATGGGTGGAGACATTATGTAATCTTTGACCATTGGCTACTGTGCTATCATATTTTGCTGCTAGACCTATCTGGGGAAGTGAAACTGCCTACCCCGTCACTTTCCTCCGCCCATGGAAAATCCATATATTCCATTGTAATCAATTGATTGACAGCGTCTCTGAGCCTAATAAGCAAGGCGACACTCTGTCAGCGCTGTACATAATAAACTCCTGTGCTTGACCTCTACACGGTGTGGATTTATGTCCTTCAGTTGGGAAGGAATTTTCTCCCGGGTCAGATTGGCAGAGACCCTTTGTGGATTTTTTGTTTTCCTCTGCAGCCTTGGGCAGAGTCATTCGCAGATTTAAACTAGTATAAGTGGTGGATTCTCTGAAACTTGAAGACTTTAAATCATGATTTGAAGATTTCAGTAACTCAGCCAGAGATTATGTGTCTATTACAGGAGTGAGCGGTGAGGTTCTGTGGCCTGCGACATACAGGAGGTCAGACTAGATGATCATGACGGTCCCTTCTGGCCTTAGAGTGTATTAGGGCTGACAAAACCCATCATCTAAGGCGGCGCCAGGACACTGCAGTGGCATTTTTTAGTGCTTTACATGTGTGAGTGTGTCTCCAGGAGGACAGGGTCTGAGCACATGCAATGGACCTGCTCCAGCTCCTGTTGAAATCAGTGGACATTTTGGTTAAAATCTCTCTGAAGCTCAGTTACCTTCAGAAAAGTCCCTTAAAAAAAACCAAGAGCATTTGCACCCCCTGTGATGGTGTACTGTGGAACGCCGGTTACCCCCAGCCAATGTCAGCCTCCACATAAGTTTCTCAAGCTGCCACATGAGAATAGCTTTAGAATGTTATAGGCTATTCTGCCCAGCCAAGAGCACAGAATATGGTTTTCCTTCGGCACAGACTTGCTCATCACTTGCTTTGTACCTGATAAACAGGAATCTTGAAAACACATGGGGGAGGCACACCAGAGCTCAATAAAATTAGATGACATCCTCACTGCTCTGCAAAGGCCAAGACAAATTTCTCACTGAACTGTAGCAATAAAACAACATGAAAAAGGAGCTAAAGCAAAAGGCTATGATATGCTTGAATCACTTCAGCAGAAAACAAACGCTGTGCATAACAAGACAAATAAATAATTAGACAAGCAAAGGAGCACTGCCCCCTCACTCACTTCAAATCAAAGAAGCCATTTGCCACCTGTTCCACCCATTTGGAACCAGCACTGGGGAAAGTTTGGAAACCATCCTTGGAAAGAATAAAAAGGTTGCATCTAACACAGAACTGTGCTCACAACAGATACATATTCCAAGTTTAAACAGATACCCCAGTGGGACTAGTAACAAATCATATTACAGACCTGAAGAATGCTGTCCATTACAGAACCTGGCATCTTTTTGGCACTTGGCTCCATGCTAACTAGGGGTAAAATGTCATTCTCCCTCCCCCCCCCTCCGCCCGTACACTCAGCTGGTTCAAATGTAATTTCCATACAACATGTACTGTGCTTTGGGACTGACTTGTTTTAACCTTCACTCAACATGGTGCTTACTATGCAAATACTCTGCTAACAGATTGTACTTCCTAACAAAGGAAAGAGTCTGAAGTCACCATGAGAGGAAAGAGCTGTTTGATATTTGTGCCCTTGGACACCCAGTGTCAAAACCCATCTAGAAGCTCACAAACAGGCGAGAACTTGACAGAGAAAAATCTGGCTTGGCAATGTTGCCTGCAGCATTCTCAAAACGGGGAAGTGAAAACATATTCCCCACAAGGGGCAGACACTTAGTGGTGGGAAGAGGATCTTGTAAAAAGTAATACAATTTTCTCCACCTAAATTGCATTACCTTGTCTAAGTGTAAATCCAGAGACTGCGGCACCTTAGAATAAGATACAGATAAAAAAAGTTTCCAAAGACACATCCACTTAAAGTCATGGTTGAGAAAGACCAACTGTGAGACAGACTGCTATTTTTCGATAGGCACTGTCATTGCAACAGCTGCATAGCAAGGATATCGGGGAAGAGGAAGGAAATTGCCTTATAGCTAGGGCTCTACTGAACAATCGAGCTATACATCTTACGTCCTTATAGGCCCTCTATCACCATGGTTACCAAGCACCTTCCAACAGAGATGTTGACTCCTACCTCCAACTGGCCCATAGCATTAGCCCCACCACCATCCACTTCTTCCATTTCCAAACAAGCTCCTTTGTGCTTTTCCCTATGCTGCCCCTCAGACCGCCCCTTAAACAGCCACAAAACTAACTCATTATCCTCCTTAAAACACTTCTTTGACATGATGCCTGTGAAAGACTTGACAAGAGCTAGGTCGCTGATGAGCTGTGACCACTGCCCATCAGGCTAACCCCTATTGTCTCATGGTACTCCCCCTTAGGTCTATCTCTTGTCCTAGATTGTAGCTCTTTGAGGAAAAGAACTTTTTTGGCTTCTGTTTATACAGCGCCCAGCATATAGGGTCCTACTCCATAACTGGGGCTCATACATACTAAGATAGTACAAATAATGACAGGTATTTATCCTCAGAACTCCACTGTGAGTTAGACAACTGGTATCAGCCCCATTTTTCATGTGAAGCCCAGAGAAACAGAGTAACCTACCCGTGGTCACCTAAGAAGTCTGATTGTGTAGAGAATTGATCTTGGGTCTCCCAAATCCCAGATTAGAGTCCTAACCACTGGACTACAAGTGGACTACCAAGTAGTCCAGTAGTCCTCCCTTTCTACAAGACAAGCCTGACAAGTGTTAACTATGGAACAGGGCCCCTCTTTTTAACATGAGCATGAATACAACAGAAGTTTGGTTTGAAGGAAAGTGATGGTCATTAGATACTGGCTCTGGGTGCCCATTTAAAAGCCTGGGTAGCTATCTTCTGTTATGTGCCTATGGATTTTTGAGATGGTCAATAAGATGTGTGAGAGGCATAGAGAGGCTGGAGATACCTTAGAGAGGATAGTTGAAAGTGACAGGAAGACGAACTCAGAGCCAATTTACAGATATGCAAAGCTCATACCAACTCTGACTTTAAGCAAGGTCAGGAAGGCCCACAAACTCTGAGGAGCCTCTAATCGAGACAGAGACAAATGAAACAACCCTCCGAAGACATAACAAAATCAGCCAAACACCCCATGTATGTTTAAACCCACTTCTCCTGCCACAGAAACCCCTTTTCATTAAGGGAAAATTAAAAATTCTAGCAACGTGTGCCATTTCTTTAAAGGCCTTTTTAAAAAAGTTTTGTTTCATAAAATATCTGCAGCATTGCCATATAATCCTTCATTCTCACTGGTACCCAACCTGACTGTCACCACCCATCCAACCTTAACTTTGCCTTCTTGTTTGGCCCAGTTATAGAAACGTGCTGTGGTGTGTATCATATGGACAGATGATTTGTTCTATTGTTTATGAAATGTGCTGTAAAGTTTCCTAAAGGAATACTGACCAAGGGGACAGAAAGTCTACAAGTTCTGTCATAGTGTGGTATGCTGGTGGGACGGAAGACATTTTTATGAATGACCTGTTTGGCGTTAGAAGGGGTGTTGTTTATGGCATTAAGTCTATATAAGTAGATATAGGGCTTTCAACTTTGTGTATTTAAATATATTATGTAGCACTGCCATCTGGGAGTTATTCATTGTGAGTAGGATTTTAGTATATGCTACTGTTAACGCATTTTGGAAAGGCATCCCTTAAAGAGGAAATGGGATGTTATAATCTTCTAGGACATAGGAACCACAAAACTGGATCAGACCCAAGGTCCGTCTAGCCCAGTATCCTTTCTCTGGCAGTGGCAGCACCAGATGATTCAGAGGAAAGTATAAAAGCCCCTCTGTGGGCAGATGAGAAATAATCTGCCCCCACATGAATCTCATCCTGGTCTCTAACGGCTAGCGATTGGCTAAAATCCTGAAGCATGAGGCTCACTAGCCTTTCCAACATTTTTAACAATTTGCATATATTTTGGCCAATTTTAAGAGTCAAAATTAAGATGTAAAAATACGGGTGAAAAATCAAGTGGCGTAATTCACAAGTTGGAGTATACACACACACACACACACACACGCCTACGTATAGAGAGCCCTGTGCAGATACAAAATCTGTAGCTGCATCCGATCCCCCAACATGGTTGGTGGATATAAAGTGGAGATTTGCAGGGATCTCCATATATACACATACACAGCTACACACATCTATCAATATATATGTATATGGCAGGGAGAATTAGCTACATCATTTAACTGTTTATTTCCAGGCGTTCTAACATTTGGTGGGTTTTTTTAAATGTCTACAAGAATTTCTAAGACGTGTAATTCAGGAATGGGGAGGGATTTGTCAGCTGGAGTCCTTGTGGGCCGTAATGGGGCATCTGGAGCGGATACGAGTCAGCAGTGTGCCCTATTTCATGAGGAGGGTGGCGAAGCACTGGAATGGGTTTCCTAGGGAGGTGGTGGAATCTCCTTCCTCTGATGTTTCCTTGGGGAAGCTGGGCTGCCTCAGTACGGTGCACCAGCTCTTGCCGGTATGCAGTACCGGGGTGTACTGGCTTACTTTCACCTCCGCACCCGCCTCTCACACGCACGCTCCTTCTCAGTGGGTGTAAGCCCACTCTTCTTTCAGTTCTTACAAAAGGGGGCACCCACCTCTTGTGAGCACACACCCCCACCCTGGCTGATAGTTGTTTGGTAGGTCCTCAGTGACTCATCCCTCCAGCCAAGACACACATACTTTCCCCCCTTCTGGGGTATAAAGTCTCTAGTTCTTGCTTACTGCCCTTGTATGGGACCACATCACCAAGGCTTCCTCCTGGAGACACTGTCTTCTTTAACAATGTAACAGGTGCCCACTCAGTACCCTCGGTTGGTCGGCAGCCCTCCCTGGGCTCAGTCTTCAACCAGACCAGCAGGGCCCATCATGATACCCACTCCCGGTCTGGCTAGGTTCTGGGCTCAGCCTACCTGCACTGACCTGCCCATGGTCCTGCTGCTCGTCCCGCCCGCCAGCCAGGCACCCACTCCTCTTTCTTTGACCTCCAGGCAGCAACTGACTGGTCTGCCCCTGCTGCTTTCTTTTATGTGGCCCTTCTGACCACTGATTGGCCACTCCAACAGGCCCTCTCATTGGCTGCTTCCCTTGCCGCCACTCTAAGTTACCTGGAGTACTTCTCCTCTTGCTCTTTTCTGGGGCAGGGTGAATCATGGCCACAAGACCTCCAGCAGAGGACCTTCAGACCTAGTCCACCCCACCACAAACCCAAAGAGAGCGAGAGAGCACAATATGGATGGTGAACGCCTTCTTTCTGGACTCACTCTCTCTCTCACACACACACATATCAATCCTCCCACTGCCGCTGACTATCTTGTAACTTTCCTTGAAGCAAATAATCCAGGACTCACAGGCTCCTCTGAGAGTCATGTTAGTGATATTCCATTAGCCTGGAAAAGATGCTCTATTTATTGCAAAGTCAGTATCTGCCTCCCAAGAATTGAACTCCTACTCCCAGGTTCTGCAGAGAATGCCCACAGATCTCTCTGCAAACCGGCAGGCTGCAGACCTTATCTGGGATCCTCCACTTGCATGCAGGTGCTGTGGAGCTGCGGGTCCATTTTAAGCACACATACACACAGCTGCTTCTCTCGGATACACTTGATCCAAGTCAGAAGCTATTGTATGTTTCAGAATAATCAGAAACCCGTTCTGTGTGCAAAAAGAAAAGGAGGACTTGTTGCACCTTAGAGACTAACAAATTTATTTGAGCATAAGCTTTCGTGAGCTACAGCTCACTTCATCGGATGCATTTGGTGGAAAATACAGAGGGGAGATTTATATACACACACAGAGAACATGAAACAATGGGTTTTATCATACACACTGTAAAGAGAAAAGAAAAGGAGTACTTGTGGCACCTTAGAGACTAACAAATTTATTAGAGCATAAGATATTAGAGCACGGCTGCTACTCTGAAACTGTAAGGAGAGTGATCACTTAAGATGAGCCATCACCAGCAGCATGGGGGGGAAAGGAGAAAACCTAACATGGGCATAAATCTGCCCCAAGCTTGGGTCTATCTGCCCTTTCCCAAACCCTTCCTCTATCCACATCCTTTTCCTGATTCACCTTTTTCCTTTCCTTTCTTTGACTCTTCCTGGCTCACTGATATCTGGTATCATTTGCTAAACACCACTGAAGACTTTACAAAAAGCTGCTGGGCGCAACATGCAGTAATTATTCTCAGGGATTGCAACACTGATAGTAAAGGAAACAGCTATAAGAGAAGGGTAGGCAAAGTGTGCCAGTGAAATCAGGTCACTAGTGGGCTTTAGAGAATGTCCATCTTACAGAAAAGTTTCCAAGAAAACCTTTATACAGAAATACTGACTCCGAGCAATTTCTTCTTCTAATGACAACCAGAGTTCATTTGGCTTCCTTTTGTCTGCTTCTCTTTGTTCCCCCCATTCGTCCCTTCTGTGGAGCAGGGTCTCATGTCTGTGACCTTCTCTTTTTCAGCTAAACCTCCATAGGGAATGGGCCCTTGACCCACACCCAACATTGTAAATGCAAACTTGTCCTAAGACTTTTATAGCTACCAAAGCCTGAATGCATATCACCATCCATAGCATGTGGTAGGGGGATCGTGCACTGTACCCAAATCAGTTGATCAATCTCTCTACCAGGAGAGTAAAGATGCATTCTTTTGGTACATACTTCAACTTGCCTTTTCTATGGATGCTTTATATTTTGTGGTCTCATGCCCAAGCATATCTGTTACATGATGCACTGCAAATTACAGCCAGTATCATTTCAGCCACAACCAGCCCTGTGCACTTCCCAGAAAAGTTCAGATCTGTTTGCACTGACCTAAAACAATGTGTGTAAATTCTCTCCTTCTGAACTGTGAAACATTGGCTCATGCCCCTCTAGTCAAGAAATACAGCTGGGGACAAAATACTAAAAAATATCAAGGTACATCCTCAGCTGGGCCATGTCAGCATAGTTCCAGTAAAGTCAACGGCACTATGCCAGTTTACACCAGCTGAGGATTTGATTCTTCATTTCTTTTCAGACTGTTACTGGCTCATCACTTTGAATGGCAGCTATCCAATTCAAATTTGCTGAAGTTCATTGGAGGGAGTGAAAAATATAGTAGCTACTGCTGTTCTCTGAATGCCAATTAATATCTTTATTTCACTTGTTAATCTTTGCAAACATCAAAGAGAAATAATAGAAATCATTTAAAACTGAAACATGTTAACATTTAAAACCAATGACCAATTAGAGATTTGAAACCTACTGAATAGATCCACTATTCAAAATGCCATCCAGTCTTCTGATTATTCATTATGTGTGCTTTTTAATGACAAATACATCAAAGAAGAGCAAACCTGTTTTCTTCAGAAGATCATTGTTATTGTACTTAGCTGCTGCCAGTGCTAGGCAGGATAAACAACGGGATTCCAAATAGAGATGCCTAAAGTGAGGTTAGTGAGTTAGGCTTTTCTCCAGCTGCTTTCTTTTTGCACACCTTTCAACCAATATCTATTCAGTTGCCATGCAAAATGGCAAGTGTACCTAAACCTGTATTCAAATTTCACCCCTATTATAGTTGTGTTGACACTTCATCCTAGAAGATATATGCTGAGCTCCAGGTAGATCATTTGTAACCCTTATAATGATGATGGCAACAAATATAGCACAGTGCCCTCCAACTAACATGGAATGGATACTCAATTCTTCACTATTTTGCAATGAATAAATTGGTTGTCAGCATATGCGCAGCAGCAGTTTCCCCCCCAATTTAATGATCATACATCCATGGCTTAGCGTATCTCTGTGTACTATAATGATCAGGAAAGCCTGATTGAAAGATTTTAGAGTGGAATTCAAGTCAAAGTTTCAGCCACCATGGAAAGCATCTGCATGAATTGATTTCTGTGTTTGAGAGACACTGCAGCACTGTTTCACCTTGCATAGAGGTGACCTCCATTAAAACACAGTTGTATTTTTGAACAATATGATAGTGTCACAGCTTTATCTTAAGAGGCAAATTTTCACATAACCAGATGCAATAATCACATTTTCCCATGACAATTGGGTAACTATAATCAAATTACCTGTTTGGATGGGCAGTTATATTTTGGGCAATGCAGACATCCTTGTATGTACCCAAATGGTGGTTGTGCGTAAGAAGTGGGTACATGCACAAATGGTGACCTACTCCCCTTCTCCAGGACAACAGGTTTGTCTAAAGGAAGGCAGTGTGTGGTTGCCATTTCCATATGTATCCTACCTCATGAAGTACCTTAACCTGGTGGGTAAGAAGTAGCTGAGTGATGATGGGAAAGTGGATAGCCCAAAAGATCTGTGCCCACTTCCATGATGAACACCATGCTCTCAGGGCTTCAGCTTAAGCATTACATTTCCTGACACCTGATGGAGCAGAAGGCAGCAATTCAGTGGATTCTACACTCCACAGGTTGGCCCAGTTCTTTCAGTTCTACACAGCCACAAAGTGTTTCCAACAGGGCTGCTCAAAACCATTCCGCTTTTTTTTTTGTGCAGAATATTTGTTTTTTGAAAAAAACTAAAATTTTCACAGAAGGTGCCTGCTTTTTTCTAAAATTGGGTGGGGGTTCAAAACACCAAACATCCAAAAATTGAAAAAATATAATTCAAAAACCAAAATATTTACAATTTCCAAGCAAAATATGTCTTGGTTTTGGCTGGAAAAGTTAGTTTTCGCTTTTTCAACAGAAAGTAAAAAAATTTCACGGAAAATTGTGACACAAAAGAAATTGTTTTGTCATCATCAAAATTTTCAACAGGGATTTTTTCCCCAGTTCAGTCTAGCTTCTAATGTTTGTGGTTCCACTCGGGCCTAAAACAACAGCAGTCTGGTACCCTTTAGGAATGCCACTCAGATTTCAGTAAGCTTTAGTTCCTCCTTCCATAAATATAGAATTGGATTTCAAGTATTGTTTATCAAATCTAACAGCAATTTTGACTGTGCTTATAAAATAATAATTTTTAAAAAACCAATGCGCCATACTGCAATTTGCAAATTGCTTGGAGCCTAAGGTCATACACAGATACCACCAAAGTGGATTCATAATTATACGGCAATCCAGTGACAAGTCTTGCTCAAGATCAACTGTCTGTAATGGGTCACTCTCTTACCACTTCAGAAGTTATTTCTCCTCCCTTGGTATCCTGCTGTTAATTGATTTATCTCGTTAGACTGACCTAACACTTGGTAAAGCAACCCACATCCTTTCATGTATTTATACCTGCTCCTGTATCTTTTACTTCATACGTCTGATGAAGTGGGTTCTAGCCCATGAAAGCTTGCGCCCAAATAAATTTGTTAGTCTCTAAGGTGCCCTTTTTTATTTGCTCAAGATTATTCATCAAGGGTAAAGTTCATCCCTATGTAGAAGGCAGAGCTGTTTGAAATGTTGGGATTTTTTCCACATAAAAATTTCTGAAGACAATAACAATTTTAATGTTGTTCAATTTTTTTCCCACACACCCCGCCCCCCCGCCCCCGCCCCCTGCTGCATGATTCAATGGAAATGTATTGTTTCAGATTTCTAGGGTTTTTCCTCTTCCCTTTTTTATCTTTCCCCCCACAATTTGCACTGGAGAAAATTGCTTGCTTTTTACTTTACCTTGTCGTACTTTCCTAGTGGGAAAGGGATTTAAAGTCAGAGAGAAAGTGTATGTGTTTTTCCCCCACTTTTTTGCTTTTCTGCCTCTTCCATATTCTCTCCAGTGGGAAAATGGGGGGTGGGGAGTGCTGAGAAAAATGTTTTTTCCCCACTATTTAAAAAAATATTTTTGCCGCACATTTTTCATTTCAAACTTTTTTTAAGTCATCAAATCGATTTTTTTGCCAAAAAAACCCATTTTTTCTTAACCCCATTTTTCAACAAATAATTATGCTGGGGCCTGCCTCAGACTGCTTGTTTTATGGAAAATGTCAACCAAAATGGTTCAGCCATTTCTTAGAAAGAGTTTGGGGAAAATATATTGTTTTGCACATGTTAAAAAAAAGTCTGACAACCATTTTGTTAAAGCTCTGGTGGCCCCATGCTTTGGAGCCAGGACTTGAAATCTGGCAGAGGATAGTGTTTTGTCAGGGATGCAACTACTGCTGCCCCCATGAAAATCTGCCCCAAATTTGGCCAAGTTTTAAACCTTTGAAAAAACTCACAGTTTGCACATGCTTAGTAGATACTTTCTAGATTTTAGCAGCTAAAGTCTCCAAAGATTCCATCATCACTGAACATGCTCTATTTCCTCCCTGGGACCAGACTGTGCATGTGGCATCCCCACAGAGCGACTGAGCATGCTCCAGCCCAGGGCTAAAGGAGAAAAACCAGACCTTCCCTATAACAGCTGCTCTGGGGCATGATGGTCGTATTGGGATCCAGGAAGTGGGCGGGCAAAGCCCGTCCACTGCTAAAGGATCCCCCCCTAGCCTAAGAGGGGGGTCCACAGGACCTGGAAAGCCAAATAATTACGGGGGACAACTAATGAACAACAGGGATAGGAGTGTGGTCAAAGGGTCTGGGGCATGATGGTGCCAAGCATGAACTGAGAGCTGGGAGCCTGTCGCTCCTGTGCTCTCAATGACCACCTGCTGCTGCCCAGACAGCCTGGAGGATGAAGCCATCCAATTTGAATGAAGAGGAAAAGCACAACCAGGGGAGATTGGAACAAGGAACCTGGCAAGACTGGGACTGGGTGGGGGAAGAGAAATTGGGAATGGCTGGGCAAGAAGATTAGGACTGGGAGAGGAGGGGAAGATGGAACTGGTTGGGTGGAGAGGCTGAAACCGGGAGCCTGGGCAAGTGGGCTGGGAGGAGTGGCTAGGACCAGTTGGGCAGAAGACACACTGGTATCCAGGGAGGGCAGGATATAACAGGTTGGACAAGGAGATTAGGACTGGGCATTGGGGAGGAGGGGGGAGGATTTGGAGCCAGTTGGCTGGGGGATCAGGAACATGGAGATTAAATGAGGAGCTGGGGAGGAGAGGCGAAACTGGGAGGGCTAAACAAGGAGACTGGAACTGGGATGAGAATCCTGAATGGAGACTGAGACTTAGTAATCAAGGAGAACAGGACTGGGACAAAGAGCCCAGGTGGGGAAGAGATGGGACAGAGACAGGTTGAAGAGGCTGGGACAGAAGAGTTCAAGCTTAACCAGGAATGTGCCCACTTGAGAACATTCCCTTCCAAAGACTGAAATAGAACCCAAGATTCTTGACTTTTACTATTCCTCCCTCACTGGCAAACTATAGGTGTGATGTAGTGTGACAGGGTCGGGCCAGATGGCTACAGGAGAGTGATCCTACTGGGATCTGGGAAGTGCTAAAGGATCCACCCCCACCCCGAGCCTAAGAGGGATCCATAGGACCTGGACACCAAATGAGTACAGGGGACAACTAATGAAATAACAGGGACAGGAGTGTGGTCAAAGGGTCAAACGAAGGGAACCACATGGGGACACCGAGCAGAGAACCCCAGACAGCATCCACTGCTCCTCAAAGGCGTCAAGGGAGTCAGTGGATGCCGCCCAGAGGAACTCTGCCCGGATATGTGAATGGATGGAGGATCGAAAATAGGCTCCACAGTCACAGGAGACTCCACCAGCCAACCTCCTCACTCTTGTTTTATAGATGGCCATTTTAGCTAGGGCCAGGAGGAGGTTGACCAGGAGGTCCCGTGACTTTGTGGGGCCATGGATAGGGAGTGCATAAATAAGAAGGTGAGGGGAAAAGTGCAACCAAAAACGTAACAAAATATTCGTGAGGAGCCGGAATAGAGGCTGCAGCCTGGCACACTAAGTATATGTGTGCCAGGGTTTCCCTCAGGCCACAAAAGGGGCAGGTGTCTGGGACAGAGATAAACCATGCCAAATATATGCCTGTGCTCACAGCTCCATGAAGGAGCCACCAACTGATATCCCCGGCGGGCCTCGGGACCAAGGTGAATCATCTGGACCAGGAGGAGCACGTCATCAGTGTACGCTGACAGGACCAGCCGCAGCTCCAGCTCCCACAGCACCAACCCCGTCAACCTCCTGTGGAGAAGACAGAGGAAGGGCTTGATCACCAGAGTGTACAGCTGGCCCGAGAGGGGGCACCCTGCTGTACTCCTTGCCCAAAGCTGACCGGTTCAGTCAGGGTCCAGTTGAGCCTGACCAGACACTCTGTGGAGCCTGGAGAAAACTCACAAACTGGAGTCCGAAGCCAAACACTCACAGAGTGCTTAGGAGATACCCATGGTCCACCCTGTCGAATGCCTTCTCCTGATCCAAGGACAGGAGGACGAACGACAGATCATCCCTACACCTGAGTTCCAAAAGGTCCCGGACCAGATATAGGTTGTCGAAGATGCTGCGGCCCGGGACGGTGTAGGTTTGATCTGGGTGGACCTCGTCCACCAGCACAGACCCTAGCTGCAGTGAGATTGCTTTTGCCATGATTTTGTAGTCCGTGCTGAGGAGCGAGACGGGACGCCAATTTCGTAAATCACAGAGGTCCCCCTTCTTCGGCAATAAGGCGAACACGGCTCGCCTGCACGAAAGAGGGAGGACCCCGCTCCGCAAAGACTCGGCCCATAAGGTGACTAGGTCTGGGCCTAGGACGTCCCAGAACATGCGGTAGAACTCCACGGTCAGCCCGTCCATGCCCGGAGATTTATTGGTGGGCATGCAACGGAGGGCTTCCGAGAACTTGGCCAGAGTGAGAGCTGGTCTCGGTCGCCCACGCTGACCATAGGGAGCTCCTCCCAGAGCACTCTGCAAGCATTAGGATTGGTTGGATCTGGGGAGAAAAGGCTTGCGTAGAAGGCTTTCGCCCTCCCGCACATCTCAACTGGATCCGTAAGGTGGGGTGCCGCCTTCTGCCAGAAGGTAGGTGACATGTTTCTTGGCTCCCCTCCTTTTCTCCAGGGTAGAAGAAGTGGGAGCCGCGATCCATCTCCCGAAGGAGATGGATGCGGGATCGAACAAAGGCACCCCGGGCCCAATGGTCCTTGAGGGCCCGCAGCTCCTCCCGCTTCTCCCGGCACGCTCTGCAGAGGGGCGGATCCTCGGGACTGGCGGCCAGACACCTCTCCAGCTCTAAGACCTCCCGTTCCAACAGCTCTATCGCTGCATCCCTCCATTGGCTGGTGCCCCGGGTGTAATCATGGCAGAAAAGCCGGGCGCACACTTCCCCAGGTCCCACCACCACCGCGCCAAGGGAAAGGCATGCCGTTGCCCTCACCAGGCCAGCCAGAACCAGAAGGATGTCACAAAGCCCGCATCTTCCAACACGCTGTTGTTGAAATGCCAATAGGCCGGTCCCGGCCTCTCTTTGCAGAGGGAGGCCATCACAGTGGCTAAATGATGGTCAGAAAATAGGGCCGGCCGGATGCTGGAGGAGTGGGCTCGTGAAAGGTGGAAGCATGATAAATAAATGTGGTCCAACCGGGAGTGGCACGACTGATGGGCCTCCACCCGGACAAAGGTGAACGTGGAAATGTCATCTGGGTGGTGGTCGTGCCAGATGTCCACCAGGAGGTGATGTTCAACTATCTCCCAGAGGACGTCCGCAGCGGCTGGGCACTGCTCAGTCCCTGAGCAGTCCCGCTCCTCGAGGATGGTGTTAAAGTCCTCTCCCAGGACCAGGCACTTGTGAGAATCCAAGGTGCCGAGGAAGGCGAATGCCTGCTGATAGAATTGCAGCCGCTCCGGGTCCGATATCAGGGCACAGACGTTAATGAGGTTGATCACGAGCCCCTCCATACGGACCCGGAAGTGCAGCAGATGGCACGGCACAGCCTTGGAGACCCCCAGCACCTCGGGCCATAGGTCGGGGGAGAACAGGGTTGCCACTCCAGCCATACGAACTGTGAGATGGCTAAAGTAGACATCCCCCCAATCTAGCCGCCAGCTGTCTTCAGCGGTCAGATCTGTATGGGTCTCCTGCAGGAAAACCACAGAGTATCCCCCCTCCCGAAAGAGTGAGAGCACCTGGGACCTGCAGAGACCCATCCTACAGCCCCAGGTGTTCAATGTTGCAGTGAGAGGTGTTGATGGTGAGAGGTGCCATGAGGAGGGCTGGGGGGGTCCTCACCGGCAGGGACGCTCGCGGCTCCTGACAGGCCACGCAACAGTCCATGACTTACCCCGTAGGTGAGTAAGAAGTCACAGAAGAGGCGGACCCACTGGTAGGCCACAGTGCCCTGCTTCCTGGTCCTTTTACCCTCCCACATGAGGGCCCTCACGGCCCGGAGGATTTGATGAAAAACCCCCATCACTGGAGAGCAAGCTGTACCTTGTTGCAGGAGCCACGGACGTCTTCTAAAAACTCCCGCAACTCCTCTCGCAGCATATGAGGGGGTGGGGTTACGGTCTCCTGGTTATCCCCTGATGGGGCCCTTGGTGCAGTCCCGTGGCCCACCGAGACGGGCAGACAGGGTGCGGACCCCCGACGGGGTGCCTGATGGATTGGCGCTACTAGGCCCACCTCGAATCCTGGGGCACTAGGGGGCGGTGGAGGGAAGGTAGCAGCCCCGAGTGAGTCGGGACAGGTAAACACAAAGGCCGCTCCTTGGGGGTCATCTACTCGAAAAGGGAAGGAGACAGCCCCAGGAGCTGCAATAACATTGCGGGAGATGGAGGGGATAGGGACAGGGTCCTCCTGGGAAGGAGGTTGATTGCTCCTCACCAATGAGGGGTGCTCCTGGTGGCTCGGATCCCGACCGCGTGGCACTGGCCGTCGCCTCAACAAGCTCGGTGGCCGTCAGCAGGGTGCCATCTATGGCCGGGTTGATGGAGGAGTCCAGGGGCTCCTCGGAGGTGGGAGCGGAAGCAACGGTTAGGGGAAGGGAGCATAGGGAAAGGGGGGCTGGAGTGAGGCTGCCCAGATCGAGGCCCGCTGGCATAGGGTCGTCCTCCCCCTGGGTGACCGGGGGAAGACCTAGGGCCTCGATCTCCTCGTATATGGAGGGGAGATCGCTTTCTGCCACCCCGGGCTTCACCCCGCCGGCACCCGACACGACAGTCGCCTCAGGGCTCACAGGGGCTTCAGATGGCACCAGGGCAGGGGGGGCTCCCTCGGGGGCCTCAGAGGGGAGGGACTCCCGTGGAGGGGAGATACCGCCTTCCAGTGCTGCCACGTCTTCCCCAGCCGGCTCTGGTGGGTGGAGCACACCCGTGGGTAGAGCGGAAGGCTCGGCATCGGTGCCCCCCTTCCTGGTCTTGCGGGGGCCTCTGCATCAGATGGGAGGAGCGGAGCTCGAGCCTCCCGCTTGCCCCGCTTCCCCTGGACTAGGGCCCAGCCCTCCATGGCATCATCCGGGGGCTGGCTAGCAGGGGTTGTGTCAGGGGGCAGAGGCGATGGCTCAGGGACTCGAGGGGGTAATGGTGGGGCAGCACAAGGGAGGGAAGATTCCCTTTGGGGCGGGCCCTCTCCCATGCCCGGCGGTGTCCCTGCCGCAGCCTCCTCCACAGGCCCCGCCAGATTGCAAGCAGTGGGGGCGGGGCTCTCCCGCTCGTCTGGGCATAGTGGGGGAGATGCCCCTTGGGCCCAAGTGGGAGCAGTGGTGGACTGGGAAGGAGGAGGGGTGGCTTTGGGGGCCAGCCACCACAAGAGCACAGTTTGAAAGTTACTCAGTTCAAAAGGCCCCCTTCACAGTGGTCTGCAAAGTCTCTAGGTGCTCCCCCACTGGTAGATGATCCTCTTCTTCTCCTCCTCGGGGCTTCAGCAGCTCCAGGCAGCAGCAGCTCCAGGAACTCCAGGTGGTGGTCCAGGCAGGCAAAAAGGACCCCTCTCAGGTGATGGTGGTGGTGGTGGTGTTCACAGCAGCAATGGCTGGGGCTGGGGTCCCTCACTCCCCCCTTCTAGGGAGCAGGCCACCCCCAAAGGGCTGCAGTTGGAGCAGTAGCAGCACCCAAAGGTGGGGGGTCCAGCAGCCGGCCAGCAACCAGGTAGCAGAGAAGGGGGGTGGTGTCTGGCCCAGCCAGGGGAGCAGCTGGAGCAGCAGGGAGAGCCCAGGGCCTAGCAGCAGCAGTACCAGCAGCAGGAGCAGCTGCTCTCTCCCTCCTTCTCCCTCCAGGCCAGAGGGCTACAGGAGCATGATCCTGTTGGGATCTGGGAAGTGGGCAGGCGATGCCCGTCCACTGCTAAAGGATCCACCCCCAGCCTAAGAGAGGGATCCACAGGATCTGGACACCAAATAAATACGGGGGACAACTAATGAAATAACAGGGACAGGAGTGTGGTCAAAGGGAGAGCTAAGGTCCCTTTTCCCTGGGTAAGGGAACAGGGAAGGTTCCAGAACAATCAGGAACTTTCTGGAAACAATTAAGGCAGACAGGCTGATTAGAACACCTGCAGCCAATCAAGAAGCTGTTAGAATCAATGAAGGCAGGCTAACCTGGGTTTTAAAAAGGAGCTCACTTCAGTTTGTGGTGTGTGCGAGGAGTTGGGAGCAAGAGTGAGAAGGCGTACTACTGGAAGACTGAGGAGTACAAGCATTACCAGACACCAGGAGGAAGGTCCTGTGGTGAGGATAAAGAAGGGGTTGGGAGGAGGCCATGGGGAAGTAGCCCAGGGAGTTGTAGCTGTCGCACAGCTGTTACAGGAGCCACTGTAGACAGCTGCAATCCACAGGGCCCTGGGCTGGAAGCCAGAGTACAGGGTACAGACCATCCCCCCAACTCCCTACTTGATACCAGAGGAGTTGAACTGGACTGTGGGTTCCACTAGAGGGGAAGGTCTCTGGCCCGTTCCCCGATACACTAGGTGGATCAGCAGAGACTGTGGGGATTGTTCTTCTTCCTTTCCCCATGCTGGCCAGTGATGAGGCTAACTGAGTGAATGGCAGATTTGAGCCACGAAAGTGGCCAAACTGAGGGCTGCCGTGAACCTCTGAGGTGAGAAAATCCACCAATAAGCAGAGAGGAGGAACTTTGTCACAGTACATATAATGATACAGTCTTAAATTACATGATCACATTCTCTCCTCTCCACAGGACACCTGCCTCATTCAATGCACTGGCTGAGCCTGCTCTGAGGATGAATCAGTTGCATGGAAAGGAGGCTATTGTCTGTAGGGGCCTTGCCTCATTAGTTGGTGAAGCTGTAAGGGGTGTAGTGAATGAGTCGGGGGGCTGCAGGAAGAGAAGGTTTGAACTCATTGTCAAAGCAGATAAATGCTGACCTGGAAAATTGGATTCTATTCCTGCCTCTGCCACTGAGTTCCTATGTGATGCTGGGCAAGTCGCTGAGGACACACTTTTCATGGGTGGTCACAAAGTGTTTGTTTCTCATTTTCTGCATGCCCAACATGCCTCAGGGTCAGATTTGCAGAAGTGCTGAGCACTCAATAGGAACTGTACTCTGAATGTATGAAATCTATCGAATGGCAAGTTCTCTGAAAAACCAGGTCCTAGCATCTCAAATTTGGCTCTCAAAAGTAATGGAAATATTTATCCTTAATCTCTCTGTGCCTCAGCTCCCCATCCATACAATGTGCATAACCCCTCCCTATCACCTCAGTGGAGCACTGTGAAAATTAAATGTTCAGGAAGCACTCAGATACTATAACGATGAGCACCACAGAAAAGCTCACGAGGAAATTAATAATTCTGCCTTCAGAGATGGGTTTGAATAGGACATTCCAAGGGGTTGGCATAAACAACTGAAACACCTCTGGCTCCTAAAGGTTAAGTGAGAGTCAGTTGCAATTGAGCTCTAGAAATGGGCAAAGGTTTGGAGGGGTTTCAAAGCAGACAATTTGCAATTCTTTGAATGTAATAACTATTTATGTCTGAAGCTGTATACCTTGCACCACTGGACTGGTTAAGGCAAAGACGCAAGAGAGCCGGGTGAGCCATATGCCTGGGCACTGCCTGAACTGAAGTGGACCATTTAGATCACCTCCCAGAGGATTGTGTAGCAACAAGCAATTTGGCAGCTATCTGAAATACCAGTAAGGGTTTTTCCATAGAGTTAGCTGCAGGGATGATTTTTAAAACTATTGGTAAGTATTATATTTTTGCATTTTTTCCAGTCATAATTACATTTCCTTTGCACAGAACATTTCCCAAACATTCTGAAAATGCAAAATCTTTCTTTCCTTTTACATGCCTGAAAAACTATAAACATGCTTGGTTCCCTTGCTAATTCCCATGGCCTTCCTGTCAGTTAATTACTGTCACAGTTCCGTCGAGTGAAAAATGAATTTTGTCCAGTTTCCATCCTGAAAAACATATAAATAACAAATAGGAATCTCCATCATTCTTCCAGGGATGGGGCTGTGGACTTAACAAACACAGCATGTGAAACAAATCAATATTGTAATCATTAAAGCAACCAATCAAATGAAATGTTAGGACCAATCAATACCATATCTTCTACTGATGACAATTGTAAGACAGAAGCCCTTAACACTGTAAAGATACTTTTCTTCCCTCAATGTGAGAGGGACCTTGATAGCGTGTTCTGTATTTAATGTTGGCTGGATTTTAAAAAGACAACAGATTAAGGGAGCTATTTCTTATGATGTCTCTTGTGTTTGAAGTAAAGATTTTCCCTCCGCCTAGAGCCATTCTCTGTATTTTGTGTAGTAATCCCTTCTTGTGCTGCAGCCCAAGCAGTGGAATCAGGATGGACAATCCTGCTGCTCTTTGTTTTTGCACACTGGGGAATATCACAAACATTTCACGGTCGAACTGCAGTCTCCAAAACTAAGCATTTGATTGGCCACATGCACTCTTTTGGCACCGTCCAACAATGGTTCCATTGTCCAGTTATGTAAATCACAGATGTTCCCTCTCTAAGGCTAGCTCAATAAGCGTACGCCATGAGAGGAGCATGGACAATGTAATTTACATGAATGTTGTGCGTGAATTGGCCGTGTGGACTCTTCTGGCATGCAGTAGTCATGTAAACTACATTGACAAGCACAAGGGAACTCTTAGTGCACACCAGCAGGAGCCACCAGGCCAGTTAGTGTACAACATGCTAGCGCACACTAGTATTGAATCCTCTCTCTCTGGAGCAGACTAACGCGCCATGTAGACAATCCCAAAGTGATTTGCCCAAAGACACCCATGAAATCTGTGTCTGAGATCAGAATTGATCCCAGCTCTCAGTGCCCTATCATCCAGACCTTCCTTTCTACCCCGACACATGATCAGTCTCAGACTCCTTACTCTCCTCTCCATGAAAAAAGGTTTTAAGAGTGAAATGTAATATTCAAAAGAGAAGATGTTGATATTTTAGACCACAAGCCAGCAGCCTGCAAACCCTTTATCCCAGGGAGAGGGTCTCCCGGACCACAGTGGGACTCTCACATGGATAAAGGTGAGCATGTGTGATTTTGCAGCATTGGGTCCTACACCCAGCCCTCTTTTATGTTTGGAAAGTTCAAGCTCCTAGCATCCTGGGGGTGCTACCACAATAATATAATAGATGATGGCCATTACTATTATTTCACATTTAAAAACACAGAGAGAAAAACGTAGGCAGGAAACTCGCTGCTGAGAACATTTTGACTTCCTATTTACTTATTTCTTCAGAGTTTAAAAATATGCCTCGAGATGCCCATCCAGTCCTTTGCGCCTAGGCCATAAATTACAAATGACATCATACAGGGCCACCCTTTACAAGTGTACTAAGAGCTTTGGAATGAAAAGTGAACCATAGACTTTGCAGAGGGAAGAGACCATTAGGACTTATTTCTTATTACGAGGTTTTTGTTTCCTTTGGAAAGGAGTGATTTCTCTGATACATAGATTTTAAAGTCAGAAGAAACTACTATGATCTAGTCTGGCCCCCCTGTATAACATAGGCCAAAGACCCTCACTCAAGATTCCTGCATTAACTGAAATGCATTTTGCAAGGCACACTCATTCGGAGTCAATGGGGCTCCAGGTGTGTGCAGCAGTCTGCCCAGTTCCTATCAGTTGCAGAATTGGAGCCTAAGTGTCTAAACTGCCAAATTCTGCAGTCCTTACTCACTTGGTTCTCAGACAACCATCCCACTGGCTCCAGCAGAAGAGATGCCTGGGAAAGGACTCCATGAGGACTGCGGGGATCTGGCCCTTGATTTGGGATCTGCAACAGACAACATTGATTTATTTTTTTAAAAAGCATTTTCTGTTTGTCTTTAAAACAGGAAGTCCAGGGCTCTCCTGCTCCAGCCGCTCAACACTGTACAAAAGCCCCTTTTGCCAAGAAGGTCCTTTCATGTTTCTGCTGTGCACGTTTTACACAGAGATTTCTGACACAAATATGACAGCACAGCACTTTATTTGTGAGGGTTTGGGTTTTTTCTCTCAGTTTTAACTCTCCATTCCACCAAGCAAAGTTTAACAGAATTCATTTCTCTCAGTAGAATCCTCAGGGGAAGGCACTGTCTGTTAGCTTCCTTTAGTTATTTATTGCCTGTCTCCCACATACTGCATACACTAAAAGATTTACTATTAGCACTGAAAAATTAATCCTATTGCTGTGAGGAACATGGAATGCTACAAAAGCAGCAACAAGTTGGGCCATATGAAGAGACCAAGTTCACCTGCACCTTCCATGATGCGAGAATCCAGTGCAACACATTCCAAGGTTCTTGGTCTGTTCTAAATCCAAAAACTCACCTCAGAAGTGTCTGCAGGTAGCTTTCAGTTCTGATACCCTGTGACAAGGGCCTAGTCAGCACCCAGGTGGGAGACCTCCGTGGAAAACCCAGGAGCTGGAGTTGGTGGCTCAGCTCACCAGATGACATTCTTCCCTCAGCATCAGTACTGTGTGGATACCCCAATATAGTGCTAAGGCATTTTTCTTTCAGGTGAGATATAAAACCAAAATCCCTGACCATTTGTGGTCTTGAGAGATCCCACAGCTCTTTTCATGTGACTAGGACCATTAAACTAGAGTCCAGGCTAAATTCCATTCTGCTGGCATAAAGCAGTCCAAACACCAATCACATCCTCCCACCCACTGTCAACGGCACCTATTATTTTACAGACAGATTCTTTTGAAATATAAAGTGCTAGTATGAGGCACAAAAGCTGTCAAGCGATTTTTATGCTGCACTGCAATATGCAGCATATACAAGCAGCAGCCCATTCAAGGGCAGCTGTGACTGACACCTGGAGTATGGTCCTGGCAGTCTCTCTGAGTGACAACACAAACACTTTGTGAATGGCAAAGACCTCCATGTATCTGGGAAAAGGATTTTAAGCACAAAGGGACAGATTCCATCCTGCTCTGCCCCGTGTGGCATCCGTTACACCAGTACCAACTGGGTACAAAATGATGCTGATTCCAAATCAATATTTTTCTGAAATTTCTGTTGCATGAAACGTTTCAATAATTTGACTTTTTGTCCCACTTCACAGAATCATAAAATGTAGGACTGGAAGGACCATGAGAGGTTCTCTCGTCCAGCCCTCTGCGCTGAGGCATGACCACATAGACCTGGACCATCCCGACGGGGGGTTTTCTAACCCGTTCTTAAAAAACTCCAATGATTCCATAGCCTCCCTTGGAAGCCTGTTCCAGAGCTTCACTATCTTTATAGTTAGAAAGTTTTTCCTAATATCTAACTTACATCTTCCTTGCTGCATGTTAAGCCCATGTCTTCCTGTCCTACCATTAGTGGGCATGGAGAACAACATCCCTAACATAGCTGAAGCCTTATCAGGTCCCCCCTCGCTCTTCTTTTCTTAAAAGTAAACATGCACAGTTTTTTAAACCTTTCCTCAGAGGTCAGCTTTTCTAAACCTTTTCTCATTTTTGTTGCTCTCCTCTAGACTCTCTCCAATTTATCCACCTCTTTCTTAGAGTGTGGCACCTAAAACTAGACACAGTACTGCAGCAGAGGTCTCATCAGTGCCAAGCAGAGTGGGACAACTACCTCCCATGTCTTACATATGGACATTCCTATTAATACACATCAGAATGATATTAGCCTTTTTTTATAACTGCATCACATTATTGATGCATATTCAGTTCACAATCCATAAGAACCCCGAGATCCTTTTTAGCCAGCAGTACTACCACTTAGCTGGTCATTCCTCATGTTGTAATTGTACATTTGATTTTTCCTTCCTAAGTGAAGTACTTTGCTGTCGTCTTTATTGAATTTCATCTTGTTGATTTCAGATCAATTTGTCAAGGTCATTTCAATTCTAATCCTGTCCTTCAAAGTGCTTTCAACCCCTCCCAGTTTGGTGTCATCCACAAATGTTATAAGCAAACTCCCCATTCCATTACCCAAGTCACTAATGAAAATATTGACTGGTACTGGACCCAAAACTGACCCCTGCAGGACTCTACTAGATATGTCAATGAACCAGTGATAACTATTCTCTGAGTTTGGTTTTTGAACCAGTTGTGTACCTTATTTATAGTAATTTCATCTCCACCACCTTTCCCTAGTTTCCTTTTGAGAATGCCACGTGGGATTGTGTCAAAAGCCTTCCTAAAGTCAAGATACATCATGTGTGCTGCTTCCCTGCTATCCACTAGGCTAGTAACCCTGTCCAAGAAGGAAATTAGATTGGTCTGGCATGATTTGTTCTTGACTAATCCATGTCGGCTCTTACTTATCATCCTATCATCTTCTAGGTGTTTACAAATTGATTCTTTAATAATTTGTTCCTGTATCTTTCCAGGAGTTGAAGTTAGGCACGATGAATTCCCTGTGGGACAGAAATTGAGTTTTTCAGTCAACTGTAGAGTCAACTGAGAAAGAAAAGTCCCCCAGCACAGACATTGCCTAAGGACTCCCATGATGCATCATGGGAAATGTAGACCAGTCAGGGAGCAGGGCATGTGTAGAAAACAGAGACATAAACAGCCCAAAACCACAACTCAGATGAGGCACCACAGCAGCTCAGGTGGACTGAGAACAATGTTGACTCAACCCAAAATGAAGTAGTGTTTTGATTTTCTCCAATTGTCCCAAATTCTCAATGAGGCTGAAGCCAGAGATGGGCCCAAACCCAAAATTCAGAACTAGGTCCGGCTGTGGATTTTAAGCCACCTTCTCCTCCCCAGTCCCCACAGCTTGGGGGCATTCAGCTTCAGTTTTACAGTTCAGCCTCATTTCTAGGGAAAATAGTTGCATCAGGAACAACTGCTGCCATCTAAATGCCAAGAGCCATCCGGCAGCAAAAAAACTGGTTTAAAGATAATGAAAGGGTTTGGCACCACAATTCTCCACCCTCACGCCCTTCAAGGCAGCAATTCGCAGAATGAATTATGGACGGAAATGATTTCAGAGCAAACTCAGCTAGCACAAACAAAATAATAGCCTTGCTCCTGAAATTTTGCCTCCAGCTCCCGGAGAGTACCAAGCAATGCAGGAAGCACATGAAAGGACAAGCAGTGGCAAGGAAATGTTACCTCACTATGCCCATTTTTGTTCAGAGTCCATTTGCGTTTTGGACATTGGTTCAGGGTAGTTGTGACTGCATCTGGAAATGGCTGCCTTTAATAATGGCCTACATTTACAGAAATAAGAATCTCACATGACTCTGCTGTTTGCTCACTAGCAAATTCCAGACTTGATCCAAAAGACATTGACATCAATAAGCGTCTTTCAGGTGACTTGAGTGGGCTTCAGATCAGGTCTCTGTTACCTAGGAGACAATCTTTACTATTCCACCTAGTTGAGAGAGCTGTGAATTTTTACTGCACCCATTACTAGAGTTCAGTCATGACCCTTGAGGTAAATGAAGAGTCTCTCTCCTTAAGGGCTTGATTGTACACCACTGAAATTAATGGAAGTTTTGGCATTGACTTTGACGGGAGTAGGAGCAGGCTCTACAATGGGAGAGGCTCACATATGGATCCCACTGAGGTCAATGGGTCAAGTTCAGCACCTGGCATAAGGAGGTGCATGCAACTCCATCAGAATCAGCGGAATGCATTCGTTGACATCAAGGCTGAATGTGGCCAAGTGGAGTCCCATCCATGCAACCCAGGGCACTATTTCCTGTTAAACTTTGGTTTGGAATCGCCACCATTTCTTCAGCTCAGAATTCCCATCCAAAGTTGGTGATTCACCACTAGGTGCTCATGTGTATTTTGAGTCTGTATTTCTCTGCTTCACAGGCTTCTGTCACCCTGTAACGCAGATCTAGACATCTAGCACCAGACATCCATTGATAGGTTTTCTAGGTGGGTTACTAGAATCAAAAAAGTAGTATCGCTAGTCTGTGCAACTTTGAAGGCACCATTAAAGCAATATTTTTGATATTACCAAGGTCTAATGCTGTTTTGAATTTGCAGTTATGGAGTTCATTTTAAAGCACTTGATTGTACTTTGAGAAGAAATAGTCTTTCAGTACAAGTCATTTTCTCAAGTACACTCAAAGAAAGGATAGTCTATGGCTCAGTAAATACAACAGTCTGAAAATTATGAGCTATCAGCCTAAGCTGAATTGACTTACTGATATTACCTGCAATGAATGAGTTTGAGATAGTCTCTCATAAATAGAAGGCTACAGAGCCTACAATTTTATGGACGTCTTGTGCTTATCAATATATATGAGAAATGATGCTGTCAGGTTTTCGAGGGGATACTATGTGAACCACACCACTGTCAATTTAATTTTTTATGATTAAATATTTGGTGCTGTTAAAGGTTATTTAACATTTAATATAGCTGCTCTTCTACATAGCTGATAACTGTCATCTTTACATAATACTGTAGCTGAAAATGGATGGGGAAGGCATATTTTTAAGATGATCCCTATTTTTTTTATCCAATTTACTCTTAGATTTGTTCCAGTAATAGGATAATATGAGGTGGGTTTAAAAGGATTTCAATATTCAGATATTCTGAGGCCATTGTACTTTCTTCCATAGTGGAAAATCTCTCCAAGTCTGTATCGTGAGACTCTTCTGAGCTCAGATTCCAATCAGGCTTTCTCTCATTAAAGGGACACTATCAAATGAAATATCACATTTCTGGCTGACCACTTTTTGTTTTTACCTACTATTATTAAAACACCCAAAGGGCTATAAATGTAAGATTAAAAGACAAAACTATTTCTCTCTATTTTGTAGGATGTTAACTTTGTGCACGGGAGAGACTTTGGCGATGAACAACTATTTCCTTCATGTGATCAGACACCCCCTATACTACAAACATAAAATGAAATAAAATTCTGCCTTCACTTGGGCAGATCCAATTACAGGATCTAGCTCTTACATAGGGCTATTTACGTATGGAAAGTTAAACATATGCACAGGCGTTTGCAGGATGGTGCCCACTTTTGGCGTGGCTCTTCCATGGGAGACAAAAATGTTTACCGAACTAGGCAGATTGGCCTTTTTAAAATCACCAAAATTGTCAGGTAGCCTCAGGGACAGCTGTAATACCTTGTTCTGTTTTTCTTTTTTTTTTCTTTTTTTAATTGGCAAGTGCTCAAGGTTGGTGTGTCCCTTTAAGTAGAGTCCAAAATCATTCTGGTCTTTCTAGTATTCATCCATCACGAAGAAAAAGTTCTTTAAGATAAATACATGGAAGGGATTCATTTTGCAATAAATTAAAAAAACACCTGTAGAGTCTTATGGAATCAATTCAGTTTAGATGCTGCCCCAAATGCTCGGTCTGTGCAGCTCAATCCATTCACAGAATCTGGGCCTTGGTTTTGCATTCAGTAGTACTCGCTATGGTATATTTACTAAGAAACCTTTTTATCATCTTTCAGTGACTGAATTATTTTCTTGGGCAATAAAACTCTTTATGTGCATTTTCCCTAGTAAAGTGCGGGTATAAAAACATTAGTCCTCCCAATCCCCAAAAGACATGATTTGATTTTGTCACAATCTACGATCTGTTGTGTCATGAATTTACCGTCCTGTGTCCTGAAGTTAGTGTACCACAAGTTAGCTCCCAGAGTTTGCCCTGGTTTAGTGCTCAGAACACCTATATAAATGATAATTTCTGGAGCTGTCACATCTTTCCTGTAACAGTGCTTACATACTAAGGTGACGGTGCTTCAGAAATGCAGACCGAGGAGAGTCCGGAATACCACTTGCTAGGAACTATACCTTTGCAGTGACCAAAAAATATACTTGTGACCCTTGTGGTAGGTAAAGGTATGGATGTCCAAACACATAGTCCCTGACTTTGTGCAGGTATTTTTTCCTGTGCAAAGTGTGCCTGAAATGCTACTCTTTTAATTTGGTGGTATTTTAGACATACTTTGCACTGAACAACAGTATACACGGCCATCTATGACTCAGGAGAATCCTAGCATTTCAGTATTCCACTAGATCTTTAGAAAAATACCATGCCAAGGTTAATAACTGGCAACTTCTGCAAGGGCAGAAGGGACCCCCTCTTCCCTGGAGAGGGAGGGGATCCCAACAGAATCCCAACCCATTACTTACTCCAGCAGCTGGGATGCATGTGTTTGGATGGGTGGGCCCAGGACACTGCACTCTCCTCCTGCCACATGCAGAGGCCTCTGCTCTGGTTGGAGAGGCCACCCAAAGCAGTGGGTCTTGGCATTAACACCCCATTGAGCAACTGAGACAGTTCACCCCTCTCAGAGCTGCTGCTTCAGTCTCTCTGCAGACGACACTGCACTGGTTTCACTCAGGTCATGGTTCCAGACTTCACTCCGCCACAGTGAGGTCTAGACACTTATTTTATTTTTTAAATGAAAGCTGAGATTGTGCTGTAATCACAGAAGCTGGGGGCCTAGGCATGAAGTGCTTAGACCTTCCTCCAGGCCTAGCTGGAGAGTTAACACTGATAGGACTGCTTCCAGTTCAATGCATGTCAAAAGGAATAACAAGGTAAGGGGACCACCATTTAAACTACTTAGAATTAGACGTGACCCTGTGCTGCAAGGTTAGCTCCAGACCTGAACTTCCCCAGAGTCTGGATATGTTTGGATCAGGGATTCTAGTGGGAGGCATCCTTTTCCAAGGTAGCTTTATTAGGAAAGTGCAGGCTGATTTCTGATGCTGTACAGCCTAACAAACTTACATCTTAGTAGAAACAGATTTTTCCAGGTATTCAAATTACATTTACATAATGCCAATGAAATACACTCCCTTATGTCAGGCCAAACATATAAAATAAATAGGGCAGAAATACAGAGTTCTTTCTGTATAAAACACCCTGAGAAATTTTTGATGAAAATTCCTGAGTACTTTAAAGGTCTCTTCTATCTCTCTGCAGCAAAGGCTTGAAGAGCAGCAAATTATGACCCAGTAATTACGATGATGAATGTTGAGGCAGTCCATTATATTAGATACAGTGCTGGTGCAAGAACCAGCACTACCGATCGCATACTTCACTAAGCAGGACACTCAAGATTATAATAGGCAATATAGATTTACAACATTAGGTTAAAGCAGGATAATTCTTCTTCTTTTCCATTTTCTTTCCCATGGACCTGCTTCTGCTTTACATTTCTGTGCTTGTTTCCAAGGCATAATCTGTATTTCAGGCAGACAGGAACTCGACCTGCTATTCCACTCACTCTGGTGCAAATCAAATGTAACTCCATGGAAATCAACAGGCATGGAAACCAGTGTAAAAATGGGGCATGAGTGATGAATTTGCCTTGCTGTCTGCTGCTAATTAGAGGTGGTGATGTGCTTGATTCTGTCTCCAACAAACAGCAAGGAGGACAGATTGATTAAACTATGGAGATGCCTATTCTGTGTCAGTGTAGGAATGTAGTCGAAAGGCCTGTCTCAGTACAATGCAAACAACAAGCTTGCTGTTATAAAAGTGAGCTCCTTGGTTTTAATTCTATTAATTACTTCATCATTTGGGCGAGACTGAGAAAAGGTGAATGTTTTTCAGGTACACGCTGGTTGAATACTGTCCTATAACAGGTTTCGGGGGGGGGGGGGGAGGTAACTGTGTTAGTCTGTATCAGCAAAAACAAGGAGTCCTTGTGACACTTTAGAGACTAATAAATTTATTTGGGCATAAGCTTTCATGGGCTATAACCCACTTCATCAGATGCATGGAGTGAAAAATACAGTTGGCAGGTATAAATATACAGCACATGAAAAGAGGGGAGTTGCCTTACCAAGTTGGGGAGGAGGGGAGCAGTGCTAACAAGGCCAATTCAATCAATGTGGATGTGGCCCATTCCCAACAGTTGACAAGAAGGTGTGAGTATCAACAGAGGGAAAATTACTTTTTGTAGTGTGATACAGCATAACCAGAAGGCAGCAGGAGAGTGATATAGGAGAGATATGTAAACCCCAGGATGAGGAGAAGCCTTATTCCCTGTAGAGGGAAGAAAGGTTGCTTTAGATTAATTAAAAGCACCTGAAGCCAATTAGAGCACCTGAAGCCAGTCACCTGATAAAAATCCCCTGCTTCAATCAGCCAGGAAAAGGAGTTGGAGCAGAGTGGTTTGGTGTTGGAGCAGAGAGCAGTTTGAAGGAGTTGAAGCAGAGGAGAGTTTGGAGAAGTGCCATGGCTGGCTAGAAGACCATGACCCTAGGCAAAGAGACACCCGGCTTGTGCAGAGAAAGAGGGCAGGAAGCCCCACAAGCTGAAGAGCAGGAGAGGGAAGTAGCCAGGGAAGGAAGCACTAGTTCAAGTGGTTTGCCACTATCCCTGGAGCAGAGGGCGGGCCCAGGGGACTCCCTCTCCATTACCCTTCTCTGGATTACTAGTTGGACAGTAGATACCCTAGTTCAGGGGCAGGAAACTGCACCCTGAACCCCACCCCCACCCCCCCACAAGAAGAGGAAGCGTGGGACCCATCATAATCGTGCTGGCAATTTGCTACAGTAGTGACCCAGCCACTCCTAGTCTTTATTCAGGCCTAATTTGATGGTGTCAAGTTTGCAAATTAATTCCAGTTCTGCAATTTCTCATTGGAATCTGTTTCTGAAGGTTTTTTTGATGAAGAATGGCCACTTTTAAGTCTGTTATTGAGCATCCAGGGAGACTGAAGTGCTCTCCTATTGGTTTTTTAATGTTACAATTTTTGATGTCTGATTTGTGTGCATTTATTCTTTTGCGTAGAGACTGTCCGATTTAGCTAATATACATGGCAGAGGGGCATTGCTGGCAGTACCCAACTTGAGAACCCCTGGGCCTGATTTTCAGAGGTGCTGAGCATCCAGTATTCCCATGCAACTTCACCTGGAGCTGTAGGCAATCAGCATCTTTGAATGTCAGTCCCTGGGAGCAGGAGCTGCAGCAGGGGAGATTTAGGTTAGATATTGGGACACACTTTCTAACTCTAAGGAGAGTTAAGCACTGGCATAAGCTTCCAAGGGAAGTTGGGGAATCCCCATCACTGGAGGTTTTTAAAAACAGTTTGGACAAACACCTGACAGGGATGGTCTAGATTTACATGGTCTTGACAGAGAGCAGGGGGCTGGACTTGATAGCCTCTCAAGGTCCCTTCCAGCCCTGCCTTTCTATGATTCTATGATTTCAAGCAGTGTTGAGCAAGCCCAACTTCAAATGAAGTCACTGGGGGCTGCAGATGACTCAACATATTAGAACACTAGGTCCCAGGGTACCTCAAGCTTGACACCCAAAATTAAAGCACAGTTTGGAAAAATTTGGCCTTCTACTTTGGAGGCACTGCCTTTGAGTGTCAAAACACTTACCCATAGCCCAGCTGGTCAGACTGCAGCATTCAAGCCAAGAGGTGGAGATATCATGTACAAGTCTCACTGTCTGAGCCACAGAGGCGGGGATCCGATGCAGCAGTGGAACCAGAAATGCAGCAAGTACTTAGGGCAAAGTGTCTCCCTGTGCAGAGGAGCAGCACAAGGTTCATGCCATAGACCTGACCCTCTGCACAGGAGAGAATGTCACCCTCAGTGAATGGCTGTGGCAGTCCTGGAGTACAGAGGCTGATGTGAAGCTGGAAGATGATGTAATCTCTTCTTTATTGTGCATGCCTCCCGGTGACTTCAGTTGCAGAGCACCAGACCCGATGAAGGGATTAGCGCCATCTCACCCTCCTAGAGGTGTCCAGGAATGGAAAAAGACTTGAAAGGTGCTGTCGCTAATGCATCACTCCTTACAGCTCACATGGTGGAGGTCTGCGGCTTCCTGCACTTTGGCCAGGAAGCATTGTGTCTGTGCGTGTCATGTCCATGAAGCTGTTAGAGAGAGGCATGGAATGCGATGTTGGGGATCACTGACAGGCCAGCCGCACCATGGTCGTTTAGAGGATAAGTGCAGCAAAGACTGTTTTTCCCGGCTGGAGCCCGCAACGCCGTATGAAGTGCAATGTGATACTTCACTGGCTTTCTCACATGAGATGAATTTTTAAAGCTGACCAATTACAGGAAATGTTTACGGTGTATCTTGGCTGCAGCTCATATTAAACATTTATCAGCATCTCACTGCACAGGAAAGTGAAGTCATCAGACTGTTATCGGATGGGATGGGTCAGCCCAGCACACTCCTAAAGAAGAGAGTGAAAGGCCCACTTGGGGACTGAGTACTGGGCATCGCAGCAACACCAACATAAAAGTGCTGGAGCCTTCAGGCCCAAGCAGGCGGGACTCCCTAGCAGCTGGGATGCTACTGCTACTCTCCTTCTAACCGGCACTAGGCCCAGGGGATCTTCACAATGTGCAGACCCAGCAGCCATGCCCTTGGCCTGAGCTGGGTAGGGGGCTCTGTAGAACGGGGCTGGTGGAGTGTCTCCACTCAGCTCTATATCCTCCTGCTCAGCCCTATATCCTTTTGGCAGCCAAGATGTATCTTTTCAGCTGTGTTAGTGTATTAGGCACCACAGGGGCAACCCAGAGTTAGGCCCTAATGATACAATCTCCTGATTTCCCAATGACAGAGGTGCCAAGGGCTTGATTTTTAAGGTGCTGAGCACCTGCAGCCGCCACTGACTTCCACAGGAACTGAGGGTGCTCAGCACTTCTGAAAATTGGCTCCTAAAAGACCAGCGTGCAATCTGAGTAATCCCCCTGACTAGGGGACAGACAGGGCAGTTCAAGGTAAAAAGGAAGTAGATAAATTTGTCCCTGGAAAACTGGCTGTAAATTACTCATCCAATATGTGAGACTACTGGATAATGTTGCAATTGTATATCATTTACCGTCTGGAAAAGGTCATGCAGAGAAGAGACTGGGCTCTGAAACAGAACTAGTAATAACAAGGCCAAGCACCTCGCAAGCATCTTCTGTGCAAGGATCTCAGAGCACTTCGCAAAGCTCAAGGATGGCATTTGCAGGGAGAACTCAACTCTGAATGCACAAGCCCCTGTGCATGATTTTTTGTGCACTAACTGCTGTACGCACAGGTGATGGGCATGCACATACATATTCTGTCACCTGGAAGAGGGGGTAGTTCTTGAAACATGCATGCACAGGTGTTTGCTTGTGCAAAATTGTGCACACACAAAAAGTTTGTCTCTCCACTGCCGGAGGTTACACAGCAAGTATAGCCCACACACCTCCTGGCTGTAGTTCTCTGTCCCCTTTAGTGACACCGAGACCACTTAGAGAATAATGAGTCTGGTCTACAACCTTAGCTAAGAAGCATATGCCTTTAGCTCATGCAGTACAGGCTCATGTATTTAGCTCCAGAGGTCTCAAGTTCAATCCCACCTACCAATGACCAGGGTCGGTCAGTGTTACAAGTGGGAGCTTGTCCTGGATTTGAACCCGGGATCTCTTAGAAGTCTCTGAAGCTCGGGACACGCTTCCTCAGCTAGGGGATATATGTAACCCACACACCTCTGGTGCTTTGTCCCCTTTAGTGGCACCGAGACTACTTAGAGATTAATGAGTCTGCTACAGCTAAGGGCCATGTGGCTGGAGGCTCATGCATTTCGCTCCAGAGGCTTTAGGTTCAATCCCACCCACCAGCCGATGACTGGGGTCTGTCAGTGTTACACAAGCAATTGTCAGAGCCAGGAAGAGAACCCAGGTCTACAACTGCCCATTCCATTCTCTGACCATAAGGCAACACTGCTGACACATACATAGATATAGTAGGAAGTAGAGTCCCCACTTCATCATTCATGTTGCCAAGAAATCATGAAGCATGCACATATTGACAAGCTGTCTGTCCAGGCACCAACCTTTAGAAGAATGCTGATGGGTCCCACTGGATACCTAGCTTTGAGCTGCAGGACAGCTGTTTTAAGGAGTGAATGTGATAATATTTGTGACTATATGCTCCTGGTTGTCCCCAGATTTGCATCTTCGCTACTGGGCATTTTGAATGGAGATGAACGTTGTGTACATAACTCCTAGGAGTATCCCCTAGGCAAGGCAGGGGTTCTGGGAAAGGTCACAATAAGGGCCAGCAGAAACAAAGGGGGAAGAAAGATCACCATGGGAGGTGGGGGGGACTAAATGCAGAAAAAACTCTGTAGTCCCCCAAAGATTATTCTAGTGCCATTAAAAAGAAGGGACAAAATCCACCAAAGGGAGTTAGCTCCTACTTTGTTCTGAATGGCCAGAAAAGGATTAAAGGGTGGCCTTGCCTTGGAAAGTGACACAGCTGCTACTGAGCATGTCACATTGTAACGGCCCCCACCTGGGCTATCAGTGGTATTGCACTCCAGGACCTTCATTGTCAAAAGGATGGTCTACACGGCTTGAGCTAAAGAGGTAACTCCTTTACCTGTGACTATAGTAGACTCTTATCCTCTTATGTGAACCAGACGCTAGAAGGAGAGTCTGCTAGTGTGGGTACACATTCATATCATCCTTGGCTCAATGCGTACTAGGGGAGGAGCCAAATGAAAGCAAGTGAGATATGTGTCCTGGATCAGATCCTTATTCTCCCACTTGGGACAAGTTCAGCCACAAGCTTGTAGTATTTTGTTCCTGCTTCGGTGTCCAGCACATTTGTCTCTACCACAGATCTCTCCGCAGACCTAAAGCCTAAACAGCATAAAGAAAAGAAATCTGTGAGATAGGTGACAGAGACTGAAAGGCCTGAGGATTACTTGTGTAGTGTGTTATCAATCCTAAGGATTGAAGACAATAGAGATGATAATACAAAAAAACAGGCTTACCATGAATTTATGAATTGATAAGTCAGTTTCTTATAACAGCACACAGTAAATCACGGCTTGCTCCTACTTGTCTGTGACTTGTTATGTACTCCCTACTTTCTATTTGCTTTTATCCTAGTTTGCACTTTATTTTTTGGGGAGGGGGAGGGAGAGGGTGGGAAAGTTTTCTCTTAAGTCAACTTGGTAAAACTTTGGCCTTCAGTCCTCTTGATTCATAGAATCATAGAATATCAGGGTTGGAAGGGACCTCAGGAGGGCATCTAGTCCAACCCCCTGCTCAAAGTAAGACCAACCCCCAACTAAATCATCCCAGCCAGGTCTTTGTCAAGCCTGACCTTAAAAACTTCTAAGGAAGGAGATTCCACCACCTCCCTAGGTAACGCATTCCAGGGTTTCACCACCCTCCTAGTGAAAAAGTTTTTCCTAATATCCAACCTAAACCTCCCGCACTGCAACTTGAGACCATTACTCCTCGTTCTGTCATCTGCTACCACTGAGAACAGTCTAGATCCATCCTCTTTAGAACCCCCTTTCAGGTAGTTGAAAGCAGCTATCAAATCCCCCCTCATTCTTCTCTTCCGCAGACTAAACAATCCCAGTCCCCTCAGCCTCTCCTCATAAATCATGTCTTCCAATCCCTAATCATTTTTGTTGCCCTCCTTCTTAGACTGTCAGCTCTCCAGAGCAGGGAGTGTCTTTAGTATGTGTATGTACAGTGCCTAGCACAATGGGGTCCTCATCTCAGCTGGTCCCTCTCAGTGCTCCCAAAATGCACACAGTAATAGGTATTTATCTGGCCCCCTTTCACTGTAGGTTCGGAGTGCCAAACAACTAGTACTTTGCTGGTAATATTGTGTCTATTTTGTTTGCCAAACTAGTTTACAAAGACACCTAATGCTAATTCCCCATTGATATCCTCTCCAGGATGAAGCACTTTTAGAATCATAGAATCTCAGGGTTGGAAGGGACCTCAGGAGGTATCTAGTCCAACCCCCTGCTCAAAGCAGGACTAATCCCCAATTTCTGCCCCAGATCCTCAAATTGCCCCCTCAAGGACTGAACTCATAACTCTGGGTTTAGCAGGCCAATGCTGTAGTCATTAGTATCATACCTTTCCTATCCGCTGGAGGAATTTACTGGGTCCATTCCTTCCCCAGCCTAACCTCACATTGCCAGTATTACCCTGCAGGTCTGCAGGATGAAAGTGCACACCATGTACCCATTATTTTACCAAAGATCTGATTATCTTTGTCCCTTCTGTATCCCCTCACCCCTTGTGTTTGTCACCCTTTCTTCTTGTGTATCCCCTCACCTCCTGTGTTTGTCAACTTTTCTTAATACATATGTAAGGAAATTATTTGTCCTGTCAAGTGCTCTATTTCTCTTTATTAAAGAGTAACTAAAGTATAGAAATAATAGTGCTCTATATCTCTCTCTTCTTTCAGCAGAAGTAGCCTGATTAGTTGAGAAAGAGAGAGACTGTAAAAACTATCAAGGGAAAGCCAAGAGTTTGATTTTTATGGACAAGGCCTGATATCTGTGACAAGAGTGGGGCCAAGGTTCGCAAAAGTGACTTGCAATTTTGAGACCCCTCAAGTGGGCCTACTTTTCCTGAAGTGCTGAGCACCCATGCTTCAAGATGCCTCAAGTTAGGGTCCCAAAAATCACTAGCCCTTCCTTAAAATCTTGTCCCAGACTTTGTTGAGAGCAGTTTAAAAAGTATATAGGGAACCTCCAACACAAACACGAGAAGCCATGTGTCCTCCTTGCAAACACATTGTCTAGCCTCTCCCACAGATGTTATGGCTCAAACCTCTACCCTGGTACTTGCTACTTGGAGTGATTTCTCCCCTAGCTCTCCTCACTTGGATTGAGCCCTGGGTTCTTTTTTAATGGTGCCTAGTTCCCCACCACTAGGTGAATCCTCCTCACTTTGTTTGAGATACAAGGGGTGCTTCCTTTGGGAAAATGAGTAATGCTACCTCTGCTGGCAAGGAGTATAAAGCCTAGTACATATGAAAAAAACAATGCACATCAGCACAAACCCCAGCAAAGACATGACATACCCCAAAATAACAATATAAACGGGGACTTTACTGGGAGCAGGAGAATTGGATCTGGGGAAAGAAAGGTTTAGGTACTAACACATCAACAAATTCCCACCTTCTAACACTCCCAGCTCTTCCTATTCCCTAGGTCCCTCCCTGGTACCTTGCCAGGCAGATGGCTGGGGAGGAGTCCAGAGACCAGTGCTGCAGTGCTGTGAATGTTCGCCAGCTTCAATTAAAAGGGTCCCTTATGGAGTCTTCACTCCTGGGTGGGGATCTCCTAGCTTCCAGATCTGCAATCTTGTGGGGTCTGGGTTGGTTCTCAGGAGCCTGCACTAGGTTGGATCTCTGCTCCTCTGAGAGCTGGTCCCCACAGGGCTGGAACTGTCTGATCCACTAGATCCCACAGCAAAGCAGTACAGAGGAAGCTCAATCTATTTTTACTCCAGATGAAGGATATTCAATGGTTTTGTTATTTAAGCCATTGAAAAAACTGAGTAACCCTAAAAAGTTGCAGAGAAAGCCCTTTTCTTGGTGGATTTCTGGGTTCCTAACACCCTGATCGCAGGGATTAGAATAAACTCTTTTCACTTAGAAATAACATTGTTTCGCAAAAGAGGAATTGTGTTTCCTTGTCTTCAGACAAAGAATCCTTCCCTTAAATATTGTTAATCAGCATTCTAAAGAGGGCACTATCTGCCCTCTACACTGTCCCAGTTCCAGGAGAAAGTTAGCAAGTCTTTGGCTCTCTCTTCAGTGACATTGAATATTAACATTCCAAAGGGTTAGTAAAGGGTTAATAAATTATTTCTAGCTGTTATAAGCCTATCATAGATAGTTGTATATCTTATAGATGGTTAGAAGTACATCAGCAGAATATGTTTTGTATGGTCATAAGGAACCTATTGGATCCTATACCAATCTATGATTAACTATTTATTAAAACATCCGTTAATCATTTAAAAAAAGAAAAGGAGTATTTGTGGCACCTTGAAGACTAACAAATTTTAATCATTTGTTAACCTTTTATAATATAAAGCATGACTTTCTCTTCTCTGTGTCTGTAAAGAGGAAGGTTTTGTTTACATTTAATAAACTATTAAGTAATATGATGTGGCCCTGGTACTCACAGGTCAGTTTGCCCAGTTACTCTGGGTAGGTTATTTGGGGCCAGATCCTAAGAGGGGCTGCACACATTCAACTCACACTGTGAGTTGGCAGCTAGACAACTCAGATCTGTGGCCCCTAGTCTCCCTCCGGATCAGTTCTTGCATGCCCCCAGAACAACCATATGAACTGAAAGAACCTTCTTTGTTACAATAGACGCATCGTGGTCATGGGAAGTTCACCTTACACCTTTACTGCTGAGGCTTCTTGAGCTCCCCCATCCTCATGCCTATGGAGTTCAAGAACAAACAGCAGACCTGCTGGTTACGGACTGCCCTCTTTCTCATCTTGATGGCAGATGGATGTACTTGATGTCTCCAGATGCTGCTGCCATGATAGAGTGGCTGCATCACTTACCCAACATCTAATTCATTGTTTGTGCCATCAGATGCCATGCATCAGAAGTTGTCACACTGTAGTCAGTGGGTGTTACAGACCTCAGTATAAATCAGGATCAAGCAACTTGGGTATTTTATGTCCTGTCCACCACTCAGACAACATAGCAGTAGATAACACAAGAAACCAGCTGTCAAGATTTACTGCTCCCAGGAGTTTACACATTCAAAACAAAACCCTTTCTTATTTAAATGACAGGTTTCAGAGTAGCAGCTGTGTTAGTCTGTATTTGCAAAAAGAAAAAGAGTACTTGTGGCACCTTAGAGACTAACAAATTTATTAGAGCATAAGCTTTCGTGAGCTACAGCTCACTTCATCGGATGCTTTGTCACCTTATAAAAACAAATGGCTTCTCAACTTTCTTACTACAGCACTCACTAGTTATCCCTTTCCCCCAAAGAACTCTTTGTTAATCTTCTTTGTTTCATGGCCTCTCTATAGTCTGCCTCTGTTTTGATATAGTTGATTCACTAGAGTCTTGTTTTTGAGACATGGCCAGGTTTGGTGGGTTTTTATTTTGTACAAAGTGCTTCCAGAGAAACCCTCTCTTACTCCAGCAGTGGGTCAGGTAAGAGATAACAAGGTCTACTGAGTCCCAAGGGAGCAGAATGCAGGATGTGGAGGGATGCTTTTTTAAAAAATCCCTGTTGGGAAAGTTGTTAATCCTGAGACTCAGGAAGGAAAGTGACCCAATTGCCTAGTGAACCCAAGATATGCAAAGATGACTCATCGTTTATGTCATTCATATCTCAGCCTTTTCAATGGAACTGGGATTTGAACCGCTTCTTGATGCTGTGGGTCACTTCACTAAGGGGAATCACAACCGAAACAACATTTTAAAAGGTACTGTGCATGACGGATTTCCTTGCTCTGGTCTGTGTCCCATAAGAAGATATTTTTTCTTTAAAAACATCCCCATAAATAACTAACTGGAAAAAAGGAAAGAGGGGAAATGGACGAGATCTGAGTGTTTTGATTTGATCTCTACATTCTAGAAATTAAAAAAAAAGCAGCATCGTATTCTTTTATATTTAGGTTCATCGTTTGCAAAGACGACAACCCATTTAAACCACACTGTTACCAAATTATGGACACTTGCATTTCTGATTGGGAACATATATGCAACCAGCGATGCATGGTTGCTGCAATTTTCATCGTCTGTGCATTATATTACTCTTTGCCTTTAGATGCTGTTTAAAACTATTACAGGAGAATTTTTGTCTATTGTTTACTTTCAGCTCTCTACCTATAGTTACTATAGATAAGCACTATGGTGACTCAAATAATAATAATATGCATGCAACGCAGTAGTTTGAAGAGTACATAAAACACTTCTGCCAATGTGCTGTCATTTATATGAGGGGTATGGAAGGTTAATCTAATTTAATATTTAGAATCAAAGTTAATTAAGTTTCAGAATGTTTATCTGAAGTCATTTCAGGAGCCTCTGTACTGTATTGAGATTTTAAAGAGTTAATTGAAATCTGGTAAAGACTGCTAGGAAATGTGCTGAACTTTGTAACTGACCTTTGCTGCATTCCATAGTTTACATAACAATAAATCTGATTTATGTTATGTTAAATAACGGAGAGACTAATTGTTCAAAATGTCAAGTTATATCCTAACAATGGATACAATAGTAGCCTTGACGGCATGCAAATATTTCAGTGATCTAGAGGACTACACTCCTGTCTGATGTCGCTCGTCTCACACCAGGCTGGTCAATGGAGAGCTTAACAAAGCTATGCGTATTGTTACTGGGACTTTATGTGCAATGCCGTTGCCATGGCTGCCAATGCTTAGTAACATAGCATCACCCCATATTTGTCATGAATTTGCTGCTGGCCAAGATCCATGAGAACAGTGACCTTCCTTTGTACGCAGACCTCTTCAACCACCCACCAGCTCGCCTGTCTTCTAGAAGCCCTTTACGGTCACTTATACCACCGTAGGACATGATGGTGGAATCTGTTTGTTGTAATGAGTGGTCAGCGATGATATTTGTTAATCACTCTCTCGTCATTGAGCCAACCGGCTGTCTACCAGGTTTTGATCTGCCAAGGCACCTGTGATCATCTCTGAACTGGTTTCAAATAGGTCAGGGCAACTGTGCGGCCAATCTCCTGAAATGGGGTTTTTCTAATGACTTGCAATGCAGCTGTGGTCAACTTCAGACTATGTCACATATTCTTGATGAGCGCCCAGTGACTTATTTCAATGGCGGGCTACCGGCTCTCCGCCTGGCTGATGATGTCACCATCAAATGGCTGGGCACGTTGCACATATGATGAGAGAGTAATTATTCATATGATTTGTTATAGGTCTAGAATAGTCTCGAACACAAGCATTTTGAAATCTCAGTACAGGGGATCTAAATGCACCTTGTAGGGTTTTGGGTCAGACACTGAACCAGGATCTTGACCCAAAGCTCTTATAATCAATGGAAATCTTCCCATTGACTTAATTGGACTTTGGCGAATACCCAGTAAAGATCATTTTCCCAGTTCCTGATAGCATTCATGTGGATTATGTGTTGGGTGCTGACAATGTTTTTGCACCATATAAAACAAAAACACAGGTACATCAATTCTGCCCCATTGCAGTCAAGGGGTGAATTGCCACAGATATCAATGGGAACTGCAGTTGGCCCAGATATGCCCTGCCCTGAAGACTTTATGATATAAACATGACAGAGAGGGTAGCTAGGACACAAGAGGAAGTGCAGAGTAGCAAACAAGTAGATCTGGATTGTTCTTATTGCTGTTTTCTTGTGGGGATCACTGAAGAAATGACTCTTGCAGAGGGATTTGGACAATGTGGTGATGTGCATATAAAACTATATCTATATGAGTGCATCCAACTCCTCCCATCCTGCATTTTCTCATTTTCGCTGAGCAAAGGTAATGTCTTTGTATATGTTTGTAGTGCCCAGCACACTGGGGCCCTGATCCTGACTGGGACCCCCGGTTGCTATTGCCATATAAACATTAAATAAAAATGGAGTGCCAGAGACATCATAGTAACACAAACCATCCCTCTTGTATAATCTCTGTCCCAGCTAACCCTCTCTGCCCATGGAGTGGGTGCTCATAGGGGGAGATGAGAAATTCCATGTGACACAGGTTTTACTCAAATTCTTCCATTGGGGCAGCGGTTTCCTGGACACCAGTGGATCTTGGAAACCTGCCAGAGACTTGCACGAAGGCCTATCGAGTATTTGTCCTTCCACAAGTGCAGGGGACTGAACTAGACCCCTCAAGGTCTCTCCCAGTTCTATGATTCTATGCGCTATTTAGGGGTGCCTGGCTGGTCCCCTTGGCAGCACAGTACCACTGGAGCTGCACTGCCGGGGACTCCCCAGGCTGTGGGTGTTCACAGAATCCCCTCCAAAGGGAATTTGCAAAGTTATAGGGTGCTCCCTATGGAAGCAATAATTTTCCTGCAGGTTTCCTGCTCCACTGATGGTATGGTGCACTGCTCTGTCCTCAACCCTCCTACCTATAGAGTTCTTATAGAGGGCTGTCCCATGGTCCAGGGCAAAGGGGATTCAGGCCATGGGAGCAGCTGAATCTTCTCCTCCATACCGGCAGCGTCAGACAATGCACAAAAGGCTTGTGTAATCTTACCGACCGCCGCTGACATTGCACCAGGGATTAATGTGCCTCCACTGTTTGACACATGGAGATGAGCAAAGTTCCTTTTGTGGGTATGGACTGTGAAATCAATTACAGCATAAATCTTACATGGCCCAAAGAAATGGATTTCAAACACAGAGGCATAGCTGCTATCTTGGAGATGAGAGTCAATTAATATCATAATATTGAACCGGGACTCAAATCCTTTGCATTCATGCCAAATTTTGAGCAAACAAAACCAGACAGGGAATAAAAAGAAAATGGTCCATAAAATGAGGCTGAACTTTCACTGAATAAATAAATAAATGCATCATGCATTTTTTAAAGTCATGATTGACTAACAAAATATTGACCCCTGCTGGAAGAAGACATGGAGTGTGCTGATCCCTTTGGATTTTAGGAATGAAGGCTTAGAATCAGGATTTGTACTGAAGGAGGGAATGAAGGCATGAGCATCTGCTGCAATAATTAACAATTCAGACCTAGATCTGATTTCACCAGCAGTTTCTTGTCCTGTAACCATTGTACTCAAAAGGTTTAAGGAGCTGTGGAAATCATCTGAGTGAACAAAAGCTCTTCACGTAGCGTGGAAATAGCAAACATTAATGACAAAAAAGTCAACAAAAATGTAGATAGAACAGGATATGGGGAAAGACTGGTTCTTTCATTGCCCCAAAATGAAGAGAGGATTATGGATACTCTTGTTCAGAATTTAGCCTGAAAATAAGTGAATTAATCCTTTGACTTGATTTATACAAATATTTTAAAGTGGTCTCTCAATATCGAACACAGGAACATAACTGTAAATGTCTCACACCTAGCAGGAATCCACACACAATCTGTTAGCAGAGTTGACAGTGTGCAAGTGTATTTAGAAAAGAAAAGATTCATGTGATCTGAAGGGAAACCAGAGTATTCCTCAAAACAACACAACACGACACATTTATTTCCTCACAACATCTCAAGCGCTAAAAAGGCAGGAAATTCCATGCTCAAGCGACCCCCCCCACACACACACACAGCCAACACAATCCCAACCTCCAAGTATTATCCACTCCCCTCCTGGCAGTAGGGAATTTTTTGATTAAGCCAGGTTTTTGTTGGAAAACATCAGTTGTTCTAAACAAAAATCTTCACAGGAACATGGCGCATCTGACAAAATCTCCATCAGAAAAGGGTTCTCAGGTCCAGGATGGAATTTCTGGTCAAAACCCAGCGAGAGACATACCCCAGAATAGACCAGCAGGAAACATGGCTTCAAGGCCCTACTCTGCCTGATTTGGACCAGGGACCTGAGCCCACATCCCAGGTGAATCCCCCAGGGGTCTATTCTGGGGTGTGGTGTCTCTCCTTTTTCTGTGAAGCAGCAAGGGCCTAGAAGCCTGACAAGCTCTGAGTACTGGAAGCACGAGCATTATTGAAAACTTTCACCGCTGTGCTGGCTATGCTTCACCAGGTCCCTCAGCCCTGCACCCTAGCCAGCGCAGCTCCTGGGACCCTTGGCCAATTTTTGTCCTCTCCTTTAAGCCCTATGCAGACACATTCTGTAGCCCCAGCTACAGTCCCTTGCCCACTACCCTGTCAGGTGTTCTCGTTGTAAGCTCTAAAACAGAGTGGTCAATGGAAGCAACCTCTACTCTTGAATAGCAGCCTTGGAAGCCAGCTATCTTCATGCTACAAACATGAAGATCTCTCTTCCTTCCCTCCTCACACTCCAAGAAACATGGCTGATCCCAGCTCTGGCAGTTGGCATATGCTGCTGCTCATTGCCTGTATACCCCTTTGGCCACTGTGACCAAAGGGAGACACTGAGTGACCCAGTAGCCACCTACATGGCCATTTCAGTTTTGTTTGCCTCGGAATCACTCAACATTAACATTTTAGTAAAACCAACCCCACTGTGTGTTCCCAAGACCCAGCACTCCCCTCCCAGATACACCTGTCAACAATTCTGTAAGCCAGTTGCCCCAGTAGATCTGAGGGTATAGTGTCAGAGATCTTGCATCACTATATACTGTATATGAGAAAACTGACACACGCTGTCTCAGGCAGAGCTGGCAGAATAAGGGATTTTCTGTTCTGATTTTCTGGCAATTCTGGAAAATTAAAAAAAAAATTTAAAAATAGTTTTGGGTTGAACCAAGAATAAAATGTTTTGAAATTTTCAGTGAATCAAAAAGTAAAAAAAAATCATTCTGGGTCAAACAAACATTTTGCCACAAAACGAAATGTTTTGTTTTGATTTCAATCTTGGGGTTTTTTTGCAGAAATTGTGTTTTCCATTGAAAAAACATTTTGATGGGAAATTCCTGGCTTTCTCTAAGGAACAGGACAGCTTGAGAAAGAAGGTGTCAAAACCGGTTGGTTCCTTGATGCCCCTGCCCACGCTTTGCTGAGCAAACCTTGGGGTAGGAAAGAATCATAGAATCATAGAATCATAGAATATCAGGGTTGGAAGGGACCCCAGAAGGTCATCTAGTCCAACCCCCTGCTCAAAGCAGGACCAAGTCCCAGTTAAATCATCCCAGCCAGGGCTTTGTCAAGCCTGACCTTAAAAACCTCTAAGGAAGGAGATTCTACCACCTCCCTAGGTAACGCATTCCAGTGTTTCACCACCCTCTTAGTGAAAAAGTTTTTCCTAATATCCAATCTAAACCTCCCCCATTGCAACTTGAGACCATTACTCCTCGTTCTGTCATCTGCTACCATTGAGAACAGTCTAGAGCCATCCTCTTTGAAACCCCCTTTCAGGTAGTTGAAAGCAGCTATCAAATCCCCCCTCATTCTTCTCTTCTGCAGACTAAACAATCCCAGCTCCCTCAGCCTCTCCTCATAAGTCATGTGCTCTAGACCCCTAATCATTTTCGTTGCCCTTCGTTGTACTCTTTCCAATTTATCCACATCCTTCCTGTAGTGTGGGGCCCAAAACTGGACACAGTACTCCAGATGAGGCCTCACCAGTGTCGAATAGAGGGGAACGATCACGTCCCTCGATCTGCTCGCTATGCCCCTACTTATACATCCCAAAATGCCATTGGCCTTCTTGGCAACAAGGGCACACTGCTGACTCATATCCAGCTTCTCGTCCACTGTCACCCCTAGGTCCTTTTCCGCAGAACTGCTGCCGAGCCATTCGGTCCCTAGTCTGTAGCGGTGCATTGGATTCTTCCATCCTAAGTGCAGGACCCTGCACTTATCCTTATTGAACCTCATTAGATTTCTTTTGGCCCAATCCTCCAATTTGTCTAGGTCCTTCTGTATCCTATCCCTCCCCTCCAGCGTATCTACCACTCCTCCCAGTTTAGTATCATCCGCAAATTTGCTGAGAGTGCAATCCACACCATCCTCCAGATCATTTATGAAGATATTGAACAAAACGGGCCCCAGGACCGACCCCTGGGGCACTCCACTTGACACCGGCTGCCAACTAGACATGGAGCCATTGATCACTACCCGTTGAGCCCGACAATCTAGCCAGCTTTCTACCCACCTTATAGTGCATTCATCCAGCCCATACTTCCTTAACTTGCTGACAAGAATGCTGTGGGAGACCGTGTCAAAAGCTTTGCTAAAGTCAAGAAACAATACATCCACTGCTTTCCCTTCATCCACAGAACCAGTAATCTCATCATAAAAGGCGATTAGATTAGTCAGGCATGACCTTCCCTTGGTGAATCCATGCTGACTGTTCCTGATCACTTTCCTCTCCTCTAAGTGCTTCAGGATTGATTCTTTGAGGACCTGCTCCATGATTTTTCCAGGGACTGAGGTGAGGCTGACTGGCCTGTAGTTCCCAGGATCCTCCTTCTTCCCTTTTTTAAAGATGGGCACTACATTAGCCTTTTTCCAGTCATCCGGGACTTCCCCCGTTCGCCACGAGTTTTCAAAGATAATGGCCAAGGGCTCTGCAATCACAGCCGCCAATTCCTTCAGCACTCTCGGATGCAATTCGTCCGGCCCCATGGACTTGTGCACGTCCAGCTTTTCTAAATAGTCCCTAACCACCTCTATCTCTACAGAGGGCTGGCCATCTCTTCCCCATTTTGTGTTGCCCAGCACAGCAGTCTGGGAGCTGACCTTGTTAGTGAAAACAGAGGCAAAAAAAGCATTGAGTACATTAGCTTTTTCCACATCCTCTGTCACTAGCTTGCCTCCCTCATTCAGTAAGGGGCCCACACTTTCCTTGGCTTTCTTCTTGTTGCCAACATACCTGAAGAAACCCTTCTTGTTACTCTTGACATCTCTTGCTAGCTGCAGCTCCAGGTGCGATTTGGCCCTCCTGATATCTTTCCTACATGCCCGAGCAATATTTTTATACTCTTCCCTGGTCATATGTCCAAACTTCCACTTCTTGTAAGCTTCTTTTTTATGTTTAAGATCCGCTAGGATTTCACCATTAAGCCAAGCTGGTCGCCTGCCATATTTACTATTCTTTCGACTCATCGGGACGGTTTGTCCCTGTAACCTCAACAGTGATTCCTTGAAATACAGCCAGCTCTCCTGGACTCCCTTCCCTTTCATGTTAGTCCCCCAGGGGATCCTGGCCATCTGTTCCCTGAGGGAGTCAAAGTCTGCTTTCCTGAAGTCCATGGTCCGTATCCTGCTGCTTACCTTTCTTCCCTGCGTCAGGATCCTGAACTCAACCAACTCATGGTCACTGCCTCCCAGATTCCCATCCACTTTTGCTTCCCCCACTAATTCTACCCGGTTTGTGAGCAGCAGGTCAAGAAAAGCCCTCCCCCTAGTTGGCTCCCCTAGCACTTGCACCAGGAAATTGTCCCCTACGCTTTCCAAAAACTTCCTGGATTGTCTATGCACCGCTGTATTGCTCTCCCAGCAGATATCAGGAAAATTAAAGTCACCCATGAGAATCAGGGCATGTGATCTAGTAGCTTCCGTGAGTGAATCTGGCTGTGAATTCCGTGAATCTGGCTGTGCATCTAATTTTTTGCCTTTCTAAATTATGCTCTACTGTTTGCAGTGTGATTTACAAATAAGGGCCCAGTGAAAGTGCTTCTACACAGTATTCATATATAAATTATGAAAACACAGATTTACAGTTTAATCTCTGCATGTGTACTGATGTGTATTAAACATATTCTGTTAGCCTCAGAAAAAGTTGTAAATTTACTATATATCTTACAGAGCATGGCTCACGTTACTATAAGTACAAATTACTTCCCGGGTGCTTAACATCCATTTTCCCCCAAAGCACTACTTAGATGAGCTAGGATTAGTCTCATTGGAAGAAAAATTAATTTTCTTAACCCTTTCTTCATTATGGTTCAAAACAGCAACAGCCCACTTAAAAACAAGTCAGTGGCTGATTTTTCTGAACAGGTTCTACTCTTTGGTCATTAAGTAGCAAACTGTTTACTCCTGTAAAGTATCTGTTTCCCAGGGATTATTAATCATATTGGGAAGCAATTATTGGGAACCAATCAGCTATTTAGTTTATTTTCCCACCCTTTTTAAAATATTAAAATGCTGAGATATTCATTTTTGCAATGAAAATCTACTCAGTAAATTACCATATTTATTTTTCATTTATGGAGGAATAATCTGTTTTAATTAAGCCTAACTGAAGAACTTTTATCAGATGTAATTATCCCTTTCGATAAATATGTCTCCACTAATTATGTTTAACCATGGGATTTATAGCTCTTAAGTCATTTTGTAGGAAACATAATAAATCTTTAGTAATACATGCTAAATTACTATAAATTAACTCAAATCATTAACATAATAAACAAATTAGGATAATTTCACTTAATTAGTTTGGGTGGTTAACTCAAAATCTCCTGTAAAACTTCATGGTAATCAAGAATTTCACGAGTATTTTTGGAGAGAAATTTCTGTAACAAGCCTATTTGAATAGGTATATAGGAATCAGATCATTGCAGGAACACAGTAAATACTTATTCCTCTTTACCAATAAAGCCTTTTAATAATAATAGTCAGTGACACAGAGTGATCTCGATCACTTAGTAAGCTGGGTGCAAGCAAACAATATGTGCTTTAATATAACTAAATGTAAATATCTACATCTAGGAACAAAGAACGCAGGCCATACACAAGGGGAGAGTCTATCTTGGGAAGCAGGGACTCTGAAAAAGGTTTGAGGGTAGTGATGGATAATCAGCTGAACATGAGCTCCCAGTGCAACGCTGTGGCCCAAAGGGCTAATGTGATCCTAAATAGGAGACTTTTGAGTAACTAGAGAGAGGTTATTTTACCTCGGTATTTGTGACCACTGCTGGAATATTGTGTCCAGTTCTGGTGTCTAAAATTCAAGAAGGATACTGATAAATTGGAAAGGGTCCAGAGAAGAGACATAAGAATGCTTAAAGGATTAGAAAACCTACCTTATAGCAACTCAGCACCTTCAGTCTATCTATTAAAGCTTAAACAAAGAAAAGGCTAAGGGGTGGCTTGATTACAATCTGTAACTACCTATATGGAGAACAAATATTTGATAATGGGATCTTTAATCTAACAGAGAAAGGCATAACACGATCCAATGGCTGGAAATTGAAACTAGACAAAGTCACACTGGAAATAAGGTGTACATTTTTAACAGTGAGGGTCATTAACCAGTGGAACAATTTCCAAAGGGTCGTGATGGATTCTTCATAACTGACCATTTTAAAATCAAGAGTGGATGATCTTCTAAAAGATTTGCTCTAGGGATTATTCTGGTGCAGTTCTCTGGCCTGTGTTCCACAGGAGCTCAGATTAGACAATCTCAATGGTTCCTTCTGTCCCTGGAATCTATATTTCCACCCTTGGGACCCACTCCTGAGATCCTTGACTTCAACAGGAGTTTGGACTAAGTAATGTCTTCAGGGATTAGGACATGGGGTGAAAATCACTTCTGTGGCCAGCTCAAGGCCTATGCACTACATAAATCCCATTTAAGACCAAAAACAGGGCTTAAGTGGGACTTACACGGTGCATAGGGTTTGATCTTGCCTTCTTCAAAAGAAGTGAATTACACCCACATTGAATAGTTTTAATAAGTCCAGCACATTCCGTCTCCTTACCTCCTCTGATAAAGGTAAATTACAGATCCTTTATTTTATTTAGCATAAAGAAACAAAATCCTATCTGTATCCCTGAATTGCCATATTAACTTTCTTCCCACTTTACTTAACTTGTTTTCCTTAATGATATTAATTGCTGTATAATAATATTAGACAATGGTCTCCAACCATTAAGTCCCAAAATAATGGTTGTGTTAAATCAGAGTTAATTAGTATGTCACAAATTCCAGTCCCACTACAGGGTGATAACTTAATGAAAATATGCAATGTCACTTTACCAAGAATTACATATACAATTTTAAAAGGTATTTTAAATATTGTTCTTAATAGCTGCCAACAGAAACAATGGAATATGATTCTTCAGAGAGCATTTCTCTTTTCTAACTACAAACAAGTGAGCTATCACAAGCTCTTACAGGGGCTGCAGAAAACAGATTTAACATTAATTTATGAATAGCTGAATTTTTTCTCTTTAATGTTTAATAGTGAATCATGCTTTAAGCCATTTATATTTCACTGCACATCAGCAAGGCTGTCAGGAGCAAAAGATCAGAAAAACATAATTCTTTTGGCTTGTTCTCATGCACTCTCCACCTATTCCTTAAGAAGTCTGAATAATTTTGACAGCAAGATACGTGGGGTAGCAATGTGAAAGGAGCTGCATTTTAAAGGGCCTTCAAGTTTTGAAAGCAGGACTCTCAGGTAAAATGACAGCTAGGAAGCATTCACTCACAGTCTCTTATAGCATACAAGCAAACGAGGGTCAGTTGACTGACTGTGGCCATTCACCTGTACCTAAGAGTTCCATTCTCTAGGAGGGAGAATAGTGCAGATTTCACAGCATAAGGGTGAATGCCCTCTCTCAGTGCTCAGAATTCTCCATTTCCTAATCTGTTTTCTAACTCACTTAATGCCCCAAATAAATTATATACAGCTATGCCAATGCATTAGCACCTTGTGAGTCATGAAGCAGGCCTGCCAAAACAGGAGTTTTAATCATTGCTATCTGCAGATCACAGCAAATTATGGATTCCCATCATTTTAACCTTGATGTCTCCATGATCTAGAGCAGACATTGACAGCAGAACTGCACTTTTCATTATAAAGCTGTCAACACTATTAGGGGAGTCCTCCAGACTGGAGGAAGTGAGGGATTAGGGCCTAAAACCCTGGCCTTGCAAAGAACTCTGAGTGGTGGACCCCTGCACTTGTCCAGGGATTTTTGCAGGATTTGAGCCATAGTAGTGGTTTGGGTTTTGTTTTTAAGGCTTGAAGTTAGCCTCAGTATGACTATACGGGAGCTTGTATTTCCTCTTTGAGGATGTGGGCAGCCCTACTTTGTAAGTGGGCCCACCAGAAAGAAACTGTAGGCTCTAAAGTCTCCATTTAAGAGAAAACAATCCCCTCCCCCACAGCACTCTTTGGAAGAAATATGTTCCCCTTTTGCTATGAAAAAAAATGTCAACAGGAGCATCAGAAGGCTAGCGGGGTCATGCAACTTACTCCTAAACTAGCGGTACTCAAACCTAGCAGAGCTGCTAGCTCTTGTTATCAACAGTGCACCTCAAGGCTGCTGGGGTGTACCTATGTTCATGACATTACAGAGTCTGAACATAGGTACACCCCAGCAGCCTCGTGGTGCACTGTAATGCCTGTTGCAATGTTTCAACAGAACATAAATACAACATCATGACACAAAGACCACAACACGCTGTTAGAACATCGCACCATGAGTTTACTGTTGCTTGACTAGATATTCTCCTACTCCCCCATCTTGGGTTTTCTTGTCTCTAGTTTCTAGTTTCCACTGCTGCCAGCTCTGTCCAAACAACATGCTGCTTTGGATCCTCCTAGACTTTGGCCCTGTCTTGCCAGATATTAAAAAAATAATAATAATAACTGCACCATGCACTGTAGGAAGTCGTCCTTCCTTTATGTTTGTGTTGATTTCTCTGGACACATACGGAAGGATTTCAAAATGGGTTTCAGTTTCATTGCATAATATGCAAAAGAAGGAATTATAATAGGAACAATCTTTGGACAGAGGACATCATTCATTTAGTTTTATAAGGTGTGTGGGGAGGGGTATTTATCCTGGACATCATTTTTAAAATATACTGAGGTTACGGAGTTAGAGACATAGGAGAAACCAAACCTCTAGAGACCACACTCTAGTTAGGTTTATGATTTGACTAAATTAAATCCAAAAAGTGTTGAACTACTGCACATTATGCATCTGATGAAGTGAGCTGTAGCTCACGAAAGCTTATGCTCAAATAAATTTGTTAGTCTCTAAGGTGCCACAAGCCCTCCTTTTCTTACTGCACATTTGGTGCCATGTTCAAAGACACAGTCTGCTAATCCAGGCAAGCCACTATAGTAGCTTTGAAGTGCTTTCACTGCTGAACTTTGGCAAATGAGCTGTGTTTATCCATCATCTGAAAAACCAAAGATCCTTTGATTAGAACTGACAAGACTGACTGTATCTAGTACCTGATGGGGGAAAGGATTCATTGCTCAGAAGTATAACAAAGGCTCCTATTAAGGAGGTGACCTATGGTACTTCAAATGATGTAGGAGGAAAATGAACCCTTCGTAAAGACTCCTGCAGTACACTTAACGATAGAACTCTACACCCTTATCAAGCAGACAATGGAAGAAAGGGGAATGAGAAAAAGGCCCTTGTGAAGAATTTATTACCAGCATGGGTTTTCTTGGCCTACTGTACATACTTTACAATATATTAGGTGTATGGCAACACATCATTTTCAAGATTAAAATCTGGTCAAGGTCAGACATAAAAGAAGTTAGTTTCTTAGGTTCTGATATCACACAGTATTTCCTGATTAGTTGAAAAATGGGCCATATGCTGTCAAGAAACAAGCTCTTATCTGTCGGCGATAACAAGTGCATCCAACTCTACCTCAATCTTTCCTCCTTAAGTGCTATTGGTATGAGCCATTGATTATAATTGTATAATGCGATGGCAGCTGGTTGTTATATTGGATAATGATGAGATTGTTAGAGGACTGTGTATGGAAAGCAAAGCCTCAGGCTGGTACCATATCTGACAAACCCGTCATTAATTACTGAGGAAAAACTTTCTACCTCTTAAATAATGTATACAGCTGGCTCTATAGTAGCAAAAGATAAAACAATTAAAATGGAAGCATTACATTCCAATGGGTTGGGTGGCATTAGAAACCCTGCAGCACAAGCAAAGGCTAGATAAGGGCCACTGCTAATGATGATCTAGTCGTTAGGCAGGCAACAGATACTACCAGAGCTCATCCTGGAGTGATGGTTCTTTTTATAAAGTAATTTAAGATAAAGTGCAGTAGAGACCTGTTAATCTCAAACTTGATGCACACAGGATGCCTTCCTTAAGCACTTTATCCCTATGGCAGGCATATCTTTAGAAGAGCTTCTTTGTCTTAGTCTTTGAGGTTTAGTGAAGGGAAGGGTAATCTTTCAGCAGGGTTATTCCCTCACTAGGTTTTTATTTAATTGGGCTGCGCAGCAGTTCAAATACTATGCTTTTTTTTTTAATCTGTGGGTGAATTCAATCCATATAAAGTATCTAGTCCCCTACTATGTAAAGTAGTACATTATTGCACGTTGGCATTCTTCTTTCACAGGGAACTGCTTTTATTACATTGTATTTTAAAAAGGGAAGTAAAATGTAACAAATATTAATCACATCATTATGCTTCATTAAATCAGCACACTGTCTCATCTGGTGTGTTTGATCACAGATAAGTATTGCCCCAGTTTTCAGATCTCTGAAGTTTAACATGAGAATTGTTTTTATTCCAACCTAATGAGACACACAATTTACAAGACATCTAGAAGTGCCAAAATCAGAGTCCCTTCCAAATTCTCAGACCTATCACCTGAACAGAGAAACTCTGGCGTTTTCAGGGTCTGTCCTCCCAGTGATGTGTGGGAAATTGACATACACACAGTGAGTATAATTACTCCAGTAAACAAAACTACATTAATCCTCAATTCAGACAACCCCTGCATAGCTGGTCAGATAGACCTCCAGAGCAATGATGAGGAATGCCCATCTATTGTGGGGGGGGGAGTTTAAAGCAGTATCGCTTCATAATTCTCTAACCTCTACAATATCGGTCTCTGAAGTATGATTTTTTTCTCTGGTGGGCCAGCTAGATATGTTCAATATCTTATTTTGATTGCAAAATTCACATCCTGAAATCACATCAATACCATCCTGCTCCGTATATTCCATGTTGGTATTGCTTTGAGTCTCTGTGCAGCAGGGATCATGTCTTGCTCTGGATATTTCACAGCATCAGGCCCAGTGTTGGTCCTCAAAACCCCAGTCTTAGGATTAGTTTATTACTACTTTTATTTTTACTATTAAGGCTGTCTGACAAATGTTATTTTATATAATGGGCCCTAGGTGTCAGTGACATTATTTTCAGGTTATATACATAATTCCTTACACAACATCCGTACATGCATTTTGCAATGATATTGATGACCGACATGACACCAGCTTTTATTTAAGACCTCACATCACATTCTTTGGTGAACCAAAATATACATACCAGACTCAGGAGAATTTTGTAATCCCTCTGCACCCCTCCATGTGCCTCTGCCAGTTGCCAGTATCCTTGTTCTAACTCCATGTAGCTAATGGAATTACAGCTGGGATTCATGTAGCCCTTTGCGTCCAATATAAGTAAGCAAGATGTCCCCAGTGCTGTTAGTGCTAACCCCAGCAACTGTTGTCTTCAAGTGACCTCTGCAAGGGTGCAGTGGTCCATGTTAACAGCCCCCAATGCAGGATAAGGACCTAAAATGTGGGCTTTTTTATTTAATATGTATGTTACAATAGAGCTCATATGCTCCAGTAAGGATCAAGGCCCCATTGTGCAGAGCTCTGCACAGTAAAGAGACAGACCATGCCCAGAACAGTTTACAATCTAAGACTAGGGTCTCAAGTTGGGGGTATGGAGCACCCTGCCTTTCCAATAATGCTGAATGGGAGGGAGGTGCTGTCTAGATCTTCTCTAGGCAGGAGGAAGGTTTTAGCTAGTTACTTGCTAGATGGAGGCAGTGGCCCAGCATGGAAGAGGTTGAGACCCCTTCACCCTCAATCTAGGAAATGTGATGTAGAGCCACTGTGGTCTGGGGAAGCTGTAAAACCCATGACAAAGCTCATTATTCAGCGCTCACGCTGAGTTGTCTGATCTGGATTATAATTTCTTTGTTGCTATTGTTCAGAACATAACCACTGAATTGTTGGGATTAGCCATTGACAGGCCAGCTGCACATTGACTCCAGTACTAGTCCCTGAGCAGTCAAAACAATACACATTGCACCACATATTTCCAAGGGATGTGATCAATGCTGTCAGCTCAGGCACAGCAAGCTGACAAGCCATCTCCTTCCACAAATAATCATTAAGGAATTACTACTGGCAGGAGAGAATAACCTTTGCTTTGATTTGCAGCTTGATAGATTACCCCTCCCCCCCCAGGCTTTTTCTTTTTAAACACACGTCAGTGTGCCTGGGAAGATCCCATTTCCTTTTGTTATGGTACCCCACAGTCTTCATTGGGAAGCTAACCTCCATGCTGCCATAGCTGCATTTCTTTTGAATTCCCAGAGAAAAGTATGTTGTCCATAGCTGAGTGGAGCAAGGGACATCCTGGAGCCACTGACATTAATCAGAGGAGTTTCTCTATAATAAGAAGAGTTTACTTCTTGCAATCAGATCTGTGTAGGCCAATCTTTGCATCTATGGAGATGTCAACACTTCACTGAACTCTTGTGGACTGCTTGAGAATCCACACTGCGTTATAAAGCTGGGTTTACAGTTGCTGGACCCGCGTCTCACAGCTATGCTAACAAATCCATACTGCACTACAAAGACCTTCTGATTCAGGTCTACGGCTTGACCTGCATCCACCCTGCAAAATGAAACAGGGCTTGGACCAGAGTCCAGTGGGACTCGGGCTCTGACCCACTCCACACCTACCATGATACTAGGACCTGGGTCTTGAGAGCCTGCTGACCCAAGTCAGACAGATGTGTGTGGGTGTGGACAGAAGCAGGGGGTTGGGCTCAAATCTGAGTCAGAGCCAGGGTTTAGCGTGCAGTGTAAACAAAGCCTATCTGGCATCCCATTCACTTCAAGGGGACTCACACATGACGTCCACCAAGGTAGCATTTTAAGCCAATGGGCTCTACACAAGCACAAGGCACACCTATTCCAAATCAATTTCAGGATCTGGTCCTGTATTTGTACAGTTATTGATTTTCACACAATCTAGTCTTAAATAGTCCAAATCAAATCCATGATCCTTTCACCCCACAGGTCTAGGAATATCTGGGGCCAAATTTTGTGATTCAGATCCAACTCTAGTTTTAAGTGTCCTAGATGGTTACTTCAGTGGTAAAGTGAAGTCCCTTTTTTGCTTTAATTTTTATTAACTGCGCTATGATAAATATTTGTAAAAGATTGGAAGTTGATATTCCATAGCTGAGCATTTGCACTGACTGTTCTTTATTCATGACTCTCTTTACTTGTCTGTCACTTAATATTAATTAATATTAATTAATTAATTAATTAATATTCAGAAGATTGTGGTGATAAAAATTCATGTCTCAATGCTTTGCTAGTTTCCTGACCAATCAATGTTCAGCCCTCGGATCGCTACCCCTTCCTGCTTCTCCACGTGGGCACCAATGATACTGCCAAGAATGACCTTGAGCGGATCACTGCGGACTACGTGGCTCTGGGAAGAAGGATAAAGGAGTTGGAGGCGCAAGTGGTGTTCTCGTCCATCCTCCCCGTGGAAGGAAAAGGCCTGGGTAGGGACCGTCGAATCGTGGAGGTCAACGAATGGCTACGCAGGTGGTGTCGGAGAGAAGGCTTTGGATTCTTTGACCATGGGATGGTGTTCCATGAAGGAGGAGTGCTGGGCAGAGACGGGCTCCATCTTACGAAGAGAGGGAAGAACATCTTTGCCAGCAGGCTGGCTAACCTAGTGAGGAGGGCTTTAAACTAGGTTCACCGGGGGAAGGAGACCAAAGCCCTGAGGTAAGTGGGAAAGCGGGATACCGGGAGGAAGCACAGGCAGGAATGTCTGTGAGGGGAGGGCTCCTGCCTCATACTGGGAATGAGGGGCGATCAACAGGTTATCTCAAGTGCTTATATACAAATGCACAAAGCCTTGGAAACAAGCAGGGAGAACTGGAGGTCCTGGTGATGTCAAGGAATTATGACGTGATTGGAATAACAGAGACTTGGTGGGATAACTCACATGACTGGAGTACAGTCATGGATGGTTAGAAACTGTTCAGGAAGGACAGGCAGGGCAGAAAAGGTGGGGGAGTAGCACTGTATGTAAGGGAGCAGTATGACTGCTCAGAGCTCCGGTACGAAACTGTGGAAAAACCTGAGTGTCTCTGGATTAAGTTTAGAAGTGTGTGCAACAAGAGTGATGTCATGGTGGGAGTCTGCTATAGACCACCGGACCAGGGGGATGAGGTGGATGAGGCTTTCTTCCGGCAACTCACGGAAGCTACTAGATCGCATGCCCTGATTCTCATGGGTGACTTTAATTTTCCTGATATCTGCTGGGAGAGCAATACAGCGGTGCATAGACAATCCAGGAAGTTTTTGGAAAGCGTAGGGGACAATTTCCTGGTGCAAATGCTAGGGGAGCCAACTAGGGGGAGCGCTTTTCTTGACCTGCTGCTCACAAACCGGGTAGAATTAGTGGGGGAAGCAAAAGTGGATGGGAATCTGGGAGGCAGTGACCATGAGTTGGTTGAGTTCAGGATCCTGACGCAGGGAAGAAAGGTAAGCAGCAGGATACGGACCCTGGACTTCAGGAAAGCAGACTTTGACTCCCTCAGGGAACAGATGGCCAGGATCCCCTGGGGGACTAACATGAAAGGGAAGGGAGTCCAGGAGAGCTGGCTGTATTTCAAGGAATCCCTGTTGAGGTTACAGGGACAAACCATCCCGATGAGTCGAAAGAATAGTAAATATGGCAGGCGACCAGCTTGGCTTAATGGTGAAATCCTAGCGGATCTTAAACATAAAAAAGAAGCTTACAAGAAGTGGAAGGTTGGACATATGACCAGGGAAGAGTATAAAAATATTGCTCGGGCATGTAGGAAAGATATCAGGAGGGCCAAATCGCACCTGGAGCTGCAGCTAGCAAGAGATGTCAAGAGTAACAAGAAGGGTTTCTTCAGGTATGTTGGCAACAAGAAGAAAGCCAAGGAAAGTGTGGGCCCCTTACTGAATGAGGGAGGCAAGCTAGTGACAGAGGATGTGGAAAAAGCTAATGTACTCAATGCTTTTTTTGCCTCTGTTTTCACTAACAAGGTCAGCTCCCAGACTGCTGTGCTGGGCAACACAAAATGGGGAAGAGATGGCCAGCCCTCTGTAGAGATAGAGGTGGTTAGGGACTATTTAGAAAAGCTGGACGTGCACAAGTCCATGGGGCCGGACGAATTGCATCCGAGAGTGCTGAGGGAATTGGCGGCTGTGATTGCAGAGCCCTTGGCCATTATCTTTGAAAACTCGTGGCGAACGGGGGAAGTCCCGGATGACTGGAAAAAGGCTAATGTAGTGCCCATCTTTAAAAAAGGGAAGAAGGAGGATCCTGGGAACTACAGGCCGGTCAGCCTCACCTCAGTCCCTGGAAAAATCATGGAGCAGGTCCTCAAAGAATCAATCCTGAAGCACTTAGAGGAGAGGAAAGTGATCAGGAACAGTCAGCATGGATTCACCAAGGGAAGGTCATGCCTGACTAATCTAATCGCCTTTTATGATGAGATTACTGGTTCTGTGGATGAAGGGAAAGCAGTGGATGTATTGTTTCTTGACTTTAGCAAAGCTTTTGACACGGTCTCCCACAGCATTCTTGTCAGCAAGTTAAGGAAGTATGGGCTGGATGAATGCACTATAAGGTGGGTAGAAAGCTGGCTAGATTGTCGGGCTCAACGGGTAGTGATCAATGGCTCCATGTCTAGTTGGCAGCCGGTGTCAAGTGGAGTGCCCCAGGGGTCGGTCCTGGGGCCCGTTTTGTTCAATATCTTCATAAATGATCTGGAGGATGGTGTGGATTGCACTCTCAGCAAATTTGCGGATGATACTAAACTGGGAGGAGTGGTAGATACGCTGGAGGGGAGGGATAGGATACAGAAGGACCTAGACAAATTGGAGGATTGGGCCAAAAGAAATCTAATGAGGTTCAATAAGGATAAGTGCAGGGTCCTGCACTTAGGATGGAAGAATCCAATGCACCGCTACAGACTAGGGACCGAATGGCTCGGCAGCAGTTCTGCGGAAAAGGACCTAGGGGTGACAGTGGACGAGAAGCTGGATATGAGTCAGCAGTGTGCCCTTGTTGCCAAGAAGGCCAATGGCATTTTGGGATGTATAAGTAGGGGCATAGCGAGCAGATCGAGGGACGTGATCGTTCCCCTCTATTCGACACTGGTGAGGCCTCATCTGGAGTACTGTGTCCAGTTTTGGGCCCCACACTACAGGAAGGATGTGGATAAATTGGAAAGAGTACAACGAAGGGCAACAAAAATGATTAGGGGTCTAGAGCACATGACTTATGAGGAGAGGCTGAGGGAGCTGGGATTGTTTAGTCTGCAGAAGAGAAGAATGAGGGGGGATTTGATAGCTGCTTTCAACTACCTGAAAGGGGGATTCAAAGAGGATGGCTCTAGACTGTTCTCAATGGTAGCAGATGACAGAACGAGGAGTAATGGTCTCAAGTTGCAATGGGGGAGGTTTAGATTGGATATTAGGAAAAACTTTTTCACTAAGAGGGTGGTGAAACACTGGAATGCGTTACCTAGGGAGGTGGTAGAATCTCCTTCCTTAGAGGTTTTTAAGGTCAGGCTTGACAAAGCCCTGGCTGGGATGATTTAACTGGGACTTGGTCCTGCTTTGAGCAGGGGGTTGGACTAGATGACCTTCTGGGGTCCCTTCCAACCCTGATATTCTATGATTCTATTCTATGATTCTATGATTCTATGATTCAATTTTTACATACCATGGATGGCAGATTCTGCTTACTTGTTGCATGTGACTTTTTAATGAGTTAATTGTTTTATTGAAACAATAAGCTGTCTCCTCTTAATTGTTATACAGTAATCAAGTTGCCTTTCGATGCTGTTAATTTATAATTTTGCAGATGATGATCTTCCTACCAATATGCTATACTCATTTACCTGGACTAATTCTGCTGTAATTTTATCATTCAGTTTTTGCTGAAGTATCCGGTTTACATATAAAAAGCAATCAATACAGATTAATAAAATTGTGTCAACTGGTCATTAAGGAGATGTAAAACTGGCATAAAATAAACCTACTTTCTATGGGTCCACTGTAATGGGATTTCAGATTCTTTGGCTGCTGATCAGAGAAGCTCATAGGCTACTCTGCCTTTAACCCATGGAGCCAAATCTGACCCCACATGGACAGGACTTCAGCTTGGTACCTCCATATCCCCCTAAACCAAGCTAGAGCATTGAGTCACTACCAGCTCACAAGTAAAAGGATCACCAAGACCATTCCTTTACCCCTAGACTGATTCCATCCAACACAGACCTAGAATGATCTTGCTTAGCCTGTGAAATGTGTGAGACTTCAGCCTGTGGTAGTACAGAGGGGCTGCAGGCTATAAGATGACTAACTTTCCTGAATGAAAGTAACAGGGTGGATCAATACAGAGATACGTGAAATTTTATCTTATGGTTTTGCTTTGCAGCTATTTCCACGTGAAACCTGCAATTTCCACATCTATACTGAAACACATGGGTCTCGGAACCTCTTTCCCCCAGGAAGATCTTCTTGCAATCCACTGTTGCTTACTGTGCTCCTTTCAAGCCTGTATTTGACTTATACCACTGATTACCAAAACTAACACAATAGGGAACTCTGAAGACTAGCACGTGAAGGAAGTTTGAGTGTTAGCAAAGGGATTTTCTATTAATACCAAGCCAGCAGACTGGGCAGATGTTTTACACCCAAGGACAGCATCTCATTCACTCTCCAGCTTGAACCTAGAGGAAATCTGACAAGCTCCCATTGGCTTTTTTAGTTGATGTCTTGTGAGGTTTTGCCTGTAAAGGATCAGGGTGAATGAATGGAGGAGTGGGAAATCAGTTCCATAAAGCCTCACACACAACAGTACAAACTCTGCTGGCTTCAGTAGAATTATGCCAACTGATCTTTGGGCCACAAGTCCCTTTCTAGGGCAGAGACTGACTGTGAGATCTCAGCCCCCCTGAAGTCTTGCCACTGACTTTAGTGGAGTCAGGATTTCTCCCCAATAGATAGTGATCATTCTGAACCTCAGATGAATTCCCAACAGAATTTTCTTCTGCCATGTCAATGACCTCCTCAACTGTCCACACGTTACTGCCATTGAACTGGCCCCTGGAGTAATTAACCTCTGACCCTGCATATCAATTCAGCGACAAAAGCACCTAAAAGTTGTCATTAATACATGCAATTTGTATTTCATGTAATTGCTTTTGTACTATCTTTGGCTGCTGTTTAGTGCCACTTGTCTTTTTTTATTCATCTCCTCGCTCCCAGCTGCCTTACATGTTGAATTGCCATATGCAATGATAGGCAATTTGGTTGCAGACTGACTCCTGAATAATTTACTGAGCAGCATTGCTCTCCAAAGCACTCCCCTTTCAAAACTGACATGGAGTGTCACATTGTTGTCACATTGTGTCACACCCTGCCATTTGCTTTCTTGGTTTCCTTCTCTGCAGGATTCGGACTGCTCCCGCTCAACCGCTTTCCCCCAACCCACTCTCTGCTGCAAAATTAAACCAAGAGATTAAAAAACATCTTCCCTCAGATGTGTTAACATTAAAAGGCTAAAGTGAAGCATGAGTATTGAAGGTGAGACTGACAACCTTGAGCATTCAACAGGGGAGCGAGTGCCAAGAGGTAACCCCTGCAAATGAGAACAGCTAGACAGGAAAACCAAACATGCCCGAATGGTCTAACTCTGCCACCCTTAGGCACATTACTCCCCAAGGGTGCTTAGCCCAAATTCAGGATCATTAATAAAGATGTGAAACGAGAGATAATGCTAATCCCTGTAGTACTTTGCTATCTTTTCCCCATAGGTAGTATTAATTTTATCATGGATCTTTATTTTATAGCATTAAAATCTGGTCCAAACTTTGCTCCAACTCCCATAAAAGTCAATGGAAAGAATCACATTGGGCCAGATCCTCAGCTAGTGTAAATAAGCATCGCTCATTGAAGTCAATAGGAAGGGAAGAGTGTTTACTCACTATTCCAGTTTACACCAGCTGAGGGTCTGGTCTGTTGACTTTAATAGGAGTTGGATCAGGCTCACAATGCTGTTAACGTTTAATGTCTGTAACCAGTGCATACTATTAAAACTAATAAAACATTTAAACAGAAAAAACCCCAAAAGGAGAGATGTACTTTAATCTCTTAAAATGCTTTAATCCCCCACATCTCTGCATGACTTTGTTATTAGTGAATTAATTGCATGAGCATTAAGGGATGATATTACCATTCCCAATTCATAAATTCCACCACCCTTATCTGCCACCACTGCTTTCCCAACGCTAGTTTAGTTTGTCAAGCACTGTTTGCAAGTTCTATACTGAGAGTCTAGTGGTGTAAAGCAAGAATGTCTCAGTGGTAGTTTATCTTACAGAGAACACAGGTCTTTTCCTTCATATTCACCATATACTGTTTTAAGAATTAAAAGTAATAAATGAATGTTTGAAATGTTAACGAGTACGAATTCTAATGGCACCGACTTAGCTGAAAGATCAGTACTGAAAGCATCTCACTGAGCATGGTATAGCAACTGGGACTCAGATGTCTAGACACTGTAAGATGTCTTTTCAATAGAGCCAGAATAACCTCTAGTATTCTCTCTAATTCTGTGCTGCTGTGGAAATGTTTTACTTGTCAGTGCCTTTTTTTCCATTTGATGTCTATGTCACTCTTAGTGCTAAATTATTTTCATATGGACCAGTATCTTACAAATTTGCTTCATAAGAGCTAAAATCAGGTCCTTTCCCCATGGTATTTTTGAACATATAGCTTGTATTTTAAGTTGTGACTACATGCAAAATCATAGTAAAATGTCTGTACATTAATATTTCATTTATAAGTAGTGTAATTATATCTTGTACATAAATTATATATTCAAACTAATATAGAGCAAATAAAGGTATTGGTCTGAAGGTAATGCCCACTTCTGACCTCCTTCGGCTTGAGGTCAACCCCAAGAAATTTAAACAATTTGAAAAAAAAGTGTTTTCTAGACTACGTACTTCACAGAAAACTAAATCAAAGTATTTTCAGTGAAGACTCACACTCCAGTCTTCACTCAGTGTACGGGGTGAGCAAGTCTTGTTTTTTCCCCAGAGTTGTGAGCAACTGAGAACCAAAATAATTCAGAACTGGTGAACCACAGAATCCACCTTGGTGTAAATGCTACAGTCACTTTAACATTTGCTGCGCTTCTATCTGCTGCCATTAATTCTGCTCAGATGCCGGCTGTCTAGATAGATTACTAACTGATGGCTGACACAGAGTGCTCTTGGCCAGTTTTGTGACAGTCCAACCTTTGTGATATCTGAAAAATTCATATGCAATTATCCTAAATATTCAAGAGCAGAGACATTCTTCTGAGCTGGCAGGGAGCAGTTAGCAGCTCTCTTAACATCAGCCCTTTCCTTTCATGCCCTACGACGCCCTGTGTCCAGTTTTGGGCCCCACACTACAAGAAGGATGTGGATAAATTGGAAAGAGTACAGCGAAGGGCAACAAAAATGATTAGGGGTCTAGAGCACATGACTTATGAGGAGAGGCTGAGGGAGCTGGGATTGTTTAGTCTGCAGAAGAGAAGAATGAGGGGGGATTTGATAGCTGCTTTCAACTACCTGAAAGGGGGTTTCAAAGAGGATGGCTCTAGACTGTTCTCAATGGTAGCAGATGACAGAACGAGGAGTAATGGTCTCAAGTTGCAATGGGGGAGGTTTAGATTGGATATTAGGAAAAACTTTTTCACTAAGAGGGTGGTGAAACACTGGAATGCGTTACCTAGGGAGGTGGTAGAATCTCCTTCCTTAGAGGTTTTTAAGGTCAGGCTTGACAAAGCCCTGGCTAGGATGATTTAACTGGGACTTGGTCCTGCTTTGAGCAGGGGGTTTGGACTAGATGACCTTCTGGGGTCCCTTCCAACCCTGATATTCTATGATTCTATTCTATGATTCTATGATGTAGCCATTTAAAATAAAACATTTTGATAAGGTGGGCAAAGATGATATGGTCCAGTTAAATGCAGACGAGGAAGCAGAGGTAACATTTATTCCTCCTCTCATATACCGGAGGCCCAGGTCAGGAAAGCACTTAAGCAGGTACTTTAGTCCATCCATCTTTCAGGAAAGCACAGAAGCATGTGTCTAACTTTAAGCATGCCCTTAAGTCCCATTATGTGCTTACGTGCTGCCCTGGGTAGAGATGTTTTCCTGAATCAGGACCTTGGCGACAGCCATTCACGATTACAGTGCACAAAGTCTTGATGGACTGAATCCACACTCCACTAGCATTGATGTCACTGCACTTAGCACCTTTGCAAGATCTGCCCAAAATGCACTAGGGGGTAAATACCGGGGAGTGGGGCATCTATTTAAGGATGTTGGCATAAGAACAAATAAGTATAAGCTGGCCATGACCAAATTCAGACTGGAAATTAGAAGAAAGTTTCTAACCATCACAGCAGCAAAGTTTGGGAACAGCCTCCTCGTAGAAGATGTGGGAGCAAAAACCTAACTAGTCTTAAACTGAAGATTGACAAGTTTATTAATGGCATTATATGATGAGGTTACCTGGGAGAGCAGTAGACTGGTCTCAACGACCCAAGAGGACCTTTCCAGTCCTATGTCCCTATTAATAGCACAAAATGAGAAAATTTGTCTAGCTTCCTGGACATTTTGGTTCTGGGTAGAGGGTGGATCCATAAAATCAGTAGTGATGACCCCCACGCTGTGGGAGGTAGAGGCAGATGTTTTTGATTGGCTGGGCTGACTCTCCAGATAACTCCTCCCACTGAAGAGCCCCTCCAGAGAGTTGCTTCCAAAGCTGAAGATTGTCAGAACTGAATAAAACTTTAATAGTTTATACATCTACCCAACAACTAGGAAGTAGGACTGTCCATTCTGACAGATGCATATAATCTAGGATAACCTCAAGGGTCATCAATTAATTGTACAAATGTGGTTATCCATTAGATTTCTCTAAAAAAGAGGAAAAACACAAAACAAAACAATGCAATTGTTTGAAAAAACATATTGAAAAAAACACTTCCCGGTAGAAGGAGATAAAGGAACAAGGTACAGTGTCTTTATGGACCCATCCCTCTACCCGGAATGAAAAGTCCCAGAGAAGTGAGAGAGATTTTCAGGAGTAATGGGATTTTTGTAGCAGTCCTCCCTTCCCTACACCCCATCACTCCAACTGATTGTTGGGTGAGCTAGAGTGAGCTACAGCTTGCAGAACCCTCCTGCCGAAGTCTGTTTCACTTGACAGAAGTCTCAGTTTTATAAAATGTTGCGAATGTATGCAGGGATGCCCAAAATTTGCACTCAGCGAAACCGTTCATTGGGTGCATTGGACTTGTCAGCCCATGAAATGGCCACTGCCCTTGTGGAATGGGCTTTAGTCTGAAATGGAGGAGTTTTCCCCTTGACTTTGCATGCTTGGGGAAATCCCCCCTCCCTAATATATCTTGCTATCGTGGATCTGGAAGTTTTCTGTCCCCTGACCCTATGGTGTATCAGAATGAATAAGAGTGGACATTTTACTGAAGGACTTTGTTCTCTTAATATAGATCTGAATTGCCCTGCAGATGTCAAAGGTGTACCAAATCCTTTCTTTGGGATAGGCTGATTTGAGCAAAAAGAGGGGGGCAAAATCTCCTGGGATTGGTGGAAGAGGGAAATTCTCTTAGGAATGAACGAAGGATCTGTTCATAGTACTACCCTGTCATTATGGCAAAAAAGCAAAACAAAAATCACAATATTGAAGGAAGACAGTGGGATCCCAACTCTGATACCTTTCATGCAGGTGTTATGGCCACTAAATGTGGCCTTAATCATCAGAACACTTCAGACAGGATTTCAAAAAATTGAGCCAAGAATGCACTAAATATTAAGAGATCCCATGGAGCTACCCCATGAGTGGGAGGAGATCTGATTAGGGTGGTAGCTTTGAGGAATTTTGTGATGTGTGGGTGATGCGGTCAGGTATGCCAACTCTCAGTTGCCAGAACTGAGGATATAACTTAACTCTTGAGTGCAGTTGTAGCACAGCCCCAGAGATGGGCCTGCTTGTAAAAATTCTAGGAACAATTTGACCAATGCTGATCCTGCTGTGTATCCTCTTGATGTGCACAAGGAATCAAATCTTCTCCATATTACTATATACAGTACTAAGAATTGGTATAAAACTTTCTGGACTTTCTGGATCTGAACCTCTGGGCTCTTTTCACAAATGACAGAAAGCAGGGACTCATTATGGGCAAGTACTTACTTTTCTGTTGAAAAAGAGTCATCTCCATTGAGCGCTAAGGGCTGCCAAGACTGCCTCATGGTCTCTATGCAGAGTTGATTCCACCCTTCTGTCACTGAAAACTTTGGGTAGGAAGTCTCCTAGATAAGGGCTGACAAGGCTGCATCCATTTTAGCTAAAGCAACAAGAATGACTTTGATGGGTGGATGCTTTCTCTTTGCTGGATTTTTCCTCATTCTTCCCTTGCAACCTTAAGCATGGCAGCTGAAATGGGAATGTAAAAGTCAGTTTTAGAGCCCACTGGAAAATATTTGTGGGTATTTCTGTCTCTGACTGCCTCTTTTTCCTCAGCCCCCTTTTTATTCTTTTTGGTGGAGTGCTCAGGGGCGACATCAAGGAACAGAAACAGTTGTTCAGAAATAGACTCAAAAGAACTGTGCAGAGAACAAGAGTTCCTGGGCATCCTCTAGGATTTCTCTGTTTATGTCCGTATTTATGACCCTTGGTCTGCTTACAGGGAGGACTAACAGGAGAGAGGATTCAGAATCATGGGAGTCCAGACAGGAAAGCCCATGCCTGTGCTTTCCCACTGAGATGGCTGCTGAGAAGTTAGGCCAGGAGCCTGTTCCTAAATGGCTGCTTGTGGCACATAGCTTCCGACTCCAAAATGGTCGCCACAACCCACTATAAAGGGAAGAGGGGAGAGTGGCAGGAAACTAATTTCTCTGTGCCTCTGGTGAGTCTGAGGAGCTCAGAGGAACAGAGGGGGTATCCTGACCACACCAGGCCCAATGGTAGGGGCAAGTCCCTGGTAACACATGTAGCCCCACGTCACAATATTTTGGCTGGTGGAGGGGAGGAGGGAAGGTAACTGGGGACTTGGGGGTTTACTGCACCAGATCCACTGGCTGAAGCTCCTGAGGCCTTTATAGTTCACCCAGCAATGGGGCCCCCATTGACCCCCAGTGCTCTGGATGCTCTGTTCATCTCCTGAGGACTCCATGGTACACTCGCTGATGGGACCAGTGGCCATGTGACACCAGGGCCCATGTTCAGCTCCCGGGGTGGGACACCTGTTGTGGAGCCTGGTCCACATCAATGGTACCGATCATGTCCCTGTGTCATTGCTTTGCCTTTCTGGATCTCGCGTTTGTCCACAGCTGTGTCCTACTGGGGCAGGCTGGTAGCCTTCTTTCTAACCACAGCAGCTCTAAGGTTGCGGGGCCAAAAAGTACACTATTCCCCTTCAACACACTCAGCCAGCACTAAAGGAGAATGTTACATAGTTTATTACTTCAACTACCTCTGACTATTTAGTTCCCTCCGAGCTGTGCACTGTTAATTTGTACAAAAGCTCTTCTTAACTGCCCACACTTTTTAAAAGTTATTTATTTTAGTTGTTTATTATTTAATAAAACACTAAGATTTTACTAGCTACTCAATGTTGAGATTGTAACTTGATTTTATTTTTTAGAGTAATAGATATTTTAGCTGACTTATTCACAGCTTTAAGCTTATTTATGGTTTTTACACTTATTTTTTAACTTTGTACAGTTTGCCTGCAAAGCTGTACTCATCAGATATAGTCCTTGAAGGACAGCTGTGTTTTTTAATTTGGATTTAGAACAGACATCGTGTTCTCCCTGACTTTCCATGAAAAGTAATTATTTAGTTTGGGGATGCTTTATTTAATATTTTGATTTTCTCTTTATGCTTTTTTGTATTTATTTCTCAAGGTAGCACATTTTGTTAGTAAATTTTTAGCTTCTAGAAATAATCCTTGTAAAACTGCTGGCTTGATTTGGGCTTTCTTTGCCTTAGGATAAAAAAACCTGGTTACTAGTTTTTCCTTGGCTGCCAATGGGTCCTATTTTCTGAAAATATTAGTGGCATACCTTTGCCATGCTCTGCCAAGCATTTTTTAAAAATCTAATACCACTGTCTGGAGTGCCCTTTTTAGCTGGTCCCAGTCTCCCTCTAATACTTCTCCAGGTGAGTCCATGTGGTCCACCCTTAGATTTACCCCTCTTCACCAGTGCGGTACTAACTTCCTCAGTTATAATCTCTAAAACCCTTCCAACGCCATTTCCCTTAAAGCTAGGTTGTGGCCCTTATATTAAAGGATGGATACATTACTTGCCCTAGATGAGCAGATCAAGTCATGTCACCGCTGTGTTGGAGTTCTCTCAACATCTCTTACACTTGTCTCCCCACCTGGCTCCAGTCTCGTCACTCAAGTTCCTTTATTTGGCATACAGCAAAGCTACACAGAGTTGATTATACTCAAGCGTAAGGGGTAGGGTAAAGGGAATACCACACATCCAAAGTTACACAGCAAACCTCTTCAGTTATATACACTTACATATTATATTGCATCACACCTTTTTGGATTGGGTTAGTCACTCTGTAGGAACCAATCCCTGTACAGCACACACTGTCCAAGAAAAACTTACACTTTACCTCATCTTACGTTCCAGGCTTACCTTATCCATTGTTCTCTTTGTAAATTGTCAATGGTTCCCTGGGTGTTCCCCCTTATCTTAGCTATTACAGGCATTCTGCTTCCAGCCTGCTAATCCATTAGCCTCCCTAATCCTGTCTCCCAATAAAAAAGGCCTCAACCACGTCCAATTACTTGTGTCAAGCCAGGCCTACACTAAGGAAAAAAGGACCTGGACAGTCTGCAGAGGACCCGACTTGTAACCTCCTATACCTTTGAAGGCAGAGAAAATTCTGGAGCAGCTCTTCAGTGGAAGGAATTATCTGGAGAGTCAGCCCCACCAAACAAAAATATATGACTCCGCCTGCTACAGTCATGGACTGAAGAACTTATCAACCCATTCCCCAAAGTAAGATATTAATATTACGTACATGCTGGGTCAGTAATTATTGCCAAAACTATTGTTTAAACTTTGAAAGCAGATAAGTGTCCAATAGCAAGATTTGAATTTGAACAAATAAACACAAACTGCACAGAACAGCCAGCCATTTTCCTTGGGAAGAAGCCAGCCCAGTATCAGAAAGTGCTTTCTCTGTTTCGTATAAATTCATCACCCTCTTAAAATCAAGGGAATACACTGAGCATCTCTCCTGGACTGGCAAATATATCACCAACCACACTAGGCCAACTTTCAGCTCTCAGTCACACCTCAGCAGGCCCACTGAAATCCGTTGGGCTGCACTGGTGTAAACTGAACAGAGTCTGGCCTGTTGAGAGTATCATGGCCCCAAAGGGATAAAGTGCACTGTCTTTCCTTTGTATTGTAACAGACAGCAGAAGTACTCCACTAACAAGCAGAGCAATTAGCAACACAATTTGAGATTTGCATAATCAATTATGTCTACATTCTTCAGAAATGATTTCCCCATAAAACCAACTTGATGTGCATGATTTCAGACCTAACCTCACCCACATTTCCTGCCAAAAAGAAAAAGAATCAGAAGTGTGTGTGCAGGAGCTTGTATATTGTGTTCCCTATTAACAATAAAACTCAGCATGGTTAGCCTTTTGCCATCTTGCAGATAAATGGAGAGACGCTAAGGAATGGAAAATACCCTTAGTAACCATGACATTCTGTACCAATTGCTTTTTTCTAGAAGACACTCATCTTGAATCATCTGAGAGAAAGCTTATGAGGTTTGTTATTGGGCGGTTTTCTAAAGTTATTAAAATTTCAAACTAGTAATAGGGGTGGTGCAGCTTTTTAAATGTAGTGTGAAAAGTATTGCCTTCAACTGTTTCAGCATTCTTGGATAGGAAGCCAGCTCGCCAACACTTTAAATTTGATACACAAATTGGATGTCTTGGATCCATTCACTCATTGCCATCTGGCAGGATGGCTCTGCGCCTGCTTACAAGGTAATATGGCAGTTTAAATATTAGTAGAAGGTACCCTGAAAATAATCTCAAAATGTGATCCTGTATCTGCAAAAGGTTTCATAGTGTTACATCTCTGAATCAAAGTAATATCTATTGTCCTGAAGGCATCATTTTTTTATCTTTTCAGGAGGATGACAGAGGAGACATGCTGCCACATGGACTTACCTCTGCACAATGATCTGCACAACCACCATCACCATCCAGGACCCTGATATTTCTTGTCACCTCTGAAAAAAACAAAAATGGGAAATTAACTTTGGCGGCCTACCTTCATAGCAGTACCGCAAGTACATCAAGAAGGAACCTCACATTACTTGTCTTTGTTCTTGGATACAAAACATGATACTAGTTTCTGACCATAAAGATCCTACCCCCATCACACATGACCAGCATGCTTGTGTATAGAAGTACCTGTCTGCAGAGCCTTTATCATTATCATCTATTACTTATAAAGTACTAAAAGTGTGCTGAGTACTGTACAAAATATGGAAGATGCCAGGCTTGTACCGAAGAGCATATAACCAAAGTAAGATGATGGTCACAGTCTGCCTTGACTTCCAGCCATGCCAAACTATTGAAGACCATCTAATATACTCAGGTGGAACAAAGTACAAGGAAATACACTGAAGGACATGATCCATGGTCTATGCCAGCACTCCCACTTTTGTACCTGCACCCTGTGTTTAGGCTGGTATAATAAAGAGTCCCACCACCTTCTTCAATGGTTTCACCTTTGTGTCTTTATTTAACATGTTCTTGTGCAGACCCAATTCCCCCAACAACAATCACACCACAGACCCCTCCCAGGGTCTTCTGGCCCTTGAGGTTCCTTCCAGTAGGTAAGGCAACAGAGAAAGAGCCCTCCTATCTCCTCCTAGTCCACCCCCTCACTAAGGTTTTCCCAGGGCTTTTATAGCCCTCCCAGTCTTTAGCCGAGCTGTCCCCACTCAGCCCAGCTTGTCGCTCTGAGCTAGCCCTCATTAGGGCTTACAGCTGGGCTCCCTGCTGCAGACCCATGTCTCTCTACCTGGCCTTTTGACCAGAGAGCCATCTGCAGCCAGCATTTTGGCAGGGCTTTAAAGGGGGTTTTACCCCTGCCCTGCCACAAGGAAGATGAACTAGATAGTGGAAAGGGTCAAGACCTGCTGGACTACTATGAATACTACAAAGAAAGAAAAATGTGAACCCTTCCCAAGGGTAACTCAATGAGCTGATTAACAAGTGACCTATTAACTGATGGACATCATGAGTGAGGCTGCAAGTTTGTCATGGAGATCATAGAAGTCATGGATTCCATGACGTTCCGTGGCCACCATGACTTCTGCAGTGGCCGGTGCACAGGCAGCCCCTGTACCAGGCGCACCAGACACTGTTGGGGAAGTCTCTTGGGCCACCACATCCCCACTCCCCAGCAGCAGAGTGTGGGTGTGGGAGTGGGCAGGGCTCTGGCAGCGCTTACCTGGGGCTTCCCGGATGGGCGACATCCCCCTCACTCAGCTGCTAGGTGGAGGCGTGAGCTCTGCGAGCTGCCTCCACCCAGAGCACTGGCTTCGCAGCTCCCATTGGCCGGGAACTGAAGCCAATGGGAGCTGCGGGGATGGTGCCTGCAGGTGGAGGCAGCACCCCCGCAGACCATGCCACCCTTACTTCTGCACTGCTGCCGTCAGAGCTGGACAGCTGAAGGGTGGTGGCTGCTGGCAGCAGTGCAGAAGTAAGGGTGGCAATGCCATACCATGTCATCCTTACTTCTGCACTGCTGCTGGCAGTGGCTCTGCCTTCAGAGCTGGGCTCCTGGCCAGCAGCCACTGTTTTCCGGCCACCCAGCTCTGACGGCAGCGCAGCCACCACCACCAGCAGTGCAGAAGTAAGGGTAGCAGTATCGCAAGCCCCACTACAATAGCCTTGTGACACTCCCCCCCCCACAACTTCCTTTGGGGTCAGGACCCTACAGTTATAACACTGTGACATTTGAGGTGTAAATAGCTGAAATCATGAAATTTACAATTTTTAAAATCCTATGACTGTGAGATTGACCAAAATGGATCATGAATTTGGTAGGGCCCTAATTATACCCATTAGTACTTGGAAAGTTTGTATCTGAAGTTACCAGTCAAATTTCACATTGGTAACTGCAAAATCAGAAAGAAAGAACAAAGTTTTTAGTCTTTGTAAGATTAACGGGAAAGTCAAAAATCTCTCATCTACTATCAAAGTACGCAATGGTTTTGGCACAGTATGTGAGGTAAGGGTATTACATGCAGGTAACAAGATATGTGACATTACTCAGAGTGTGGCTTTTCTAGCGTGGCTAGAGTTGGTACCAAGTAGACCATATTTTCAAACTACCTAAATGCAACACATTTTGAAATGGGCATTTGCTAAAAGCACCCCATGTACATGCATACAACCCTGTTTACAGTCAGGTGTCTAAACTGCACTATTTGAAACATGCCTGTGTAAAACTCTGAGTCCGTGCTCACTGGGTATAATGCACAAAACATTTTTAAAGGCAACTGTTGCTTGATCATGTAGGGATTCCTCCGTTTATAGAAGGGCTGAGAAGGGAACCGAGTGTCAAAATTATGGAAATAATGCCAGAGACATTTCCATAGTATAGGTCACCAGAGAGAGAGAGAGAGAGAGAGAGAGAGAGAATGGAGGGCAATCACTTCTCAAGGTACAAAATCAGCTCCATGTTAGTTTAGCTAATATGCATATTCTGATACCTCAGGGGATAGGTGGTAGGAAGTTTCGCCTCTAGGTGGCACAGGCAGCAATAGTAACTAAACATCACTGTGACAGCTGTTTGGCAGGCTCTGTGATGTAAAATTAAACTTTCCATCCTAATCCTGGTGTACAAGAGGCCTAACTCTTAAAACTGCCATCATACCTGGGCTCTTCTCTCCATCTAGGACAGACGACAGCAAAGATAAAGAGTCTAGATCTACCACACCAGTACCATACTTATTCATCTACTTTTGATGTTCCGAGGTGCTGGCGCTTTTGGTGCTGAAGACCCCAGATTCAATCTACAGTGATGACTAACCATCAAGACAGCCAGACTCCAGCCAGCAGCGGCAGAAAAAGCCAAAGCAGAGATCTCTGGACATTCAGAGAGCTTTCTACAGTTTTGACTGGACTTCTCTGCCAGGTGCTGATTGGCTGTGTCCTCTAAACCTCCTGCACCTCCTCTCTCACAGTCTCTTCACCTCACCTTGACTCCACCACCTGTCCCTTTTTCCCCTTTTCAATTTAGCTAATCCCTGCTAACTGTATCCACTCTCCACCAAAAACAGTGGAACTAGCATGTCATTTGCTGCCATCACATTGTTCACTCTGTTTGTGTTCCACCCCTTCCTCCATGGTAGGTCTGTCTTGTTGATTTAGCTTGTAAAGCTCTTCAAGGCAGGGGCCATCTCCTATTCTGTATTTGTACAATGGGACCCCATTCTTGGTTGGCCCTTAATCAATGCCATAATAAAACTTACTAAATAATACTAATGCTGTCTGTATGTATGTCAGTCTAGCTCTGTTCACAAATACCATTTTTTTCCCTCTAATCCGGATGGATGCTTCATTGTTCTGACTCAAACGATGAAAGAGAATAGTGAAAATGCCACAAAATTAATTCCTCCCTATGGCAGGTTATCATGGGAAGCTGAAAAGTTACAAAAATAGACCCATTCTTATTACTGCTGTAAGACTGATAGGTGAATCTTATTCAGAGAAGGAAACTGTAATGACAAGAATATAAATGTTAATGTGAGGATCAAATGCAATTTTAATATTTATCCGGTAGAGGTAAATAGCCCTGGTGCATATCTGAACAGCAAATACACACTAAATCAATTCAAGTGCTTGCAAACTAATCCATTTTCAAATATGTTTACTTGAAGGCAAAGAGTCTGCACTGCCAAGACCCAGCCCTTTGGTGACGGAAGCAGAAAACAGAGGCACTAAACTGTGCCATTTTAAAAGCACCAGACTGCTGTCTCCACTGGGCCATCACTCTGATCTAAAAGCACTTATATCGTCCTTACGTTTTCCCAGAGTCTCCAGTCATTGCTAAGACTTTGATGTGTTACCAGCTAAGATTCATTATTCTGAATACACACCAAATCCAAATACCTTTGAAATGTATGGAGGTTCAAAAACCATACCTGGATCTGGACTGAAATTTGACAATGGCTCCTGTCCTTATACCCGGCTGACCGCAAATGGTGGATCTGAACACAACAGTGCTTAGGACCCACTGACGTGAATGGAAAGATTCCTACGGACTTCAATGGACTCTGATTAAGGCCCATTGAAGAAGCGATACCTGTAATATCTGCATGATAACAGTTAGGAAATGCTGATTTTTTATAATGGCTCCCACTGTACATGTGTTGGTGGCTGATTTGCAGATCTTCAAATATTTCATGACGGTTAGAGCTTTTGAAAGCAATATCATCATTTCAGATTGTGCTCAGTTGCACATCTGACATGTGATCATATTAAACATGCAATGGGTTTTTGTCTCCCTCCCCCACTTCAATAAAGTACAACACATGTATAGTCCAGAATATAACCTGTGAAACATGTTTAATGCTTGGTGTTGATGTTTAGGAATTAGGTGATAACCTCAGGCATTTGCCAGAGCATTGGTCTCACCTCCAAAATGCCATGGATCATGATTTTAGAAAATTGAGGTAGGTGATAGGAAAGGTCTGTTTATTAGCCTGGGATAGAATTTTGGGTTTGACTTTTTGATACTCTTATATCTTATACTAATATGTGTAAACAAACAACAAAAACACTGTGATGTTGCTTCTGCCTAGTCAGATGGATTTGTTAATCCAATGGAAACAGATAAGAGCAGTTAAAGTGTTACTCAACAGCACATTTTAAGATTGCCTCCATCCCTATCTCAAGGCAAGGTCAAGCAACCAGTCGGGAGGGGCAAAGGGGATGGGAGGAAGGTATAAAACACTAAAAGACGAAAGGAATGCCTGTCCCTGACCGCAGCACAACCTCTCTCCTTACCCTCCCATGGGGTACAAAAAGTGGGACTGTAGGCATGTATATATGCAGGTATATTTGGAGGAGGAGGTGGGGAGGGAGAATGGGGAACAGGGACACAGGCAAGGCTTTGCAGCATCAGAGCTGGGAATGGGGACACGGGGTAAATGCTCTGCGGTGTCAGAGCTGGGAACGGAACCCTGGGGAACAGACTCTGCTGGTGCGTAGAGCTATGGATGTGCTTGTTTGGAACTAACCCACTAAACATCCCATTGCCTGCACTTCGACTTCTGCTTTCTGTCTGCGTGACAAGAGCCAGGGGAGAGGGTGAAAGGAAAACCCTCTAACAGTAGGTATCCCTTTAAAATATGGTGAGATTCATTAAAAAGCCAACACATGCCAGGCTTAAACCACCTCCTATTCTAAGAAAAGGTGAACATGGGCTTCCCAACCACCCCTTCTTGAGATAAGTGCTGAAAAATGCAGGCCCTCGACCATAAACCAAACTTCTGACAATTAGGAAGAAGTTTTCCCTATGGACAGGTTTCCCTGTAACTGCCAAACGCGGGGTTTCTTCCACCTTCGTCTGCAACAACTGGGGCTGGCCATGTAGGAGAGAGAGAATACTGGACCAGAGAGGCCACTTGTCTGAGTCTCTCTGGCAATTCCGATATTCCTATGGACTAATGCCTGCGCTCTTAGATTACAGTCAGAATGCTTTCAGTTGCTTTATTTCTAGATACAATCACCAGATTATTCTCAATATTGTTATATTTACTATTACCTATCATTTAAAGGTAGTACATTCCTTCTTAATACTTGTGAATTTCAAAAAAAAGACTATCGTTTCAACTTCTATTTAATATAGTTTCCTTTAAATTTGCTAGAATCTCTCAAAATGCAATAACAGTACATGTTATTGCCACTGGACATTACCTACAAAAGAATAAATGGGATGTTCAATGAAGACTGATTAATCAGTGCTCTTTGTAATTTCGCAGTATGCCAAAGAAGAGTAAATCATGTAAGTGTATCTAATTTTCCTCTGCATAATGTCACTAATTATAGAACAATTCTTGGATTAAACAGATCTTATGTAAACATAATGATCTCATTTGCAGTGAATTCCCTCAGTTTAGTTAACCAATTGCTTTTGTAATTCTGGAGGTATCATTAAAACCATTCTAATTTAAATACAAACAGATGTGTATCATAATACCATTGTCAAATGTAACCCTTGATACTTTACTAAACAAGGGAAGGAAAAATTATATATTCCTCATGTGATATTTAATTACATGGTTTGAAGAGGAAATAATAACTCCTAATGATGGCATTAAAGGTTTCAAGATCTAATTTGATTAAGCTATGTGCATATTGGCATATATCTTGGTATGCAGCAAAATGTGTCATGATTTTCACATTCACAAGGGGCTTAAAGCATTTTTGTTGTAAGAAACACTGACGCCTAGTGTATTATTAATACTGGGTCACTTTTACAGAACCGCAGGAAATGCCTCAGCTACAATACTTTGTGGTACATGTACAATCACCAGATGCTGCCCAAAACAGGGACCCACTGGCATCTGAGCAGAAGATAAAAGGTACTTAATGGCTCAATATCAGATGTCTTTGGAGCACAAAAACGCTTGTTTTTCAGGATGTTATTATGCTAATAGATTAAAACAGGCTCTTCTAAATTCTTTTACAAATGTGTTTACCCCTGAAGACCATAAACAACTTGCTTTGCAGGCAATTCTCATGAATGATTACAAACTCTAAAAACAATTACAGTGTTATCTGTTTTCAGGTTCATACAGTTACCCCACATATAGTAAAAATAATGAGCAGTCTACTAGAAAATATATATATAATAGAGGAGTGTGAGATTGGTTAGATAAAATAAATTAAAGTAGATTAGATTAAACAGATACTTATTCAGGTAATGAACTCTTATTCTAGCCACTGTTTCTATCAAGAGATAGATCCAACAATAGCTATTAACTTAATATTTAATTAGATGAGTCACTTTTCCCCCGTTACCACCTGTATCCACAGCAAGCTGTTTTGCACCTCCAGGCCTCTCGTACGGCCACCTCCCCTTTTTCTTCTCCAGCTGCTCTTGCATATGAGATCAGGAAGATGAGAATAAGACAAACAGAGCAGCCCAAGCTAGCAACAGTCCCTGGAGGAACCAATTTCAATCAAAACCTCTCCGCATCTGTTCAGCTGACTCCCCTGGGGTTACGAATCTCTCTTGAGAAGACCTGCCTGAGGGCATGCAGCCTGCATGGCGTGACAGGCATAGATTGGGTTTTATGGACATATGCCGCACATTCTTCTGCTACATCACCCTTCAATTAACAGGTGTGGTTCTTGGCAGGCACCATGATATGCTGCACAGGGGGATTAATATTGAACTATATTTTAACAAGGGGTTTTTCAGCCACCCTAGGGTACCTGTACATAGACCCTGCCTCAGTCAGAGGTGTGCTGCTCCTACATGGGTAACTGCTGAAGTACAGGACATGGAAACAACTAGGCCCAGTTTACAGGTAGAATTTGAAAGCAAAAAATGAACACTGCAATGAGCACAGCTCCCATTTCCATGTGTGAGGCCAGACTGACGGCTGGTGTACTGCACTGAAGTTAGCAGAGTCACACCACCGCGCAGTCTGGCCCATTAATTTCTACCATGCTTAGCTGTACAGATGATAGCTTCTGTTATGCTGCTATCAGTGTGGACAGTGACTCAGTGACCATTAATGCCATGTGTTGGGGGAAGCGATCAAACTGAATCTGTGTTTACAGACAATGAATGGGAAGATGGTGTCATGTCTCACATAGGCAGATACCCAGGGTAAACTCCTTATACTGCACAGCCCCAGTGGTTACTGTCTAGTAACAAGGGAGTATGCAATAGGCAATGACCAAGCTTTAAAAAACCCCATGAGATTACAGTTAGGCTACTGGATCCATAATTAGCAGTTTAAGAACTGAGCGAAATCCGGCTGAAGGCAGTTGGCTCTTTCCCTTGATTACAAGGGGCCTAGGGTCAGGCCCCTAAGCAAGTGGTCTGATTTTCAAAAGTGCTAAGCACCCCACAGGCCCCACTGACGCCCGCTAGAGCTGCACAGTTCCCAGCATTTTTGAAAATCAGGCCTCGTAGTTAGGCCCTTAAATCTGCATTTCAAAACCTAATGTTGGACTCCTAGTTTTGACAATCTTGGCCCATTTTCTATCCCTATGATTTGAAATTTCTTGGCTCTGTTTGCTGTACATATAAAATTTCCCTGAATATTTGCAGCACTGTAGATTTGCAAAAATGAGAGAAATTCATCTTCCTGGCTCTTTGTATGCAGTTTCTATGATTTGCATAGTAACCAGCCATTCAAATTAGGTGCCACAAGTACAAACTATTTGTTGCATGAGATGGTACACATAAGAATTTTGAAAACATGGTACTGTGTCCTATTATCTGCAATTAATGTCACTTATTTGTGCATGGAAATTATTACCCCAAATGTCTTCTTAGGGGAACGCAAGAACACACCTTGTACTTGACCATTTTGTTGACAAGCTTAGTTTCTAGTTAATTTACTTTTCAACAGCAGCAAACAGAGAATTAATTGGTCTTAGGCTCATTCCACCCCACTCAAATATCCTTGGTGAGGAACAGTAACTAATTCATTAGACTAGATGACCCTTGTAATCCCTTCTAGCCCTATGGTTCTAGGATTCTATGAATTAGGCATGAGATGATTATGGTTAGCAGCTGCATTATCTCTTCTTTTTGGGTGATTACAGATTTTTTTATTATTATTGAAGTCACTCATGCTACTATTTGAAAAATTATTACATTATAGCCCTTTTCAAATGAACAGTATGAATTAATATTAACAGAGACCCTTCTCTTGACTTCTTAGTCAGTCATTAGCAGCTTACAATGCCAAATATCAGCAGTTCAACACTGTGGTGTCTTTCTTTATTTGCATTTTCTGCTGAAAAACAAAAAAACAAAACCAAAAAACCACAGTTGCAATGATGGGGCTCTGAGGATAAAAGGATGTTTCACACTCTTCCTGAGGACACAGTTACCTTGAGAGGTTCCTCATGCTATGACAGGTCAGGTTTCTCAGGAAGGTCATTTTCTGACATTTGATAATGGTACAAGCTGAGCATTATCAATTTAGATGGCATATACAAGACACTAGACATCTATATAGCTGCATTATGAGAATTATCTAGGACATGTCAATTTGGTAACCTTGCTGTAATGAAATGATCAATGACCAACTGGAGGGAAAGATCACAACTCTACAGATCTGTACAATATTACTCTCTGAATCAAATCTGACATGAGTAAGGCAGGAACATTTCTTCTCAAGTGGAACAAGACTTCAAGGAAGCCAAGACACTTAAAAATAGGAATACAAGTGTAGAAGAAGTTGAGCCACAAAGGAAAGGTTTGAATTTTTAGGTAGGGAAAAGAGGCGGAACCTGAATAGACCCTTAAATGGCTCGTATCACATGAGGATGGATGTGCCACCACCCCTCCCTTGCTAACACACTTTTCAGGAAGCATTAATGATATTTGCTTATTTTTTAAAGGAAGAGCATTCCACGAGTTATGCCATTCTCCTGAGTAAGTTGTAATAGGCAAGTGTCCTACTGCCTTTCAGGGTCATTACAACACTATACATCACGACACTGACCTAACAAGGAAATAAAACATAATAGACTTAATCTGTGCACTGGAACACATCTCCCAGTGAGGCAAAGCTACGATGCAAGTAAAACAGGCGGCAGACACTCCTCGCTCCCCTTTATGACTGAGCTGCACTTGGCGCAAGACCAAAGGATGTAGCAAAGGTGGCTGGTTCTGAAGATTTCCCTGATCCTCAACCTGGCCAGGGCATGAGTCTCTGGAGTAAATTAGAGCAAGCTTGCAAGGGGCCTTTCCTGCACAGCCATGCCCCCTTGCCCCTGGCAATAGCACTCATGTCAGGGGCTGAGCATGGTGATGTAGGAGCCACTACAGCAGCTCTACCCCACACGAGGAGCCCATTTGCAGAGGAAATTTCCTTAAGGGCTGCTTTGTGCTGGGGCCATGATCTGGCACAAATGTTCCAGCTCCTCCTTCTTAATCACCTCAGCTGCTTCCTGTTTACATCATGGTGCCAGTGTTTGTTCAGTGTCCTGTTAAATAAATATTTGGGATGAAATCCTGGCCCCCTTGAAATTACAGGGAGTTTTGCAATTGATTTAAGTGAGGCCAGGATTTCACTCCTGGGTTCCCAAATTTATCAGCAGATCTCATTATCTTTACGAGGTCTGAAATCTTATTAACATTTCTGCTCCAAGATTGACTAGAGGAAACGTCAGTCACAATTCACAGCTCTCCACTAACTGTAATGGGTGTGCTAATCACCTCTTAACTCCTCCTCCAATCACTAATTTCCCACCTCAGTCAGAGTTTGTTTGCTTTCACTTCACATCACAAACTCTACTCGCTCATCAATACGAAAGGGGAAGTGGATGACAGCAAATGTTCAGGGTAGGAGGTAGGTTGAGTTCTTGTTAGCTGGCCGTATCATCATGTGCTATCTGATGTGGTCTTATGAGACAGGCATATCTACTGAACTGAATAAACAAACATACAAGAACTTAATGTTAAGCAATAGGTGATAGGCCAAAGCCAGCTGAAAACATAGCAGCAACATATTTGACTGAATCTTGGGCAAATCTTTTAGGTTTTTAAGGTCAGGCTTGACAAGCCCTGGCTGGGATGATTTAGTTGGGGATTGGTCCTGCTTGGAGCAGGGTGTTGACTAGATGACCTCCTGAGGTCCCTTCCAATCCTGATATTCTATGATTCTATGAGTACATGAAAAGGTTAATCTTGCAACAAGCATGAACTATGCTATGCTACTGAAGTGGTTTTGAGAGGACGAGTGGATTCACTGTTCTATTGTCTATTTGATCTCAACTAAGGTAAGGATTGTGGCTGTTATTTAAGGTGTTAGACAAAACTTTGACTCAATCTCATTGACAAAGTAGACATGGTTCCTCCAGCTGCCTTTGCCTTGGGAAGTGCAGAAAACATGTCCTGGTCATGAATTGCCTTCAGACTATCCTTTTGAAGGACTCTTCTTGATATAAAGAACTTATTAAAATTCACTGATTCTTGGGAACACTGTTTTTCCTTATTAGCCGAAAGTCTAACCCAGAAAGCTGTGTAAAACTATCAGCTTTCACATAGAACCTGATCCAAACCCATTACATCAGGTGGAAAAGACTCCCAATAAATGCCTTTGGGTCAGGCCTTTAGTGGCTTTATTTAATTGCAAGATCTGAGATTTTCCAAGATTCTGTTAATTTGGACAAGGGTAAAAGTGGTACACATTCCACCAGGCCAGATTTTTAAAACTGGGACCCTAAAAATCAAACTCCTAAATCCCACTATAGGATCCTAAATATTTGGCCTGATTTCTGGTGGTTTACCACCTACTACTTTTACCAAAGTCAGTGCTCTGGTATGTTTCATTTAAAATCCATCTCTGCTCTGAGGAGTGACTGTAAAGTGGCTTTGTGGTGCTCCATGAGTTTCAGAGCCAAATTTTCAAAGAGCTCAGCATTATTGGTCAACATGGGATGCTGAGTTCATTTGGAAATCTGGCCCTCAGTGACTCCATATTAGATGTGCTCAGTTTACAAAGAGGAAAAAGATATTGGATCAGGTCCTGACATGGTGTTGCTTCCCTGACTTAAATGGAGTTACGATAACAGCTGACACCAGCTTAGGATCTGGCCCATTTTCAATAGCTGCCAACCCAGCAACTTCAAGCTGGACTCTGAAATGCAAGCCGATTATTTCCTTCTCATGTGTCATTATCACCATTGATAAAGATCCCAAATCCTGCCCTCGGTTATCTTTGTGCAGTCCTAGGACTTTCACTGAGATTGGAATTCAGTAATCAGTTACACCTGTGCAAACAGTTCTGTAGCGGCTACACTATAAGGATCAGGATGCAGTTCATTCTCTTTCCCCATTTGGCTCTACAGAGCCGGCAAGAGGAACAAAGTAGTAAATACTTATTATTGTCATTAGAGTGAGCTGATAGGCCCCAGAATATACCCGATGAGCAGAATTGCTAAATAAGAAGGTTCCATTTTTATATAGTCATTTTCCATAATAGAACTTTAAGTATATGGCTTGTTAATTCTGTGGTTTAACTCTAGTCTAGAATATGTTGTCCTAGGTCGTGCAAGTTGTCGGGAGGTCTCTCTTCCTCCTTCTCAGAGCCATTTTTCACTTCCACCAAAGCTGGAATAACACTGCTTCTCCCATGGACCAGGAGGCATGCAATGTAACTTTATTTAGAGTGGTTAATTGAAAGACATCAACACCATTAACTAAGGCTGCACTTGTACTTTCTTGGCTAGCCACATTCGTTTCTTGAACACTTGTTGGCAGTCTCATTGACTTATCCATTCTTCACTCCCTCTTATGCCCACAGTCCTGACACACATCGGAAGAATAAAGGCTGGGCTATTCTTGGCTTGGAACATCACTCAGTCAAGGTCTCTGGCTTGTGTTATGCAGGAGGTTAGATGAGATAATCAGCATAGTCCCTCTAGTCTTGAAATCTACAAAATGTCTAAACTATTGCTCTCTGGTCAAAGGCCATAGGCATGCCTAAAACATTTTTTCAGTTATAAAAGCATAATGCAATATTTTTAATATCTAGATCAATATTTTAGGAGTATTTGAGTCTAGCTGCCCTGTGTATGTCAGTGCAAATGTACCTCATTACTGATTTGCAGTATGTAAAGTCAAAGGACACGTTCTGAAAAAAAAAAATATCCTTTAAAGGCATGTAAGACTCTTATTTGTCTTCAATTTTACAGTAAATAGCTTACCTACTTATGGAGGAGAAGATTTACCCTTGGAATATAGCATCAAGTTTGCACTCAAGCAACTAAGACAACTTGTGTCTAGTGTGTGCTGGTAAGCAAGGTCTCTTTATTATAGCTAAACAGCTAAATATTGACTATGGAGGGGAACAAGGAAGCAGATGTTTTATCTAAATTACTTTCTGATCAGTTGATTTGAGGAGGCTGGTGAAGATAAAGTGGTTTGCAGAATTCAACACACACACACACACACACACACACACATACACACCCCTACCTATCTAAGCATGATCAGTAAAACCCTCCCAACAAAGATCACAATCTTACTGGCAATGAACTTCTGTCTTAAGTGACTGGCCTATTAAGAACATATTGAGATGGATTGCTGTGATAAGCTGTAGATAGTACAGTATTTACACAGAAAGGAAGGTTGTCTGCTCTTTGCTTTACTCATGTGAGTGGTCCCACTGGTTTCACTGACAATACAATTCTTGTCAGAGTAAGGCAGGCAGGACTGGGCATGGAATCATGGTGCAGTGTCAGGAAGGTGGATGTACCTTTTGGGTGCATTGGCTATCCAGAAATATTGTGCCCAGTATGGAGAAAGGGAAAGGAGAAAGAGGCAGGTTCTTGTGAGTCCCAATTATGTCTCAAAGGAACTGCAGGGGCCAGACGGGTTTCGGAACAAGGAGGTTTCCAAACACCATAAATAACGGGGACATGTAGAGAAATTACTTTGGATGTGTTTCTCTTTCAACTCAACACTCCACTGCAGCATCCTGCGCCCCTCCGAAACACCTTGAAGACTGAAATACCTCAAAAGATATTGTCATGTCACGCTCCCCACCAATTGCTGAGTTAGATCTCTTTGCAGAGGCAGGGATGGCTTGTTCTCACCACACTCTGTTGCATTTTATTTAGATTTAAAACTAAAATAGTTTGCTCTAATAGCATTAGTGTTAATGGAGTTGTATGTTGCGAATGGTTAACAGTCTCTCACTGTTTATATTTCAGCAGGAACTCATTATGCCACCCCCAGGTACAATCCCGTTAACGTTATCTCTTAATTAGCTAAGAATAATTTATTTTAAAGTACAGCGGTGAAAAAATATTGTGGGCCTGATTCTCTTTGCACATGAAAGGGAAGTTACTTATCTTATTGTAACTGGAGTTCTTCAAGATGTGTGGTCCATATCTATATTCCACAGGGGAGGTGGGGGAGAGGGGAGATGGACATGCACTCCAGGTGCTTCAGACTAGAGAATTCTTGCAAGTAGAGTCCGTTGGTCAATGCCTGTACCCTGCTTTCCTCATGAACTGAGGGCACAACGGGTGGGATGGACTGACCAATTATCCAGTTCTTTCTCTCCTGCAAATCTTGTCAAGATCCAAAGCAGAGGGGAATGAGGATGGATAGTGCAACACACATAGGGACCACACACCTTGAAGGTAAGTAACCACCCTTTCTTCTTCGAGTCCTAGTACCTATGTGTATTCCACTGGGAGTCACTGACAAGCAGTACTTAAAGGAAAAGGGTGACATTTTCTGCCCCAATGCTGGAGCTCCCAGCCCCCACCATGGTGGGGGGACCTTGCAGCGCCCAGACATGGTGGGTGACAGGGGACCCCAGAAGCTGCCCAGCCACAGTGGGCAGCGGGGAACTCTGCACCTCCCAGCGGCAGCAGGTGGCTCCCCCTCGTTGCAGCAGTGGGGGACCCTGGAGCCCCAGCAGGGGTGGGTCCTGAGCCCGCTTCCTGCACCATTTTGTCAGGGATATTTTTAGTGAAAGTCAGGGACAGGTCATGGGCTGTCTAGTGCCTCCAGCCACTGCTGGGAGCCCCAGGCACTTTAAATTGCCACCTGGGGAAGCCAATCCGCCCCAGCACGGCACATGGGGTCTTCCCGGTACTCCATACGGGGCATACCGGCTTATTTTCACCTCTGCCACTGGATGATTGAGATGCTAAAGGAGCACTCAAGAAAGACAAGGCCACTGTGGAGAAGCTAAACTAATTCTTTGGATCAGTCTTCAAAGCAGAGGATGTGAGGGAGATTCTCACACCTGAGCCATTCTTTTTAGATGACAAATCTGAGGAACTGTCACAGATTGAGATGTCAGTATAGGAATTTTGGAACAAATTGATAAATTAAAAAGTAATAAGAGATCAGTACCACATGGTATTCACCCAAGAGTTCTGAAGTAATTCATATATGAAATTGCAGAACTACTAAACTATGATAGTGTAACCTATCACTTACATCAGCCTCTGTACCAGATGACTGGATGATAGTTAATGTAACACTTATTTTTTTAAACGATTCCAGAGGCAATCCAGACAATTATAGGCCAAGAAGCCTAACTTCTGTACCAGACAAATTGGTTGAAACTATAGCAAAGAACAGAATTATCCGGTACACAGATGAATGCAATATGCTGGGGAGGAGTCAACATGGCTATTGTAGAGGGAAATCATGCCTCACCAATATACTAGAATTCTTTGAGGGGGTCAACAAGCATGTGCACAAGGATGATCCAGCTCATATAGTGTACTTGGACTTTCATAAAGCCCTGACAAGGTCCAACAGCAAAGGCTCTTAAGCAAAAGCAGGCATAGGATAAGAGGGAAGGTCCTCTCATGGAGCAGTAACTGATTAAAAGATAGGAAATAAAGGATAGGAATTAATGGTTAGTTTTCACAGTGGAGAGAGGTAAATAGCAGGGTCCCCCAATGATCTGAACTGGGACCAGTGCTGTTCAACATATTCATAAATGATCTGGAAAAAAGGAGTAAACAGTGAGATGGCAAAGTTTGCAGACAATACAAAATTACATAAGACAGACTGTGAAGCTTTACAAAAGGATCTCATAAAACTGGCAACTGAGCAACAAATGGCAGATGAAATTCAATGTTGATAAATGCAAAGTAATGCACATTGGAAAACATAATCCCAACTATACATGAAAAATGATGGCATCTAAATTAGCTGTTACCACTCAAGAAAGAGATCTTCAATTCATTGTGGATAATACTCTGAGAACAGCTGCTCAGTCCACCACAGCAATCAAAAAAGCTTACAGACTGTTAGGAACCATTAGGAAAGGGACACAAAATATCCTAATGACACTATATAAATCCATGATATGCCCACACCTTAAACATTGTGTTTAGTTCTGGTCACCCCATCTCAAAAGAGTTATTAGAACTGGAAAAGGTGCAGAAAAGGACAATAAAAATGATGAGGGGATGGAACGGCTTCCATCTGAGGAGAGATTAAAGAGACTGGGACTGCTCATCTTGGAAAAGTGACAACTAAGGGGGGATAGGATAGAGGTCTATCTGCTCATGAATGATGTGAAGAAAGCGAATAGAGAAGTGCTATTTACCCCTTCACATAACACAAGAAACAGGATTCACCCAATGAAATTAAAAAGCAGCAGACTTAAAAACAAACAAAAGAAAGTATTTCTTTCCACAATGCACAGTCAACCTGTGGAACTCAGTGCTAGAGGATGTTGTGAAGGCCAGAAGTATAACTGGGTTCAAAAAAGAATTAGATAAGTTAATGGAGGATAGGTCCATCAATGGCTATTTGTCAAGGTAGCCAGGGACACAATCCTATGCTCTGGATGTCCCTAAGTCTCTGACTGCCAGATGCTGGGACTGGATCACTCAATAATTGTCCTGTTCTGTTCATTCCCTCTGAAGCACCTGGCACCACCCACTGTCAGAAGACAGAATACTGGGCTAGATGGACCATTGGCCATACTGGATCAGACCATTCTTATGTTATGTTCCTTACTGGCGAAAAGGTTCTGATCAAATCCTTCAAGAACCTGTTACTAGTGGGTGAATAAGGATCAAGTTATCATCCACTGATGGGTGAAATGCTCCGATTGCCAGCAGATGAATCTTTAGTGAGCTAAGGGAATGGCCTGCCATCTTGAGAGTAAAAATATAGTCCAAAATAGCAGAAATATTCCCACTGTCTCTGGAAGGTAAGGGCTGTGGTGGGGCCAGATAAAGAAATTTTTCAACTTGGCTAGGTAACATTTTCTGGAGTCTTTTCTGCTGTTAATAATAGTTTATACAGCTTCAGAGAAGGAACGTTCTAGGTTTGATGCCTATCCAAATGTCAAGCCACAGAACAAGAGCATCCAGGAAGGTCCTAATGGTGATAGTGGACAAGATGACCTTTGTAGGAGCCTGGGAAACCAGAATTGTCCGGGCCATTTGGGGGCAATGTGGCTGATTCATGCCCCAACCAGTTGACTCTTTTGTAGCACCCGAGGAAGTAGTGAGTAGGAGGGAATACAAGTGATCTGTCCAAGGCAGTAAGAGAGTACCACCCCTGGAATACTGTCTCATGGAGCACTATATATTGCAATTCCTGTTTGCCTCTGAGGTGCCAATTGGGAGGACTGTGAACTGATAGTGAGTGTTGTTCACCACAAACCTGAAGTACTTCCTGTGGGACAGAGTTATCACTATGTGAGTCACATGGGCTCTGAGGTGTCCCAGGTCAGAAGGAGGGTATCAGATTGAGTGATGCTGTGCACAGCGAAGGCCCAGAGGGGATGAGGATGTTCACCATAGGATCCACATCTATCACCTCCTCTGCCTGTATCCCCAGGTTCTGGGCCACCCTGCGCAACAACTATTGCAGGACCCTACTGTCCTTCAAGTCAAGGGTGGCATACCAGTCCCCTGGATCCAAGGAAGGGATGATGGAGGCCAAAGAGACTATGCGGATTTTGAGATTCTTCACAAACTTATTGAGTTCTCGCAGATCTAGGATGAGCCTGAGCTCTCCTTTGACTTTTGGTATTAGGAAATACCGGGAATAGAAGCCCTTGCCCTTCTGCTACTGAGGAACCTCTTCCACTGCCCCTAGTGAAAGGAGCGTGTGCACCACCTGTATAAGGAATTGCTCGTGAGGGGGTCCCTGAAGAGGGACAGGGCAGGGGGGTGGAAGGGTGGGAGGGCACAGAATCGGATGGAGTGTCCCCTCTCTACCATGCGGAGCACCCAGCGGTCCGAAGTGATATGGGACCATGCATGGTAGAAAGGGGATAGTCAAGACGAAAAGGTAAGGCAGGGTAGATCCGGTATTCAATCTGGTATGCCATCCTCATGTGTGCCTTCAAAAGGCCCGTTTCTGGCCCACGGAAGGCTTGGTCTGGGCAGAGCCCTGGCCTGAGGATGGGTGCGGCCTCTTCCCATTACTCCTATTCGTCCTCCGGGAACCGTCCTGTCGGTTTTGCTGGTAAAACTGCGGAGGTGGTTGCAGCCTGAAATGTCTGCGTTGTGTGGCAGGGGGGTGTATGCCCAGGGACATGAGGGTAGCCCTTGAGTCTTTTAAACTGTGGAGTCTTCTGTCTGTCTTTTCACAAAGTAATGACTGACCTTTGAAGGGTAGGTCCTGGATGGTCTGTTGGACTTTGTGAGGTAGAATCATAGAATCATAGAATATCAGGGTTGGAAGGGACCCCAGAAGGTCATCTAGTCCAACCCCCTGCTCAAAGCAGGACCAAGTCCCAGTTAAATCATCCTAGCCAGGGCTTTGTCAAGCCTGACCTTAAAAACCTCTAAGGAAGGAGATTCTACCACCTCCCTAGGTAACGCATTCCAGTGTTTCACCACCCTCTTAGTGAAAAAGTTTTTCCTAATATCCAATCTAAACCTCCCCCATTGCAACTTGAGACCATTACTCCTCGTTCTGTCATCTGCTACCATTGAGAACAGTCTAGAGCCATCCTCTTTGAAACCCCCTTTCAGGTAGTTGAAAGCAGCTATCAAATCCCCCCTCATTCTTCTCTTCTGCAGACTAAACAATCCCAGCTCCCTCAGCCTCTCCTCATAAGTCATGTGCTCTAGACCCCTAATCATTTTTGTTGCCCTTCGCTGTACTCTTTCCAATTTATCCACATCCTTCTTGCAGTGTGGGGCCCAAAACTGGACACAGTACTCCAGATGAGGCCTCACCAGTGTCGAATAGAGGGGAACGATCACGTCCCTCGATCTGCTCGCTATGCCCCTACTTATACATCCCAAAATGCCATTGGCCTTCTTGGCAACAAGGGCACACTGCTGACTCATATCCAGCTTCTCGTCCACTGTCACCCCTAGGTCCTTTTCCGCAGAACTGCTGCCGAGCCATTCGGTCCCTAGTCTGTAGCGGTGCATTGGATTCTTCCATCCTAAGTGCAGGACCCTGCACTTATCCTTATTGAACCTCATTAGATTTCTTTTGGCCCAATCTTCCAATTTGTCTAGGTCCTTCTGTATCCTATCCCTCCCCTCCAGCGTATCTACCACTCCTCCCAGTTTAGTATCATCCGCAAATTTGCTGAGAGTGCAATCCACACCATCCTCCAGATCATTTATGAAGATATTGAACAAAACGGGCCCCAGGACCGACCCCTGGGGCACTCCACTTGACACCGGCTGCCAACTAGACATGGAGCCATTGATCACTACCCGTTGAGCCCGACAATCTAGCCAGCTTTCTACCCACCTTATAGTGCATTCATCCAGCCCATACTTCCTTAACTTGCTGACAAGAATGCTGTGGGAGACCGTGTCAAAAGCTTTGCTAAAGTCAAGAAACAATACATCCACTGCTTTCCCTTCATCCACAGAACCAGTAATCTCATCATAAAAGGCGATTAGATTAGTCAGGCATGACCTTCCCTTGGTGAATCCATGCTGACTGTTCCTGATCACTTTCCTCTCCTCTAAGTGCTTCAGGATTGATTCTTTGAGGACCTGCTCCATGATTTTTCCAGGGACTGAGGTGAGGCTGACCGGCCTGTAGTTCCCAGGATCCTCCTTCTTCCCTTTTTTAAAGATGGGCACTACATTAGCCTTTTTCCAGTCATCCGGGACTTCCCCCGTTCGCCACGAGTTTTCAAAGATAATGGCCAAGGGCTCTGCAATCACAGCCGCCAATTCCCTCAGCACTCTCGGATGCAATTCGTCCGGCCCCATGGACTTGTGCACGTCCAGCTTTTCTAAATAGTCCCTAACCACCTCTATCTCTACAGAGGGCTGGCCATCTCTTCCCCATTTTGTGATGCCCAGCACAGCAGTCTGGGAGCTGACCTTGTTAGTGAAAACAGAGGCAAAAAAAGCATTGAGTACATTAGCTTTTTCCACATCCTCTGTCACTAGCTTGCCTCCCTCATTCAGTAAGGGGCCCACACTTTCCTTGGCTTTCTTCTTGTTGCCAACATACCTGAAGAAACCCTTCTTGTTACTCTTGACATCTCTTGCTAGCTGCAGCTCCAGGTGCGATTTGGCCCTCCTGATATCTTTCCTACATGCCCGAGCAATATTTTTATACTCTTCCCTGGTCATATGTCCAACCTTCCACTTCTTGTAAGCTTCTTTTTTATGTTTAAGATCCGCTAGGATTTCACCATTAAGCCAAGCTGGTCGCCTGCCATATTTACTATTCTTTCGACTCATCGGGATGGTTTGTCCCTGTAACCTCAACAGGGATTCCTTGAAATACAGCCAGCTCTCCTGGACTCCCTTCCCTTTCATGTTAGTCCCCCAGGGGATCCTGGCCATCTGTTCCCTGAGGGAGTCAAAGTCTGCTTTCCTGAAGTCCAGGGTCCGTATCCTGCTGCTTACCTTTCTTCCCTGCGTCAGGATCCTGAACTCAACCAACTCATGGTCACTGCCTCCCAGATTCCCATCCACTTTTGCTTCCCCCACTAATTCTACCCGGTTTGTGAGCAGCAGGTCAAGAAAAGCGCTCCCCCTAGTTGGCTCCCCTAGCACTTGCACCAGGAAATTGTCCCCTACGCTTTCCAAAAACTTCCTGGATTGTCTATGCACCGCTGTATTGCTCTCCCAGCAGATATCAGGAAAATTAAAGTCACCCATGAGAATCAGGGCATGCGATCTAGTAGCTTCCGTGAGTTGCCGGAAGAAAGCCTCATCCACCTCATCCCCCTGGTCCGGTGGTCTATAGCAGACTCCCACCATGACATCACTCTTGTTGCACACACTTCTAAACTTAATCCAGAGACACTCAGGTTTTTCCACAGTTTCGTACCGGAGCTCTGAGCAGTCATACTGCTCCCTTACATACAGTGCTACTCCCCCACCTTTTCTGCCCTGCCTGTCCTTCCTGAACAGTTTCTAACCATCCATGACTGTACTCCAGTCATGTGAGTTATCCCACCAAGTCTCTGTTATTCCAATCACGTCATAATTCCTTGACATCACCAGGACCTCCAGTTCTCCCTGCTTGTTTCCAAGGCTTTGTGCATTTGTATATAAGCACTTGAGATAACCTGTTGATCGCCCCTCATTCCCAGTATGAGGCAGGAGCCCTCCCCTCACAGACATTCCTGCCTGTGCTTCCTCCCGGTATCCCGCTTTCCCACTTACCTCAGGGCTTTGGTCTCCTTCCCCCGGTGAACCTAGTTTAAAGCCCTCCTCACTAGGTTAGCCAGCCTGCTGGCAAAGATGTTCTTCCCTCTCTTCGTAAGATGGAGCCCGTCTCTGCCTAGCACTCCTCCTTCATGGAACACCATCCCATGGTCAAAGAATCCAAAGCCTTCTCTCCGACACCACCTGCGTAGCCATTCGTTGACCTCCACGATTCGACGGTCCCTACCCAGGCCTTTTCCTTCCACGGGGAGGATGGACGAGAACACCACTTGCGCCTCCAACTCCTTTATCCTTCTTCCCAGAGCCACGTAGTCCGCAGTGATCCGCTCAAGGTCATTCTTGGCAGTATCATTGGTGCCCACGTGGAGAAGCAGGAAGGGGTAGCGATCCGAGGGCTTGATGAGTCTCGGCAGTCTCTCCGTCACATCACGAATCTTAGCCCCTGGCAAGCAGCAGACTTCTCGGTTTTCCCGGTCAGGGCGGCAGATAGATGACTCAGTCCCCCGGAGGAGAGAGTCCCCGACCACCACCACCCGCCTTCTCCTCTTGGGAGTGGTGGTCGTGGAACCCCCAACCTCAGGACATCGCATCTCATGCCTCCCAACCAGCGGGGTCTCCTTCTGCTTTCTCCCCCCAGACATATCATCTGGTCCACTCTCCGCAATGGTACCTGTGGAGAGAACATGAAAGCGGTTAGTTACCTGTGTCTGTGTTACTGGAACCCGGACATTCCGCTTACCTCTTCTGGAGGTCACATGTTGCCAAGCTTCTTCACTGGCCTCTTGGCTCCTCTGTGCAACCTGCTCTATATCTTTAGAGCTTTGTGCCCCTAGAAGGCTATCCTGAGTTTGGTCCAGAAAATCCTCAGTCTCTCGTATACAACGCAGGGTCGTTACCTGTTGCTCCAGACCTTCAATCTTCTCTTCCAATATGGAGACCAGCTTGCACTTTGTACAGACAAAGTCGCTTCTGTCCTGTGGAAGAAAGACAAACATGGCACATCCAGTGCAGGTCACAACAGCTGAACCCCCCCCTTCCATATCACCTACCTACTATGAGCTTCCTCAGAGACGTTGGCAAGATGTAAGCCTCACTGGGCTCACTCCAGGCGAACTCCCAGGCAAACTCCTGCTGTGAGCTGCTCTGCTGTCCCCGCTGCTCCGCTGGTTCGCTGCCGCTCAGCGGGTTCGCGAGGCTCTGGCTATTTTTAAACAGCCAGGCTTCCCTGACGCAAACACACAGACACCCTAATGCCCGCCCCCTGCAGGCTAGGTAGTCCAGAGACCTGGAGCCAAGAGGACCTCCTCATGGCCAGCCCTTTAACCATGGTACGGGCGGCTGCATCAGCACCATCAAGAGCCACCTACAAGGAGGCCCTAGAAATGAGTTTGCCTTTGACCATGGAGGAGCAGTACTGGGTGGTGCCAAAGAGCAGTGCCAAGCCTCTGGAAACTTTACAGTTCCCCCCCCGGCGGCCGGTGCCAGGGAGTGTTACGCCACTCCCCATCCCGGGTGTGCCATCATTGCTGGCTTGCCCCCAGGGTGGAATAGGTGGCTTGGCTAACACCAGTGCCTCGTCCCTCCTTGGGGAAGGTGGAGCCATCAGGCAAATAAGGTCCTGCACCGCCTCAAAAGTCTCCAGAGCAGAGGGGAGTTGAATGTCCTAACCATGACGGTCCGGAGAACAGTAGTAGGCCAGACTCGACTGGACCCCTTGTGGGGCAGGAGTTGATGAGACACTGGGAGCTGCTGGGACTGAAGTAGGCTGGGTGGGCTAAGGTCTCCCTGCTTCTGTCTCCTTAGGTGTAGGATGGGGAGAGCGCCCCCTCTCCTGACTCTTTTTCTTCACTGGGCACTGGAGATACAAATCGGTGCCTACCAGAAGTCTTATGTTCATTGCCCTGTCGCTGCTGGGAGTTCTTAGTCTACTTTCTAGGCACTGGTGCACTGCGCACGGAGGAGGAGGTGCTTGGCACAGGCTCCGCTGACCCGGGGTCGGATTGCAGGCGGAGGGCTTCCTGCATGAGGATAAGCCTGAGTCTCTGCTCACGATCCTTAAGGGTCCTTGGCCAAAACCCTTTACAAACACCGCACTTGTCCTTTTGGTGACTCTCGCCAAGGCACTTCAAACAAGAAGTGTGCAGGTCACTTTTGGCATCAACTTTCCGCAGACTTCACATGGTTTGAACCCCGGCGACCGAGGCATGCCTCGGCAGCGGGGGAGAAACAGGGTGGGGGAAGTAACCCCCACAATGAAAACTTAGCTTACTACTACTCTTAACTTAAGACAAAAACTACTACTAACGATATACAAAATACAACAGGACACCGTTAAAGGTGCTTGCAGAAGCAAGAGCAAGGGAAGTTCCAGCAAGCCATCACTGGCGGTAGGAAGGAACTGAGGGGGTTGTGGGTCGGCAGGGCCCTATATTAGGAGCCATGAAGGCGCAACTCCAGGGGGCGCCCAGGCTGACCCTACAGATGCTACTAGAGGAAAAATCTTCCAGCTGTCGTGCATGCGGCGTGCAACACCTGATTGGAATTTACATGAACAAGCACTCGGAGAAGAATGTCAGCTTACATAACTATTTTCTGTGTAAACAAGCAGGGAGGGGTGAGATCCATCCCCCTGTGTATAAAAATGGTCAATTTATGTAACTAGCAAATCCAAAACCACACCACCCTAGTGGTTTTCCATGGTACCAGTGGTTCCCGACATTTTTAGTTGGTACCGCAATCTGTGTTGACGTCAGTGCAGATGCTGATATCAAACGAGCCTTGCTCCTATGTGTCTTCTGATCATGGCCATGAGGTGTAGGGGGGCTTAAGTGCTTGTGAAGGCTCTCCCAATATGTACTAGGGGGTGCACGCCTTAATAATTCTGGCCAACACACAGGGGTGTCTCCCTGGCTTCATTGTGCACTCCATAAAGTGCTTCCAATGCCAGAGTTCTCAGGCCTGCACTATCTGGCTGGGAAAAGAGGCGCAGATATATCCGCAATATGAGCTTCTCCAAAGCAATAAAAACACTAGTGATGGTCGTCACTGACCGAGAAGGAGCCGGGACAGCAGGCACAGTTTTTGAAGCTTAGCATCCTGGCCATAATCTAAGTGCTTATATTCTTAATGCAGAGCACGAGGAGAGAAGAGACACAGGTGCAATCTAACAGACACTGCTTGCTAGAGTTCTTCATTCCCAGGCCCATGGAGTACATGCGTACCCACAATTAAATACACAGAGACCAGCACTAAAAAGAGAGAACCTACAATTCCACAACTAAGAGATGGAGCAAGCCCCATGCCTTAAGTCAAATCATTTTATAGGCTATTTTTAAAATCAATTTTAGCACACAAAATAATGGACTATAACCGCCCAGTAATTGCATGGCGATTGCATAGATTCATAGATACTAAGGTCAGAAGGGACCATTCTGATCATCTAGTCTGACCTCCTGCACAGCGCAGGCCACAGAATGTCACCCACCCACTCCTATGAAAAACCTCACCCATGTCTGAGCTATTGAAGTCCTCAAATCATGGTTTAAAGACTTCAAGGAGCAGAGAAGCCTCCCTCAAGTCAACCATGCCCCATGCTACAGAGGAAGGTGAAAAACCTCCAGGGCCTCTCCAATCTGCCCTGGAGGAAAATTCCTTCCCGACCCCAAATATGGCAATCAGCTAAACCCTGAGCATATGGGCAAGATTCACCAGCCACATACTACAGAAAATTCTTTCCTGGGTAACTCAGATCCCATCCATCTAATATCCCATCTCAGGGGATTAGTTCTATTTACCCTGAATATTTAAAGATCAATTACTTTCCAAAATCCCATTATCCCATCATACCATCTCCTCCATAAACTTATCAAGTAGAATCTTAAAACCAGATAGATCTTTTGCCCCCACTGCTTCCCTTTGAAGGCTATTCCAAAACTTCACTCCTCTGATGGTTAGAAACCTTTGTCTGATTTCAAGTCTAAACTTCCTGGTGGCCAGTTTATACCCATTTGTTCTTGTGTCCACATTGGTGCTGAGCTGAAATAATTCCTCTCCCTCTCCTGTATTTATCCCTCTGATATATTTATAGAGAGCAATCATATCTCCCCTCAACCTTCTTTTAGTTAGGCTAAACAAGCCAAGCTCCTTGAGTCTCCTTTCATAAGATAAGTTTTCCATTCCTCGCATCATCCTAGTAGCCCTTCTCTGTACCTGCTCCAGTTTGAATTCATCCTTTTTAAACATGGGAGACCAGAACTGCACACAGTATTCTAGGTGAGGTCTCACCAGTGCCTTGTATAACGGTACTAAAACCTCCTTATCCCTACTGGAAATGCCTCTCCTGATGCATCCCAAAACCGCATTAGCTTTTTTCACAGCCATATCACATTGGCAGCTCATAGTCATCCTATGATCAACCAATACTCCAAGGTCCTTCTCCTCTTCCGTTACTTCTCATTGATGCGTCCCCAATTTATAACTAAAATTCTTGTTATTAATCCCTAAATGCATAACCTTACACTTCTCACTATTAAATTTCATCCTATTACTATTACTCCAGTTTACAAGGTCATCCAGATCCTCCTGTATAATATCCCGATCCTTCTCCGAATTGGCAATACCTCCCAGCTTTGTATCATCTGCAAACTTTATTAGCACACTCCCACTTTTTGTGCCAAGGTCAGTAATAAAAAGATTAAATAAGATTGGTCCCAAAACCGATCCCTGAGGAACTCCACTGGTAACCTCCCTCAAGCCTGACAGTTCGCCTTTCAGTAGGACCCGTTGCAGTCTCCCCTTTAACCAATTCCTTATCCACCTTTTGATGTTCATATTGATCCCCATCTTCTCCAATTTAACTAATAATTCCCCATGTGGCACGGTATCAAACGCCTTACTGAAATCTAGGTAAATTAGATCCACTGCATTTCCTTTATCTAAAAAATCTGTTACCTTTTCAAAAAAGGAGATTAGGTTGGTTTGGCATGATCTACCTTTTGTAAAACCATGTTGTATTTTGTCCCATTTACCATTGACTTCAATGTCCTTAACAAATTTCTCCTTCAAAATTTTTTCCAGGACCTTGCATACTACAGATGTCAAACTAACTGGCCTGTAGTTACCTGGATCACCTTTTTTCCTTTCTTAAAAATAGGAACTATATTAGCAGTCCTCCAATCATTCGGTACTACTCCTGAGTTTACAGATTCATTAAAAATTCTTGCTAATGGGCTTGCAATTTCAGGTGCCAATTCCTTTAATATTCTTGGATGAAGATTATCTGGGCCCCCCGATTTAGTCCCATTAAGCTGTTTCAGTTTCGCTTCTACCTCAGATATGGTAATATCTACCTCTATATCCTCATTCCCATTTGTCATGCTACCATTATCCCTAAGATCCTCTTTCGCCTTATTAAAGACTGATGCAAAGTATTTGTTTAGATATTGGGCCATGCCTAGATTATCTTTAACCTCCACTCCATCCTCAGTGTTAAGCGGCCCCACTTCTTCTTTCTTAGTTTTCTTCTTATTTATATGGCTATAGAACCTTTTACTATTGGTTTTAATTCCTTTGCAAGGTCCAACTCTACTCAACTTTTAGCCCGTCTCACTTTATCCCTACATGTTCTGACCTGATTGCAGAGAGCAAGAATGTTACAATGGATCTATGTCAGCTCTCAATTATAAATTGTTGCTTTTCCTTTTAATCTGGCCTTGAAATCTATTGTTTAACAATCCTAAACATTAAATTCAGTGACAAACCCTAATACAAACAGCAGCTCCAGAGGATGTTATGGAATTCCCTCACTGAAAAGAATAACAACTGCCAGCCGTATCCCCATTCCTCCACTGAGGAGCTGCTCTGGTTTATATCAGATGAGAATCCAGCCCTGTATCTACAAACAGGACATTCAATTCTTTTGCTGCTCAAAAACCTGCTTTCATTGTGGATAGAATCATAGAACTTATTATCTTCTAGATGGTCTACATCCCTGACAGGTGTTTGTCTAACCTGTTCTTAAAAATCCCCAATGATGAAGCTTCCACAACCTCCCTGGGCAATTTATTCCAGTGTTTAACCACCCTAATGTCCAACCTAAACTGTCCTTCCTGCAATTTAAGCCCATTGCTTCTTGTTCTATCCTCAGAGGTTAAGAAGAACAATTTTTTTCCCTCCTTCTTGTAACAACCTTTTATGTATTTGAAAACTGTTATAGGATAGATATCCAATGATGTGCATGTTGCTCAGGATTAGAATTATGGGTAAAACCTTGGCCCTATTGAAGTCGATGGTAAAACTCCCTTTGACTTCACTGGGGCCAAGATTCCAGGATGTATAACAGGAACATCTGCAGTTTCCTGCCAATACTTTAATGAATCGACAGAACATATGCATTCAGGCCATTGGTTATTGTATACACTAGGTATCAGGTCTTCTGTTTTGTATTTTTTATTGTATAGTATTTGTGTGTTGTAAAACTTGGGTAAATTATAAAGGTAATCAGCTGATCAAAGAGGGGGGGGGAGGGAAAGAGTAAGAAAAGAATCTCCTCCTGTGGGATAGAAAACCTTTTAGAACAGAATAATGCACCTACCATCTAGTGTTGGCCACTTTAGAAGTCAGCATGCTGGATTAAATGGGCCACGGCTCTGTTCCCAATTAGTGAGGAAAACAGAGTGTTCCAGGTTACTATGGCATTCCAGACAGCAGCCCTCCAAGTCCTATGCTAATGATTTAGAAGTCTAATGTTTACATGCTTAGTTTAAAAGTATAGTGATTTACGAGACAGCAGGATTACATCAGTGTAATTGAGAGAAGGATTTTGCCCAGAGGCTCTATTTAGACATTAGACATATCACTTTTAAAATATGCCCACTAGCATTTTAGTGCACTGTTGAGAGGTTCCTGCTCTGATGCTGCATTAAAGCAACATTGAAAGCAGGGAACATGAAGGTTTTAAAGTGGCTAGATGAGGCAAAAAAAACCTTGGTTACCTAAAGGAAATGATTTGAAGTGTTGATGCCAATATACAAAAGTACTTTGTAATCTAATCTAATAAATCTCTCTAAATGAGTGTTGAATCCCAAAGCCCCTCACCAGGGAGAGAAAGAGCCTCCCCCTACGGAATCAGAATAGCTGTGAACGTGCTTTAAAACAACAGGCAAGCAAAAGGAGCAAGATGCGACCCTAGTGGGGGAATGGCAGGATAAAGACAGCGTTTAGCCTGCAAACCCAGGGAGGGCGACGGGGGAGCTGCTGGCAGAGCTAAGATCTCCAGCGAGCTGTTCAGTGCTGCTCTGCTAATACAAGACAAGAGACAATGATCACACTTGAAATATAGGCTGTTTTCTACACAGCCCCTTTTGTTTGGTCTTCCAAGGGCAATTGGAAAGAGATGCTGAAGATTCCGGCTATAGGTAATGTTACTGACATGTTCGGCTGTCACAGTTCTACAGTTTCAACTTTTTTTTTAATAAATTTCCCATAATTATTACGAGTTTTTGGTATAATTCCAGCTGAGGCTTTAATGGGACTCATTCTGACAAGATATAGGACATTGTCCCAGTAGAGTTTCATTTGGAAATGGGCCACTTGCAATTACCAGTGTGCAGAGCTGTGCAAGATTAAAAGCACAGGGCAGTGTAACTTCTACCTTGTGTCCCAGGCTCTGTGGATTTGTTACTCATCCAGGCTGTCCATCTGGGGAGCAAACAGCATGTACTCCTTGATGAGAAACTCTGGCCAACCGACCAGCTGTGAAAAAAATAGATTACTCTTGTCATTTTTTCTCCTAGGTAATTTGCTGGGAGTAAAAATATAATTTGTTTGAAGGTGTGCAGTTAAAAGAAAATTCTATGGATGGGTCTGATTTATATTTAAAAGTTCACTACATTTATTTGTTAAATCTAATTTTTAAAATGGTACCACTGATGGAACAGTACGTCCGGCCATTTAAGGTGCTAGGAAAGTGAATTTCTATTATTTGAAGTGGAGTTTAAAAGCACAATGGTTGCTGAAGGAAAGAGTTCTTTGTAAATGCACTGTTGCACTCTATAAAGGTAAAGCAGACATTATTAAAAAAGTATTAAGAAAAGGATGGGAAAAAAACAAACATTCCTACTGCACCCAGGAAACTGAAATGATATATTATTCTCTGTTATTCAAGAGCATTTCACTAATTCTTTGCAGGATTCAAAAGCTCATCTGAAGTCTTAGATTAAAGGTAGGTCAGTGACCCAGAACTGCTGTAAAAAGGGAGACTGCTGATACCACATTAAATAGTGATACAAATACACTAATAGTGTTTTACATGTAGAGATCACAAAGGATAAAGAGGACTGAATGTCTCAAATTAAATTAAACAGTTCAGTATGGATCCAACAGAGTTAAGGACAGAATTTGAAAACAAAAAATCAGCTATAATACTTCCTGCACAGTGAGTTACAAAAGATTCAGATTTCAGAGTAGCAGCCGTGTTAGTCTGTATTCGCAAAAAGAAAAGGAGTACTTGTGGCACCTTAGAGACTAACAAATTTATTAGAGCATAAGCTTTCGTGAGCTACAGCTCACTTCATCGGATGCATTTGGTGGAAAAAACAGAGGAGAGATTTATATACACACGCACAGAGAACATGAAACAATGGGTTTATCATACACACTGTAAGGAGAGTGATCACTTAAGATAAGCCATCACCAACAGCAGGGGGGGGAAAGGAGGAAAACCTTCCATGGTGACAAGCAGGTAGGCTAATTCCAGCAGTTAACAAGAATATCAGAGGAACAGACAGCAATAAGCAGTGCAGTCTATTAATGGCTGCTTGCTCTCTAGAATTTAAAACCTAGATGCAGCAGCCAAGTGTGTTTGGGTTACACTATCCTTTTGCCTTTGTCATAAGCTAACAGAAAAAGACCAAGATGTTACACATTTGCCAGATAGAAGACAAGGGGCTTTTTAGACTCAGAAATTATTGTAACATTTAGAGTAATACTTCCAGTTTCAATTATGGTAGTTGTGTTCATCCCCCTCCATTAACAGGTCCACCTTTAGCTCAAGTGGTAAAGGTCTGTGCAGTAGAGGAGATCCCAGATTCAGACCCTGTGGACAAGCCTTGGGGTGTTTAGCAAAGAATATTGATCTGTACTCCAAATGTGACTTGTGTATTGGGTGTCTGAGATGGTATGTTAGACTAGCAGAGGGAAGCAGACTCCTTTCTCATTCAGGCACAAGACCAGTGATTTCAAGCCATTAAAGCTGAATGGGTCTAACTGCCAAAGAGAGGAGCAACCATCATTTATGGGGACATTCTCCAAGCTGGTCAGCTGGGAAAAATTAGCCTGAAGCAGGGGGAAGCCTTCACACCTGTATCCTGTAACAAAGGCCACTGAGCATTCTGGTAGTTAGGCCCAGACGCAAGGAAGGAGGGGCCTTTCGGAATGTGGGGGTTAAACTGAGATCAGGCTGGGTCCCAAGAACTCCTGGGCTTCCGAAAGAAATGTAAGTGGTTTTTGTTCTTTTAACCAAAGAAGAAAGCCTACCCAATTTAGCTGGTAGCGAAGTGTAAAATTAAATGAGACTAATAGCCATGTGGGCTCTTTAGTGTTTTAAAATCCTCTCTCTAATGTCATGTTTGCTCCAACTGCTAAACAAAAATACTTGAAGGAAGCTGTTGGTCACTATAGCAATACGTTCCCCAAGGGAGGAAATGCAGGTGCCCTAATCCATTCCGACCTGCAAGGTGATAAGTGGTTGGCACAGACAAGGTTGTGACCCAAGAACCCCTTAATGCCAACTGGCAAGGGGGTTACAGGAGTGTCCTGATTCTGCGATGTACATTCTGGTTCACCAAAGACCAGGTGAGATCTGAAATGAAAGCTGGCATCACACTAGTCATTCACATCATTATGAAATGTGCAAACAGATGCTATGTAAGGAGTTATGTAGGTATACTGAAAATATGTTCTTAGAATCTGTATCAAGGTATGAGTCACCAGCAGAGGTGAAGAAACAGATAGGAGATGCAAAAAGAAAAGGAGTACTTGTGGCACCTTAAATTAAGCATTGTATTCTAACACACTGGATGCCCGATTACATACAAACCTATTGACAAGATGTGAAGTCATCAGGGAAGCAGCACACAGTAAAAAAGGTGGTTATGCTATCTGAGTGCAGACAGACTTTGGGAAGTAGAAGGCAAAGAAGATATCCCCTTATCAAGCACCTCGCAAATAAATGGGCAGTGCTTTTACATTCATGAAAATGGGATTTCAGCCAATCTTGATTGAAAACATTCCAAAAGTACTTTAGGATCAGATAAATGTCTTTAGACAGGAGGTTAACCTGGGAAGTTTAGTCACTAGAAAGTGTGTTATGATTTTTATGTGTTACCATTTTTTCCAAGTATTCTTACTCATTATCACTTAAATCTTTGCAAAAAGAAAAGGAGTACTTGTGGCACCTTAGAGACTAACAAATTTATTAGAGCATAAGCTTTCGTGAGCTACAGCTCACTTCATCGGATGCTGTAGCTCACGAAAGCTTATGCTCTAATAAATTTGTTAGTCTCTAAGGTGCCACAAGTACTCCTTTTCTTTTTGCGAATACAGACTAACACGGCTGCTACTCTGAAACTTAAATCTTTGGTAATAGATATATTTATACTGAAAACAAAGATATGTTTAAGCGCTGTGATACTAAGCAAGGAGTTGAATCATACAAGCTGTTTTGTACACTGTTCCTTTTGGGACAGCAGACCTGGTATTTCTGTGAGTGGCCAGTGGATAAGGGGCTGGACACGACAGTGGAATGCTGCAAAGGGACTCCAGGACTGGGTTGTACCTATTGTTAACCTGCAAGGCAAAGTAAGGGCTGGCAAGGCCCAGAGGACAGTGCGTGGGCAGCTAACAGGCTGGCAGTGTCAGCTTCCTGACAGTGAAGCATAAGCCATTCTCCCTCATATTAGAAGCAGGGGATAACAAGGGGACTCACAATCCTGCATAGTCTGAGAACCATCCCAGGGTGTTGTGCCCAGATTTTGGTCTAAGAGTGGAAAAATTCCCATTTCTATTTGGGCTTACAACTGACTTGCCTGACTGGAACCGGGAGCAGTGATTTGGAATGCGAATGTCTGGATTGCGTTATTGGGACAGTGGCAGCTATTGCAAAACCTGGCACTGATTCAGTGGCCATAGCTTTCCCTGACTAAATGAATCTCAGGTATTTCACAACAGGATGCAACCAATGAAGAAGAAAGTATTTTAGGAACGGGGGCTCAGTCTGAATCAAGCCCCACTTAGGACTGAGACAGAGCAATGAATCTGCTATGCCCACAGCTCTGTAAACAGAAGTAATAGCCAGCTAAAAAGCGATACATCTTCCAGCTCTGGGACGCTAACTGCAAATAGCTGGTGAAGGGGTTTTTTACACTTCCCTCCCGTCCCCTGCGACCTGCCAAAGATCTCAATTTTAAAAATGAATCTCATTGCCTCATTTTGCACTGAAGTGAGTTTTATACAGAGCAATGTTTTGAAATGGAGAGAGAATCCTGTTCTCCCTCACATTTCTCATTACCGCTGCTGCATGCCGCAGAAATGCCTCTCATTTCCTGTGGCCAATGTCTAATCTGTGCTAGGGGCTGGGGACAGATAGGGAAAGAAGAGCGGGCAGCCACAACAGAAGAATCTGCACTTGCTGTGCATAATATAGCTATCATTAGCCTGGCCTGACTGCCAGAGGTCACTTGGAAGGTATGAGTCCTGGTGCGATCTGATGCCTCTGACTTCAGGCATCAGACTCTCCCAGACAACAGAGACAGACACTTTAGAATAGTCTGATATCTTCGATGTTAAAAGAGAGCCAAAAGAGCAGATGTATTCCCACTGACTGGTGAAAACTGACAACAGCCTAGCTGTCAGAAGGAGATGATTGCAGGGAACCTGCATTACAAGCAAGTGTACAGATTACTTCCCTTTGTGAGGTCAAAGATGGAACATCTCAGGGGACAGAACTGATCCAGCATAATCAGTCCTAAAATACTCAGAGAGACAGGTCCTTATTCTGCAGGAGATGACTTCAGATTAAAGAGGAACTTCCGCTCCTCTTAGTTATAAGGTTATTTGAAACAAGGAAATAGGGAAAGAGGTGCCCACAAAGGACATACATTTCATCTGATCATTAACATTTGTATATTTCAGTTTATCACAGGCAGTGAAAAACCTACCTGATAGGAATGAGCACAAAGAGTGAAGCCAGATAAAACATTAACCAGCACATTTTCTAGGATCAAAAAGCAGGACATTCTTGATTTTAGTCCTCTAAGGAAGGCAAAGAAATTGAAACACATCAGAAGATCCAGGAGGTAGACTGCAATACCTTTAACTCCTCAAATCGACTGATTTCAACTACTTACATGAATGAGGTGATCACAAAGTAGACATAATATTTACATGCTAGAACTCATACTTTATCAATGGGGTTTGGACAAAGATGCTCATTGAAAATACATGTTCAGATTCTACATGCTGCCTTCTTTGAACAGAAATTCATCCTTTTCAACCATTTTATAGGACTTGATGAATTCTGTGTGATAGAGAATGATTGCTATGAGTCATTGCTTAGTTTGCATGAAATATTTTCAGTCAGCGATCAGCACAACACTAAAGCCACAGCTATCTCATGTTGTCATTACTGATAGGTAACAAATCTGTATTCTACAGTATATTAAATACACTGGATTAATAGAAACATAAAGTCGCTCTCAACAAAGGGTCAGATTCACAGCTGGTGTAATTGAGCATGGCTCCATTGAAGTCCATGGATCCACACTGATTTACAGCTGCTGAAAATCTGGCCCTCTGTTGGGAAAATCAGGATACATCTGTTGACTTCAACAGAGCCATGCTGATTTACACCAACTGAGAAACTGGTCCAATTTCTTACTTTCTATTAGGTATGGTTTGTCTCTGGTAGCGCCTTCAACTTGCTGGATACTATAGACACAATCTCTGCTCCACATTGGTTATCAACCAAACTTCCAGGGCCAGATCCATAAGCTGGTGCAAATCAGTGAAGTTCCACTGTGAGCCCATGAATGTTAAGAACTCAGCCTAGAAAACTGGGATGTCACATGTTATCTTGAAGCCAATAGCATCTGCATGTACATATGTGTAAAGTTACATACAAACAAATAAAAAGTTCAGCTGGGAGTCCAACCAAACCGTGGCTTACAGGTCTACAAATATAGAACGAAGCATTTATGGGGCCAAAAATGTTTTTATATCTAAACGCCAAAACACAAAGAAATCAGACCATTTAATTATAGAGACATAGTATTTTGTAAACGTTATAGTTAAGGATCTATCTAACTAGAGAACAGAATTTTCTTCACAAAAAATATATTTCTTCATATTAGACAGCTTTTATGAGTGCTGTGAAATACCAAACCCCATTTATTCTTTGTGCGTTTTCCTTTTTTACCACATTGGAATTCATGCCAAGTAAATCATAATCTCCTCTCTGGGTGAAATTCACCCCAAGCAAAGGCACCAGCACTGGTTCATGAACCATTTAAGACCTGAAAATAGACCTTGTGCTGTTGTTGTTTACAGGGATGAATTCCATCTAGCGATGGTAACACTAACTGCAGAAGGCCACGTTTTCAAGTAAAATAGATACACGGCAACGTGCCCAAAACCTACTATGTTCTGCTGTTACAGGGAGAGTAAAAATATTTGGCCAAATTGTTTGTTGGCGTAACTCCATTGACTTGGAGTCAAAGGAGTCATAGAAACAGAGAACAAGGCCCATTGCTAACAATTAGCGGCATATGAACTCACTACGCACATAGCTTTCAGATGACTAAACATGGATAATTCCCGGTGTGTTCCTAGTTACAAATATTTCAGCTTATGTGGTATATGGTATAGCTCGAGCTATAAAAGTGTTGCATGTAAACTTATTGGAGCACTTCCTCACAATCAGACAGTCTAGGAGAATATGGCATCCACCAGATCTGCAGCAAGCTTCCCCAGATAACCCCAGAGACAGTTCCACAGCCAGCAGTTAGAAGTCAGCAAAGAAGTCAGGCCAGGAGCCAACCTAAGCCCAGATGCTGCTATTGGGAACATTCCAGAGCTTTGCATCTGGATTCTCCCCTTGCCAAACACGCCCCACCTGTGGATAAAGTGATAAATTCACCTCTCAGATGAAGAACAGCGAGAGGAGAATACAGCAGGAGGAAGAGAACAACAACACCAGTCTGAGAGATTGGTTAACACTTGGTGGGTATTTAAGAAAAACACATTGGCCCCAGCGCTGCTATGCTTCACAATCCCACACTGAGCCATTCTACTGAGAACCAGAAATACTGCAACAAAAACAGGGACATTGAAAAGTAAAAACTAGATATGCTGCATGTGAGGACTAATCTGGGTACAGCATCACGGAAAGGATATGCAGAAGACTTAGAGCAACAGGGTCCATCCCAACACTGTTCTATGTAAGGCTCAAATAAAATTCCGTGGGAAGAGTTATCAAGGAAGCTCAGACCAAAACTGGAAACAAGATTACACAAGAGATTAAATCAATAGAAAGTGCGGTCATTGGGGAGAGCTGTAATTCTTAGAAGGGATGAATGGGGAACTTAGTGATTTATGAAGCAAATATTGCAGGGGTCAGAAATGATTTCTTTGCATCTGTGAGCACTGGAGAGAAAGGGGAAGTTGCACAAGAACAAGACATATTTACCATCGGGACAGCACGTCAAATTGCTGAAACTGAGGAGAGGCTCAAAAGCAATACAAAGGTCAAGGCGAGTAGAGCCATGAGGACACCAAGATGGGACAGTCGGAACCTTAGAACTGCAAAACAAGGAGACACAATGAAATTAGTGACACCAGCAATTTCCAAGCATACCTGCCGTAGGGTACTACAGCTGATCTGAGACCATCCGTGTAAAATAGAGTGACAATAGCAAGGTTCCTATTGGACTTTAGGGAATCTCTACAACCAGTATTGCAGAAGACCCAGAAAGCTCTGCTTGAGGTAAAGTCATTTCTGAAATTGGACAAGTACCTCCCTTATGAAAAATAAAACCCCGCAGCATTGAATAATTCAAAGCACTCTTGTGAGCTGCAGGGTTTGTACTATCACCTTAGAAAATTGCAATTATTTTTCAATATGGGCAGAACATTTGAGAAAGGCTGACGGAACACCCATGTCAAAAACGGGATTAAGAGAGGAAGTGGGTCCCTATGGACTTTTAGTACAGGCAGAGATTCTAGACTCAGTGATAAGGAATAAAACAGGAGAAACTTGGACAAGTTTCATGGTGAGTGGCCAAAGTTAGTCAGAGAGGATTTCTAAAGGGGAGGTCATGCTTAGTGAATCTTTTGTGAACGGACAATGGAGAGTGTCGGGGATGAAGCCGAAACACAAATGTAGTTGTACTTCAAGAAAGCTTTTCTATAGTACCACATAAGACAAGTGCATAAGGTGAGAAAGTATGGTATTCATCAGGCAATTCTTACTTGCACAGGAAAATGGGATTAGTAATGCAAGTGTGGTCACTGATTAGTAGTAGATGGGTACAATCTAGACAGTAGAGAAGGAGGAAGTGGAACTCCTGCATGGATCAGTGTTGGGCCCAATTCATGCACAAGATACATCAGCAACATGCAACAGGGGACATACAACACAGTGTATGAATTTCGAAACAGAAAGTAGTTGGCAGGACTTGTCAGTCTTAGGAGAAGGAACAGCAGGTCCAAGGGAACCCAGGCTGATACAAAGTAGCTAATGTTTATATATATATATATATATATATATATATATATATATATATATATATAATAATGTCAAGAGGCCAGTCATAACACCCATTGTGCTGGGTGCTATATGACTACATAGTAATGATGGTCCCTACTCCAAAGAGCTTACAACCTAAAAGACAAGACATAAAATGTGACACGGTGAAAACGTATTTCAAAAAGATCGAACATTCCAGAAGAACCATTAAGGAAATGGTTCAGAGAGTGAGAGTGGATACAGCAGCTCATTATCTGACAGGCAGAAGTTAGGAAAGGGAACACATTTGGGGCTCTATCAATATAAGAACAGATAGAAGAGATCAATATGTAGCCGCATAGAGAACTAATGAAACCACTCCAGAGTGTGCTTGCAGGAAGAACCGGTAAAAGTTCAAGAGACAGGAGCTATGCAAAAGGGTTTATACTCTCAGCTGCTGCAAGGTGTTAAGTTTCCTGACGATTCTAAGGAGTTCTTGCAGAGGCTGTAAGGTGGAGTTGTACAGAACTATTAATTCCAGGCATGATTCTTTATCCCTTAGTTCCACGGAATAGCATTTATATTAAATTGTCTCATTTTGTTGAGTGGGACCACTTGCTGAAGCCTTGCTCTGTACGAGTCTAGCTGGGTCTGGCTTTAGAGAAGTAAGGACTCTGCTGGCAGACACCACAGAAGTAATGGTGCCATAGCCACATGTTTATAATTCAAGAAAGTGTCCAAATACACAAGTAGTAGTCCCACCATATCTCTTGGCAAAGTAAATTCCTGCTCAATCAGAGTTAAGGTGGCAGAATCTGGCCACGTCTGGGAAAGAACTTGTACGTTCCCAAACGTGGTTCTAGAATATCATGCCAGTATATTTCAGGTCTCTGTGGAAACTAGCAAAAAAGAAAGTGCAAGAAAACAAACCCCAACCACACCACTGTTCTCTCAAATTCCTCCTGCTGCCCAACTCACCCCCCCAAAGAAACCATTTAAAGCGGGGTTCTTTTGCAAGTGAAAATGCATCCCACCACAAAGACAAGTTTTGGAATGTGACAGATTGCTGCCTAGATCAAATTCATGAAAACTGTATGCTTTCTGGGGTGGGGGGGAGTTGGAATTTGGGAATGTGCAATGTTAAAGCAGTGTTTGTTGGCAGGAATAATGAATTTTTCACCTTGACTCAATCTGTGACTACTTAGAAAATATCAGTTTGGAAAGGTGAATACTTACAAAGCAAAAATGGTAAGCTGCTGGTAATACAACTGTACAAACACTAAGGCACATAAGACACAGCCTGACTGAATGTTCAGCTGAACAAGGACAAGTATTGTTTGGAGGGCAGTTTAACTTACATGCCCATTTTTTCCCAAAAAATTATAGCAAGAGAACACATATATGAGGACCAGTTAATACCAACTTGGCCCTATCTAGAACCATCTCTCTTCAACACACTTTGTAGATATTGAGAAATTGATGCATTTGGGATTGCTCAGAACCCACCAGAAATCAGCCCAGGTAGGTGGGTGAAAATACCCAGCACATCCTGGCCACAGAATGGTGCAAGAGAGATACAGCTTCTACAGGGATACTAGGATCCAGGCATCATCCTCTCTCCCTCCAGCCACGTGGCCTGTGGGAAAGAAACGATCAGGAGGAGCCAGGCACTGACTAAGACTGGCAGAGCACGGCTGAAAACAGTTCAAGCCAGAAAGGACAGGCTGATGTTGTCAGACTCTTTTCTGCAGATTCCATCCCCAGTACTGTCTGGCTGTTTGCTCCAACCCGTCCCCGGGTTTCCCTTTCTAGTGAGTTAATCCCCTTTTAACAGAACCCCACACAATGGATTTAAACAACAAAAATCCTGGCACCACTTTGCACTGATCGCTGCTGGGGTGTTCTACTCCCTTCCCCCAGCCTGGATCTGCCTTGTCTAGTTAGCCTGCAAGCTCTTTTGGACAGGGAGAGTCTGCTCCTCTGGGTTTGGGCAGGGCCCAGCCCAATGACAGGCCCCTGGGTGCTATGGTAATAAACAGGATACTAAACATACCTGAAAGCAACCCAGCATTGGTTTAATTCAGTTTGTGCAGCATTTCGCTCACCATTCTACTGCCTCTGATATTGTCCCAGCACGGTCCCTCCCCCAAAAGCAGATATACCTGTCCCCCACCTGCCCAGCTCCTCCACCCACAGAGATCCTGTGGGGCCAGAGGTATTCAGGAGACCCACGGGAACCACTCCCCCCCCACAGCGTAAGAGTCAGACCATGCTAGTCCTAGACTTCCACCTATGCAGACCTCATATCAGTCTGGAATAACCATAGAGCTCCCAACAGATGGAAAAAGGACACGTTGACTCCCATGGACAGGGTCTGTGCTCGGGGCTCTTAGCCCCATTATACCTGTGCTCCGCCCCGCTTCCCTTTCAGAGCTGTCAGCCAGCTCCAGTGGCACCAAGGGCTACTTGGTCAATCTAGCATCTCTCCAACTGTCACTGATCTGGGGAGACTGTATCTCCAGGCTGGAATGCCAGGGAAATCTCTGCCTTCTACCCCCTGATATAACTCCACGGTGCCCCCACTTGGCCCTACAGCCCGATGTCACTACAGGTCAGAGTCACAGACACTGCCTCTCAGGGTAGCCCTGGGTCAGGATTTGGCCTGATCTTGTGAACACAGGACACGTCTGTAGCCCCTTCTATACAAGCATCTCAATCCACTAATTAATTCAGCTTCATTGTCCCAAGGAGCTGGGGAAGTGAGAACAGAATTGGGCTTTCAGAGTGCAACTGTGATTTTTTTTAAATCATTTAATACAGATAGATTCATTTTTGCGCCCTAAAGCAGGAGTTTATTGGTCCTGATGGATGCTAAAGGGAGCTGCTCGATTTTCCGATGCCAAAAGCCAAAGATTTACACCCTACAATGAAAGTCAAAGTCACATTCCCAGCAGTCAGCAGTGCAGCATGTTGCCAGAAGAGCAGAGGTGCTAATTGCCAGGGCTGTACTGCAGTTCTGTGGAGGGCTGAGCACCATTCTGATATCGTGGAAGAGCTGTGCTGCATTTCTGTGCAGCTGCCAGTAGGAGATTAATGTCTTCTGATGGGAGACTATTGCACATCACAGAGGGCTGATTGACAGAAACATTAACTAATGTTTATAACATGATGGCTTTACAATCAGCTATTTTCATGTCCTTTTAACCGAGGGCGCCTGAATGCAACAACATGTCATTGTGGTAAGCCCCATGCTTGATGCACAATATTGCTGTATGCAGAGAATCATAGAAATGTCAGTCTGGAAGGGACCTTGGGAAGTCACCAAATGCAGCCCCCTGAGCTGAGGCAGGACCATGTAAATATAGACCAGCCCTGGCAGGTGTTCATCCGACCTGTTCTTAAAAACCTCCAATGACGTGGAGTCCACAACCTCCCTTGGAAGCCTGTTCCTTATAGAGCTACCCTTATAAAGATTTTCCTAACACCCAATCTACATCTCCCCCACTGCATATTAAGCCCTTTGCTTCTTGTCCTACCTTCAGAGGACATGGAAAACAAATGATCCCCGTCCTCTTTATAACAGCCCTTCACAGATCTGAAGAGTTATCAGGTCCCTGCCTCAGTCTTCTTTTCTCAAGACTAAACATGTCCAGGATTTTTTAAACTTTTCCTCATAGGTCAAGTTTTCTAAAGCTTTTATCATTGCTGTTGCTCTGCTCTGGACTCTCTCCAATTTGTTCATAACTCTCCTGAAGTGACATGCCCAGAACTGGACACAGTATTCCAACCGAGGCCTCACCAGTGCCATGCAGAGTGGGACACTTATGGCCCTGTTTGTCCCCACCCAGACAATTTCCCACAGCCATTCCCCACTTTCCCCACATTCAGGGGAGGGGGAAGGCAAGGAACAGGTTTACTTGTTGCACAGGGACTTTGATCCACTGTGTTTTCATTTACATTTCCTTTAAAAAAAAGAAAAGGAGTACCAACACGGCTGCTACTCTGAAACCTTTAAAAAAAAGGTTTCACTGTCAATAAAAGTGACTGTTCAGTTTACTTGTATGTAGCCCCTCGCTGACTACGACAGACGGGATACTTTCCCCAGGGTTGGGAGAGCTCCTGATGATTCACAGCATATGAATTGGATTTCTGCAACTCCCCAGTGCCGTCCCGCTGCAAAGAGTTCTCTGACTACAACATGCCCACTTTCCTCTCTCTTACTCCAGGCCCTACATAGCCTACTGTCAAAGCAAACAGCAGAGGACTAAGGAGAGTGAACTTTGCCCAGAACTGACTGCTCCTGTCACCGGCAGCAGAACTAAAGTCAAGAAAGGTTCACATCTTTATGGCTTCAATAATACAGTTATTGACCACCTACAGAAAGGGAACAAAATTAAATTAACAGCAGACACCCAAGAATGAGCAGTGCTGAAACAACCCTCCTGCCCCATCTCCACCAAACCTTCGCCACTTTCAGCCGTGGCGCAAAACAGCCAATCAGTGCTACCAGGGAACAGTGTAAAGAAGGAAGTTCTGATGCCCTTCCCAGGACCATTTTGACAGTTGTTTCCAATGACTGAGTGCTCTCCCCAAGCCACTCCTCAGCTCAGGTGTTCGCATAGAACAACAACATTGCACAATGATGGCAATAGAACTGCACTGCCACCCTTCACCTCACAAACCCATAGCCAAAGGTGTTCGCCTTGAGGAGGCACCCTCACAATTGTCTGCGGTCAATGGGTACAGAAGCATCAGCTGCAGGGGCTCCAAACCCACCAAGATATGTCAGCACACAACTAAGTGACTATGTTGTCTTGTGCTTTCCATGCAGAAGCATAGGGTGGCATGTCCCTTGGCAGTCACAGCAGTTACCTTCTGATTGCCCGCTGTTCTAGGATGTGAGAGCTTATGTCGTCCTGGATATCCCTTGCCTGCTGGGAACCTGGGCCAGTGTGCACATGGGTGGGATTTTATCTGTACAAGCTCTGCAAACCAGTTCTGTCCTGGGCCCACTCCGTACGGAAGTATTCCCCTTTATCCTCACATATGTTGACGGACACAACCTGCCACCATTATGCGACCGCACTGGCCACGTTGACATCCAGCTGGGTGCACAGGCATCACCAATGGCATTCAGCCACCTAAACGCCCATTCAGCAACCATTCTGCAGCTGCTCAGTCTGCGGCTGGATTTCCTTTTTGCTGAGTCAGTGATCTCAGGGTACAGCTTCATGAGCCAAGTTAGGAGCAGGTGTGCAGGGTCCCCCAAAACTGGGCACAGAAACACCAAAGAGAACCACGATGTTTCTGGGGAATAACATCCCTTCTTCCCTCCTGAAGTACAATGCCGATCTCCAATGCACCCTGGTGTCATGAACGGTTCCTGTGTGCTCAGCGATGTTCATGAGCCAGCCTCTGTGGTCCACTAAGCCTCTCAGAACAAGCTAATAGTAACCTTTTCGGTTCACATAGTCACTCACCCCTTTTGCTGGGCAAAGGATGGGGTTGTGGGTGTCATCAATGGCCCCCTGCACAATTAGGAAAACTCATCCCCTGAAATCCAGCTGTAATTTCTAGTTACTGTACTTGAGTTATAGCAAGCACCTGTGGGAAGATGACAACATTGATAGCCTTGTAGTCACCACCCTGACTGTGCATTTTCCAACCCTGGATTGGTTTGAAAGTGATCCAATGGGCAATAACCACCCGCTTCTGCACAGGTATGGGTTTCTGAAAGCAAGTGGTCTGGCACTGGAGGGTTGGTGCAAGCTCCTTGCACAGCTCCATGAAGTTCTGCTTCCTCATTCAGGTGTTCTGGAGCCACTGATCATCCTCCTGGGTTTCCAAAATGATGTGATCCCGCTGTGCTGGTTCTCCTGGATGAGACACAGCAGTCCAGCCACGGGCCGACCATGGTTATACCAGCAAGTGACAACACCTGTACCATGGGACCACACTGGATTGTCATTCGCCCTCTCAGTCAGCTGTCTTCAGCGTCTCAGAAAGTTTTGGGCCGCTTTGGTCCAGTATCTTGCGGACAGATACTGCACCATAAGGAATAGCAGGAGCAGAATCACATTATCCTGCACTTGCATCATGTCTTCTGGCAGCTGCCATCACCAAATGTGTGAAAGAAGAGGACGGTTCCAGCAACATGCAGCAAGGTTGTTTCTAGAGCATCGCCTATAATGCACAGAACTCTGGAATACCACCCCTGAAATGGTAGTGCCAATGCTGTGTACCAGCAAGGGGCAGTGTGGATGTGGGTATATGTGTGGTCACAGAGTATACACATACCAGCACTGTAAATGTGCAGGTTTGGGATACATGCACCAGCAGTACATGAACAACTACCTGTGGACACACACAAGAGGAGACCTAGCCAGAGAAAGAAATTAGGTTGGTTTAGCATGTTTTGTTCCTGACATATCCACGTTGGTTATTCCTATTACCCCTTAAATGCTTACAAACTGTTTCATAATTTGTTGCAGTACCTTTCCAGGTGTTGTACATGGGCGTTTTTCTGTGTGCATACAATGTCATGTGGTTGTCCCCCGAAAGGTGTGTTACTAATGCTTAGCTTTAAACTAATAGCTCATTGCACCAAAAACTCCAAGAAGATTAATTATTGCTTGTTTGGAAAATAATTCTATTGGTAAATTAGGTCTTTTCCAGAGCTGGGAGATATGATTTGTGAATCTAAAGCAGCTGTTTTGAGGCTTGTGGAGTTGGGTTTAAATGTTTTTTAGCAAAGCATATTTTGAAGCTAGTACAAATCCTTCTCTGTCAATCAGTGGTCATTTTAATTTCTAGAGAACTCAAATACAGCTCACAAGTTGTGAGCCCAGATCCCATCTTTGATTTTTGTCCTTTGTTGCAAAATTAAAATTAAGCCATTTTCAGTTTAGAGGAGAAGGAAAAAACGTAAGAATCTTATGGATTCAGGCACAGATTTATGTACAGTGTGGGAGTGGGCTCCAGGCTGAGGCAGGGGGTGAGGGCTCCAGCTGGGGGTGCAGGCTCCAGGGTGGGGCCAGAAATGAGGGGTCCAGGGTGAGGGAAGGGGCTCTGGGCTGGGGCAAGGGGTTGGGGGGATGAGGGCTCCAGATGGGGGTACAGGCTCTGGGGTGGTGCTGGGGATGAGGGGTTTAGGGTGCAGGAGGGAGCTCCAGGCTGGGGCCAAGGGGTTTGGAATGTGAAAGGGGATGCGGGCTCTGGGAGGGAGTTTGGATGAGGGAGGGGGCTCAGGGCTGGAGCAGGAGGGTGGGTTGCAGGCTCTGGACAGCGCTTACCTCAGGCAGTCCCCAGAAGTGGCCGGCTGTCTCAGTGGTTTGTGCATTGGCCTGCTAAACCCAGGGTTGTAAGTTCAATCCTTGAGGGGGGCATTTAGGGATCTAGGGCAGAAATTGGGGATTGGTCCTGCTTTGAGCAGGGGGTTTCCGGCCAATGGGAGCTGCAGAGCCGGTAGTTGGGGCAGGGACAGTGCATGGAGCCTTCCTGGCTGTCCTGTGCCTCGGGGCCAGCTGCTTCCAGGAGCCACATGGAGCCAGGGTAGGTAGGGAGCCTGCCTTAGCCCTTCTGTGCTGCCAACCAGACTTCTAATGGCATGGTCAGGGTCGAAAACCGGACGCCTGGCAACCCTAGACTCTGGCCATTTGACCATGCAGATGCCTGTCCAATCAGGGAAACTCAGCTGGTTTGGCACTGTGCATGCCTTTGGCACACCCCTGTTGTGCTTAGGGTTGCCTGGCTGAGCTTCCACCTATGGGCCGCAGGGACATGCTGGTCTCTTCCAGGAGCTGCCTGAGGTAAGTGCTGCCCACACATTCCCCCTCACCCTAATCCCCTGCCCAGACCTGAGCCCCCTCCTGCACCCAAACTCCCTCCCAGAGTCTGCACTCCCTCCCACACTCCAACCCCTGTCCCAGTCTGGAGTCCCCTCCGACATCCCAAATCCCTCATCTTTGGCCCAACCCCAGAGCCTGCACCCGCAGCCAGAGCCCTCACTCCCCCAACACCTCAACCCCTTACCCCAGTCCAGTGAAAGTGAGTGAGGGTGGGAGAGAGTGAGCAATGGAGAGGGGGTGAAATGGAGTGAGCGGGGGGCAGGGCCTTGAGGAAGGGGCAGGTCGGGGGAGGCAAGGATGTTCAGTTTTCTGCAATCAGAAAGATGGCAACCCTGGCTGTGCTCTGTCGTTCAGGAGAGGTGAGTCAGAACAGGCAAAGACATGACAACACCTGGCAAACCTTCCCTGGAGATCAGCCAGATGTGAGGGGGAGCATGCTGTTTCCCATGGCCTGGTGCACGGGCCCTGGGCCCTGCCCCCTGCAGGAGTGGGGCCAGGGAGAAACAGATGTTTTGGGGGGGGGATAAAGGAGTATCCTCTTTTGTCCCTTTTCTCCTCCACATGGGTCCACCACAGATCTCAGTAAATGGCAGTCAATTTGGTTCTGCTCCAGTTCCTCTATTGCACCCATTACTTCTGACTGACCTAGTGGTACAGAATCTAAGCATCGACGAACAGCACACAGTCAGAGACAGAAAAGCTCGATCCAGTCATCTAGCCTACTTCCCTGCCAGTGAGAGATTTGTCAAGCTCTACCTCTTCTCCCAGTGCCAGCTGGGCTCAGATTTCATTTCCCCATTCATTTGTAGCGTGTATTTTATGTGCATCCTTTATAGCAGTGTGATTCCATTTCACTGTCACTCTTATTAATCCTTCTCCATACAGCACGTGCACTGTGTTTTATCTGTTTGCATGCCAGGCAGGTTAATACTGTTTGTTTTTTATAATTATAATTAAAAAGTGGCTATTTTAAAAAAGAAAAAAATCCAAGTGATCGCAGAGCATAGTTGTCCAATTCCAAAAGGCTGATGCAGCCAGATCATTTGTCTTCTATCTCAACGTTACAGAAAACTGCATGGCAGGGATGAGAATAACCCTCCATTTGTGTGTGTTAAGTTCAGCTTCTTTCTGTTCTCTGTGAAAGTCTTTGCAATCTTCCTGCTGCTCTCTGCAGCCTTCTTTGTTGCTGCTTTTACATTTTATGAAGGGGGGGAGGGGGGAGTTAATGGATCCTGGTTCTTTTTTTCCTAGCCGCAGTTCAGATGGGGCATTGGAGAGGATAATGCATTTGGTCTTGTGGGAGTGGTTGGGGCTGAGGGCACATGCTCTCTTGCTCTCTTCAGGGCCCTGCAAGTGATGGACTGAGGATTGTGAGGAATCACACATGAAATGATGTCTTTTAAGTTGAGGTTGAAATTAACTGATCACACTGTCATCTGTAGGGTACCATTCTGCCTTTTCTTACACTCTCCCTGCTGTGAGAACGAACCTCTGCAAAGAGAACAAAAGGGCCACTCATTTCAATTCAAAAAGGAATTCTCTGAAACCGCAAGCTGTTAATGTACATACTAAAGATCATTTTCCCATAGTGTTTGTCAGCCAGTTTACCAATCATTTTAGTTCACAATATCGCTTTGCTTTTTCTTGTAGTGGTGACTTTCACACACTTGTAAGATTGCCAAAGAAAGGAAAGTCTCCTACACTTTCATCAACAGCTGGAAGAAGGTAGCTGATACCACACGAAACTTGGGTCCATGAAGGGAAAGTACATTGTCAGTATCTCAGATCAGCGAGGTGCTGAGGCTTGGAATAAGAGCACTGCAGGACATACAGATGAAAACCTGCTGCTACAGCAGAATGGGGAAGGATTCACACACACTGTAAGACCAGGGACATTCCTTTTTTTTTTTAAGCGATTCTAGGGAAATTGGGAGAAATTTTGCCTTTTGCCTGATGCAAAGAATATCAAATACTCAGTTGACTGCAGCAAACAGTACCCTTGTGGCAGCTATACTGAATACCTGAATACCAGGACATTTCAGTCATCAAGCAGCAATTTTTTTTACCAGCTAAATGGAAGGTGCCGTGGCACAAAGATCAAGGAGGACCAAGCTGGTCTTGAAAGTAGTCTTCTCCAGACTGGAACCAGCACTTACTTTCATATCAGGGAGACCTTTCAAGGTGAAAGTTCCAACATGAGCACCAGGAAGAAAAATACAAGTCTTTTTTGAAATTGTCAGAAATAGGCTGAAGTTACCTAGCCCATTGTGACAAAATCCTGATCGAATGAGTTAATTTAAGCTTTTCAGTTAGTTATCAAAAAGCCACTACATGATAGACCCAGAGAAACAATCAGCAATCTAGATTTCAAATCCCCCTTATAAAAAGTAACAGTACAATCGTTGGCTTAGAGCTCAATCAAAACAAGGCACTAAGCTCAGGCGAACCTGCCAACAGGACCTGCTAGGTGACTGATTAGACAGGTTGGCAGAGATGTAAATACCAAGAGATAATGTATGTTTCCCTGCATATCTTAAGCAAATCCATCCCTCATTTGGATGGGGACAAGGGAAAGATGTTACCCTTAGGAACACCAGCATGAATCTATGGCGTCTCCTGACATAGTGGAGGAGAGGCAGGGATGCTCAGTGGGTGCGTTTTTGTGCCCTTGAGGGGAAGGGGGTTGGAAGGCTGTTGAATCTGGAAGGGGTAAGGCCTCCAAGCCATGCAGATCCTGGGGATCCAAGGGGAGAGGACGCCACAAATCTACAGGGAAGAAGAGACAGAGAAGAAGTCTTACAACATGAGAAAGGGGCAAACAATGAAAGAGCTGGGGAGAAAGTGAGCAGTGCCAGAGAAACCAGTGCCTCCTGGCTAACAGAATGAGAAACAGGAAGGTGAATCTGTGCATGGAGCAATAGCATCTCCTTCTCCCACCTTGTTCCTAACGCCCTCCATCTCATACCCACTATGACCTAGAAACCCCTGTTGGGAGTAGTGCCAGAGATCCCAGCAAAGAGACACAAGGGAGAAGCAATCACACTATGAGTGCTACTGCTGTAGCAGGCAAATTTAATGACACCATTCCTAAAAATACCCTACCTTGGCAGGGAGTAAAAAAAATAAAATATGTCCCAGGCAGAGCAGGAGACCACAGAAAGGAGCCGTTCTGTGTGACACAGACTCATTCTCTGAGTAGGAAAGAGAGAAGGGAGATGATATTGTCCTGTCATAGTCCTAGACCAGGAGTTCTCTGAGACTGGGACGGTCTGCGCAGCACTCAGCACGATGGGACCCTGACCTTGGCTGGAAGCACTCACATGACTGTAACACAGACCATAATAAGCGTTTGCAACAATAATGAAGCGACAGTAGCGGCACTGTGAGCTCTGCCTGCCACATAAGGGAATGTGAAATACCCAGAAGTTTGTAAATACCATTCAGCACAGTCATCCCGAGGAAAGCATTCCCCAGACTCTGGGAAAGTTCTTAAAAGTTCAAAAACAAACTTCATTCAGAGTTAACTTTAGTGTTAAGAATAAAAATACTGTTTTTTAACTCAGTTGAAATATTCCATTGCTTTGCTGACTGACCATGCACTGATCAGTGGAGGCTTCCATGAAGTAAGCCCATTATTCTTTACAGGCACGTATGAAAAATTCCAAACAATGCCTTTTCCCAGTTCAACAGTATAAACCGAAAACCGCACAGACTTTCACAAACATGGGGCCCAATGGACTTCAATGGAAGCCAATGGCAACATTCCCATTTACTTTACTGGGAAAGGGATTGGGCCCATGGACATTACAGATAAGCCACCTATATTCCCTGCCAGTGCTGTATTGTTCCTTAGAATATATTTCATCTGCTTTGTCCAGTCCAGACAACAAACTGAGCCTTCTGCCACATCTCTGGGGAACTCCCCACCACCACCAGTATATCAGACCTCCCCGCTGAGAAATATTGCTGATAGTCTTCCTGGATCAATCTTCTCCGTTTCATCCTATAACTCCTATTAACATTGTTTCGTCATGGGCATCCCTCACCCCTTTGGTTTATCCCCTGGAATTACATCTCAATTGTGAGCATCTCCCTTAGTCATCACTCGCACCAGCGAGCGATGAGATTTTCACCTTTTCTCATTCCTCACATAGCGATCCCTCCAGCGCCGGAGTTCTCAGACACTCACAATTCTCCTCTTTCAGACACGAGCACCAGCTGCCTCCTCAGCCATGGGCCCAACCCTGAACCACTGAAATCAACAGGAGTTTTGCCCCAGGCTCTATTCGAAGCCACAGAACTGGGCCTCTACTTCTCTGTTGGTGGACTTGAGCAGCAACATTTAAAAATATAGGGGCCCGGTAGCACAGGAGCTTTCAGTAGATCAGAGGCTGTTTTTAATGGCAAGGGAGAGCGAGACGGGATCCAGCTGGGCTGGGGAATAAGTGCAGGATCAGCATGGCACAGAGAGGTAGGTCCTGTCACAGCAGCAGGGGCAGTACAGAGTGGACTGCAGGCAGTTGAGTCATGGGTCAGTCCTGCCATGGCAGCCTAGAGGAACTGCTTCTGGACAGGAGCAGAGGACTGCAGCCCTCCTCTGCGGAAGGGCCTGGGGACTGTCCCCCAAGCTGGCAAGGGTTGGTGCCTGGCTAGGACAGCGTACAAGCAGCTGAGCTATCCTCGCATCATGTGCATTGAGTCTTGCTCAGTCCCTGGTGTCTGAGGAGCCTGGGGAGAAGGGTCTGAACTGCAAGGCATCTCAAATTGAATTTTAATAGCTTTTCTCCTTTAAAAAATTACTTTTCATCTCTTCACAGTTCACCTTCAAGCCCAGTGCATCACAAGGGAAAAATACTCTGTGGTGTGTGAGAAACGATATCCCAGCAAACAAGCCAATGAGCCAGGTAAGTCTGAAGGGGGAATTCATCGCTGCCGTTCTTGAGGCCCTTTGGTCATGAGATTGCTTCCCACACAAGGCGCAGTCTGTCACTAGCTTGGTGGAGACTGTTTTCAGCTCAGCACTCATTTGGACTGGACCAATGTGTCACATCTTAGAACACTGTCAAATTACATCAGCTGTCGGTGGCAGATTATCCATTTTCAGGCTCATATATTATGTGATCTGGAGGCTGGTATCACACATATTTGTGAGTGTGATACATATTTAGTATTTGGGATTAGTCAGGGGGCTTTAGATTAAATTTGGGCTCTGGTCTTCAACCACTTTAGAGCATGCACTCAGGCATGCAGAAGATGGACAGGACCAGGACTTTTTAAGACACTGAAAATCTTTTCCTGGCCTCTTTTACACAAAACCAGCATTATATCTGGGAATGCGTAGGCATCCCTGCTTTAAAAATACTGGGGCTCCTTTCTGACTGGCAGAGAAAGTCACAACCCAGATTTACAAGCTCTTTAGAAGACTTGACATTCAACTGTCTCCTCTCCCATTCACTATGGCCATTAATCGTATGTGCACATGCAGTGCTATTTGCAACAGGTGCTGTCATGTATCCTTGCACATCTTGTTTAATTGCCTCCATGGTGGGCCTCTGGCCAGGGAGCATGTCACTTTTCACTACAATCCCTGCCAATCACAAGCAATGTAGTTGTCGCCTGTACTTGCTGACGCCTAGCTGGGGAAGGTGCGGTAACATAGATCCTTGTCCAACTCATTCGATTAATTGCCTCCCTGCCAAGCCTCTGGCCAGGGGAATCTGGGGAACTGCACCATTAAGTGACCCATACAATCATATTTCACATATCTCCCCAGTTCATTTATTGAATTTACCAGTCACCCATTTTCTGTCACCATCTGTTGCAATCCCTGCCACTCAAGGAGCTTAGCAGTCACACATGTGTACTTGGGCCTCTCTCCTATTTCCCTGCAATGCTGCCGTCATTGTGCTCCATGTTCTAGGGCTGCGACAGATCAGGCAGGGAGCTTTTCTGCCTACACTCGACCTTTAAGCCAAGATTTTAACTTGAGGCCCTAGGGGGAAAGTCAGTATTAATGATTAAACTACTGAACAATCTAGCTTCTTATATCAAGGCTCAGTCTGACGTTTCTCATTCAACCTCAATGCCTCTGCACATGCGTGGGAGATTTGGGTGGGCAAGTGGAGCTGCTGGTCAGCGTGCCCGATCCAGAGGGTGGGGTCAGTTAGAGATCCCAGCTCAGTTTCCAGTGTTGCAGCACATGAATGGTGGCTTGCCCAGGAACCGCCAAGCTGAGAGTTAGAGACTCTACAGCTTGTGCTAAAGAGCCAGGCTCCATCGCTGGAACTAACAGAGTCACAGCCTCTGTGGATCAGACACAGAGGGGGAAAATGCACCACACAAAGGGTGGAGGATTTGGACCCTGGGTGAAATCCTGCCGCCCACTAAAGTGAATAGGACTCATGCTGTTGACTTCAGTGAGGCAGGATTTCACCTCAAAGTCTTTATCACTCTCAGTTGATTTTAGGAAACCACAGAATAGTGAACCGTGTGTGTTTGCTTCTGATTTCTCCATAACAGTGATTAGTCACAGGCATCTCTCTCTGGGAAGTGAAAGTCAGTAATGCAAAAGTGCCACAAGAACAGGGTTATGAATTGTGTATGATAAACAGTTCTGTCTGACCGCCTACGATTATGAGTTCATAACTTACTACTTGACTCCAATCTCTACATTAGAGTCAACTAAAATCTTCCGGAATATTACTCTAAGTAATTTACGGGCAAGGAAATAATGAAGTTTCAGAAAGGAGACAATACTGAAAAACCTCCAGCTCTTAAATGGGGATCGTGTGGCAGGTGTTCCAATACTGTAGCTCATTCTTCTATGTGCTTTTCATCTCTGACATTATTAAACACACTCCTTCTCATCGTTAAGCAAAGCTGCACACGCCACTCCTTGAGTTAAATTAGGTAAACTGTGCAATCTGAACAATTACCAGCCAATCTCAAACACCTGTGCAAATGTTCTGAAGAATGACCAATGCAGACACAACTCACATCATGCCCCCAGACTCGATGTACACACCACGGAAATTACTGCTTTTAATTCTGGATTTAGAACCTCATTCAGGGTAACTACAGTAGTATAGCTCTGTGCATTGGATATATTGGGATTTCTCTAGGTACATGCCAGAGAGCTTTATGGAGCTTTATTTATTGATCTACCCCAGGTTTTTGATACAGCTGATCTCCATTTTTATCACAGCAATTTCAGCGTGACACAGATTTTAGTACAAGTACTATACTGTAGCTTGGTATAGCAGTGATATAATTGGTCACTGGATGTTGTTGTCAACAAACTGGCATTGCCCCAGCTATCCAGGCTGCAGACAGTGAATGTTATGTCCCATCAGGCTGTTGATCTGGCACCTTTTATAAACCCTGAATGCTAATGGTACCATTTTCTATAACACAAGGTATGCTATATGCTGTCAGAGGCACAACACAGAACTCACAGCCCTGGCAAAGGTATGACTATGTCTCCTTTGCACCCTCCCGACGCTGGGCTGTTTGGGGGCCGACACCCTGGGGCCTAGTTACAATAAGTCTGCCCTATGAGTCACAATCCTGCTGGAGACTCACTCGACAGCACAGGGGCTCTGCTCCACCACGCCCCTCCACTCCCCTGCATATCTGCTACCCCAAGATTTGAAAGGGGGCCCTTGGAAGACAGTCTTATGGGGGACCGGAGGAACCTTCTCTGGTTGGTTATGGGGCTTTCAGAATCCCATGATGTTGCTCTGACCCTTTACCCATTGGGGGCCTGTATCTTTGCCAAATTTCAACAGGCATTTTTGCTGTAGCCCTTTTGTTGTGGTGGGGGTGTTGTTTGTAAAAAGATGGCTAGATCGTTGTTTAAGTGGGAAAAGTTCACTTGTTTTTCTCTCTCACACAACTTACAGCACTCAAGTGATTTTGCAAAGAAAAAAAAAGCCTATAGAACCCAATATGGAAATTTTCAACACAAAAGGGGTATGTTTTGGAAAGTCACAGGCATGTCAGAACAAAGGTTTGCAACTTTCAAAATGCTAGCAGATGTAACCAGAATCTATTATAATTTAGTACTGTTTGCTTAGGAAAAATGGCCTGTTTAAAATGTTTCCGCAGTTGCACTTTGCCCTTCTGAAATAGGATTTGTTTCTATTTTAATTCACTTAAAATGTATCTATGGATTATACACAAAATAGTGCAGCAGACCTCCCTAAATACTCCCTGATTAAAACACCGGGCTGTGTACCCTGAGTATTTGCACATAAGCCAGCTGCAGGTCCCATTCCAAATGATATGTACTTACTGAAACCAGATCTAAAGTGGATAGAACTTGAGATCACAAGTTTACATTAATTTTAATGTTCCCAAGATTAGTCAGAATTTTTTAACCAAATCGTTCGTTTACTTGGATCCTTGCTTCACATTAGAGAGGCTGGCCATTCAGAGATTTTAAATAAATTTTGGATTCTTTTCCTACTGAGGATTACACTGGCTTTATGTTAATTTTAGTAAAGTTTTGCCTCCCAAACATCTTCTCATTTGCCGTTTTTAAATGCAATGGGATTATTTTGTGTAGTCTCTGTATCTTGGAGCTGAAGGTTGGGTATCAAGATGCCAATCTGCAGGCAAGCTCTGTTTTTAATTTCTGTCCTGACTCTTCCAGTAATACCCCCTTTAGCCCTGTCTATTGAAAGATTCCCTTTTCTGCCCCACCAATCTTCCTAAATATGTTGTGTGACAAAATAAGATTGAAAGGGTGAATTGCCAATACACCCCTCTGGCTAACAGGAGCTACCCTCATTACAGCTAAGAGAAAAAGCAAACAATGTTAGTTAAAGGAGAGTAATATAATTAATGCCAGTCAACATGGGTTATGGAAAATGGATTCTGTCAAACTAAGTTGATATCTTTTTTCCCCGCTGAGGTTACAAATTTGGTTGATAAAGTTAATAGCACTGATGTAATATACATAGACTTCTGTATGGTATTTGCCTTAATACTTCATGACATTTTGATTTAAAAAAAAAAACTAGAAAGAAACTTAATATGGCACATGTTAAACGGATTAAAAGCTGCCTAACATGGGTCTCAAAACGTAGTTGTAAACAGAATCATCATCAAATAGCTGTGTTTCTAATGGGGACCAGCAGGAATCTATTCTTGACCCTACGCTATTTAACATCTTTTATCAGCGTCCTGGGAGAAAACAAAAACACTGATAAAGTTTGCAGGACACAAAAATAGAGGGAGAGTTAAATAATGAAGAGGTCTGGTCATGGGATAAGAGGGAAGATCCTCTCATGGATTGGTAACTGGTTAAAAGATAGGAAACACAGGGTAGGAATATGTGGTTAGTTGTCAGAATGGAAAGAGGTAAATAGCGGTGTCCCCCCGGGGTCTGAATCCTAACTGGTACTTAGGCAATAGCTTGTAAAGTCTTTAGCATTAGAAAGCCTGTTTAACTTTTATTTGTAATAATTTCAATATTTATCCCTTATAAATGATCTCACTTAAAACCTCTTTGTAATTAAATAAACTTGATTTACTTTCCTTTTGCTCCTCCTTTACAGTCCAGTGAACATCTGAAATGGATTCTTCTGAAGGTTATCCCCCAAAATAAAGTTCATTCAAACTGTGAGGAAGGAGATACTGAGTCTGATGGAGAAGGAAATTCCAAGCTGGTTTCTTCTCCTGCTGGTGTTTGCTATAATGCAAACTGATAAGTACATAAGAACAGCTGTACTGGGTCAGACCAATGGTCTATCTAGCCCAGTATCTGGTCTTCTGACAGTGACTGATGCCAGGTGTCCCAGAGGAAATTAACAGAACAGATAATCATCAAGTGATCCATCCCCTGTCGCCCATTCCCAGCTTCTAGCAAACAGAGGACACTTCAGAGCATGGTTTTGCATCACTTCCCATCCTGTCTAATAGCCATTGATGGACCTTATCTCGTATGAACTTATCTATTTCTTTTTAAAAACCTTGTTATGGTCTTGACCTTCACAACATCCTCTGGCAAGAGTTCCACAGGTTGACAGTGTTTTGTATGAAGAAATACTTCCTTTGGTTCATTTTAAACCTGATGCCTATTAATTTCATTTAGTGACTCCTAGTTCTTATGCTATGAGACGGAGTAAATAACACTTCATTATTTCCTTTCTCTACACCAGTCATGATTTTACAGACCTCTATCATAGCCCCCCTTAGTCGTCTCTTTTCCAAGCGGAAAAGTCACAGTCTTACTAATCTCTCTTCATACGGAAGTTGTTCCATACCCCTAATTGATCTGTTCCTGCCCACTCTATTGCAAATGAATGGCCACTTGCCATAGGATTGCCAATGGACTCTGATGAATCTTGGCTGGAGGCGCTGGCTCGTCATTTGTCTGGGAGAAACCCGTTTCCCCCCTTCCCATGCAAGTCTGGGGAATACATTTTACTCCCACATTGGTATGGTCCGTTGGGCATTTACCTTACATACACCACGTAGGAATATGAATGATCAGTGTGGTGTTAGCTTTCCAAAGATACCTTACATGACACAAATCCAATACAGTGCATGACATTAATGATAGCCCAGTGGTAAGTTTAAAGTCGCTCTCACAAGTTCAGAGCAAGGGAGCTCAAGAATGCTGAGAAGGGGAGATTCTCAGCTTCCTATTGAAATACACAGCACCTGCCTCTAACCCTGGAAGTTCCCAGATCTCAGACAAATGTGCAGAAAAGCTATTTGAGGTCATTTTGAAGGTTTTACAGCTCCCAAGGAGCCCTGTGCACTTGGATTCATGTCAGTATTACTGAGGGAGATTGTTACATCAAATTTCAAAAGTTCTTTCTTCAAACCAGAGCAGTTTGCTCCAGCTATTACAGACAGGCATTGCTGAGCAATAAAAAAGAATGCAGCTTTTCCCTTGTAGTGTCCAGGGGAGTTTTCTGTGCGGTAAACAAGCTCTCCCCCTGTCCCCATCCTGCACAGAGTTTGCAGACCCCTGATCCATGGTCCAAACTCACCCCTCTTCCTGGTGTTTGCCTTTATGGTAACTTAACAACTCTCGGCCTGAGTTTAGCTGTTTCTCAAGTTTCCATCCATCTCTAGTCCCCACTCCCTAGAGAGCCCCTTATACTGCAGGTGGAGTTAACAAGCTGCTGTTGTCCCCATGAGTCAGCAGAACATCAGTAGTTCTATGTGGGGCTCCAACTGCTGCTCAGAGAGTGGGTCAACAGCAGTGGTGCAAGTAGAAATCGTTTCTTGCCGGTACTGCACTCATGGGAGGGACACAAGTGGGAGCACGTGACCCCAGCCAAGGGCCCCCACACTCTCCCCGTCCCCTCCAACTCCCCCCCACACCTGTCTAAAATTTTACAACTGCATCCGTTAAACAGATGCAGTTGTAAAATGATGCTTTGGGCCCCTGGTGCCACCTGTACTTCCAGGAGTCATTGAGGATCCAGCAGCACCCCAAATTGAAAACTTCTTAAATGAAAGGAGGATAGAAAGGACAATCACCCCACTTTCCCTGAACACACTATCAATGCCTCCCTTATGTCCAAATTAAGCTTTTGCCAGCTTACCTTTATCTAAGTATTGCTCTCCACCAGGAAAGCAAAGATGCTGCACCATCTGGGTTTGGTGGAAAAGAGGCATAGAACTGTGTGTGCCATGTACATCTTGATAGAACTACAGCCCAAATTGTTTTATTATTTTCCTCAGCATGACATACAGGAGGGGCAATCAAAATCAGCCAGGTAGAATGTGCATGAGAACTGGACAGATAAGCAATTGATCAAAATCACATTCTCTGATCTCTTGGGGCCAAATCCTGTTCCCACTGAGATCAAAAGGAGTTGCTATTGAGTTCAATGGGAACAGGCTTTGACATTTGGAGAGGAAAGAACAAAACCACTCAAGCAAGGGCTATGTTGCTTATACCACAGGTATCAAAGGCTGCTGACTCATGTGAGACAGTCAGCAGACATCTGATCTTTGTTCATTGCAAGGGAGAAATCAGCAACCAATGAGGCTAGAACAGTTGGATATCTTGCTGGTACAGCACTCATCCAAAGTTGGGGATCCAACTCATAAATCCATCTGCAAAGGACCAAGGATATACGAAGGCTCCAGATTACCTTAAAGCCCTCAATCCCTTAGTTAGGATGCTCCCATTAGTAGATGTTCATAGTCCAGAGGCCGGAGCAGGAAAGAGGCCAAACGGAGATGTTTCCAGGCCAGGGCCTTTTAGCTTCTGCCAAGTGCCAAGTAAAGGGAAATCTGTTTTCATTGTGAAAGATGGTGTTTGGAGTCACATGGGCCAGTTACATGTCGATCACCCCCACCCATAGTCTAGTTAGAACATTCACAAAAAGTCCATTAGGTGTAGACAGGCATTTTCCAGGGTCCATTGTGAGCTAAGTGTTCCTTAATGGGCCATTCAACTTGACTTGTCCCTTCATGTGTTGGCTAAATACCTTGTGGGCATTACCACAGGAGCAAACATAGCGAATATTCATAACTTCAGATACCAAGATGATACATGCACAGAAAAAGCATAATCATAAGTACCAGCTATTGCCTGTACACGACAATTCCCAAAAGATTCTGGGGGGGGAGAGAGGGGAAATCACACCACATGAAAAATGCATCCGATGAAGTGAGCTGTAGCTCACGAAAGCTTATGCTCTAATAAATTTGTTAGTCTCTAAGGTGCCACAAGTACTCCTTTTCTTTTTGCGAATACAGACTAACACGGCTGCTACTCTGAAACATGAAAAATCTGAGACCCTATGTGCCAGCACCATGCCCCACTGGAGTTTTGTTATCGGTTATGTAACAGCAGAGATGGCACCAGTGACAGGACTCTTTATCTAAATTCTTTCCAACTGGTGTTCAGAAGAGTGCTACAAGACACATACATACCCTCCCCCATTATGACCAGCAACAAAAAAAAAAAAGAAATAAAAAAGGAAAAGAAATAATAAAATCTCAAAGAGGCAGAGGTTCACAGATTTGCAAACCTAAAAACCCGTGTTATACTTCAAACCACCTAAGCATGTACCAGGTTTATGAACATTAAAAAGTTAACTGCAAAGGAACTCTGAAGCCCATTAACCTGAATGTGTGCCAGCCAGTATACCCTCACTGACTTAAGTGGTCCATAGCCATGCAAATAGTCCCATTGTCTTCAATGGGATGGATCAAATGATTAAGGGTTTACAGGATTAGGTTCCAAGTTTGTAAATTGTTCTGGATGAAACTGACAATGCCTGAGCTGTCAGATCAGAAGGAGCTTCATTCGAATAAAGGTAGGCAGATGTGTGATAAGTCTTAGCTCCATTGCTAAGATGAGGAACATATTTTCAGCGAAGTTCTTGGTAGATTCCTGAGGCAGCTGGTTTAAGGTCGTCAGTGTCTGGCATTATAATCTTCACTTATAGTTTTCTCACCCACAAAGCTGGAAAAGGAGGCATTTGTTTTCTTTGTTTTGCTGCTCCAGTTCCAGGCAACAAAATGCATGTTAGTTTGGCTGCAAAGAAGAATTATCTGTACACTGGGGACAACACCTGATTCCTGTCAGGCTGTAGAACTGGGCTGACATCAGAATCCAAACATTGTCTGATCTGTACAAGCAGAGATATTCCTCTAATGGTTTGGACTTGATGTGATGCAGTATGAATGTCATCAATAATTCAGACCAATGGGGAGAAACAGACTCAAAAACACTGTTTCAACACCTTCCGTCTCCCCCCACCCCGCCCCTCTTGAGGACTCCTGACCAATTTAACAGCACAATACATATGCTAACAAACTTAACCAAAACCTTTGTTTAAGTTTGTTAGTATATGTGTTGTGCTGTTAAATCCATATCAAGAATGAATGCCCTCCCAAGCCGCATTCCGCTCCTTTAAGAGATTTAGCAAGTATTTTACCATATTAACACTACTATCAAACATGCAGAAGCCTGTAACTGCAATAGAAGTCGAGCAGGTGGAGATGCCAGGGATTGTTCTCCAAAATTAGGTTATAAAATCCTCTGTTTACACCTAGGATTACTGAGTCTTTGTCAGACCAAAGCCTACAGCAGCCTTGCCATGGAAAGGAGTTCTTCAGATACTGCAGAAATATCTGATAAAACTGCAGAGGTCACTTTCCACCTCAGTTTGCATCACACTCTCTGTATTAAGGAAAACATGCTCTGTTCTGTGCCACTGCTGCCATCCAGAGCCAATCTGAATCGTTGTTGTTTCAGAAAATTGACTCCAAGAGCATGGATTTCAGCTAGATCTTATTGCTGCAGTGTTGTAGCAACCAGCATTTGCAAAAAAAAATTTTTTTAAAGCAACGCAAACTGACCAATAGAGAACATACTTTGAGAAAATGGCCCTGCAAGTGTGAGTGCTTTGAATGTTATGCTCAAGGATGGGAAATTTGGGTCTTTTGTTAAAACAAAGTCATTGGTTTTCGTTTGCTGTCACCTTTTGTGAAGTGCATGTCCAGCTTCATTTACATTCCTGTCAATACCCCTTTCCCCTCGCTTGGAAACAAGGAAGCAGACCACAGAGCTTGGGCAGGAAATGGAAACACAGTGATGCATCTTTTTATGTTTATGATTCTTTCAATGAGAATGGGCTCATGGTGGGGGGGGGAATGGGACAAGAGGGCTAAGTTATCTCTGCAGTTACTTTAAGACTTCCTTTCTACCGAAAACCAAGCTATTCTAGAGGCTTAAGCATACCATTTTCAAACTTGGGTTTAAAAACCTAAATTCAGGTTTGGGTTCCCAGCTAACTGAAATTATTTTCTTCAAGTACCCATAGCTGTAATAGGCTTCCACTGAAGTGACATGGGCATTGCACTCCACAGATTTTAAAAAAGAGCCACTTTTATTTAGGGGTGTAATTTAGGATGTGCACACTTGAAAGTTTTGACAATTCTGCTCACAGTTCCTGGGCACAAGTCCCACCAACTTCATTATATTCCAAGCCTGACTGATTGCAAGGCTTGTCAGTGGCAGTGTTCACTCACAGCAAAGCTTCATTCCCTTAATTGACTGTCTCGGAGGCAAAGTTCCGGATGGGGCAAACTTACAAGGCCCCGTTCAATACCCATTGAAATCAGTGAATATCCTCCATTGATTTAAGGGAGCCTTAGATCAGACCCTCAGTGCCATCCTTCCAGTGAGGATTGCATATGAACATATGCAGGTGTTGGAATCTTTTAGAGGAGAGTACCATGGTAGTGCAACAAGGAGTGTATGCAGGGGGAGAGAGGGTGTAAAATGGTGTGCACACACTGGTGAAGGTTGGATTGAGGCCCCAAAGTCAGTCTAGTCTTGGATGTGTACAGTGTCATTGTACCTAATGTGCTATCTTGTCCTCCCTTCATTGTGAAAATGCGTAGGAGAGAAGGTCTGTCCACTACATGTCAGTGGCCTTTGCTTCCTTCACGTTCCATTGGCGACTTCCCTTTGCTGCTGGCACACCTCAGCTAGGACAGGTGCTAGGCAGCAGTGACTTCCATAGACATGTGATCAGACACGATCATTTGTGCCAGGCCACAACCAACATTGCAGTGGCAGAAAACTGGGAGAGTCAAGGGTGCTGTAGGGAAGATTTATAGGAGCAGCCCCGCTCCTTGTCCTGCCAGCTGCCTCAGGTTCATAAACCCAGTTATTCCTTCAGAGCTGGAGCAATAAGATGGGGTGCAAGATGGCCAGCCCACTGCAATCCCCATTGTCAGCCCACCGTTCTAAGCCCTTTCTTTCCTTACCATGGCACAAGCATGCGATGGGTGAGGGGTGAGGCAGGTGCCTGCAGACCATGCAGCAGGAAGTGGAGTGAGAAGTCCACACCTGCAGTATCTGCGCACACCTGCGGTAGTGCAAAAAGTTCTTCCATGCCATGCAGGAGTAGGTGTCCATGGAATCCAAGCCTGGCACTATGGTCTTGGAAACCTCTTGCTTTGCCAACTAAGCAACCATTCTAGGGTGATTACTTTGCCTTTAACTCACTACTCACGATCCCAGGATAGTTCTTTGGAGCAGCAGAGCACTTCATGCCCCATTCTCCAGCCCTTACATAAAGCAATACCTTACTGTACCAGCAGCCCCAGTGAAATGAGCAGAACCGCTTGAGGAGAAGACACGAGTCAATAAGAGTGAGGCAGAGTCTGGCCCATAATACAGACCATTGTTTTAAGTCATCAATAGCCGGTGTGGGAGCTACTGTTTCAAGCTGCTGAGAGTTTTAATGGCATTCAGTCACTTCCACAGGGTGCCTGTCTCATGACAGCCTATAGTGGAGCCACTTCTAGGCTTGTTTGATGATGTTCTTGGATCAGCAAACTTGTCTAAATGCCAAAATTCAGCAGGGAAATCTAAAGCTGAAAGCAACCCAAGAACACAGGCACCTAACAGACAAGTCACTCGCTATTAGAATTGTAGTTCTAATTAATTTTGGTACACATCTGCACTAGAAATAGCAGAAAATATGTCTATCTCAAGAGAGGACATGAACAACATCACTTCTTGGCATAATTCAGGGGACTACGTGTGCACTTGCAAGAAGCTGAATTTAAATGAATTTACGGTGCCCTAAAATTGCCATTTAGCATAATTTTACATTACCCATGGTGTACCCTGTAATCTACATGAGAACCAGCTATTGAGGAGAGGGAGGGTTTTATCACAATATGAGTACACAGTGTGGGCGCTAAGACATGGCATAGCTGAGTGTTGCAACAGAGGGTGTTAGTATTGAAGGAGAAAAACACCCTTCAAGTATAGCTGCATTATGGCAGACATCACCAGGTGGTGCTGGTGTGCATAGTTTCACAGGTTTAGTTTTCTTGGTATGCAACCACTGGTCAGTTTTGAAGAAACATTGTATTAGTTTTACGATGAAGGTTCTTTTGGAAGCAGCTGTTGAAAACAGCAGAAGAGTTTGCTCTCTGCTTTAATCTCTGTAACTAGAATCAATTCTTGGGGCAGAGTAACACCGAGGAGCTAGTGTTTAGGCTGAAAGCCCTGTAAGAGGGAATTGGGGTGTGCTGTTTGTGAGCACCTCTGTTCCAGGACTGGTGTACGATGTAAATAGAACAAGTTGCACTAAGAATATACTCAGACTCTGCATCACTTATCTCCTCCAACAGGAAGCCAACCTACAAAGCTCTGAAATAGGTTATCGCTCAGCAGAAGGGCCCCACCTGCACTCAATCAATGGTAATTAAATGTGAAGGGTCCGATTCTGCCCCCATATGCACCTTATTCCTCAAGTAATTCTACTGAAGTCAATCAATCTCTCTCAACTGGAGTCAGAACCCTGCCCTCATTGCATGGCCAGCCTAGGAAAGAACATGTATACTACAGACTGTATACAGGCAGCGCAGTCAGAGAGGAGGAGACTTGGATGCCTCGTGGGAGATGTAATCTGCACAAGGAACCCATCCATAGGAAAGAATGGGACTGCCTCATGGACGTTATAGTTCAATGTAGCGCCATACAGAGCTGCAACTTAATGCTGAATTGACTCAAAACTAAACATTTTGGTTCTGTACAAAAATCAGAAATATTTTGGTTTGGGTCCCATCAGCCCAAAACAAAAAATGTCGTTGAGATTTTCCCCGCAACAGTATTTAAAAATTTCTGCAAAACAAAGTTCTCACAGGAAAATTTCAATTTGGCTGAAATCATATTTTCCATTAAAAAAAAAATCTTTTCCATGGAAAATTCCCAGCCCAGCTCTACCAGAAAACCCAGACAACAGGTCTCCAAAAGTGCAATGCCATTGCCTCACGCCTACAGGGTGACTGGCTCCAGTACCAGCTTGGCTGGTTCAGAGGGAGGGACAGCACCTGGAACTATCGAGGGTACAGGAGAGGCAGAGCTAGGGGGAGAGCCCCAGTGAGAGACTCCTGGTATGTTAGAGCTGCCTGAGTGGGAGTCAGGGGCAGGAGAAAGCTGCCAGGGACCAGTGGCAGGCTCCAGAAAGAAGCAGATGTTTCTTGGAAAGGCTTATGCAAAGGAGAGCAGCAAAGGGGGTTTGCTGACTTCCCTAAGCCAGAGAGCAGGGCCAGAGGGCTGAAGCAGGAAAGCGGGCGGGATCGAACCTGGGACCTCAGGAGCTAAATGCAAAAGCTAAAAGCCATATGGTTGTTAGCTAAGGCTGTAGAGCAGACTCATTAATCTCTCTAAGTGGTCTCAGTGCCACAAGCTGGGACAGAGCACCGCAGCCAGGAGGTTTGTGGGTTACAATCACAAATGTTTCCACTGGCTTTTCATAACCAGGTACCTCATGTAAGCCATCCACTGCTCTGGAGTCCAGAGCTCATCTTCGTTCAGAAGTTGGATCTCATTGAGCTATAGGAAGATATATGGCAAGACTTGCAGCTGGGGCACTTGTAATGTAAAATAATATGCAGATATACACAGCACACTGGTTTACAAGATATGTAGTGCAGCATTAGAAAATAGCTTGAACTAAAGCTGTGATCTGATTGCTTGGTGAAGATTAGACTTTGGCAGTGAAAATAAGCAGATAAGGAGCAGACCAGTAGACATAATTTGTTGAAAGAGCAACATCAAAAGTTGGTGTGATGTACCTGGCAATCTGTCCTGCAGGCTGGACACTTGAGAAACCAGGGCTCATACACCCAGTGACAGGGAGGATCTCTGAGCCCAGGCTCCAGCCCGTGTTGGTAACGTCTACACTGCTATGTTTAGCCCCGCAGCCCGAGCCCCTCGAACCCAAATCAGTCAATTGTCTTAGGCCCTAAGACTCTGCGCGGTGGGTTTTTCTTTGCAGTGTAGACGTGCCTAGTGAGGAGGGGAGCAGCTGGGCAAACTGCCCCTTTAAGGATAGGTCCTTTTTTGAGGCAGAGACCCTTTAAGGATAAGCATTTGGGCCAGGGTGGGGTGGGGAGGAACAGTCAGACCCAGCTGGAGAAGGGTCAGGTGAATGCCTGAGGAGGGTGGAAAGAGCTCAGCTGGAAGGAGCTACAGGAAGTGGGTTGGCTCATATGGCCAGCCCTGGAGCAGAGGGACCACCAGGCAGATGACCTGAAGGGGGATTGGGAGAAGAACTGCCAGGAGCAGGGAGGCTGTGACATAGAACCTCAGGGGCAGGGGGAAGTTAGCTGCTGGGTTTACATCAGACTGTGTTTTGGTTTTTTTGTTTGTTTTTTTGGGGGGCAGGGGAGTGGTTGCTGAAGATTGGCAGTGCAGCCAATAAAGGGTGCCCTGAAGAAAGGGTCTGAACAGTCCATGGGTGTAGTATTCATCCTTCCTCAGCTGAGCAGACAAATTAGCTGCCTATAGCATGTAATAATTAGGAAATAATTCAAGTTCCTGGATACCAGACAGATGAATTGTCCATCCAAAGATCTATCGAGTGCTGTGAATTAACACTCTCCTTTAAACTAATGTCCATTCTACAGTCTCTGGCACTAACAACGTCAGTCACCCTCAAGCACAATGTCATACAGTAGCTGTCCAGTAATTGTCAAGCAAGTGCCTTGCTCAAGTTTCCAGTGACTGATGTGGGACACAGCTGATTATTTTCCTGTGTTTTTTTTTACCCTTACAGCAAGGAATCAATATATGCAATCAGAGGAGTATGTGAACAAAGGGAATAGGCAGGCACACTTTTGTACAGCATTCAAAGCCCAACATCAGGTTGGCTTGCAATATTTTAGAGAAGCACGGTATGCTGGGCTCTACTCCATATGAAACAATAGCATCTGCTTCCCCTACCCCGCCCTTTAAAAATTCAAATGAAAGCATAATCCTGACTGTTTCAACCTCGATCAAACTCAAATGTTCAGTACAGCATTAAATAGTTGGCAATAAGGACTCTTGGAGGACTGTGCATACTGCATGAAAGCACTCATTAAGTGCAAGTTACGGTTACTTTTGCTGTCAAGTCAACAATGCTCAATCAGTGGTTGCTGAAATTTTGAGATGGCCTGTTTAAGTCTTATAAATCGCCTTTCAGCACAAATAAATTCTGTTTTCTGCTAATGAGGACAAATTATATGTCACCACAGGATTAATTTCTTTTACATTTGCACCAAAACAAATAAAGAAGGGGCGGGATAAACTTCCCATAAATATGACTTTGTGAAAAACTTGTCACATTTTCTGTTGGCAGCAGTGTTTCTGTTCTCATGATTTTGGTGCTCCTTAAAATTTTACATAAATGGAGCTAAGGTTTCCACTAAGGAATATTTGGATTCATACACCACTCAGCTGAGGTGAGAGAGTCAGAAGCTAACCCCAGCTCTGGATGCATGTTCTGCTAGGGCTCCTTCATTGGTCTCAACTGGTGTGCAGGACAGAGCACCCATGAACTTGGGAGCGTACAAAATCTATATCAAATTCTGGGGCTTAGACCATCACTAGTTAGGACAGCCACCTACTGTACCCAGAGCATGTTTCAGAGACCATAAATGTGAGCTAGCTCTGTTGCTATTAGATTTTAGTGAATATACTGCTTAACGTTAAGACGACTCCTCTTCTCTAGCCTTGGCAAATGCAAACATAGTCATTCAAAGCACTACTATGAAGAGCATTCTCCTGGCTTGTCACTTTGACCATGTCACCTGTCTCTTTGCATCCCTCCTCCATTACATCAAACAACTTGTCTTCACTTCCAAGGCCTATGCCCACCCTGCCGTTGTGTCAGCTTGCCCACCTATTACATTTCCAATAGGGACTTTGGTTTTATACTCAGAGTGTAAGTTCTTTGTGGCTGGAACCATCTTTTTGTTCTGTGTTTGTACAGTGCCTAGCACAACCGGGTCCTGGTTCATGAGCAGGCTCCTAGGAATCACTGCAATATAATAGTAAATCCAAATAAGGAGATGCTATACACAACTTATTTTGTTCCACAGGGGATTTGCTCAGGTTAATGACATCACTGCTGGTGGGAGGTAGGAAAAATCTTCAATGGAACAAGAGACCCCCTAACCTGGCCATGTATTAATAAATAAAAACAATATGGCAAAGTAGTAATGAGAGCTCCCTGGGCCATGCAAAGGATTAAATGTGCATATAAGGACTGGAGTATTGCAATTTTTGCCATTTCTAACAACATTGTATGTTAGTGCTTTGACACCAGCTGCATCATCATCATATTGTGTGCGCTGTGCTGATTAGTTGTTCTAGAGAGACATGATTCAAAAGACTGAAAGCTAGGTTTCCATGGAGTCCTTACAGATTTTAAAAATGTATTAAAACATATACAAAAGCCTTTGTCTAATAGCTGCTCCAAGAAAACCCAAGTGTCCACCTCACCATTAGTCACTGGAACTGTGGGCACAAGTGCTACTCCCTCACAGAAGGGGGACATGACAAGAAACACAGGGGCATTCTGCAAGAATATTTGCTTAGGCTTTGACAAAGCAAATAGATTTTCACACTCTAATGCCACGATGGTGCAGTTAGATCCAATTCCAACAAGACACTGACAGAGCGCTGTACCCACACAGAGCCCTAAGGGGTCCAGAAATAATAGCAAGAGGTTCTCTGTGGGATGTATTCTACATTGTGGTCGCTGTGTGACCGACCAGGAGGCTGTTTGTTTCTCCTTTCATGAGCTACTGACATGTAGTTTGATGTGATCTGGGGTAAATCCTGAAATGTGCAGATTTGACTCTCAGACAACAGCATGGGGAAAGAAGAATGCTTTGACAGACTGGTACTTGCACAGAGGTTTGCTGTTCAAAGTTTTATTTATTGAGCCCTCTCTGAGGAGAGTAAATATTCAGGAAGCCAATTATATACAGTAACTCCTTAAAGTCATCCCGGTGAACGTTGTTTTGTTGCTGATCAATTAGGGAACATGCTCGTTTAAAGTTGCGCAATGCTCCCTTAAAACGTTGTTTGGCAGCCGCCTGCTTTGTCCACTGCTTGCAGGAAGAGCAGCCCATTGGAGCGAGCTGGTGCCCCATCAGCTCCCCTAAGTTCCCTGTGCGGCAGCCCCCCAGCAGGCTATCAAGTGCTGGACAGTTCAGGTGTCCCTCCCTCCACTGCCATGTGCTGCTCCCGCCCTTTGCCTTGGAGCTGCTCCCAGGAGCCTCCTGCTTGCTGTGCAGGGGGGAGAGGGTGGCTAATGTCAGGGTGTCCCCCTATTTCTGCACCCTGCTTACCCTATTTCCACAGAGCGGGGGGGGGGGGAGACGGAGACACAAAAGGACTTAGGACGGAGGGAGCTTCCTGGCAGCAGCTTCTGTCTCAACTTGCTGATCTACTTAAAAAGGCAATGTACTTAGAGTGCGGTCAGTGTACTTAAAGGGGCAATATGCATCTCTCTCTCTCTCTCACACATAGCGTGTGTGTCTCTGTCTCCCATGCTGTCTCCCCTCCCTCCATTTGTGCTGCCTTGTAGAGTGTGAGACTACATTAACAACAATGGGTTAACCCTTAAGGGCTCAGCCGAGTGCTAGTTCATCACTGAGCAGTAAGGCATTCCCTGGGAAATATCCCACCCTCTTCTACCCTCTGACTTCACCACCTCAACCAAGCTTCACAATCATTATCGCTGTATACCAGTATTAAATTGTTTAAAACTTATATTTATACTGTGTGTGTGTGTGTGTGTGTATATATATATTGTGACAGGGTCAGGCCAGATGGCTACAGGAGAGTAATAGAAGGCAGATATATTAGCCCCAGGTTAAGTAGGTCCCTTTTCCCTGGGTAAGGTAACAGGGAAGGTTCCAGAACAATCAGGAACCTTCTGGAGACAATTAAGACAGACAGGCTGATTAGAACACCTTCAGCTGATCAAGAAGCGGCTAGAATCAATTAAGGCAGGCTAATTAGGGCACCTGGGTTTAAAAAGGAGCTCACTTCAGTTTGTGGTGTGCATGTGAGGAGCTGGGAGCAAGAGATGGTAGGAGCTGAGAGTGAGAACGTGGACTGTTGGAGGACTGAGGAGTACAAGCATTATCAGACACCAGGAGGAAGGTCCTGTGGTGAGGATAAAGAAGGTGTTGGGAGGAGGCCATGGGGAAGTAGCCCAGGGAGTTGTAGCTGTCGCACAGCTGTTCCAGGAGGCTCTCTAGACAGCTGCATTCCACAGGGCCCTGGGCTGGAACCTGGAGTAGAGGGTGGGCCTGGGTTCCCCCCAAGCCTCCCAACCGGGTTCCCCCCAATCCTTCAAACTCCTGGTCAGACACAGGAGGAGTTGACCTGGATTGTGGGTTCACGAAAACAGCCAAACTGAGGACTACTGTGAAGCTCCAAGGCGAGCAAATCTGCCAATAAGCGCAAGACCCACCAAGGTAGAGGAGGAACTTTGTCATATATATATATATATATATATATGAGAGAGAGAGAGTCTTTTGTCTGGTGAAAATTTTTTTCCTGGAACCTACCCCCCCCATTTACATTAATTCTTATGGGGAAATTGGATTTGCTTAACATCATTTTGCTTAAAGTCACATTTTTCAGGAACATAACTACAACGTTAAGCGAGAACTTACTGTATTGGATAAGGATCATAATTATAAAAGAAGGGCCTAGATGTGTGTTGATGTGGAAACCAGTTAAGAGGTTGTGTCTGCAAAATGGGTGAGAACTCTGAGCCCAGGTCTGGATTCTTCTGGGAAATGCGTTTTTTATTCCTGGTGTGTCCAACTGACACAATTAAGGAATGTGATTTTACAGATATGGGGCCATGTATTTTTGTGTATTCAAAAGGGGCCATGAGTTATCTGATCTGTTTACATCATGGGAGAATAAGTGGGTTGTTTCTGAATGAAAAAGGAGCCTTCTCTTTAGGGTAGGGATTATGGGTAATCCCTTCCTATAAACTGAATTGAACCAGAGATATGGGGTCCCAGTTTGGGAAGGCTCTGCTTGGGGAAGCTTGAATAGGATTGGAGAGTACATAGCAGCAGAAGTGGACTGACTCTGAACCATAAGCTTTCATGCATATGCTCGTGCATTTGATGGAGAGTTACTTAAACTGGCCTCTGGTAGATATTGGTATTTTGTTTAATTTCCCTTTTTAATCTTTTCAAAGGAAAAGAAGCTTTTATATCCATATTCCCTGATTCCTCCTGGAGACAGTCTACTGCCTCACAATACGTCCCTGATTCCGTAAGGAGATGTCCTAGCATCACACAACAGGGTCTCCACCTTTCTTCAAAGCCAAATAACTCCCATCATTTCAGTAGGCAAATGAAATAATCCACTCAGTTTTAGCTATAATAGTTTTGAATAAATTCATGGGGAAGAAGAGGTGGGAAAGAGATATACAGCATGACTGATTATATTAGCATAGAACAGGCAGATAAAATGTTATCCAGAAAAAGCAGTTTAATAGCAACTCTGTAAATTAGACTGTGAAAACAGGAAGCAATCATTTTAAAAAAATGTAAATAAATATTTCTAAAGGAAGTAGCATGTTTCAGAGGGTAAGACTTTCTCCTATCTCACTGCATATGATAGATTCTGATTTTCCCCATAAAAATGGGAAAAATTATTTGACTGTTAATCAAAATTCCCTTTAGCTTCAGAGAAAGCACCCTGAGATATGAACCAGGGAAGCATTAGTTCAAATCTCACTGTGACAGGGCCACTCACCTCACGTGAGCACCCCAATTGGGTGGGTTTGTCTGCATTTGCACTCTCTCAACTTTGCTCTGCTTGTGGTAACCCCTGTTGATAAACTTCTAAAGCAGGTTTTCAGTGCCTCAGCCCTCTGGCTGAGTCACACAGCCTATATGTGTACAAACAAAACAGACCATTTCCAGGGTTCAAGTCCAACAGGGCCTCTCACAGTGCTCTCTAACATCTTGGTCCATAGCCCTGTCTCCAGCTCAGTTCTCAGTAAGTCTAACCAGGCCTATTACAGTACCCTGATTAGTCTTGGCCCCTCCTGGGCTAGCTTCCAATGCTATCTGCTCTGTTATGGAGCAGTGCCCCAAGGCCCCTCCCTGGAGACTCTTTGCTCTGTAGTGAGCCTTCCTGGCCCCAGCTGAGGCATTCATTCAGTTCCATCCCCTTCAAGGGCTAACATAGTTCAATTAAATTCTGACCCTGTTTGGGGTCTTTTGTCCCCTTCTCTGGGCTTGGTTAAGCTCCTTCTCTGGGCTTAGGTCACTCTGCCTGTGGCAGGGCAGGGGGAAACCCAGGCCTGCCCACTACTCCGGGTCCAAACCCAGGGACCCTAAAATTAGCAGCCGCTGACTGCTTCTCTTTAACTACTTGTTACTGCATTTCCCTGGGCCACTTCCCTTCTTAGCCCCATCACTTTCAGCTTCACCCTTACCTCAAGGCTCAAGTCTTGCTTGAGTCCAAGTCATCAGCTTGGAACACCCTTGCTCCTCTGGCTCTACCCAGCAATTGATCTGCTCTGTCCAGCAGCTCCTTTTGTATGAGCCTGCTGGGCTCTGATTGGTTGCTTCCCTGCAGTCTCACTAGGCAGCTTGGAGGACCCAGCTCTACTGCTTATCTCTGGGGCAGAGTGTAATAGGATCGCGAGGCCTCCAGCAGGGGCCCTCAAAGGGCTTGATACACCCAATTACACTCACCTAGTCCACTCATTGATCAAGAGGTCATGTGGCTTTAAAAGCTGTGGGATGTGAAGATTAATCTTTGCCCAGTTTAGTGAGATCACACAAGACAAGAGGTCAAATTCCACGCTGGTGTAAGATGCCTATGAAGTGGTGCCCTCTATATTACACGTGTGTACACCATCAGAGAATTTGAGCTATATAGTCCATGTTATAAACCTTGCAATTTGCTCTTTGCAATCAGAGCCTTGCACCTACACAGAGGTACCTTGACTTCAGTAGGTCTGGGCTTAGCACACTGAGCCACCTAGACAAGACATCTTTTTACAAGTGAAAAAAGCAACATAAATCTGCCTTATGAACTTATATGAACTTGGTCACATTATGAAAGTTAGAACCATGTTTATTTATGAAAAAATTGTTATTGGATACCCCTTGGTGCCTGAGAAAGAGGTGAATACATAGTCTCTGTCCACAGTGCATAGATTCTTGATGTGTCATGACACTACAAGTGAAGGCCATAAACAGACAAGAATGGGGAATGGAGAGGAAGGAAAAGGGTGCTGTCAGGAAGATCAGACGGTTACTCAGCAAGGCACATGCAAGTTGTGATGATTCTATTCAGGTTGGTTTTTTTTTATTCCCTCCTTCCTTTTGTCACTACTTGTGGGCTTGGAGGCAGAATTTGAGGGATGGGAATTGTCAAGGTTCCTTCCCCACTATGAACTCTAGGGTACAGATGTGGGGACCTTCATGAAAGACCCCCCTAAGCTTATTCTTACCAGCTTAGGTTAAAAACTTCCCCAAGATACAAGCTTTGCCTTGTCCTTGAACTGTATGCTGCCACCACCAAGCGTTTTAAACAAAGAACAGGAAAAGAGCCTACTTGGAGACGTCTTCCCCCAAAATATCCCCCCAAGCCCTACACCCCCTTTCCTGGGGAAGGCTTGATAAGAATCCTCACCAACTTGTATAGGTGAATACAGACCCAAACCCTTGGATTTAAGAACAATGAAAAATCAATCAGGTTCTTAAAAGAAGAATTTTAATTAAAGAAAAGGTAAAAGAATCACCTCTGTAAAATCAGGATGGTAAATATCTTACCGGGTAATCAGATTGAAAACATAGAGAATCCCTCTACGCAAAACCTTAAGTTACAAAAAGACACAAAAACAGGAATATACATTCCATCCAGCACAGCTTATTTTACCAGCCATTAAACAAAAGGAAATCTAACGCATTTCTAGCTAGATTACTTACTAATTTAACAGGAGTTGTAAAACTGCATTCCTGATCTGTTCCCGGCAAAAGCATCACACAGACCGACAAACACTTTGTCCCCCCCCCTCCCCCGATTTGAAAGTATCTTGTCCCCTCATTGGTCATTTTGGGTCAGGAGCCAGCGAGGTTATCTTGGCTTCTTAACTCTTTACAGGTGAAAGGGTTTTGCCTCTGGCCAGGAGGGATTTTATAGCACTACATACAGAAAGGTGGTTACCCTTCCCTTTAGATTTATGACGGAATGCAGTGAGGGAGGTGCTTTGGTAAATAGATTCAGAGATTATGTTCCAAATATAAAGAACAGATTAGAAAAAGGGGACAGAGATGCCAAGAGAAGTAGCTAGATGGGATGTCAAGACTAATGATTGCCATTGGCAGAGCAGAAAGGGTGGGAAGATCATAGAAATGTAGGGCTGGATGGGGCCTTGGGAAATCATCAAATCCAGCCCCCTGCACTGAGGTAGGACCAAGTAAACCTAAACCATTCCTCGCAGGTGTTATTCAACCTGTTCTAACATCCAATGATGGGAATTCCACAACCTTCCTTAGAAGCCTATTCCAGAGTTTAATTATAGTTAAAAACGTTTTCCCTAATAGCTAGCCTAATTATCCCTTGTTGTACATTGAGCCCATTATGCCTTTTCCCACCTTCAGTGGACATGGAGAACAATTAATTGCTGTCCTTTTTAATAACAATTCTTGACCTATTTGAAGACTTATCAGGTACCCCTCGGTCTTCTTTTTGCCAAGACTAAAAATACCCAGTTGGGGTTTTTTTTTAAACCTATCCTAAAAAGTCATGTTTTCTAAAACTTTTATCATTTGTTGTTCTCCTGTGGATTTTCTCCAGTTTATCCACATCTTTCCTGAAGTGTGGTGCCTAGAATTAGACACAGTATTCCAGCTGAGGCCTCAAGTCACCAGTGTCGAGTAAAGTGGAACACTTACCTTCTGTGTCTTACACGACACTTCTGTTAATACACTCCAGAATATTAGCCTTTTTCGCAACTGCATTACACTGCTGACTCATACTTAGCATGTGATCCTCTATAACTCTCAGATCCTTATCAACAGTTCTACTACCTAACCAGTTATTCCCCATTTTGTAGTTGTGCATTTGATTTTTCCTTCCTAAGTATAGTAGTTTGCGTTGGTCTTTATTGAATTTCATCTTGTTTTAATTCAGACCAATTCTCCAATTTGTCACTTTTAATTTTAATCCTATCCTCCAAGTGCTTGGAACCCCTCACTGCTCAGTTTTATCTGCAAATTTTACAAGTACACCCTCAACTCCATTATCCAAGTCATTCATGAAACATTGACTAGTACCAGACACGGGACTGACCACTGATGGGCTCCACTAGATATCCCAGTTTGACAGTGAACCACTGAAAACTACTCCGAGTACAGTCCTTCAACCAGTTTTGCACTTACCTTATAATAATTTCATGTAGACCACACCTCCCTAGTTTGCTTAGGAGAATGAAATGTGGGACTTTGTCAAAAGCCTTACTGAAAAGCAAGGTATATCACATTTACTGCTTCCCCCATACACTAGGCCAGTAACCCTGTCAAAGAAGGAAATTAGGTTATTTTGGCATGATTTGTTCTTGATTTGGCATATTAGCTATTCCTTAAAATCATATTATCCTTTAGTAGCTTACAAATTGATTGTTTAATAATTTGTTGCAGTATCTTTCCAGGGACCAAAGTTAGGCTGACTGATCTATAATGCCCCAAGTCCTTCTTGTTTCTCTTTTTAAAGATAGGTACTTTTTTATTTTCAGCTCATTAAAGAGCTCCTGGTGGAGCCATATTGACCTCTTGCTATTATGCCTATCTTTCCTTTACATTGGAATAGTTTGCAGTTCTTCCCTTAATATTATTTCTTTGAGAAACTACAGGCTCTCCTGGATTTTTTTTCCTCAGGTTTTCTTCCCTGCCATTTCTCTGAGTTTCTTAAAGTGTACTTTCTTGAAGTCCATTGTCCTTATTCTTTCCTTTCCTTTCCTCCGAATCATGAAGTCTATCATTTCATGTTCACTTTCACATAAATTGTCTTCCACCTTCAGATTCACTAACAATTCCTCCGTGTTGGTCAGAATCAAGTCTAAAATGACTTTTCCTTTGTTACTTCCTCCACTTTTTGAAATGAAGAAGAAGAAATACATTCCAAGAACTTATTGGACATTTTCTGTTTTGCCATTTTACTTTTCCAACAGATATCTGGGTAGTTAGTGTCCCCCATTACTACCAGGCCTTGCATTCTGGATATTTCTGTTACTTATAATAGAATCATAGAAGATTAGGGTTGGAAGAGACCTCAGGAGGTCATCTAGTCCAACCCCCTGCTCAAAGCAGGACCAACCCCAACTAAATCATCCCAGCCAGGGCTTTGTCAAGCCGGGCCTCAAAAACCTCTATGGATGGAAATTCCACCACCTCCCTAAGTAACGTCGTTCCAGGGCTTCACCACCCTCCTAGTGAAATAGTGTTTCCTAATATCCAACCTAGACCTCCCCCACTGCAACTTGAGACCATTGCTCTTTGTTCTGTCATCTGCCACCACTGAGAACAGCTGAGCTCCATCCTTTTTGGAACCCCCCTTCAGGTAGTTGAAGGCTGCTATCAAATCCCCCCTCACTCTTCTCTTCTGCAGACTAAATAAGCCCCGTTCCCTCAGCCTCTCCTCATAAGTCATTTGCCCCATCACCCTAATCATTTTTGTTGCTCTCAGCTAGACTCTCTAATTTGTCCACATTCGGGGGGGGACAAAAATGGATGCAATACTCCAGATGTGGCCTCACCAGTGCTGAATAGAGGGGAATAATCACTTCTCTCAATGTGCTGGCAATGATCCCACTAATGCAGCCCAATATGCCATTAGCCTTCTTGGCAACAAGGGCTCACTGTTGACTCATATCCAGCTTCTCATCCACTGTAATCTCCACGTCCTTTTCCGCAGAACTACCGCTTAGCCAATCGGTCCCCAACCTGTAGCAGTGCATGGGATTCCTCCATCCTAAATGCAGGATTCTGCACTAGTCCTTGTTGAACCTCATCAGATTTGTTCTAGAAATGCATCATTCACCTCCTCTTCCTGATTTGAAGGTCTATAATAGATCTCTACCACGGCATCACCCCTATTTTGACCCCTTTTACATCTTTACTCAGACTTTCAACTGGTCTGCCTTTCATCTCATTCTGGACCTTTGGAAAAAAAAATATGTATAAATAGTAATATGGAATATGATAGGAGATTAGGCCTCAAATACAGACAGGGCCTACACAGTGTAGGGCCATGAAGACAAACACAGGAAGCTTGAATCAGATACACAAATGTACCTAAAAGATATACAACTTTGGGGAGAGTCACTTGGGCTGAAATTCATTCCATCTTGCACAACACTTCGTGCCGAGAACTAAAGGGAGACGGGGAGAGAATCCACTCCAAACCCCTGAGGCACCACTCTGAGCTGAACTGATACCCCTAGTCCAACTCATGAGCTTAAATAATGTGTGCAGTTCCCCAGGATCCTGTACTGGGGTAGTCCCCTGCCAAAGCCTTTAAGAAGGTGATGTGGCAGAGGCCTTACTCCAAATGGCTCCATACACACAATGCTATTTGCAGGTAGGGAGGACTCTCCCACCAGGATCCACAGAGTTTTCAGAGATTTAAGGCCAGATGGAACCATTATGACCATCTACTCTGAGTTTCTGAATAACACAGGCCACAGAATTTCACCCACTGATTCCTGCATAAAGCCCATGATCTCTGTCTGAGCTACAGCATACCTTCTAGAGATTAAATAAAAACTGAATGTAAGATTTAAAGTGATGGAGACTCCACCAAACCCGAGGAAGACTACTACAGGACAGGCCCAAAAAGGAAAATAACAGAACGCCACTGGCCATCACGTACAGCCCCCAGCTAAAACCTCTCCAGCACGTTATCAACGATCTACAACCTATCCTGGAAAACGATCCCTCGCTCTCACAGACCTTGGGAGGCAGGCCAGTCCTCGCTTACAGACAGCCTCCCAACCTGAAGCAAATACTCCCCAGCAACTACAAACCACACCACAGAAACACTAACCCAGGAACCAATCCCTGTAGCAAACCTCGTTGCCTACTCTGTCCCCATATCTACTCTAGTGACACCATCAGAGGACCTAACCACATCAGCCACACCATCAGAGGCTCATTCACCTGCATGTCTACTAATGTCATATATGCCATCATGTGTCAGCAATGCCCCTCTGCCATGTACATTGGCCAAACCGCACAGTCCCTATGTAAAAGAATAAATGGACACAAATCGGACCTCAGGAATGGTAACATACAAAAGCCAGTGGGAGAACACTTCAATCTTCCTAGGCATTCTATAACAGATTTGAAAGTAGCTATACTTGAACAAAAAAACTTCAGAAACAGACTTCAAAGAAACAGCAGAACTAAAATTCATTTGCAAATTTAACACATTTATTTGGGCTTGAATAGGGACTGGGAGTGGCTGGCTCCTTACAAAAGCAGCTTTGCCTCTCCTGGAATTGACACCTCCTCATCTATTATTGGGAGTGGACTACATCCACCCTGATCGAATTGGCCCTGTCAACACTGGTTCTCCACTTGTGAGGTAACTCCCGTCTCTTCATGTGTCAGTATATAATGCCTGCATCTGTAATTTTCACTCCATGCATCTGAAGAAGTGGGGATTTACCCACGAAAGCTTATGCCCAAATCAATCTGTTAGTCTTTAAGGTGCCACCAGATAAAGGACCGTCATGCACAGGTTACTGCGTGCCCCTCTGCTTTTTATCAGCATCAGTCACAACAGCCACCGTAATAGAACTTTTGGAACCAATGTTTTTAGTCTCATGACAGAGCAGACAAAAGTTGCATGACCTATTCTTTGGGCAGGGGTACAGTATGCTTTTCAAGAGTCATTTAGTGGAACTGCCCTTTTGTTCCTGCCCCTTCCCAACAAAGATTGCTAACTGTAAGCAGGGCAACAGCATTCCCATAGTTCTGCTTTCAGACAAGTCCTGAGTCCTATCCTACAAAGTGTGAGCACCCTCACTTCCCACTGATGAGGGAGTTTAGTGTGAGATGGTGCTCAGCACCTTGCAGGATCAGGTGCCTTGTTTATTAGCCATGGAGCATAGCAGATAAAGCATGTTGTATCAAAATGCCATACCTTCCCCAATGTCTAGATAACATACTAAGTCTATGGTAAATAGCAAAACAAAACTCTACCATTTTCTTTTGTTGCCTCACAATAGTGAAAAATAGAATTCAATCCAGGGAAGTGCCAGGGGATGCCAACAACATTTAAATTAAAGTTTTCTGTGACTTGTTGCATCCAACTCTCTTGTAATCACCCATGAGACTTCCCACTTTGCAGACATCCCAGATGCTGCCAGAAGAATATTGGTGATTGATTGGGGCCGCAAGATTTAATGTATTCACTGAACCTTGCTCTGCTAACTGTTCATATTCATCTCAATAAGGATTGAATCAGCAGGTCACACTATGCCACCAGGATAATTACAGGCAGAATGTATGAGTTTTTTAAAATCCACCCATTTTAGTTTATATCAAGCCTGAATGACAAGTAAGGTCCAAAAGGGCATAGCAAATGCTTAGTATAATAAACAGACTGCAGATTGTTATAATATTGGGGCCCAATCCTGCAGTCCTGATGGAGACAAAACTCCCATCATTTTCAGTGGGAAGGTTGTTTGGGGGGGATATTTGCCTAAATAAGGACTTCAGGATTAGGCTCTTACCAAACTCCTGTACTCTGAAGAGACAGACATTTCACTGCAATTTAGAGCAAAGCCCAAGCAGCTAACACATATGTAAACTATTTATTAAAAGTAATTACTACTACAGTGCACAATTTCCAAACTTCTGTTTGGATCACATTTCTCCACATTTTGTTATTTGGTAATTTCGACGGTATCTGGCTTTCACTAAGGTCCTGCTTTTTACCCAATTATCACAGCTAGGTTCACTGGAGCAGAAGAAGGTCAAGGAGGCAACTTTGATGTTCTTAATATATTTGTTTTCAGTTTCTGTAGATTTTTTTATTTTTTTATTCATGAACGTGAAGGGCTAACATCGCTGCCTTTAGCTAGGCACATTGTGGACAGACGCAGTGGTGAGCTGAAGCTGGTTCGCACCGGTTCTCTAGAACCAGTTGTTAAATTTACAAAAACAAAAGGAGGACTTGTGACACCTTAGCGACTAACAAATTTATTTGAGCATAAGCTTTCGTGAGCTACAGCTCACTTCATCGGATGCATTTGGTGGAAAATACAGTGGGGAGATTTATATACACACACAGAGAACAGGAAACAATGGGTTTTATCATACACACTGTAAGGAGAGTGATCACTTAAGATGAGCTATTACCAGCAGGAAGGAGCGGGGGGAAGGAGGAAAACCTTTTGTGGTGATAATCAAGGTGGGCCGTTTCCAGCAGTTAACAAGAACGTCTGAGGAACAGACAGATTGACAGAGCCAGAAGAGTACCCAGAAGTCACCTACTACAGGACAGGCCCAAGAAAGAAAACAACAGAACGCCACTAGCCATCACCTTCAGCCCCCAACTAAAACCTCTCCAACGCATCATCAAGGATCTACAACCTATCCTGAAGGACGACCCATCACTCTCACAGATCTTGGGAGACAGGCCAGTCCTTGCTTACAGACAGCCCCCCAATCTGAAGCAAATACTCACCAGCAACCACACACCACACAACAGAACCACTAACCCAGGAATCTATCCTTGCAACAAAGCCCGTTGCCAACTCTGTCCACATATCTATTCAGGGGATACCATCATAGGGCCTAATCACATCAGCCACACTATCAGAGGCTCGTTCACCTGCACATCTACCAATGTGATATATGCCATCATGTGCCAGCAATGCCCCACTGCCATGTACATTGGCCAAACTGGACAGTCTCTACGTAAAAGAATGAATGGACACAAATCAGACGTCAAGAATTATAACATTCAAAAACTAGTTGGAGAACACTTCAGTCTCTCCGGTCACTCGATTACAGACCTGAGAGTGGCTATCCTTCAACAAAAAAGCTTCAAAAACAGACTCCAAGGAGAGACTGCTGAATTGGAATTAATTTGCAAACTGGATACAATTAACTTAGGCTTGAATAGAGACTGGGAATGGATGAGTCATTACACAAAGTAAAACTATTTCCCCATGTTATTTCTCCCCCCCCCCCCACCCCACCCCACCCCCCCACTGTTCCTCAGACATTCTTGTTAACTGCTGGAAATGGCCCACCTTGATTATCAACACAAAAGGTTTTTCTCCTTCCCCTCCCCACACTTCCTGCTGGTAATAGCTCATCTTAAGTGATCACTCTGGTTACGGTGTGGATGGTAACACCCATTGTTTCATGTTCTCTGTGTATATAAATCTCCCCATTGTATTTTCCACCGAATGCATCCAATGAAGTGAGCTGTAGCTCACGAAAGCTTATGCTCAAATAAATTTGTTAGTCTCTAAGGTGCCACAAGTACTCCTTTTCTTTTTGTGGCTACAGACTAACATGGCTGCTACTCTGAAACTTGTTAAATTTACAAAAAGAAAAGGAGTACTTGTGGCACCTTAGAGACTAACAAATTTATTAGAGCATAAGCTTTCGTGAGCTACAGCTCACTTCATCGGATGCATTTGGTGGAAAAAACAGAGGAGAGATTTATATACACACACACAGAGAACATGAAACAATGGGTTTATCATACACACTGTAAGGAGAGTGATCACTTAAGATAAGCCATCACCAGCAGCAGGGGGGGGGGGAAGGAGGAAAACCTTTCATGGTGACAAGCAAGGTAGGCTAATTCCAGCAGTTAACAAGAATATCAGAGGAACAGTGGGGGGTGGGGTGGGAGGGAGAAATACCATGGGGAAATAGTTTTACTTTGTGTAATGACTCAAATGACTATCACATTGGTAGATGCGCAGGTGAACGAGCCTCTGATAGTGTGGCTGATGTGATTAGGCCCTATGATGGTATCCCCTGAATAGATATGTGGACAGAGTTGGCAACGGGCTTTGTTGCAAGGATAGGTTCCTGGGTTAGTGGTTCTGTTGTGTGGTGTGTGGTTGCTGGTGAGTATTTGCTTCAGATTGGGGGGCTGTCTGTAAGCAAGGACTGGTCTGTCTCCCAAGATCTGAGAGAGCAATGGCTCGTCCTTCAGGATAGGTTGTAGATCCTTGATGATGCGTTGGAGAGGTTTTAGTTGGGGGCTGAAGGTGATGGCTAGTGGCGTTCTGTTGTTTTTTTTGTTGGGCCTGTCCTGTAGTAGGTGACTTCTGGGTACTCTTCTGGCTCTGTCAATCTGTTTCTTCACTTCAGCAGGTGGGTACTGTAGTTGTAGGAATGCATGATAGAGATCTTGTAGGTGTTTGTCTCTGTCTGAGGGGTTGGAGCAAATGCGGTTATATCGTAGCGCTTGGCTGTAGACAATGGATCGAGTGGTATGATCTGGATGAAAGCTAGAGGCATGTAGGTAGGAATAGCGGTCAGTAGGTTTCCGATATAGGGTGGTGTTTATGTGACCATCGCTTATTAGCACCGTAGTGTCCAGGAAGTGGATCTCTTGTGTGGACTGGTCCAGGCTGAGGTTGATGGTGGGATGGAAATTGTTGAAATCATGGTGGAATTCCTCAAGAGCTTCTTTTCCATGGGTCCAGATGATGAAGATGTCATCAATGTAGCGCAAGTAGAGTAGGGGCATTAGGGGACGAGAGCTGAGGAAGCGTTGTTCTTAGTCAGCCATAAAAATGTTGGCATACTGTGGGGCCATGCGAGTACCCATCGCAGTGCCGCTGATTTGAAGGTATACATTGTCCCCAAATGTGAAATAGTTATGGGTCAGGACAAAGTCACAAAGTTCTGCCACCAGGTTAGCCGTGACAGTATCGGGGATACTGTTCCTGACGGCTTGTAGTCCATCTTTGTGTGGAATGTTGGTGTAAAGGCTTCTACATCCATAGTGGCTAGGATGGTGTTTTTAGGAAGATCACCAATGGACTGTAGTTTCCTCAGGAAATCGGTGGTGTCTCGAAGATAGCTGGGAGTGATGGTAACGAAGGGCCTGAGGAGGGAGTCTACATAGCCAGACAATCCTGCTGTCAGGGTGCCAATGCCTGAGATGATGGGGCGTCCAGGATTTCCAGGTTTATGGATCTTGGGTAGCAGATAGAATACCCCAGGTCGGGGCTCCAGGGGTGTGTCTGTGCGGATTTGTTCTTGTGCTTTTTCACAGACCTAAGAGTGGCTATACTTCAACAAAAAAGCTTCAAAAACAGACTCCAACGAGAGACTGCTGAATTGGAATTAATTTGCAAACTGGATACAATTAACTTAGGCTTGAATAGAGACTGGGAATGGATGAGTCATTACACAAAGTAAAACTATTTCCCCATGTTATTTCTCTCCCCCACCCCACCCCCCACTGTTCCTCTGATATTCTTGTTAACTGCTGGAATTAGCCTACCTTGCTTGTCACCATGAAAGGTTTTCCTCCTCCCCCCCCCCCCCCGCTGCTGGTGATGGCTTATCTTAAGTGATCACTCTCCTTACAGTGTGTATGATAAACCCATTGTTTCATGTTCTCTGTGTGTGTATATAAATCTCTCCTCTGTTTTTTCCACCAAATGCATCCGATGAAGTGAGCTGTAGCTCACGAAAGCTTATGCTCTAATAAATTTGTTAGTCTCTAAGGTGCCACAAGTACTCCTTTTCTTTTTGCGAATACAGACTAACACGGCTGCTACTCTGAAACTTGTTAAATTTAGAAGCCCTTTTAGAACCGGTTGTTCCGCGAGGGCTTCTAAAAGTTCTAGTTCTAAAAGGGCTTCTAAATTTAACCAGCCTAAAGTGGCGCCCTAGGCGCCGACTCCACGGGTGCTCCAGCAGGTCCATCTGGCTCCTAGGGGCAGGGGAGAGTAGCTGGGGGGGGTCCCCCCCCACTGGGTCGCTCCCCCCACTGGGTCACTCCCCCCACTGATCACATTAAAAGTGGCGCCTTCAGCACCGACTCCCTGGGTGCAGAGCCCCCACCGGCAGCTCTCCGCCCCGCGCCCGGCCCCAGCTCACTTCCGTCACCATCGTCCTGAGCGTGAAGCCACCACCTGCTTCTCAGCTCTCCCCAGCTTCCCGCTGAACAGTTGGTTCGTGGGAAGCCGGGGGGGGGGGGGGGGGCACAGCGAAGCAGAGCCAGGCGCTGCGTTCAGGGGAGGTGGAGGAATGGAGGTGAGCTGGGGCCGGGCGCGGGGCGGGGAGCTGCCAGTGGGTGCTCTGCACCCACAAAATTTTCCCCGTGGGTGCTCCAGCCCGGAGCACCCAGGGAGTCAGCACCGAAGGCCCCACTTTTAATGTGATCAGTGGAGGGAGCAACCGCTCCCCCTGCTCCCCCGCCAGCTATGCTCCCCCCACCCCTCGGAGCCAGAGGGACCTGCAGGATGCTTCCTGGGAGCTGCCCCAGGTAAGCACTGCCGGGACTCCCCACCTCACCCCCCGGCAGGTCCCTCTGGCTCTTAGGGGTGAGGTGGGCACCCACTACGGTGGCCCACGAGACCCTCCTGCCCGGTTCTGGGGGCAGTCAGGGGATGGGGAGGGGGGTGCATGGAGCAGGAGTCATGGGGGGGCGTCAAGGAACATGGGGGGGGTTGGATCTGGCAGGAGTCCCGGGGGCAGGGGTGGGCAACAACCCCCTTGTGGGGTGAGGAGGGAACCCGTTGTTAAGATTTTGGCAGCTCATCACTGGACAGACGTAGACAAAATCAGTGGGAGGGACATTCTTCGAGTAGCCCTCTGGCTCCCAGCCAATGGCCCCTGTATAGGAGCCTGGCTCATCCTACATTTGGAAGGGCTCCACTCCAGTAAAGCGCTTAAGCACATACTTAACCTTCAGCACATTTGAAATCCCACAGGCTTTAATACAACTACTCATGTGCTTTAAGTTAAGTACATGCTAAAGTACTTTGCTGGATAAGGGCCAAGGATGGGATTGCAATAGGGTTTGTAGAGCTTCCGGTCAGTGTTCAACTCCCCATTCGGCATATCTGTGTGCAGGCAGCAGATGCTGGTGAGGTAACAGGGACATGAAAGACTTCTCCAATACCAGGTTTGTCTTCACTGGACCAGTGGTTCTCAACCAGGGGCCCAGGGCCGCAAGCAGGTTTCTGGGGGGCAGCCAAGCAGGGCCAGCGTTAGACTCGCTGAGCCCAGGGCAGAAAGCCGAAGACCCAGAACATGGGGCTGAAGCCTGGAACCCTGAACACTGCCACCCGGAGCTGAAGCCAAAGCCTGAGCAATGTAGCTTTGTGGGGACCCCTGTGGTTGGAGACCCCAGGCAGTTGCCCTGCTTGCTACCCTTTAGTGCCAACCCTGGCTTTTATATGCAGAAAACTAGTTATTGTGGCACAGCTGGGCTGTGGAGTTTTCAATGGCATGTTGTGGGGGCCTCAGAAAGAAAAAGGTTGAAAACCCCTTCACTGGGCCATTAGAGCATGGCTCTGAGGACCGTGTTTAATAGAACTCCACAGGCAGTGTAGATGGGGCAAATCGTGTTTAACATGAATAGGTTTCATAAACAAAACTGTTCAATAGTAACTATTGGCTGTTTCCCCACATAGACTTCTCCAATTTGTGGCCGTTAGATAATTTTCAGTGCAAAGTATATTTTAGTACACACACAAATACCCTCTCTTCTCATAGAGATGACTTCTCATTCTCTGCAGTGTAGCAATACCAAAGGTTATGTCTCAAGGTCGTCCCCTTGGGGTGAAGGAAGACACCTCCTAAGTCATTCCCTGCAACAGCAGTCCTGTGGGCCAGTCCTTGGGTATGGGGTATAGCCCTGTGGCTGTACCTCTGAGCAAGTCCACCCCCTTCCAGAGTGCACGTAAGTAAAACAGTCCAAACAAGAAGGAGCCTGAGCTCAGGTTCTGCTAGTTTCCAAGTCTTGGGGCAGCCCCATATACCCCATTGTCTCCTAGTGTGGCACTGTAGGCGTGCCCCACCTTAGTTTCCTCCAGCTAGGGCAACCATAGGTTCACTTTAAAAGCCAAGGACAAGGAGAAGCTAATAAATAGCATATCCCCTTTCCATCAGGTTTCAGGGACGGAGCAATTATAATACCCAGTTCATAAGGGCCTCACCTCAGGGCCCCAGTTCAGAGCTCCCCAAACTTAAAGTCCCTAAAGCAAAGTCTCTGAATCTGGTTAGGCTAGTCTTCTGGAGCCTGAGAGAGAAACTACCACCTATTGCGGCCTGCATGGCTTTTATTCCCTCCTCCCTAGCTTGCCTGCAAGTTCCTGTTTAAATAGCCCAACCCTAGAGTAGGGCAGGGCAGTGCCTCCCTTTTCACACCCCAACCTGTCCCTTAAAGGGGCAGCACACCCTTCACACACCCTCACTGGGCTGAATTTCTCCCTTTTAAGGGCCTGGCTAGCCATACAGGTGCAGCAAGGTGTGGCTGATTGGGACCACAGGCATTCTTTTAAGCCTCATTGACTGAGGTGTAGAGGGATGGCATCTGCCCCGCCACAGGCATGAAAAGTACAAGTGTGTCACCAGGACTCCTCAGAGCCAGAGGAGAATGGCAGCCCTACAATTCCCCCCCAAATGCTCACACCGTCTCCTCCAAAAAAGTGTGAACAGCCTCATGGCCAGCAACGATTCTAGTCCCAGAGCCAAAAATTGGCCATCTCCTCGGGTCCAGCAAGCCAGGGAGGCTGCACCGTGACAGACTCTGCATACAGCAGGCACATCTTAGTCCTACAGTGTTCAGCCACCAAGTACCTGAGCTGTCTCCAACCCTCCTATTTATAATCTTTCCCGCATTGGCTCAGCTCTCAGATGGTGAATGTGTGATACTGTTAGAATAGAAACCACAGCTACTGAGCATGTCTGGTAACTGCCTCTTGCCCCACACTTCTGGGTGTTTCTCAGCTGTTGTAACTAATTTGCCTTGCCTTGCTCTCTGTACCTGTGCAGAGGCACAGAGGATTCAGCTAAAATCCATGTCTTCTCCCTTTTATGTGCTTAAAAATCAAATCCTGCAGAGCAAGCAGATGCGGTGCATTACTATGGCTGCTAGTAGGAATTCTACAGTCCCCAGTTTCACCCCATCTGCAATATGTGGATGGCAGAGATACATTAAGGAGACTTCCTCTACTTCAGAACAGAGTGATGGTGGCACTTGGGGACCCACTTGCTGTGCCTGAATTAAAAACCCTATGTATGTGTTTCACTACAGGATAACATCCCTGTAGCGGGGTGGTCACCCGCTCCTGCGAAATCAGCCCTGAGAGAGGGCTGTGGCTGGGAGCCAGCAGTTCCCAGGCTGATTGGGGGAAGAAGACTTAGCTGTGGCCACCCCAATCAGGGCTCAGCTGGCCCTTATAAGAGAGCAGTGGGCCAAGAGCAGAGAGAGTCTCCTCTAGCTGTGGAGGGAGATGGGCCTGGCTGCTGAGGAGCGTACCAGGGTACCTGTGGTGAAGCAGGGCTGGGGAAGGCCAGAGGAGCTGGGAGGCTCCAGACTGGAAAAGGCCTGGCAGACGGCCTAAGACAGGGCACTGGGGTTACAACAGGGCAGCCCACGGGTAGGCAGAGGCAGCAGGTCCAAAGAGTCCCTTGCCTGTGATGAGTGGCTGATACACTGTGGTACACCCCAGTGTGCAGGGGCTCAATGGTGACTGGCAGTAGCCAAAGACTGAGGAGGGGCTCCCCAGGGAGGGGAGACCTAGAGACTATGGGGGTACTGCCAGGGGGCAGCACCTCAGGGAAAGGGGACTGGCGTCTGGGAGGGACACGGGGGCCAGAGGCAGCGAGACACCGGCCTGCAGAGGGCGCTCCGGAGGCTGGAAGAGCTAATTTCCCTGGACAAGCAGCAGGACAAGGGTGTTGTATGTGATAGTTCTGACAGGCGAGCCGTCACCCCGTCACAGTCCCATTTAAGTGAAAGGGGCTCTAGAGAAGACAAATGTTGGCTGTTACAACTCTGTTGAAAGCTTTGTTCAGCTGTTATCCAAGACTTCAGTTATTTGGAGACATGTAACGAAGGGCTGCGCTCACTCACACAGCTTGAACAGAAATACAATGTGTGGATGGGGAAATCAACCCTGTGCTGAGAGGCACTACTCAAAAGGAAGCTGCACCCATTTTACTCAATCAGCATCTTCGTAGCTCATGTGGCGAGAAGTTCTTCTCCTCCAGTACAGACCAGAAATTGTACTGGAGAATAAAGTTTTGAATCAGCATCTCTAAGGCTCTTTGTGGCAGTCCCATGACGGCTGACGAGTGACCTCGGATGTAGCACTGACAGAATGCTGGAGCCCAGTGACGGAGACTTCAATCCAGTTTCCATCCTACTTTAACAATCAGAACAAGAACTTTAGTGTTCACAGTTAAACAGTGCTGTTACTGCTGATAAGGGGTGTCAAAATATGAAATTTCAGGATTCTATACAATGGATCCCATTTCAAATAAATCAGGATCTGTCTACAGTCACCACAGCAGAGTATCTGAGAAACCTCATGTAAACTGCTATGGGAAATGTTGATTGGTTAGTGGCTGCCACAATAACTGCACTACTTATTAGTATTACCATACTACATAGAAGCCCTAGTCATGCACCCAGACCCCATTGCACTAGGCCCTATACAAACACAGAACAAAAAGACATTCCCTGCCCCAAAGAGCTTACAATCTAAGTAAAAGACAAATGACAACAAATGGATACAGACAGTTGGACAGGGAGTAAAGGAAACAATATTGGTCAACCTGATAAGCCATGGTTTCAGCACACCAGCAGCCTGACCATTATCAAGTTTTTTTGTAGGTGGTCATGACAAAGAGTTGTGAGGAGGGTTTTGAAGAAACATAATGAGGGGGCTCTGCAGATATTTGTGTGGAGAATCTCCCAAGAGTGAGGGCAATGTAGGAGAAGACACAAAGGTGCTTGTTTGAAACCATAATAAGTGGGTGAGAGAGGCTGGCATCATGAGTCAATCAAAGGCAGGAGTTGACATTTTGACAGCAAATGAGGGACAAAAGGTAGAGTGGGGATAAGGCCTGAAGGTGAAGCCTTGTTTAAAACTTCTTTGGTACAAAAATCACATCTTTGAGTAAAAGATGAAAAGAAAGAAGGTGTTCGTGAAAAACTAGTCTGGTACAATGTTCAGCCTCCCATTTCCCAGCTGATAGAGATTGTTTTTTCTCTACCATCTGTCTTTGTGTCACACTTTCACAGTAAAAAGGTCCTTAATGCAGAATATCATTTGTTCTTGATTCTTCTACAGGCACAAGAATGAGTGAATTTCTCAATATTCATGTTTGCTTGAGAGAAACACTTTGAGAGATTTCTCCCATTTAAGTTCTTCCTTTGTCCCTGCTCCTCATTTCCAGAGTACTTTGAGAGCTGGCATAGGTTTTCACTGATGAATGGGCCAGACCATTTTCTATTGTCATTGTGATTTTTTTCAGTTTTCTTTTTTTAAGCAATCTTCACTTCTCAAAGTTGCCTTCTCCTTCAGTTTTTCAGTGTCTACTTTTTATTCTTAGCCTGCAGTGGAATACCACTGTTAACATTTGTGATTAGGGATGGGCAAACTCCTTTTGTTTGTTTTAAATGTTGTGATTTCAAAAGCTTGAACTTGAATGCTGTTGGGCTTGTGGGAGAAACAGTGATAAAAGAACAGACGAGGGGAAAATCCAGTAGAAGAAACAGGATAAAAATGGAACACAAAGAAAGAATAGGTTTCAGAGTAGCAGCCGTGTTAGTCTGTATTCGCAAAAAGAAAAGGAGTACTTGTGGCACCTTAGAGACTAACAAATTTATTAGAGCATAAGCTTTCATGAGCTACAGCTCACTTCATCGGATGCATTTGGTGGAAAAAACTTTTTTCCACCAAATGCATCCGATGAAGTGAGCTGTAGCTCACGAAAGCTTATGCTCTAATAAATTTGTTAATCTCTGAGGTGCCACAAGTACTCCTTTTTTTTTAAAGAAAGAATAAATTCTAAACATAGATAACTAGAACTATCATATACAACACCCTCATCAGGTGCAATATGCCCCCCTCTGGTTGGCAATCCACAAACAATAGCTGCCTACTACTTCTTCCAGCTCATGTCCTTTAGCTCTCATGATAGAGCTTTATACTGCAGCAATTCGGAGATTAACACCAGAAGGGTCATTGTGATAATTAGGTTGGACTGTTATCTTAGATAACAGAGAATTTCACCCATTGATTCCTGCATTGAGCCTATAACTTGTAGCTGGGCTAGAGCATGGAGACCGAGTGTACTATCTTTTAGGGGCCACACAGGAGCCACAATCAGAGCCATCTGCATATAATCAAGGAGGGTCCCTGCTCCACAGGACGGCTGCCCTATTTAACATAGGAAGAAGCAGCTGAGTGTGTGTGTGACATTGAGATTAGATGGTAAATAGCTGGTATGGGATGGTGATCTCTGGCCCAGACCCAGGGACTTTATGTTTTGAGTAATCCAAATCTGTGCTCTGAAGCAAGAGTCTTTTGCCAGGATCCCAGCAAGCATAGTCAGGGCCAAGGGTCAAAGCAAGGGCAAACCAAATGATGCAGGCCTGTGCAAAACTGCACTTAGCATGCCCCTTTTACCAGCATAGTTTTTTAGAAAGACATCCATCCTTGCTGTAAAGATCCAAAGTGATGGAGAATCCACTGTATTCCTAGGTAAATTGTTCCAATGGTTAAATACCTGCACTATTAAAAATGTGCACCTTATTTCTGGTTTGAATTTGTCAACCTACAGTACTGAATATTCTGGGTTCAAAACTACTAACAACCCATGTGTGGGGGGGGGGGCCGCGGGTCATTACAGTACTTTCCCATGTGATCGTCCAGCTTTTGGGGAGCAGGCAGTTCTACCTTTGCACAATATTCCCTCTAGCTAGCGAAAAAAACTGAACTGAAGTGATGCTGCAATTAAATTGTTCACACTAAATTACATGAAATGAAGGTCTGCAAACTTGAACTAGTTTTGTGAAGGGAAGTCGCACTTTAACAATCTATCAGAATTCTTGGCGAGTGTCAGCAAGCAGGCAGATAAGGTTGATCCACTCAATGGCAGTGTACTTGGGATTGTCAGAAAGCCTTTGATCAGTGCCCTCGCCAGAACTAAAATAGTCATGGGATAACAGCAAGGGTCTGTATAAGGGGGGCAAGCAGGGGGACAAGGCCCCTCCAATAATCAGGGGCACAGAACTCCTCTGCTACAGCCAAGTACTTGTGGCTACATTTATTCAGATGGCTCCATGGCGCATGAATTTTCATTGAAATGGTGAGTGTACTGCTGTTTATTTCTAAGCATATGATGTATGTGCATGTGTTTGATATGGTTTGATGCATATACTGTGTGTTTTTAACATGCCCCTCCAAAAGCAATCAAATTTAAATTCCTGTGCACACCCCATCTCAAAAAGTATAGAGTAGAATGAGAAAAGTTTCAGAGAAGGGCAACAAGGATGATCCAGGGTATGGAAGCCATTCTATGTGAGGAGAGACTAAAAAGATTAGGGCTGTTCAAGTTAGAAAAGAGACAACTAAGGGGGGGATATGATAGAGGTTTATAAAATCATGAAAGGTGTGGAAAAAGTGAATAAGGAAATGTTATTTACTTTTTCCCACAATACAAAAACCAGGGCTCACCCAATGAAATTCATAGGCAACAGGTTTAATACAAACAACAAGTATTCTTTAATACAACACACAATTAACCTGTGGAACTCATTGCCATGGGATAATCTGATGGCCAAAAGTACAACTGAGTTCAAAAAAAGATAAGTTCATGAAGGATAAATCTGTGACAGGGTTCACTTGCCAGAGCAGTGCCTCCTGCTGGTTATGTCGGGGATTAGCTCTCTCAGCCAGCACACCCTCTCTGGTGGTGCCTCCCCGCCACCTTTTCCACCCACAGACCCATCTCAGCCCAGGAACTACAGCATCCTTTTCATGCCTCGTCCCTCTGGCTGTATCACCATCTATGGTTTCCCCCCTTCCAGGGGTTAGGTATCTCAGTCCAACTGTCAAGCCACTTTCCCAGTGGTGGGGAGGGGAGATCTGGGAATAACAGCAGTCAAGTGCCTTGAAACCACAGGCTTTGGTTCAAAGCTGTCTCTGTTAATCTTCAGTAAGGATTCTTGATAGAAGGGCACCAACTTGAAAAGTATTAAATTGTTTGCAGATTTGATGCAAGAAATCCCCCCCCCCCAAAATCTGATGTTTCCTGCCTGCTTTGTATATCTGCAGTTGACAAACTCCCACCAACATTCTGCTGTCCATTCCCAGAAGCGAGCCTTTATCTTTCACATCCCAGCCCACAGACCAAAAATCCTCAGAAACATCCTGTACTGTTGCCTACATATGTATTTTAATGAGTTGTAAACTTGGTTCAGGAAAGAAAATAAGTTGATGTGTGAAACCCAGAATTTTAGCAAACTATAACACATCGATAAATGAGAGAGTTGAATAAGTGGAAAAGTGAATCTGGAGAGTTGTCAAATTGTTCTCGTTCTCAGTTCTGTTATCAAATTCAAGTTGTACTTACTGTTTTCTTTTTTTGTACTACAACCTCCGTTGGTTGGTTGCTGGGAGGATTAGTTACTATTCTTCTGGTGTTTTGAAAATATAAATCAATATATAATTGCAAAGTAGGTCTATACATCTTGGGCCCCAATCCTGCAAAGACGTATGTATACATTGCCTTCAATGAGACTACTCAGAGTATAAGGTTAGGCATGTGCATTAGTCTTTGCAAGATCTGGACTTCAGACAGTAGCATCTGCCGCATTTCAATCCAGAGACATATCTGGGAGGAAGACATCCCTGGCAATGTTGTTCCTTACTCTGATGACAGCTTCCCATAGTTCTGACTGGGAACCCTCTCATGTCCTGCCAAGTTCCACAGGAAGGGAAGTTTCATCATTAAAAGCCCCATTTCCATAGGCTTTATTAATTATTATTATTATTATTTAACATTGACATTGTGGTAGTGCCTAGAGGCCATAACCAGGTTGGGCCCTGTTGTGCTAGACAACATACAAGTATAAAATACAGGGCAGACCCTGCTCCAAAGAGCTCTGAGCCACAATTCTGGCCTTTTAAAGATCTACCCTTCATGTCTCTTGATTTGCACTAGCTTTACATCTCACTTTGTACTGGCTACTCCAGCACTTTTCAAAGCATTCTGGCTACCCTGCCTGTAAAGGAAATGTGCATTGACCTCCAACAGGAAAAGGTAGTGTACCTGTTAGTGGAAAGCAATTAAGTTAATAATGAAAATAGCCATGCTTTGTGTAGCTCTGCCAAAAACATGAGATTTAGTAATAGAACATTGGCTTGGAAATAAAAGTGTTAAGCCCTATTTAGGTGACTTTTATATGCCTTTTCTACACATTCTGTTCTTGAGAAATCTGGGGAATTTAACTGTACTAATAGATGCCCAATAAGAGTGCATGTGTTGTATCCAGAAAACCTTGACCTCTGTACAAAGGATAATCAGTTCCAGCTACCCAGCAATACAAATTGCCTGGAAGTGTTTTAAGCTTCACAGAGTACTTACAATTCATAAACAGCAAGAAGAAGAGGAGGGAAATAAAAATCTGAACATCTGCCAAACAGACAGGCCACAAAACACTCCAGGTGTGGATAAGAGCAGGAGCTGCAGATTCCGCAAGTGTTTCTTTTGAAAATTTCCTAGGATTATTTCTTAGGGCCCACTTTGCCATTTCTCTAAGCCCTGTTATACTGCTCATATGATACATAACGGGCCCTTTAAAGTGCCTTCATTGTAAAGAGATTCTCGGGCCAGTGAAGATGTGATGGCTCTATACCTGCTCTCTCCAGCATAAGGAGCATACCAGGGGACACAGGGGAAGGGAGATGATATGGCCTGCTGCTGGGGGCATGTCTCCCAGCACTGGTTAACTGACTTGTGTTAGTGGGGCTCAGGCTAGTGCTCTGAACATACCAATGTGGACATTCTATCTTGGGCTGGAGCTTGGGCTCTCAAGCCCACCTGACCCCCACAGCTCCAGAGCCTGAGCCAGAACATCCACACTGCTCTTTCGTTTTGTGCTCTAGCAAGAGTCCTGCAAACACAAGTCTGTTAACCAGTGCTGGGAAACATGCTTCCAGCAGCAATGTAGACATACCCTAGGGAGTCCAGAGCATCCTGAGCATGTCAGACCAACCCTGAAGTGTCTGACGTTGTAGGGCCACAACAGGTCCATGGCTGTCTCAGTTATAAAGGACTTAGAGCCACCTTTGCCTTCTCTCGCTGCATTCCTGCACAGGCATAGAGAATCAGGGCCACACTGTTTAAGTATTTTGTACATTCTAAGCTCACTTGGAATTAGCCCTGACTCATAAATAAAATGGCAGTAAGACAGATTTTGGGTCATGATATCTACCTAATATTCCATATATCTTTGTGCAGAAGTAGTCCTTGATTAGTAGCCCACACATTTACCACATAGTTTCTCGTAGAAGTTGCCCTCATTCAATATCTGCTCCTTTACTATGCATCTTTCAGTGAAACTGCAGGAGAAAGCAATAAAAGCAGTGGCTCATACAAAGATATACAGGATGTTCCCTCTGCTAACATAGCTGAAGGCCATGATTACCGTTTCTAACCAGGCAAATGCCCCTGTGTATGATATTATAAGCTCTGAACCATGATGTGCAGACAATGAAATGATACAAGCCTTATTTATGCTGTGAAAAAAGCTGTTACCTTGATTGCAGTTAGACAGGCCTCAATTCTGTGGCTGCTGTGCAGGTACATCTCCCACGGGCTTGAGAAGTGGTTGCAATTACAGAGGAGTGGCAGGTAGGGGATGTTGACTTGAATTATTACGGGCTCTTCATTATGGATTTTCAAGTGCGCAGCACCCACAACTGAAATCTTATCCTCAGATGAGCTCAACTCTCCTTTGGGAACCTAAATGTAAAGGTTAAGGTTTCAGACTTGCTCAGCACCCAAAGAGCTGAGCTCTTTTGAAAACCTGGCCTTATTATACATGTCACCTACCTCTGCCTCAGTCTGTTTGCCTGTAAAACCGGGGGGAAATGTTCAGCCATCTTTGTGGCTTTGGGGGTGAAAGGTACTAAGTATTATAATAATTATATTATACTGTTACTTAAAAATAATAAAAACTTTAAAAGTTTGAAAATATATTGGGCCAGATTGTTGTATATAGTATAGGCCTTTGTTCCACAGCACCAATCATTTGTGGCCACTGAGTTGGCATATATGACTCCAAGAAGATAACCCCAGTTTGCAAGGGGAACCTCCAGTGGCATAAAGCCAGTGTGGGCTCCTACCCTCCGCCTCCCTACTGCTATTATAGGGAATGTGGTTAGAGGAAAAGGAGCCCTATGTTGCCCTCTTCCCCAGTTGTAGTTTTGGCTGCTTGGAGCTGCTAGCACAAGTGTAAGTTGTAGGTGTAAGTTAGAGCAGCCCGAGGGGTTGCTGTGATTTACAGCAGGGGACTAGCTCTGAACACAGCAGTCCTTGGTTTGGGGGAGTACAAGAATGCGATTTATGTTGCCTTTACAAGCTGAGCTGTGTGCCCCCCATGGCAGCCAAGAAGCTGTCCGATTGTGTTCCTCTCATTTTGTTTTTATTGTGCAGACTCTCATTTTACCCTCTTTCATCCCTGTTTGTGGTGCTAGAGCTTTAATTAGAGCTAAAATCACCATTAATGCTACCACTCTCCTGATATTAACGTTCATTTCGGCTTTAGCAAAACAGATGTCAGGAGGAATGAATATGATTGCATTTCGCTATTTAATTAACAGAATGGTAAAATTGTAGTGGTAATGAGTAAAACACTACTTTAACATTTAGCAGCATCAGAACTCCCAAGTTTTGGTAAAAATATGCAACACTAATGAGTTGTTATAATCCTTGAGGGTTGGGACCAGAAGCTGAATCCTTCATTATCCAATCAGAATCCTACTTTTGGCCTTGTCACTTTTGTAACCACTTTGAGGTGTAGCTGCAGCTTTCTCCCTTCCCTCCTCAGGGATATGCACCTGGATTCATCTATAGGGGCACCTGGTACTTCCACCCAAGGAAACACCTCCTAGTGCAGAGAACACAGAGGGCCTGTCTCTTGAGAAAATATTCAGTACCCAATCTCATACAGAGGAGTGCCAGTGAGAGCACACAAGAATAAAACAGCATCTGAGACTTTATTAGTTACGGGGAACTCGGGATAAGGGATATGCAAGAAGGAATTGGGATAATAAAAGACAAAAACAATAATACATAAATACTAACCCTTCCGACATTTACAACCAGTACAAACCACCCTGTCCTCCCTGCCAACACCTGTCTGGGCAAAGAGTGAGTTTAGGTGCAGTTTGGGTGGTGCAGCACTGAAACCAGTGGTCAGTTTAAAACACAATATCAAAATAAATAAGAAGGGATGTTCTTACAAAGTATCCACACCAAGGATAGTAAGATTGTCTTTGTGGCTCTCTGGTCTGGATTCAAATGTGGCATTAGAGTAAACTAACATTGCCATGGAATATGCCCCAGAATTAGAAGTGCTCGCTGTGGAATTTGGTCCCATTTTGCCATGGAGTACCTGGGGCCCTGATACTGGTAGTTTAAAATGAGTCTAATGTGTAGCACCATTATTGAAATCAACTTGGGAGCCGCATATGACCACTGATTTTTTTTTTAAAGAACTCTTTACATATTCAGTTCAAGATAGAGCTAGAATGAGCAAAAATGCCAAAATAAAACCTATTACAAGAACTTCATAAACCACAAAAGCAAAATTGTGTTTGGGAAGTTACCTACACTCTGATGTTTCTTCGGATTAAAGGTTTAACAAGAATACACAGTTGGAGCAAAAGAGAAGAGGCAGAGTAAATCTGGATTTCCAAAATTATTTATCTTGAAAATTGTTCTGGAATTCAGGAATGTGTCTTAGCTATACTTTCACCCCTGCTCCTACTGATGGCAAATTTCACATTGACTTTGGCCATAAATTCTATAGTACATCTGCATTTTTAAGAGATTGTACACTGCTCATCTGCTTGGTGAAATACCAGCTGACAGCCATGAGTACTCTGGTGGCTTCTCAAAAGGGAACTGGTGCCAGGAAAGACAGGCACAGCCACATAGGATTAACATTACTCTGATGAGCAGCCAGCAAAACTGACACTCCTATCAAACGGCACGGAGAACTGAATGAAAACTCAAAAAATCCCAGGAGAGGAGAGTAAAGGGTCTGGTAAACTAGTCAGGCTGATAGCAGATTGCTGGGATGAGATTATGGTCCACAAAGAAAAACTGACAGGTTTCAGAGTAGCAGCCGTGTTAGCCTGTATCCACAAAAAGAACAGAAGTACTTGTGGCAGTATGTAAAATCAACATGTATTAAAGCAAAATCTGCATAAGTGAATGTGGTTTACAAGTCTTTGAAGTAAGAATGGGCTATAAACCACAGCATGTACACTACATGGAAGAGAAATATTGAGCCCAGGCAGCTGGATTAGTGATGAGATGCTAGTGGGACTTAATCAGGATGCCCTCTGCAGAGCTCTCATCCACATACCAGTAAATGTTGGACCATAAGGTGTCTAGGAGTAAAAAAGGGAAGGAAAATTCATTGGCCATCCATGAAAAAAGCTAAAATATGTAAACAGATGGGGAGTTAGTCATTACACTACAACAGCTTAAGAAGAAGTGGCAGAATTATTTGACAATTACGTGCAGTCATTTTTCTGCCAACTTTGTCCTTTGGTTTAAACAGCTCTTCCCCCTCCCTTATCTATTTATAGAGAGCAATCCAATTCTTTCTCACCCTTTGTTTTTCCAGGCTAACCAAGCCAAGCTTTTTCAGTCTTCTCTCATAAGCAGCAGCGGTATTAAGGAGCGGCAGCCCATGCAATTGCAGGGAGCCACAAAGCAACGATGGGGCCGCCGGACATAGTAACTCAGGTTCTTGTCCCTGGTGACAAATGGAAAACCAAAGTGAAATGCATCCGCTCAGTGTGATGACACAATGACGCAAACCCCAGCCAGCATGATGGGAGGCAACACTGGCAAAATTGAGTTTTGCAGGGGACTACCATGGGACAAACGCTGGCGCTGCTCGTAAATAGGCTCTCTGTTCCCTTGGTCATCTTAGTAGCCCTTCTCTGCATCTGTTCCAGTCTGAGTTCATCTTTCTTGAAAACAAGGTCCAGAACACTACACAGAATTGCAGATAAGGTCTTACCAGTGCCTTCTACAATGGCATTAATACTTCCATATATCTACTGGAAATGCCTCATCTGATACATCCTAAGATCACCTTTGTCTTTTTATGGCAGCAATATGCTGGTGGTTCATAGTCACCCTGTGATCGACCTATTTACCCAGGTTGTTTTCCTCTGACATTTGCTACTGATGAGTTACCAGCTTACAGCAGAAATTCTTGTTACTAGTCCCTAGTGCATGCCATTGCACTTTGTACAACTATTTCATCACATGCATAAGCTGGGTCATTTTACGCAGTCTTCTGACAACTGGTACCTTGTTCTGACTGATCAACAAAGAACAGGTGTCACAGTCAATACTTGACTTGATTTAGCACAGAGCACAGATATAACCCTTCATTTCTTTGGCAGGAAAAATTCCCATTGAAGATCTAGGCCCAAGTATGGAACAGTTGCCGTCAATAAAATTTTATGAGGAAACAAAGCTTCAAGCAGTTTAGCCAATCTAGGTATGACCAAGAAACATTACATTTGCTGCTATTTCTTGTCACAATATGCGATAATTTACGCTATGCTGGCTAAGTAAATGAATAGTATTATTGGGGGGAGGGTGGAAATAGAGGGGCAGTGTATGTGTACGCACATTCATACTTTCTGGGGGTAAAATCCTTGCCCCATTGAAGTCAATAAGAGTTTTGCCATTGACTACAATGGAGCCAAAGAATTACATTAAACGGTTTACATTTATATTAGAAACTCCTAGTAAATGAGTCCATATCCTCTTAACTAAAGCAGATTAAAGAAAACTATACATATGGATCAGTATAATATGTGCATTGATTAATGTAAGTGGAAATGTATTGCCACTTATTTATTATATCACTGATATTTCAGTCTTTTAATGGGCATTACAACTCCACAAAATCGCTTTGAATACTGAATATGCTATAAGTGGCTGTTTTAAAAAGATGTATCCAGAGACACATCTGTGGAAAGGTTTCTTTATGTCCTTTTGGTTTTTATATAATACAGTCAGTTTTTCACATGCTTAAATATATTAAGTTTACAGAGTAGTTTATAAAGTATCATTTCAAACTTAAGAACAACCCTAAAAATTACAAATTAACCCCTCAAGTGCAAAGCAACTGCACTTCCTTAAGCTGACTGTCTTCTGCCTCCACCCCAACCAGTACCTTTTCTAAGAGAGAATACATAATTAGCCAAGCAGAGAATGTACTTTTATTACTACCCCATTTGAGATTCCCAGGGGGATTTCCATGTCTGTATGTCATAAAGGGCATCCAAATGTCACGGAAAGTTTTTCTGCTTTGTGTAGCCAATTACTTAATTTTATCATTCATTCATTGTGTGTTGTTATGATTAACTAACATGTCATGTCATATATATAATCATTGTATGTTGAATAGAACTAAATTGTAGGAGGATAGGATTGATTGGTAGTCAGAAGTGATAAATATGTATTAGGTATCTAAGTAAGTAGGGTTGAAACGCAAGGCCTACAGTCTGATGGCTGTCAGATTTTAGCTTAGCCATACTAGGCCTTAGGCTTAAGAAATGCTTGACATAAGAAAGTGACCAAAGAATAACCTGATGCCACAAGATTATGGGAAAAGATGCACCAATGGGTGGTACTGTGAAAAATTAACCACAGGATTAATTTTTGCTTACAAGATACCCAGTAGTCACATTTTTCTAACATGTGCCCTAACCGTAGGGTACACAATGTAAATGCTAATCAGAATAAAAGGAACTATAAGCAACCTATGAAAAACAGGGTATACTAATATTCTTGGGGGACACAATATAGATAAGGAAAAAAGAGGGTTGACCCTTTCACACTCATGTGCAGGGTATTACGTATAGTCAGAATCACATTATAAAAGAGGATGCCTGGAATGGGAAAAATGAGGTACCTTTGGGAATACTCCAGCAGGAACCACTTATCTATTGATGATCAATCTGTGGAGGACCCATTAGACCTTAAGACTATTTTGGAAGATGTAAGTATGACTACAGCTATAACTTGTGTGTGGATATTTTTAGGATTTATATATGCTTGGATAATCATAACCTTATTGGTAACTTTAATAAAATTGATAAGGCAGACAAGACGTTGTGAATGTCTGTTACTTTCCTTGATCTTCATGTGTTCCTAGAGACTCTAGATCTGAGACAAAGTAGTACAAAGAAGTAACTTTCACTCTGAGCTTGAAACTCTACCCACTAGAGTCAGACCCATGGTGGTATAATACACAATTACTGAAAATAGTAAATTAACTAAATTCACTTTACAAGGCTACTTTTGTGTTCAACACATTGCTCATTCACAGAAGGAGCTGGACATCAGCATTATCCATTCTGCTACGGAAGGTTGTGTGTCACTTTTCCAATGCCTTCAAATCACATTTAGCAGACATATTAGCTATTTTTAAACTAGATTTTATAAAAATTCTAACCCTAAAGTGTGATGCATTGGACCTGAGTCCAGAGAGAGCTACAACTTACTGCCTCAAATATATTCCAATTTGTGTCATGATTTAGCCCCAAGTTGGTGAACTGTTTCCCAATCACAAAAGGGCATAGTATCCTCCTAACCTTGTCTTTACAATCTCCAGCATAATCTCTCAGTGTTGTGATTTGTAAAGGTGTCTGTAGTGACAACAAAAGTAACCAGAAAAATAGTCACCTGGTAGAGAAACTTAAAGGGTGAACAAAGTCATGCTGGAAGCTTCCAGACACTTCAGTGCAACTCTCTAACTGCTTTCAAATATGATGCTCTTCTCAGGGCCCCAAATACTCTGTCTCTGAGACCCACTCCCCCTAACGGCCATTAAATCTTCCCCGGCTGGCCAATTATCACCCTCCACAGCAGAAGAAAAAGAACAGAATCTGACTTCTGCTAACTGATCGCTTGCTCAGCTGATTTATCACAAGAGAGGTTCTTCTCAAAAGGGCCATCTGAGAGCAACCTATTCATTCAGCCCCCACAAGAACAACGGGAGACAACAGCTCTTCATGGAAGTCTCTGGAGCATCGCATTCTTTGTCAGCCTCTGCTGAAGGCGAAACTTTCAGTTATGAAGAACAACATGGAAACATTACAATTAATCTGAAAACACACTCTTCAAATGTAGTCTTCCCATGAGATTTTAATGACACTGTTTGGGAATTGTGAAGCACCTGTGTTATTCTGCTATTCAGAATCAAAAGAAAAAGTCTGACACAGGGTGTGAAATTTCCTAAAGGACCTGTTTTAAAATTAATTTAAACTCCTAAGATACTTAACAGCTTTACTTGTAAATTCTCTGAAAATTTGTTCTATGCTCAGAGTAAGTGCTGTAATTCTGGGAAGAATATGCTATAATTTTCTTATATATGAAAGAGGTTGAATCCCTAGTTTAAGTACAAAACTCCACCTTAACTATTGAACTGCAACTAGTGCCTCCATAATATGTATATTAGCAGATAAACAGCGCCCCACTTGTTGATATATAATATGTAGCATAGTTCATAAACTACTAGATTTAATAAGGCTGTTATGCACTCCAAATTAGTGCAGGGTAAAATTTTTCAGATTTTTTTTGCCAAAAAATACAGATTTGGGTTGACCAAAAACATTTAATAAACTCCTGAGAAATTTGCCAAATTATTTTAGTCAAAAAATTTTGAAAAACAATTGTTTAGTTTTGACACTTTAAAAAAAACCAAAACATTTTATCTTGAAATAGAAATATATTTTTATTATGAATTTTTTTGTTTCGAGGTTTCAGTTTAAAAACTAAAACCTCAAAACAAAACTAAACATTTTGCTTCAGGTCACCCAAAACATTTCATTTGACCTGAAAATTAAATGAATTTTGTTGGTTCACTGAAAATTTTGAAAAAAGTAGTTTAAGGTTGACTCAAAACAAATGTTTCCCCCTGGGTTGGCTCCCAAACCAACAAAAAACAAAAATCAGTGATTTGCACAGCTCTGCTCCATATGGCTTCCTAATTATCAGGTCTTAACAAATGGGACCAGGAGCAGGCTGTCTGGAGGACATTAAAGCTGCTGTGGAAAGCAAGCAAGCAAGAGTGCAAAGTTTCTTTAAATCAAAAGAAAAAGTGCAGATTTATAATTGTTTTAGAGCAATTATATGATAAGTGGGGATTTCTTTTTTGAGCACTGTCCAAAATATTATCTGTGTTTACATTAGGGACAAATACATCTAGGCAAAAAGGAGAACTTGATATCTCTGGCTGATTAGAATGCATTCATCTGACATATTAATTTTTCAAGCAATAACAGCAAAGCACTGATTAATGTATAAAACTCTCTCTTATGTTTTTATAAAGGTCACATTAAGCTGCATGTTCTAGTAAAGATTGTCTCCTACTGAAAACTCCTTATGTGCTTATAAATGTGGAGAAGACATTGTGGTAAAGATTTGAGAAACGTATTACAACAATGTACAGTTGGCAACATTGTTTACTTTTCAATGAATTTGCTGGTTACATTAGCCAGAAAGGAGTGTAAAAGTCTAATATATTCAAACAACCACCATTCAGCAGAGCATGCAGTAATCATTTAACATTAATATCAGGACAAGAGATCTAATGCAGTGATTCTCAACCAGGAGTCTGGGGCCGCCAAGCAGGGCCAGCATTAGACTCATTTGGGCCCAAGGCAGAAAGCCGAAGCCCCACCACATGGGGCTGAAGCCCGGGGCCCTGAGCCTCACCACCCAAGGCTGAAGCCAAAGCCTGAACAATGTAGCTTTGCAGGGCCCCCCGTGGTGTGGAGCCCCAGGCAATTGCCCTGCTAGCTATTCCCCACTGCTAGCCCTGGCTTTTGTATGCAGAAAACCAGTTACTGTGGCACAGGAGGGCCGTGGAGATTTTATAGCATGTTGGGTGGGCCTTAGAAAGAAAAAGGGTTGTGAACCCCTGATCTAATGGATAATTTCCACAATGGAAAAGGAGTACTTGTGGCACCTTAGAGACTAACAAATTTATTAGAGCATAAGCTTTCGTGAGCTACAGCTCACTTCATCGGATGAAGTGAGCTGTAGCTCACGAAAGCGTGGCACCTTAGAGACTAACAAATTTATTAGAGCATAAGCTTTCGTGAGCTACAGCTCACTTCATCGGATGAAGTGAGCTGTAGCTCATGAAAGCTTATGCTCTAATAAATTTGTTAGTCTCTAAGGTGCCACAAGTACTCCTCTTCTTTTTGCGAATACAGACTAACAGGGCTGCTACTCTGAAACCTTTCCACAATGGAGAAAGTGAAGTGCTGGAATAAACAAAAACAGAGATGGCACATGATTTTGCATAACTAGTCAAATTATTTATTGTAATATTTGTTGTGAATTTAGCCCTTCTTCTTGCCAAACCAATCCTGATTTCTGCAAACACATTCATCATTTGGACAAACAATTTTCAGCCTGGCTTATTGCATCCTGTTCACTTTGAGGATTTGCTATTCATTATTCATAGTGTGTGATTGGTAACTTAAGTCATATGGTATTGTAACTACTTTCTGACTGGATTACTGAAACTTTTTAAGGTAGAGAATGAGGAATACCAAATAATGGACTTTTAGCATTAATTTTTTGGGTGCATATCAGTTTGTGCTAAAAATAAGATTCACAATTTTGGGGTTCAACAACACCTTGTAGTTGTTCAGTCACACATAATGAACCTTTTAAGATTCATGCACACCTTGTATTTCATGTATTCACACAATTGTGTGTCCCCAAAAGTAATATAAACCAAACTCAAAGCTTTTATTTGTGAAAATATTTGCAAACTAATTTCTTAACATTTGACTAGCCCTACTAACTACACAGTTACTGCTAAATACTATATATTATTCGGGGGAACTAATCTGCCTATGCATGATGGGGCAAATGCTTGGGTGATATAAATAAGCAGAATACAAATGAAGTAACTGGAGGAATTTACACCTGCAGAAAATTTGGCTCAGTAACTCCATCAGAAAAATGCTAAGTGCAAAGTGTTGCAAATTACTATTTCTAAGTAATGTAAACATAAGGTGTGTTGCATTGCTAGACTTCATTTAAGAATAGGAAATCTCATAATTTGATACTGGTAAAATGTTTGTGTTAATTTATCTTTTAATCAAACTCCAAGATTCCTGGTTGTCACTTATTTGAGAAGCAGTGAAAAGAACTATCCGTGTTTTATATTTATACAGTGATTTTCATCTGTTCGAACTCCATAGCACTATACTACCAGCTGATTCCTGAGCAATGGAACATTATAATGGAAGGTTCAGGAAGCACTCCGACAGTAGTTTTTGAAATATATACCACATATATTGAAGGTGGGGAACTATCCCACAAAAGTCTGAGGTCTTATTCTCACTTAAAACAAAAAAGGGTTGTAGAATATAACTAGTATGTTAGAAGTCACCTCCTTCCAAATACCCGTCAGATTTTGATGGCTTCCCATGGAACACAACAAGGACTACCCGACTCCTCCTGAAATGAGAAAGATGACTGTTCATTACTGGGACTGTGCAAAATTACAGTTCATCAGTAAATATAATACCATCAGTGCCTCTGGTATGAAATTAATCTATCATCACTACACAGTATACAATTCATTAATTGCTAACCACTGTCAGATGTAGCAGCCATGAAAAGGAAGGCATCTGCAAAGCAACAACACATCTGCAAAAGAAATGTCACCAACAATCTTATAAAAGTGGAACTTTGATTAAAAAGACATAAAACCTAATAACTGCATCTTCCTGTTACCTCTGTAATGGAAAATCTTAAAGCTGGGAAAATTCAAAAGAAAATAAACTGCTAAAGTATTCTGAGAACAGCCATAGAGAAGAATTACAATGTAGAAAGAGGGAGGAAATCGTCAATACAGATCCTACAAAGAAGAGTACTTACTTATATCACAGATATGATGCAACCTACTAATGGCAACACTGCAGCTAAAATACTGGAGGAGAAATAGAGAAACCAGACACAAAAGAAAGGTGCTAAGAGTGTAAGAACTAAGAAACAAGGAGGAAAAGGACAGGAAAGCAAAGCTTGTGCTAACATAAGGGACAGGGAACTGATAGAATAAAGCAAAAAAGGTTTGAGAATATCAAAGCAATGAACCATGCTGGCAGATGCCTGCATGAGCTACTTACGGTGCTAACTCTAGGAAACCTGGAGCAGCTAGTTTGCTAAATATTGGAGATCAGGGTGGAACACAACATATGTCAAAGTAAAACCATTATATACAAAAAGAAAAGGAGGACTTGTGACACCTTAGAGACTAACAAATTTATTTGAGCATAAGCTTTCGTGAGCTTCCGATGAAGTGAGCTGTAGCTCACAAAAGCTGACGCTCAAATAAATTTGTTAGTCTCTAAGGTGCCACAAGTCCTCCTTTTCTTTTTGCGGATTCAGACTAACATGGCTGCTACTCTGAAACCTGTCATTATATACAAGTTATGTTTTGCCATAAATTAAGAGCAATCATTTACTTTCAGACTCAAATTACTTACTTTAGGCTAAGGGAACACACCACAAGAGAGAGCAAAGGTATAGTCTGCAGAAGAGAGATGATTCTGGGTCTGAATTTTGGGCCTTGCATCCCTTCCCTAATATAGTGGGAGTCACACACGTACTGATGGGTAGAAAGCTCTTCATTCCAATCACAGCAGTCCTGCCAAAATTAAGATGTTTTCATTTTTATTGAATGAGTTATAAAAGTCCTGATTCATTCAGAACCATCAAAATACATTTCCCCTGAGTAAAAATGTCTATAAGATTCATATATAACACACACACATTCACTTCTCCCTATGTAAAAAGAACACTAGGGTTGCAAAGTCAAGCACTCTAAAGTTAGAAAATAAAAGAATTAAGGTTGCTTGTGCAACCTTAATTCAGCTGCCTTGTGCATATGCATTATGATATAGTCTTTAATTACATGATCACATGCTATTTTTTCCATTGGACCTCTGTCCATGTACAGGAGGGATAATGCTCATTTAATGAGCCGCTATGCAATATTTTGTTTTCTCCTCATTCTTCAATATGTGGGTGATGCCTTATTTACTGCACACTTCAAAGCCTGCTGTGAAGACAGAATTATGAATTTCCTCATGGCCTTTTCTATGGTACTCATTGTTATAGTATCTGAGTGCTTCCCAAACATTAATCTATCTTCACTCTACCTCTGTGAGGTGAGAGGGTGGTGTTATCTCCATTGTACAGATGGGGAATTGAGGCACAGACAGACAGTTTAAAGTCAAAAATATCCTGTATCTGTGTGCCCAATCTGAAACACGTAGGAGCTGATTTCTTTCATAGATTCCAAAGCAAGAAGGGATCACTGTGATCATCTAGTCTGATCTCCTGTATAACACAGGCCATACAAATGCCCCTAAAATTATACCTGTTTTAACTAAATCATATTTTAGAAAAAAATCCACTCTCGATTTTAAAATTTTCAGTGATGGAGAATCTGCAAGCTTTGGTAAATTGTTCCAATGATTAATTATCCTCAGAATACTTAGTATTATACAGCACTTTATACGTTCAAAGCACAACCCCCACTGACTTCATTTGCAGTTGTGAATGCTCAGCACTTCTATAAATCAGACCCCAGGGTATAAAATTGGGCACCCAGAAAATGAGGCGCACACACAGTTAGTGTTCATCTGTGGAAAGTGGTTTAAACATACATACCCACTATCACATAGCAACAGAGGCAGGGATAGAATCCAATTCTCCAGGGCAGTTTTCAACTCCCTTAACCATGAGACTGTCCTTTCTGTCTGTAAACTCCTGCCTCATTCTCTACACACCGTCTAACACCTGTGGCAACTGAGGCAGTTCATCACTACGCTCAGTTCATCCCCAGAACAAGTCAATCCTGTGCACTTAATGAGGCAAAGGATCCTGTGCAAAAAATAGTATGTGATCACATAATCAAAGAGGCTATTATAAAGTATATGCAAAGTTGTGGCATTTCCTTACAACTGAGTGCTTGACTTTGGAACTTTGTTATTTTAATGTAATATTTTTGTGTCGTTTGCAAGGCTTTAAAAAAATGAAAAACCAAGAAAGTATGTCATGAGGCATCATACTGATACCCACATGGTTCATCAGCAGAGTTGGAATCTTTAGGTTCACCATACAGATTACTGCTACTTGAGCTAATGCAGTAACTGGTGGCAGTAGTAGGTTGTTATCCTCTATATGGACCAGTAATAAAGGTGGAGGATACACTTTGCCAGAGGTTTTCCCATATATTTGCTGACAGCAAAGGAATGGTGAAACTCAGAAATCTTGGGTTCGATTCCAGACTCTGGAAGGGAGCATGCTGTAGTGGGCACACACTCTTCTGCCATTATCCCCTAAATATGACCCCTTCTGACCTCTCCCCTCCAACCTCTTTTTATCCCAGCCCCACTTCTTTCTCATCCTGACTCTTTGTCTTAGTTCTGTTTTCATCTAGCCAGTCTCAGTCTCCACTCCTCAGGCTTCTCGTCCCAGTCTCCTTGCCCAGCAAGTTCTAGCCTATTGCTACCCTACTCCTCATACCAATCTATTCCCCACACATAGGCCTGGCACTTGTCCCCTCTGCACTGAATCAGACAACTTCCTCCTTCATGCTGCCTGGGTTCTGCGCAGAGTTCATTCAGAGGACAGGAGAGAGTCTCCATGCTCTCATTTCTGGTGTCTGGATCTAGCATGGCTCACAGCCACCCAGAGCTGTAACTGCTAGGAAAGTCCTCTTCAGCCCCAGGCTGCAGCATGCTCAATACAGATGGACTCACTGGAGATTTTAGCTGCAAAGCTAAAATTGACCAGATTTGGGCAGATTTTCACAGAGACAGCAACAGGCACACCCTTGACACAAACGCCACTCTGTGCCAAATTTCAAGTGTCTGCTCCAAAGCATGGGGTTGCTGGAATTTCTTTTAAAATGGCCACCAGAATTTTCTATCGTGGGCAAAACAATTTTTCACTAACCTCATTCTTGGAAATGGCTGAACTGTTTTAGCTGAAATAAAAAAAATGTAAACTGTATAGGCTGAGAACATATACCACTTATTTACAAATAGGGTAAAAATGACTGAGTCACTTAAGGTGTAACCTGAAACCAATGGGTTTGCACAGATGTCAATGAGGGTATATGCTGAAGTCAAGGGGGTAACACAGGTGTCAATGAGGGCATTATTTGCCCTGTAAAACCTTTACTGCTAGAGATGATCCATGAGATGGAAAGCACCCAGCTTGACTATCAGAGCCCATGGACAGTTTGTGGGCCTGGCAGTAAGGAAAATAAAATAAATAAAAATACCTGAGTGGCGAAATCTGTAGTCAAACTGTGTGTTCTGGATCCCAGAGCAATGGATGAAGTGTTCTCCCAGAACTGGAAAAGGCATCTGGATAAGCCTAGTGCAGTGGTTCCCAAACTTTAACAACCTGTGAACCCCTTTCACTAAAATGTCACGTCTCGCAAACCTCCTCCTAAAAATGAATATTGCCAGGGATTTTCTCCTTTACTCGAGTATAAATTATAAAAACAGTAATCTTGGCAATATAAAATTTGTTTTTATGACATTCTTATTACACACTATTTATTATTAATTATTATTTATCATTACAGTATTTTTATTACTCATTATGAAAACAGCAACACTCTTCCAAGCTCTCGCTTTCGTAGCTTGTATCACTTTGAATAAGCCTGTTATACGACAAGGCTCCTATGTTTCATCATGGAGTATCAGATGCGAAACGGCATGAAGGTATTTAAGACGCCAGCTCAAAGAGTTCCTCCTACACAAGCATTCAGGTCTTGAGCAGTCCAAGCAAACAACACACGTTACAACAAAGCTCAAACTTGTTCTTCATAATAATTATAAAAACAATACTAGCTGCCTATTTAATTTTAAAAACAGCAAAAAAAATCTACCTCCCTTTCCACTTCTTCTAAGAAGTCTTGAAATTTAAATCTCCTCAGTGTAACAAATATGCTTGCTTTGATCGGTTTAGCTCTTGGAAGTCGAGGGGCTCCAGCCTGCTGGCCCGTGTTACCTGGGGTCCCTAGGGACAGCTTTGTCCGCCATTAGGGAATTTTTTCCTGAGAACCCCTGCAACATTGGGTTCACGAACCCCAGTTTGGGAACCACTGGCCTAGTGGAAAAGGTCTTGGAGGGAACCCCAACAATATTCTAGTGACAGCTGGTGTGTTTGTAAGGGATGCTACTGTTATATTGTGTTGCCACCATTATGTTGCTGCTGTGGCTTCAGAATTCTTGCTATTATCCCACATTAAAATAAGATCCTTCATAAATTCCAGCTGCTGATTAAGGACTAGACTTTTTCACTCCTTACTCACAATGAGTAGTGCCTTCCTTTAGGAGTTGTCCCCTGGAAATCAATGGGATTACTCAACACTAAGGTGCTATTCAATTAATGTCAGAGATGGAATCTAGCCCAGTGTAACTTTTCATTCCTTGGTCTTAAAAAACTTGGTTCCTGATATCCATATAATAATTCTGGTCAAATATTTAGCCTCATCATCCTTAACCCATTTACTCACCAAAGTTTTCTACAGATGTACTCATAGTAATATATTTCTTTCTTTCTGAGTGTACCCAAGCAACAAACAAACCAAACATGCTGTCAAGTACCTTTATTGCCAATTTCTTTAAAAAGGTCAGGCTAGGTCCCAAAATCAAATTGCCTCAAAAAACAACCAACGTTCACAATATCGCTGGTGTGAGTAATGTACTTGCTTTGAAAAGGAACTGGGGGAGTGAAGAGGGTTGACTGTAATTGTACAATAGGTGTACAGAGTCTGCTATGTGCACTGCTGCCATAGAATGAGAATGAAGGAATCAAAAATGCTTTCAATTGTCAGGGCCAGGGTGCCAATGTGCAGAGATCACAGTGAGAGGAACAGGACAAGCCAATACAAACGTGTTTTGCTTTTGTAGCTCTTTACAGCGATCCCTTTCAGGTTTAAGCTCAGTACGAGTGGCCTTGAATATATATTCAGAATGTGGTCTGAAAGGCATTTGATTTTGGTGACCGGCCCCTGAGGTACCTTCTCCAAACATTCCTACTCATCCTTTGATGCAGCTGCTGCTATAAGCACCACAAATGAGCAGAATCCAGCCCAGTAGAGATGGTGGACTAGATCTGCTTTCAGTCAGTCACCCTGGTGTAAGTTCAGAATAACTCTTCTAACCCCATCTGGAGTGTTCTGCATGCCAGCTTCTTTGCACTGTTCTAGTGGCTCAAAGCAGCCTTAAAGGTCAGCGTAGGCAGTCTTTGGCATACGGCCTCTACAGTAGCTCTTACACCACTTCAGTAATGGGGACATTTCCAGTCCAGCTTGAAGTCACAGAGATTCCTGGCTGTCAGAACAGACTCTGGGGGGCAACACATATTAGATCAGCTTTCGGGCTGCTCTAATTTACAGTGGGCATTGGAACAACAGTCACATGGCCTCAAGCTGTTGGAAGTATAAAGGATTCTATAGTGCCCACCTTCAGCTGAGCATCTGACCCTCTATAGGGGACTGAAGCATGAAAAGAATGTCTGTAAATAGCTACAAAAGCAAGAAGCATTTTGTATTGGCTTGTCCTGCTCCTCTTGCTGTGATCTCTGCACATTGGCATCCTGGCCCTGATATATGCAAAACATTTTTTATTGCTTCATTCTTGCTCTGGGGCAGGGGTACACATTACACAGAAATTTATAAATATAACAAATCAATAATCCCCAAATTCCATTTCAGAGCACACATATTACTTGCAAAGGGCACTGCTATTGGGGATATGTTTTTAGAGAAAATTCAGTTTAGGTACCCTACCTTGAAATTTTCCAAAGAATTAATACAGGCTACATGCAAGATTTGGGGGGTGTGGGAGTGGGGATTAGTGCCTTCAGGTAGAAATATTACCAGAATCTTTAAAAAATCCTTGCTGGGTAAAACAATTTGGTAGGTAAGATTAGCCTTTTTTAAGACCAAGAAAGGTAGAGTCATATATTCAACATCTTGAATTTATACAGGATTTTATTCCCGTGGATTAACTCCAGATTTAAAACAATATGCCTGACAGCAGAATTTAACCTGCTAGTTCGCAATATGATGGATTGTGTAAACCTAAAAGACAACATCAAGATGTTTTGGGGTATTTCTATGAAAGATGTATGATGTTACCTGGATCTGTCAACTTGGCCTGCAACATACAAGGGCCATATAAAACATATGCATGATGATGTCAAGTTGCCAGTTTGGATAAAGCATCACAACAAGGAGATCAGGACAAGGCAATTAAAAATACTGCTTCTTCTGCCAAATCAAATTTCTGCCTCACGTTGGGAGGTGAGTACAAGCCAATTAAAAATATATATTTATTTAATGCTGCTTTCACTCTCTTCCTTTTGTCATATTGCCATTTGTTATCTGGTGGGCCTGAAACATATGGAGCTGTTCTCACAGAACCATCACAGCCAGCAGCAATGTTTATTTTATTGGGCTCCCCCAAGCATCCCAGGGCACCCATGCCATTTCCACAGTGAGGTCTGTTCCTTTTAAGTAGTTTACTCCATTGCTCTGTCTTCTATCTTTCCTAAACCCTAAATTAAAGAGTATGAAATGTAAAAATGAAAGGAAGTCTGGGAATTCACTGGACCTGATTCTTTTCTCACCTACACAAATGTAATTCCCACTGACTTCAGTGGAGCTGCTCCTGATTTACTCCAAGAGTAGGGATAGCAGAATCAGACAGTGGCATTAACATTGTATACTAGATTTTAAGGGCCAAAAAATGACTGATAAATTATGAAAAAAAACCACAGCAAAATCTTCTTCTGGCCACTTTAAAGTTTTCTGCATTTCTTTCACTCCTTGTGAGTTAACTAGACCCAAGCAATACCCTCTTCAGGACTGACTACTTCAGAGTCACTTTTCTCCAGGTATTGGAATATCACAGGTCTTTTAACAGAACCTAGCCCAAATTCTATTGTCAGTTCATAGATTCCAAGGCCAGAAGGGACCATTGTGACATCTAGTCTGACCTCCTGTACAACACAGGCCATGTAACATATAATTCCTATAATTCCTAAATCTTTCAGAAAAACATCCAATCTTAATTTAAAAAATTTCAGTAATGGAGAATCCACCACAACCCATGGTAAATGGTTCCAACAATTAATTAGCCTCACTTTTAATCATTTATGCCTTATATCCAGTGTGAATTTGTCTAGTTTCAAATTCCAGCCATTGGATCATATTATACCTTTCTCTGCTACATTGAAGGGCCCATTATTAAATATTTGTTTCCCAGGTAGATACTTACAGACTGTGATCAAGTCACCCCTTAACCTTCTCTTTGTTAAGATAAATAGATTGAGCTATTTGAGTTGATTACTATCAGGCATGTTTCTTAAATCCTTTAATCATTCTCATGGCTGTTTTCTGAACCCTCTCCAATTTATCACCATTGTTCTTGAATTGTGGGCACCAGAACTGGACACAGCAGTCCAGCAGCAGTTGCATAAATACCAAAAAGAGAGGTAAAATAACCTCTTTACCCCTACTTAAGATTCCCATTTATGGCCACAGCATCACACTGGCAGTTCATGTTCAGTTGATCCTACTGAAGTCAACAGAATTTTGCTTCTTATCTTTACCTTAGGTTTGCATACTATTGAAAGAGGTCACATTCTGGAGTGATTGCCCCAAGGATTACATGGGATGGGGACCCTCTCATCTCATCAATATACAAAAAAGGGGTGAGCAGTCCACTGCAGCCTTCTCTTTTCCCCCAGATCTCATGAAGGACAAATATCTATGAAAAATTGGGCCCAAGCCCGGCAGAGCTTGGACCATTTGGTATAATCATGATGCCTCTTTACAACTCATAGATCAACCCTCTCCCACACACACAACAAGCCTTGAATATATTTATCTTTTGTACTATGCTGCCATTAGATACCCTAGCATCCTGTCCTGTATGCTTCTCCCCTGCCAGTAGATATTTGGAACTCCTGGCAGGAGAGTTAATGTTGAAAATACAGCCATTAATGTACACAGTAATTTGCAGTTTGACGTTTCTACTTTGCAAGGATAGCATGCTGTGCAGAACAGGTGCTCCCTCTCCCAAACCACTCTCACCCTCGCTGCAAGCTTCTGCAGGTAGGGAATTAATGCAACACAGCTGGTGATAAATCACTACAGGGTGGAAGAAACTGCCATCTCTCTTTTAACTGGCCCCCAAATCCTAATTCTTTGCACTCATTCAAGCTACCTAGTGAAGAGGAGCATATAGCCTTTATTGTTCTAGATCTGTGAAATCCTTGTGAAAACTCAAATAATCAGTCCACATGAACAAGGGTTGTTGCTGTTATCTCTAATAATGTAAATTGGTAAGCAAGCAATGTATCTCTTCACTTGTATTATCTCTTCTGAGGATAACGACTCATGCATAGCAGTGGCAGAATACTTATAACATTGAACTCATTAATTTAAAGTGGGCCTTATAGTAATCCATGTTATTCACACTATTTTTTGTACAGCATAAGCAATTAATCTAAAGCCACACTTGATTCATGTTTTCCAAGTGAACAGTGTATTCATGTCATCTTGTATGCTGTTAAGCAGCCTCTGCATGCATGTGCGGTTTTATAAAGGGTATGTGGTGAAAAGTTTGTTTCAGTGGGTATGGCCTTTGTTCATGCTCCATGACATGTACATTTAAAGAAAAATTGCCAATTTCCTGTTAGAAACATTTTTATGGCATGTACATTCTGTCTTAAAACAAATGCAGTCATGACTCATAGCATGCACTCGCTCCCGAGGGTACACCCTTACGTCAGATTGTAGAGACTCCTCCACTCCAGCACTCCCTTTTTTTCCTCCTTGTTCCACAATGGTTTGCTGCTACTGTGACCAAGCCCTCCACCCAAGTCACCTCTCAGTCCAGACCTCTTCTGCAGCTAACAAAAAACGTATTAAATCTCAACTCAAAATAGCCAGCTGGGCATTAAACTCTATAATATGTAAACACTAGCCCTTCCTAGAGATCCATTGCTGGTGTTGTCAAGGTTACGCCCCTTGCTGGGCCAGGTTACTTAGGTAAGGACAGGAACACCCTTACCTCTCACAGCTTCACCCAGAATTAGCACCTAATAAAAGCAGTGTACCCTTTTTATCTGGCCTGCTGAGCTCTGATTGGCCTCTACCTGTTCCTGGCCCTTCTAGGTGCCAGAGGACCAACTCTCACTGGTTCTGCCTGCAGCTGATCATAGGAGGCCTCTCTGGGCAATCCCTTGAGGTCGGAACTCACTGCTCCTCCTTTCCAGCAGGGTTTCTTCTTAGGGCAGAGTGTGCCTTGGCAATGGGGCTGGCAGCAGGGGACAGCCAATGCCTGTAGGCCCCATCACACTTGGTAAAAAAAGCATATAATATATGTGCCTTGGCCTGTTTTTATCAATGACTGCCTTTTATTCGGTTTCAGAGTAGCAGCCGTGTTAGTCTGTATCCACAAAAATAAAAGGAGTACTTGTGGCACCTTAGAGACTAACCAATTTATTTGAGCATCAGCTTTCGTGAGCTGTAGCTCACAAAGCTGATACACAAATAAATTGGTTAGTCTCTAAGGTGCCACAAGTACTCCTTTTATTTTTGCTTTTTAGTACAGAACTGACTGTCTGGAAGAGGAAGTGCACACCTGTTTTGCACACAGATCCAACTCATGAGCACATCAGAGGACTTGGATGACTGACTACTCAGTTGTAACACTGTAAACATGAATTTTTATTCCATGCTACAGAAACAAGCAAAAGGACATATTTACACAAATGTTGCATAATAATGTATTGCATATCAATGTAGGACTTTAATTCAAGCCCTAAATTATCAGGAAAAGAGAGATAATAACCTAAGTCTTCCCTGCAGCTACACAAAATCTTTCCCTTATAAACCTGCAAATCCAAATATTTCTGTTATCCATAGTGTGGAACACTCTATACAGTTAGTAAAGATTGAAGGACAGAGGAAATCTACGGGAGAGAAGACAGGCACATGAATGTTCAAAATCCACTGCATCCATCATCTTTTGAAAGAGTAATCTATAAATTCAAAGTGAATTACCAGAGCACAAAGCAGTTTAGGGGAACTTATTGAACCATATTAAAAGTGACTTGAATACTAATATTGCCTATACATAACTATTTATATCAAAAGCGTATCAGTATCAGATCCACTACATTATTTCATGAAAAGTTACACTGGGTTTAAACTCTTAATTTATTTTCATATTGTATAGTATTTTATATCAATTCCATGTTACCTCTTCTTGGGCTTGATTCTTTAAGGTCTTGAGCATGCTTAACTCCAAGGAAGCCAATGAGTGCAAATGCTCTCCATTTCTCAACATTTGTCTTTGAGTTTGTATATTTATCTGCATTTCTTTGTGTGTGTGTTATTTGACTGCACTTGTGTGCTGTGTGTACATTATCTTCATCAAAAATTTATTCAAAAGATATAAAAATAGTCCTCTATATGTAGTGCATAACATGAGAAACTTTAAACCATAACAATGTGAACAAGAAATAAGTAAAACAGCCGTAGTTTTTAGAACTGTGTAAGTTAGATAGATGAACTAAACCAAACTATATGTTGGCCATTTTTTAAAATCTTTTCAGTGAAAAAATGGTATGATGGAAGGAAGACAAAAATCAGAATGAATAAGGACTCTGTTTTATCCTGTCTTAGCACAAAAGAACATAGGAAATGCCACATAAGAACAGACCATTTTGGGCTGTCAAATCCAATATCCTGACTCTGATATACTGGATATTGCTTCAAAGGAAAACCTCCCACTCTTCCCCATTGTTTAATTCTGTGCCATAAAAGATGAAGGAACTCCTTTTTTACTCCAGATAGTAATCAGTTTATGCCCTCAAGCACAAGGATTTTTAACCTTGCTAGTGTGACTCCAAATATTATTTCTCTTCATACAAATGCCGAACCCCTTTTAAGCTTGCTAAACTATTAGTGAATTTCACAGATTAAATAAATACATATATAAATAAATCCATGCAGTGATCAGATAGATAAAAGGCTCTATGGCAAAGCCATCTGTTCTTTTTAAGGTTAAAATCTTCTGAAATATTGAGGGTAAGATGAAAATAGTTTATTTCCAGACTGACAACTCTAAATAGACAATGTATTCCATGTATCTTATAAATTAATCTAAACTGAGTTCTAATGAAATCATGAGAAACTTAACTGCATTATATAAAGATCAATCATATAGCATTAAAATGGCTCCATTGGATAGACAAAAGCAGCTAATGCTATTTAGAGTTCCTACTGATTATGTATTTTTTAGTAATCTAAACAATCAATTATTTAAGTACTCAAGTTGACATCAATGAAGTAGTTTCAAAACTCTGAGTTAAATGAGGGCTAACAGACACTAAAAGGGATGACACAATGTCTCCTGATACACTATACAAGCTGAAATAAAGCTACTGATATACCAATATAGTTATGTGGTGTCAGAATAGGACTATAATTACTCTAATAGCATCTTAACAGCTGCAAAGAAAATGCTTAGCTTTAAGGTAACTACAAGAATGAAGCACAGATTGCCCCCGTACAATAGTAAAACAAAGTAAGCTGCCACTTTTCCTAGATGCTCTCATTTGCTGGTATATACATTAATGAAATGCTCTGAAGGGATAGAGTTCATTACAACAAATGTTGCACAGAGCTGTCAGATCATCTTTCAGTTAATGATAGCAAGTTTATTGGCTATTTCCATACTTTGTTAAGCAACATACTTGTAAATGAAAATCTGTTGCCCTAAACTAAATGAATCACAAGTATAATAGACAGGTTTCAGAGTAGCAGCCCTGTTAGTCTGTATTCGCAAAAAGAAAAGGAGTACTTGTGGCACCTTAAAGACTAACAAATTTATTAGAGAATAAGCTTTCGTGAGCTACAGCTCACTTCATCGGATCCACCAAATGCATCCGATGAAGTGAGCTGTAGCTCACGAAAGCTTATGCTCTAATAAATTTGTTAGTTTCTAAGTATAATTGAGGAACTTAGTATTTATTGCTCAATGCAGTTTCATACATCCAAGGAAACTTTCCCAACAACTGTGACTAAAGGGTCTATGTTTTCTTGTTAAATACTTGCTGCTCCTGGCTTTCAAGGTTTAAAAGTTTGCTGAATAATTAACTGGGTTAAAATTTGGCAAATATGCCCTCATTCTGAAATCTGATACATGTGGGTGGACCCCAGTAAAGTCTGACAATATGCAGATCTCACTTACACTTTTTAGGACTGTGCTCCACATTGGAGGATTACAAGGATATTTAGAGCCCAATACCTCCTGGAGTAGAGCACATTATCTTTGTTTCACTCAACTGCAAGTTGCAGCGTGTATTCTTCTCTGCACCTGGACAAGTTTGTTGACCCCTGAGGAAAGGAAACAGAGACATGGACCTGCTCCCTCACTATCCTTTCCTGCTCACTTCCAAGGGGCTAGTTCCACTTTGGGTGCTAAATTCTCATGCTCAGGAGAATACAAGACTGCTTGGCCAATGCACTGGAGTGCCGGGGCGAGGGGTGCTCCTTGTTCCTCTATCCCTTCTTGAGCAACTCCCTTGACCCTAGTTCTCAGAACACTCTCAAAGCAAAAGTTTGATTCCACAGCATGGAAACAGGTAACCTCACTAAAATCAGATCTGCACTAAATTTGCTAGTTTCCCTTGTGATTTGGGGAAGTGGGACCATACTGTGGAAAGTGGCCTATCCACACTCCCTCCACAAATCTGTAAATTCCACAGGGTTTCTGTGGGGTTTAGTGAGAAGGGGAGAATTTCTGCAGACCTAGATCAGGTCTACACTTAAAATGCTGCATCAGCACAGCTGCACCAATGCAGCTGTAGTGCTTAAGTGAAGAAGTGCCTACACAGACAAAAGAGCTTCTCCCATTGGTGTAGTTAATCCACCTACCTGAGAGGTGGTAGTTATGTTGATGGGAGAAGCTCTCCCATCAATACAATGCTGCCTAGAAGTGGGTTTAGGTCAGTCTAACTGTGTTGCTTATCGGTGTGGATTTTTCACACCTTGAGTGACCTAGTTATACAGATATAAGTCTGCAGTGGATTCCCTCCCTTTTTCCATGCCTCCTCAGCCAAATCTTGATTTCAGCTCCCCTCTACTTAAAGGGGAAAATGGGACCCTTAGAAAGAAAAGTGTCATTATCTTAAACTAATAGGGAAGGACAACATATCCATTTCCAGCAACTGGAAAATGTTGTTTGTCTGAAAGCTCCGGGAGAGCAGATAAGGAAAATACAGCAATGAATTCCACCATTTTATTTATTTACAGTATTTTTAATCTGAGAGCATGTTACAAGTAAAAAATAAGACAAAATTAAATGTAAAAAGAAAAGGAGTACTTGTGGCACCTTAGAGACTAACAAATTTATTAGAGCATAAGCTTTCGTGAGCTACAGCTCACTTCATCGGAGTGAGCTGTAGCTCACGAAAGCTTATGCTCTAATAAATTTGTTAGTCTCTAAGGTGCCACAAGTACTCCTTTTCTTTTTGCGAATACAGACTAACACGGCTGCTACTCTGAAACCTAAAATTAAATGTGTTGCTATTTACCTGTGATGGCTGCAGTACTAAAATATGTGCAATTCTACTCTAAACTAAAAATCAGGACTTGTGTCTGAAATAACATTTACATACTCCATGTGATTAAGTCTCTGGACATTACTTTTTTACTGCCATTTGTCGCTTCACGATGTCACTTCTTTCCACAATTCAAAGCTCTATCTTTGTCCTAGAATTCTTTTAATCAAATCCGGAGTTCTACCAGAAGAAACATTTCAGGAGACATAATATAGGGATGCCTATTATAAAGGTCGCAGACAATCCTAATTATGGCATTTCCTAACTTTTGAGTGTTTGACTTCGCATCATAAAATCCTAGAATATCAGGTTGGAAGGGACTTCAGGAGGTCATCTAGTCCAACCCCCTGCTCAAAGCAGGACCAATCTCCAACTAAATCATCCCAGACAGGGCTTTATCAAGCCTGACCTGCCAACTAGAGATGGAGCCATTGATCATTACCCATTGAGCCCGACAATCTAGCCAACTTTCTATCCACCTTATAGTCCATTCATTCAGCTCATACTTCTTTAACTTGCTGACAAGAATACTGTGGGAGACTGGATCAAAAGCTTTGCTAAAGTCAAGGAATAACATGTCCACTGCTTTCCCCTCATCCACAGAGCCAGTTATCCCATCATAGAAGGCAATTAGGTTAGTCAGGCATGACTTGCCCTTGGTGAATCCTTGCTGACTGTTCCTGATCACTTTCATCTCCTCTAAGTGCTTCAGAATTGTTTCCTTGAGGACCTGCTCCAGGATTTTTCCAGGGACTGAGGTGAGGTTGACTGAGTTTTCAAAGATAATGGCCGATGGCTCTGCAATCACATCTGCCAACTCCTTTAGCACTCTCGGATGCAGCGCATCCGGCCCCATAGACTTGTGCTTGTCCAGCTTTTCTAAATAGTCCCGAACCACTTTTCTCCACAGAGGGCTGGTGACCTCCTCCTTATGCTGTGCTCCCCAGTGTAGTAGTCTGGGAGCTGACCTTGTTCGTGAAGACAGAGGCAAAAAAAGCATTGAGTACATTAGCTTTTTCCACATCCTCTGTCACTATGTCGCCTCCCTCATTCAGTAAGGGGCCCACACTTTCCTTGACTTTCTTCTTGTTGCTAACATACCTGAAGAAACCCTTCTTGTTACTCTTAACGTCTCTTGCTAGCAGCAACTCCAGGTGTGATTTGGCCTTCCTGATTTCACTCCTGCATGCCCGAGCAATATTTTTATACTCTTCCCTGGTCATTTGTACAATCTTCCACTTCTTGTAAGCTTCTTTTTTGTGTTTAAGATCAGCAAGGATTTCACTGTCAAGCCAAGCTGGTTGTTTGCCATATTTACTGTTCTTTCTACACATCAGGATGGTTTGTCCCTGTAACCTCAATAAGGATTCTTTAAAATACAGCCAGCTGTCCTGGACTCCTTTCCTCCTCGTGTTATTCTCCCAGGGGATCCTCCCCATCAGTTCCCTGAGGGAGTCAAAGTCTGCTTTTCTGAAGTCCAGGGTCCATATTCTGGTGCTCTCCTTTCTTCCTTGTGTCAGGATCCTGAACTCAACCATCTCATGGTCACTGCCTCCCAGGTTCCCATCCACTTTTGCTTCCTCTACTAATTCTTCCCGGTTTGTGAGCAGCAGGTCATGAAGATCTCTGCCCCTAGTTGCTCACAGTTTTTTAAAATTTACTCTTTTGAAGTCCATTGCTGCTGTCCTTCCATTCCTTAGAATGGGGTGGGCAAACTTTTTGGGAGGGCCACATCTGAATATGGGCATTGTATGGCGGGCCATGAATGCTCATGAAATTGGGGGCTGGGGATGTGGGCTTTGGGATGGGGCTGGGGATGAGGGGTTGGGAGTTCTGGAGGGTGCTCCGGGCTGTTGCCCCAGAACCTTGTAGTAAAGATACATCACTAGGATCATGTATGTGGGATGAATTGGAATCACAAACTCAAATTGCCTCACAGTACCTTCTCTTGAATAGGCTACATAGAAAGTGACATTGACGATTATAAATCTTAGTGTCAAAAGGGGGATTATGTTGGATCATATTAAAGAAGTTCTGTATTAAAATCACAAATGAGTGAGATTCCCCATAGTTTAAATTCCAAGGTATTACTAATTAAGAGGTCTGTTGGTTTTTGGTACTGTTTCTTTCCCTCTATATGTGAAACTTGCAAGCTGAAAAATTGTGTTAGTACATTCTAAGACAGAGTCTGTTCTCCAAGCAATTCTTTGTAATAACAACTACCCACACAGAGAGAGACTCAAAGCAATACTCTGTAACAACATAAACAGTACCCAGAGACTCCCCGCCCTTTTGTTGTATTCATCTCGCTTTGTTAACAATTGTGATTAAAATAGAGATAGAGGATGTATGTGGATGGATGCTTGGTGGATAATTACTGAATGATCAGGGAGGTGCCAGCCTAAGAATCCAGTGTCCATCGGCTGAAGAAGGCATCAAGTGGAAATAACCAGAGGACCCCCGGAGGGCAGACTGGAATCCACCCAACAGCCTCAAGAATGGGAGAACCAAAGAACAAGATAACATCTGGCAGCACGGAGCCGTCAGGAATGTGCCATCTGCTGATGAAGCAATTCCCATAGACTGGCATAGGAAGAAATTCCTATAAAAATGGACTCTAGAAAGTGAGAACTTTGGGATCTGATTCTGCAAACCAATTTCCAGGAGCATCAGATGAGCATCTGACAAGGCCCTGCTCCCTCCTCATGTCCAGGCCACCTGGCCAGTGGCTTGACATGAGCAACTCTAAGGCTGGTAACTATGATAACAACCTTGCAGAACCTGTGTGTTTGTGTGTATGAATGAATGTGTGAATAAATATGAAACTGAATGGAATGTTATAGTTATAACTAACTGCTTACTATGATTCTTTCTGTATTCACAATAAATGTGGTATTTTGCCTTTTCCCCTTTAATAAGATCCTGCTGGTTTTTATTTTATTGGTATAACAGCAGTTCTGCAGAAAAGGACCTAGAGGTTACAGTGGACGAGACGCTGGATATGAGTCAAAAGTGTGCCGTTGTTGCTAAGAAGGCCAATTTTGGGATGTATCAGTAGAGGCATTGCCAGCAGATCGAGGGACACGATCGTTCCCCTCTATTCGACATTGGTGAGGCCTCATCTGGAGTACTGTGTCCAGTTTTGGGCCCCACACTACAAGAAGGATGTGGAAAAATTGGAAAACGTCCAGTGGAGGACAACAAAAATGATTAGGGGACTGGAAAACATGACTTATGAGGAGAGGCTGAGGGAACTGGGATTGTTTAGTCTGTGGAAGAGAAGAATGAGGGGGGATTTGATAGCTGCTTTCAACTACCTGAAAGGGGGTTCCAAAGAGGATGGATCTTGACTGTTCTCAGTGGTAGCAGATGAGAGAACGAGGAGTAATGGTCTCAAGTTGCAGTGGGGTAGGTTTAGGTTGGATATTAGGAAAAACTTTTTCACTAGGAGGGTGGTGAAACACTGGAATGCGTTACCTAGGGAGGTGGTGGAATCTCCTTCTCCTGAGGTTTTCAAGGTCAGGCTTGACAAAGCCCTGTCTGGGATGATTTAGTTGGAGATTGGTCCTGCTTTGAGCAGGGGGTTGGACTAGATGACCTCCTGAGGTCCCTTCCAACCCTGATATTCTATGATTCTATGAACTCATGAGGACAGGTGAGGTCCCAGAGGACTCAAGAAAGTCAAACAGTACTTATCTTTAAAAAGGGGAACAAAGAGGACCCAGAGAATTATAGATCAGTCAGCCTAACTTCCATACCTGGAAAGATACTGGAACAAATTGTTAATCAATTTGAAACCACCTATAGGATAAACGGGTGATAAACAATAGCCAATATGGATTTGTAAAGAACAAATCATACCAAACAAACCTAATTTCCCTTTTTGACAGGGTTACTGGCCCACTGGATAGGAGGGCAGTAGACGTGATATATCTTGATTTTTTTTTTAGAAAGGCTTTTGGCACAGTTCCACATGACACTTTCATAAGCGCTCTAGGGAAATGTGGTGTAGATGAAATTACTATAAGATGGATGCAAAAGTGGTTAAAGGACTGTACTCAGAATAATCATAATAGTTCACTATCAAACTGGGAGGGAGAGGCGTGTAGTGGAGTTCCACAGAGATCAGTCTTGTATCCAGTACTATTCAATATTAATGACTTGGATTGTGGGGTGGAGAGTATGCTTATAAAATCTGTGGGTCACACCAAGCTGGAAGGTGTTGCAAGCACTTTGGAAGGTAGGATTAGAATCCAAAATAATCACAACAAATTGGAGAATTGGTCTGAAAACAATGTGATTAACTTCAACAGAGACAAGTGCAAAGTACTACACTAAAGAAGAAAAAAGTCAAATGCACAATAGAAAATGGGGAATAACTAACGAGGCAGTAATGTTGCGAAAAGGATGTGAAGTTATAGCAGATCACACTGAATGAGAGTTAACAATGTAATACAGTTGTAAAAAAGATTAATATTCTGGGGTCTATTAACAGTGTCACATGTAAGACATAGGAGGTAATGTCCCACTCTACTTGGCATTGGTGAGGAATTTAACATCAACCCAGGATCTACCCTGCCCCTTCCCCAAGGCCTCGCCCCATTCACTCCATTCCCTCCTCCCTCCATTGCTCTCCCCCCGACCCTTCACTCACTTTCACCAGGCTGGGGCAGGTGTGCAGGAGGGGCTGCAGGCTCTGGGCTGGGGCCAAGGGTGTGAGAGGGGGCTCTGGGCTGAGCCTGGGGCAGAAGATTGGGGTGCAGGAGTAAAGCGTGCAAGCTCTGGGAGGGAGTTTTGGTGCAGGAGTCATATGGGCACAATGCACCTAATCTCATAGAATCCACTGGACATTTCATGAATTTTACATTTTATTAATGTCATTTGTGGTTTTTAGATCCAAAATCCTTCAGGGATGGTCACAAATCAGTGTAGCATTCTCAAATGTGTGGTGTGCATTGGCTGAGCTTGGGGCAGGTGATTGGGGTTCAGGAGAGGGTGAGGGGTCTGGGAGGGAGTTTGGTATAGGAGGGGGCTCTGGGCTGGTGCAGGGGATTGGGGTGCAGGAGGGGGTTCAAGGTTGGGAAAGGGGTGTGAGGTGTAGGCTCCAGGCGGGAGGCGCTTACCACAGATGGCTCACGGCCGGTGGCGCATCAGGGCTCAGGCAGGCTGCCTGCCTGCCCTGGCCTCATGCCTTTCCTGGAAGCAGCTGGCTGCTGGCACATCTCTGCAGCCCCTGTGGGGGAGCAGAGCGGGGCAGCAGGTCTCCATGCACTACCCGCATCCGCAAACGGTGCTGGGGGCAGGGTGCAGAGCTGCCTCTCCCCTCCCCACCCCAGGGGCTGCAGAGATGTGCCAGCAGCCAGCCACTTCTGGGAGCGGCATGGGGCCACGCTGCCTGCGCCCTGCTGCACCGCTGGACTTTTAGCTGCCTGGAGATCATTCTCCACTGGCAGAGGCTCCAGGATCGACAGGTTGGCAACCACCGTCTTAGATAGACTATTATGTTCAGCTCTGGGCCCACACTTTAAGAAAAATGAGGACAAACTGGAGAGATCCCAGGGGAGAGCAACAAAAATGATTTAAAAAAAATTAGAAAACCCACACCTATGAGGAAAGGTTAAAAAAAAAGACTGGGTGTGTTTACTTTTGAGAAAAGAAGACTAAGAGAGGATCTGATAAGTCTTCAAATATGTTAAGGGCTCTTAAAAAGAAGACCATGATCAATTGTGCTCCATGCCCACTGAAGGTAGGACAAGAAGTAATAGGCTTAATCTGCAGCAAGGGAGATTTAGGTTAGTTATTCGAAAAACTAGAAGGATAGTTATGCACTGGAAAATGTTTCCAAGGCAGGTTGTGGAATTCCCATCACTGGAGGTTTGGGCAAACACCTACCAAGGATGGTCTAGGTATAAAGAAAAGGAGTACTTGTGGCACCTTAGAGACTAACAAATTTATTAGAGCATAAGCTAACACGGCTGCTACTCTGAAACCTGTCATTATGGTCTAGGTATAGTTGGTCCTGCCTCAGCAGAGAGCTGTACTAGATGACCTCTTGTGGTCTCATGCAGCCCTACATGTCTATGATTTTATTATGTGATGAGAAGAGACATGATATGACGCTTGATTTTGTAAAAAATATATTAACTGCCAGAAAGAATAACTCAATCCATTCACAGATGGTATTTCTCTTTACTTACTACTTCAAAGGAAGTTTTCAGTTTCCACTATAACTCATAATCCCTCTCTCCCTTCTAACTCTGCTCTAGCCAGTGACTCAGTAAATCTGGAATGATAGCACAGAGCTTTGGGACCTCCTGTAGGGTGACAAGATGCTTTCTTACTTTGTCATTAGGATTACTATTTATTAGATATGGTGCAATATAAGTGTACATAGCCTTTTACAGGAGATAAACTGCAACAGTCAGATAAGAGAATCCCAAACTGGAAGAGATGACAGTCTGAAAAGGCACAGGTAGGGCCAATTCAAAACAACACAGTACAGAACAAGTTGACAAATTGTCATTACAGCTGAAATGGAGCTTTACACAGCAGGGGAGGCCACTTGGCATACATTAACGGGCAGGTTGCTCCAGGCCTAACTGATGCTCTCAAATAAGTCTGAGTTAGGAGTAGGTGAAGAAAATTACAGTAATATTCCCGTGGATATTGAGCCATGATATATCCATGGGGGGTCCTTTAAAGAAGCCTGTTTTTAATATCACACATCAAATATTCTGTAACACACTGAATAATCTAACTTAAGTCAATTCAGTTCCCAAAGGAATGCAGCTTACATTTGTATTTTAATTCAAAAGATAGGAGAACTAACCCCATATTGTGCTTGGGATCTTTCCATCAGGAAGGGGAGTCCATATGTTGGTGTTTGCTATTATATATTAAGGTAAAAAACCTGTGTTCATTGAAAACAGGTTGTGAAGTGAATTGGGTTAAGTTTAGAGCACAGTAGAAGTGCACCAGAAGGTAAGAGACAAATTTTTCCTAAAAAAAATTATTATTCAAGCACTTATGAAAAGCTAAACACACCCTTTTTAGGTTTCAGAGTAGCAGCCGTGTTAGTCTGTATTCGCAAAAATAAAAGGAGTACTTGTGGCACCCTAGAGACTAACAAATTTATTTGAGCATAAGCTTTCGTGAGCTACAGCTCACTTCATCGGATGCATTTGGTGGAAAATAGAGAGGGGAGATTGATATATACACACAGAGAACATGAAACAATGGGTTTTATCATACACACTGTAAGGAGAGTGATCACTTAAGATGAGCCATCACCAGCAGCAGGGGAAGGAAAGGAGGAAAACCTTTCATGGTGACAAGCAAGGTAGGCTATTTCCAGCAGTTAACAAGAACAACTGAGGAACAGTGGGGGGTGGGGTGGGGTTGGGGGGAGAAATAACATGGGGAAATAGTTTTACTTTGTGTAATGACTCATCCATTCCCAGTCTCTATTCAAGCCTAAGTTAATTGTATCCAGTTTGCAAATTAATTCCAATTCAGCAGTCTCTCCTTGGAGTCTGTTTTTGAAGCTTTTTTGTTGAAGGCTAGCCACTCTTAGGTCTGTAATCGAGTGAGCGGAGAGATTAAAGTGTTCTCCAACTGGTTTTTGAATGTTATAATTCTTGACGTCTGATTTGTGTCCATTTATTCTTTTACGTAGAGACTGTCCAGTTTGACCAATGTACATGGCAGAGGGGCATTGCTGGCACCTGATGGCATATATCACATTGGTAGATGCGCAGGTGAAGGAGCCTCTGATAGTGTGGCTGATGTGATTAGGCCCTATGATGGTGTCCCCTGAATAGATATGTGGACAGAGTTGGCAACGGGCTTTGTTGCAAGGACAGGTTCCTGGGTTAGTGGTTCTGTTGTGTGGTGTGTGGTTGCTGGTGAGTATTTGCTTCAGATTGGGGGGCTGTCTGTAAGCAAGGACTGGCCTGTCTCCCAAGATCTGTGAGAGTGATGGGTCGTCCTTCAGGATAGGTTGTAGATCCTTGATGATGCGTTGGAGAGGTTTTAGTTGGGGGCTGAAGGTGATGGCTAGTTGCGTTCTGTTATTTTCTTTGTTGGGCCTGTCCTGTAGTAGGTGACTTCTGGGTACTCTTCTGGCTCTGTCAATCTGTTTCTTCACTTCAGCAGGTGGGTATTGTAGTTGTAGGAATGCATGGTGCTGGTGATGGCTTATCTTAAGTGATCACTCTCCTTACAGTTTTCAGAGTAGCAGCCGTGTTAGTCTGTATTCGCAAAAAGAAAAGGAGTACTTGTGGCACCTTAGAGACTAACAAATGTATTAGAGCATAAGCTTTCGTGAGCTACATCTGATGCATCCGATGAAGTGAGCTGTAGCTCACGAAAGCTTATGCTCTAATACATTTGTTAGTCTCTAAGGTGCCACAAGTACTCCTTTTCTTTCTCCTTACAGTGTGTATGATAAACCCATTGTTTCATGTTCTCTGTGTGTGTATATCAATCTCCCCTCTGTATTTTCCACTAAATGCATCCGATGAAGTGAGCTGTAGCTCACGAAAGCTTATGCTCAAATAAATTTGTTAGTCTCTAAGGTGCCACAAGTACACCCTTTTTAGGAGTTCTAGTCAACGTATACTGTATAGTGGCCTAATTTCCAATCCTGATGTATATACATTATTGTCATGAATTAGTAACCATGCAGTATTTAAAGAACAATTCAAATATAGCAGTAAAGTGAGCAGTTAAAGAAGAAGAAAACAGTGGTCTAAGTCAGGTGAAAATGGCTATTGAACTAATAAGAAATTCTATAGCAGTCATTATAAATATATTGCTACCAATCACACCTCAGAAGCATGACAGGCTACTTAGTCTACACTGGGACTAAGTTTTATGATGGTTGGTTACTTTCTGGTTTCCACATTGATTAACTGTAATTTTTGAGTCACAAGGTGCCTAGAAGAAAAGGAGTACTTGTGGCACCTTAGAGATGCATCCGATGAAGTGAGCTGTAGCTCACAAAAGCTTATGCTCAAATAAATTTGTTAGTCTCTAAGGTGCCACAAGTCCTCCTTTTCTTTTTGCGAATACAGACTAACACGGCTGCTACTCCCTTTCTTTTTGTAAATTTGATTCAGATTTTAGCCCGACGTTCTTGTAATGGTAGTTCATTTGATAGCTCTGTTTATTCCTAAAGGTTTATTGCCTTTTCATAGAAATATAATTTCAATTTTTTGTTTTAGGTATATAGGATCGTTCTTACTGAAAGAAATATTATTCATAATTCAGTAACCCATCCCTGGTTAAAAGAACAGGAGTACTTGTGGTACCTTAGAGACTAACAAATTTATTTGAGCATAAGCTTTCGTGAGCTAGAGCATTCAGTGGAAATGCATCCGATGATTAAATTTAATCAAGCCTGGTTGATTATTAAATTTAATCCTTAACTTCCACAGCTTCCTAGTAGGGTACAATTATAGTATAGTCCGGATAGGTAGAGGGGAAGAGTTAAATCAGTTATGAAACCTAGGGATTTCAGAAGACATGCTATCCTGTGATGTATTTATCACATAATAGATTGTATTGATCAGAGTTTGTTGGGTGCTAAAGAACAGAACAGCCATACTGGGTCCAGCCAATGGTCCATCTAGCCCAGTATCCCGTCTTCCGACAGCCACCAGTGCCAGGTGCTTCAGAGGGAATGAACAGAACAGGCAATCATTGAGTGAGCCATCGCATGTCGTTCATTCCCAGTTTCTGTCAGTCAGCAGCTAGGGATATTCAGAGCATGGGGTTGCATCCCTGACCATCTTGGCTAATAGCCATCGCTGCAACCTATCCTGCATGAACTTGCCTAATTCTTTTTTGAACCTAGTTATACTTTTGGTCTTCACAACATCTCTTGGCAATGAGTTTAACCGGGTGACTGTGTGTTGTGTGAGGAAGTACTTCCTTTTGTTTGGTTTAAACCTGCTGCCTCTTAATTTAATTGGGGGACTCTTGGTTTTTATATAATATGAAGGGGTAAATAACACTCCTGTACTCACTTTCTCCATACCATTAATGATTTTATAAACCTCTCTCATATCTCCTTACAGTGATCTTTTTTCCAGTCTGAAAAGTCCCATTCTTTTTCATCTCTCCTCATCCGGAAGCTGTTCTACACTCTTAATCATTTTTGTTGCCCTTTGCTGTACTTTTTCCAATTCTGATACTTTGAGAAGTTAAGAACAACCTTAATGGTAGAACTGGTAAAGTTTATTAAATAACAAAAATAGTTTACAGAGTTAGGACTAACAGAGAAGATGTTAGCTTCCAAAGAAGGGTGAAAGAACTGGTAGGCTGATTTGGGGAGACAACAGATGGTAGGGGAACTCTGTGGTTTAAGCTAACGTGATGTTAAATTCATTTCACACAGCTCTGTCGAAAGAGTCTGAAGTTTATGTGACAGGAAGGCAGGGCCTGAAGTTCTGAAAAATTCCACAGAAAGCTAAGACTTGGGCAGAAAAGCCTGAGGTTAATCAGATAAGCGTAGCAAGCAGCTGTGATGTGGGGAAGCAGCTCTGTGCCTGTTCAGGACAAAACTGACCAATATGCCTTTTGCCAACCACAATGAGTGATAATTAAATAGGGACACTGGGGGAGGGAAACATTACAATTTAATTATGTATTTATTTAGATTTCTACCAGTTTGTACCAAAAAGGCACCTCACCTTTGATCTAGGCACCTTGACAGGTTTCAGAGGAGCAGCCGTGTTAGTCTGTATCCGCAATAAGGAAAGGATACTTGTGGCACCTTAGAGACTAACACATTTATTTGACAGGTTTCAGAGTAGCAGCCGTGTTAGTCTGTCTTTGCAAAAAGAAAAGGAGTACTTGTGGCACACCTTAGTGCCACAAGTACTCCTTTCTTTTTGCAAAGACAGACTAACACGGCTGCTACTCTGAAACCTGTCATTATGCAAGGCACTGAATTTAGCCGTATAGAGTGGAAATCTGTCAACTTCATGAAAAAACTCGCACAGATACAGACAGACATCATCGTCCTCTCCAAATGCAAACAGATAGTCTCTAAGGTGCCACAAGTACTCCTTTTCTTTTTACATTTATTTGAGCGTCAGCTTTCGTGAGCTGCAGCTCGCTTCCTCGGACGCACTCGCTGGAAAATCTTGGAGTCTGCCTGTGACGTTACAGCAAAGGGGCCTTTTCTCCAGGCTCCGCTCTCTGGAGGCACCAGGCACCTGCACGCCGCTTCCAGGGGCTTGGAAACCGGCGATGCGACCGCCGCTCCCCGGCGAGCCAGAGCCACCCTGCTGCGCATCGCAGGCGGGCAGGGCGAACGCGGCAAGGGCCGCGGGGCAGCTCGCGCAGGAGCGCGCGCGCTCTTCGCGGACCCCTCCGCGCCCCGGGCCCGGCGCGGAGCCAGGCGGCGTTGGGGGCGTGCAGCCGGGTCCCCGCGGGCCGCCCCGCTGAGCGGCGCCTGCCCCCAACGGCCACCCGGGTCAAGAGGGCGCGGGGGCCAAGTCCGCCCCCAAGGCCGGGGACTCTCCCCGGGCCCGCAGCCAGCCCGCGCCGGCCACGGGGGGCGGGAATGCGGGGCTCGGGATGCTGGGGGGGGGAAGGGGGTCAACGGCTGCAGTCCCCCCCCCCCCGGGCTGGGCCTTCCCGCTGGGCTCCCCTTCACCAGCCCGCCCTAAGCGGTGCCCCGGCGCGGGGTCACGCTGGGGCCGATCGATAACTCGGCGATCGCCCCGCCCCAGGCGCGCGCTGCCGCAGGCCGCCATTTTAAACGGCCGGGCGGGCGGGCACAAGCGGCATCAAGCTCCGCCCGTTCCCGTCGCCGCGCGCAGGCCGCGGCCGCTGTAAGGCGCAGGCGCAGGCGCAGCGTGTAACCTCTGCCGCGGCCGCGGATGCCCCCGGGAGTGACGTGATTTCCCCAAGGTGAGAGGCGGGCCCCGTAGGTGAGACACCCCGCCCCCCCCGCGCACACTCCCTCAGGTGAGAACCCCCCAGGGGCAGCACTCGCTCCCCAGACCCCGCCCGCCAAGTGAGAACCCCCCCGGGTGAAGCACTCTCCCCTCTCACACCCCCCCGCCAAGTGACACCCCCCCCGGTGAAGCACTCTCCCCTCTCACACCCCCCCGCCAAGTGACACCCCCCCCAGGTGAAGCACTCTCCCCTCTCACACCCCCCCGCCAAGTGACACCCCCCCGGGTGAAGCACTCTCCCCTCTCACACCCCCCGCCAAGTGAGACCCCCCCAGGTGAAGCACTCTCCCCTCTCACACCCCCCGCCAAGTGAGACCCCCCCAGGTGAAGCACTCTCCCCTCTCACACCCCCCCGCCAAGTGAGACCCCCCCAGGTGAAGCACTCTCCCCTCTCACACCCCCCCGCCAAGTGAGAACCCCCCAGGTGAAGCACTCTCCCCTCTCACACCCCCCTGCCAAGTGAGACCCCCCCAGGTGAAGCACTCTCCCCTCTCACACCCCCCCGCCAAGTGACACCCCCCCGGGTGAAGCACTCTCCCCCTCACACCCCCCCGCCAAGTGAGACCCCCCAGGTGAAGCACTCTCCCCTCTCACACCCCCCCCCAAGTGAGACCCCCCCGGTGAAGCACTCTCCCCTCTCACACCCCCCCCGCCAAGTGAGACCCCCCCGGGTGAAGCACTCTCCCCTCTCACACCCCCCCGCCAAGTGAGACCCCCCCGGTGAAGCACTCTCCCCTCTCACACACCCCCGCCAAGTGAGAACCCCCCAGGTGAAGCACTCTCCCCTCTCACACCCCCCGCCAAGTGAGACCCCCCAGGTGAAGCACTCTCCCCTCTCACACCCCCCGCCAAGTGAGGACCCCCCCGGTGAAGCACTCTCCCCTCTCACACCCCCCGCCAAGTGACACCCCCCGGTGAAGCACTCTCCCCTCTCACACCCCCCCGCCAAGTGAGACCCCCCCGGGTGAAGCACTCTCCCCTCTCACACCCCCCCCGCCAAGTGAGACCCCCCCGGTGAAGCACTCTCCCCTCTCACACCCCCCCGCCAAGTGACCCCCCCCGGGTGAAGCACTCTCCCCTCTCACCCCCCCGCCAAGTGACCCCCCCAGGGTGAAGCACTCTCCCCTCTCACTCCCCCCCCATGTGTGACCCCCCCAGGTGAAGCACTCTCCCCTCTCACACCCCCCTGCCAAGTGAGACCCCCCCGGTGAAGCACTCTCCCCTCTCACACCCCCCGCCAAGTGAGACCCCCCCGGTGAAGCACTCTCCCCTCTCACACCCCCCCCCAAGTGAGACCCCCCCAGGGTGAAGCACTCTCCCCTCTCACACCCCCCCGCCAAGTGAGACCCCCCAGGTGAAGCACTCTCCCCTCTCACACCCCCCCGCCAAGTGACACCCCCCAGGTGAAGCACTCTCCCCTCTCAACACCCCACCGCCAAGTGAGACCCCCCCCGGTGAAGCACTCTCCCCGCTCACAACCCCCCGCCAAGTAGAACCCCCCCGGGTGAAGCACTCTCCCCTCTCACACCCCCCCGCCAGTGAGACCCCCCAGGGTGAAGCACTCCTCCCCTCTCACACCCCCCCGCCAAGTGAGAACCCCCCCCAGGTGAAGCACTCTCCCCTCTCACACCCCCCCGCCAGTGAGACCCCCCCAGGTGACGCACTCTCCCCTCTCACACCCCCCCGCCAAGTGAGACCCCCCGGGTGAAGGCACTCTCCCCCTCTCACACCCCCCCGCCAAGTGAGACCCCCCCGGGTGAAGCACTCTCCCTCTCACACCCCCCCGCCAAGTGAGACCCCCCCAGGTTGAAGCACTCTCCCCTCTCACACACCCCCGCCAAGTGAGACCCCCCCAGGTGAAGCACTCTCCCCTCTCACACCCCCCCGCCAAGTAAGAACCCCCCCCGGGTGAAGCACTCTCCCCTCTCACACCCCCCCCGCCAAGTGACCCCCCCCGGTGAAGCACTCTCCCCTCTCACACCCCCCCGCCAAGTGACACCCCCCCCAGGTGAAGCACTCTCCCCTCTCACACCCCCCCCGCCAAGTAAGAACCCCCCCCGGGTGAAGCACTCTCCCCTCTCACACCCCCCCGCCAAGTGACACCCCCCCCGGGTGAAGCACTCTCCCCTCTCACACCCCCCGCCAAGTGACACCCCCCCCGGGTGAAGCACTCTCCCCTCTCACACCCCCCCGCCAAGTGACACCCCCCCGGGTGAAGCACTCTCCCCTCTCACACCCCCCCGCCAAGTGAGACCCCCCCAGTGAAGCACTCTCCCCTCTCACACCCCCCCCCAAGTGAACCCCCCCGGTGAAGCACTCTCCCCTCTCACCCCCCCCGCCAAGTGACACCCCCCCGGGAAGCACTCTCCCCTCTCACACCCCCCGCCAAGTGAGACCCCCCGGTGAAGCACTCTCCCCTCTCACACCCCCCCCAAGTGACACCCCCCTGGGTGAAGCACTCTCCCCTCTCACACCCCCCGCCAAGTGACACCCCCCCAGGTGAAGCACTCTCCCCTCTCACACCCCCCGCCAAGTGACACCCCCCCCGGGTGAAGCACTCTCCCCTCTCACACCCCCCGCCAAGTGAGACCCCCCCGGTGAAGCACTCTCCCCTCTCACACCCCCCGCCAAGTGAGACCCCCCCAGGTGAAGCACTCTCCCCTCTCACACCCCCCGCCAAGTGAGACCCCCCCAGGTGAAGCACTCTCCCCTCTCACACCCCCCGCCAAGTGACACCCCCCGTGAAGCACTCTCCCCTCTCACACCCCCTGCCAAGTGAGACCCCCCCGGGTGAAGCACTCTCCCCTCTCACACCCCCCGCCAAGTGAGACCCCCCCGGGTGAAGCACTCTCCCCCTCACACCCCCCCGCCAAGGGAGACCCCCCCGGGTGAAGCAAACTCTCCCCTCTCACAACCCCCTGCCAAGTGATACCACCCAGGGTGAAGCACTCTCCCCTCTCACACCCCCCTGCCAAGTGAGACCCCCCCAGGTGAAGCACACTCCCCTCTCACACCCCCCCCGCCAAGTGACACCCCCCCCAGGTGAAGCACTCTCCCCTCTCACACCCCCCCCGCCAAGTGACACCCCCCCAGGTGAAGCACTCTCCCCTCTCACACCCCCCCCTGCCAAGTAAGAACCCCCCCAGGTGAAGTACTCTCCCCTCTCACCCCCACCCCTGCCAAGTGAGACCCCCCCAGGTGAAGCACACTCCCCTCTCACACCCCCTGCCAAGTAAGAACCCCCCCAGGTGAAGCACTCTGCCCTCTCACCCCCACCCCTGCCAGTGAAACCCCCCCCAGTGAAGCACTCGCCCCTCTCACACACACACCCCCTCCAAGTGAGAACCCCCCATGGTGCAGTGTATGTCCCTCCCTCCATGCACACTCCCCCGGTGAAGCACTCTCCCCTGTTACGCACTCCCCCCAGTGAGAACCCCTGGCAGGTGAAGCACTCTCCCGTCTCGCAGCAAGGGAGAACCCCCCACGTTGCGGTACATGTCCCCCCCATGCACATTCCCTCAGGTGAGAACCCCCACCTTGTCACACACTCCCTCAGAGGAGACATTCTTTTCAGCTTCTCTTACACACTCCCCTATGTGAGACCCCCATCCCCTTCATACGCTCCCCAGGTGAGATGCTTCCCCTCCCAGATACAGTGCCCAGGTGAGATGCTCACACACTCCCCAAGGTGAACCCCCCCTGCAGGTGAGACCTTTCTTGGTGCTGTCCTCTCTGCGCGCTCCCAGTCGTCCCCAGAGGTGAGCCCCTCTCAGCCCCCTATATTTCCCCACATGAGCATTGGTGGTGGGGATATTAACCCCCTCTGATGTTGGGTCTGGCCAGGCTGTGGTGGGACACGTAGTTCAGCTGTTCTTCAGTATTGCCATGGAAATGTATGTGCTTTGCCATTGCAAGGGGGTATTTTATAGGATGGCAGCCTGTCACAATTAACTGCAATAGCGGTGCCTTAAAATGTCATTGCTGTGTATCAAAACATCACTGCTGAAATGCACATTGAAGTGGTCTAAAATGTCTGTTCCTTTATGGGGAGGGAGGCATGAATATAAAATAATAGTTATCTAGTAAGTGAATAAAACATACAAACTAAAATATGGGATGAACCCGAAGAACTGTTATTGAAATGCACAAGTCTAGTATGTACATGAGATAAACTCGAGCCATAATATTTGGATGAGGATCCAAAACTGTCCCCCCAAATTGGTGTTCAGCTCTGGGTTTTGCCTTGGGCTCCTCTCTAATTCAGTATTGCACTGTACAATGCTGAAAACAGACAAGGAGTGGTGTGTGGATGTTGTCAGTTTCTAGCACCATGCTTACGGAATGCAGGATTTATAGGATTCCTAAAAATCATATCAATGATGGGAGTGACAACCCAACCTATTGTATGCTATTGCCTATGCCAGGATTGTTCTCTGCAGTCTAGTCTTTGGTGCTTTATCCTAGTGTTAATGATGAGTCCAGGTTTAGTAGGAATCTTTGATGCTATAAATGTAATCAGTTAAACTTACTAGATTTATACAGTATCAGTGACATCAAGCTATGTTCATTAAAATGTTTCATTTGCTGAAAAGTACAATAACACTCATCTGAAAACTAGAGTACTTTGTAGAAAAGGATTCATTTATTACTCGTATTGGTGTTTGAGCTCATACGTAACATGTATTGCAAACAATTCTTCGTAGCTTTAACTTATAAAATAAACAGGTGTTTCATTGTTATCCTGCAGTTTTCTGTAAAGACTATTTTTTATTTTGTTTTTATATTGAAACATTGATAGTCTTGGTGTGGGTAAAAAAGGATATTGGTATATATCTGATATGTTAACTTGTATTTTGAGAAAATATATAGCAATGTGATAGACCTAGTTTTAAATATTCAGTATGTAGACTTCATTTGTCTAGAAGATGCTAAAACCTTTCATCTATGATTAACTGCTTTCTCTGTTGTGTTCCAGCCTATCATAAATCAGTATTAGCTTTAGGACTGTGATGCTGAGTTATATGTATTAACAATCTTATACTGAAGTCTCCTTTCCCTGTTAAAAGTACTAGCTACAAATTCACTTCGTAGCATATCTTCAACAAATACTGTTTACTAAATTCTAGAACCCCAATCTTCCAAACACATGCACATAACTTTACTTTTGTGAATACCCCTATGGAAGTCAATGGGACTGCTCATATGAATCAAGTTAAGCATGTACATACGTGTTTACAGGATTGTGGCATGAGTCCCCACCCGCATATCCAAACCCCTGCTTCAGAAATCATGGAGGTCACAGACAGTCATGGAATCCATGACCTCCGTGACAGACTCGCAGCCTTACCAACGAGATACGGAATTCATTTCTTGCACATAAATGGTGACAGATCATAAAACGAAGATTATGTAGCAAAAGTTCTGACGTAAAGAGTAAATAGCAGGGGGAAATGCCATTGGTGCTGGATGGAGATATATTTGGGTCTAAAATGGTGGTGGTGGATGAAGGTAATGAGGGACCCTAGGGTACATACTGTTATGTTGGGGGGAAAAAAGAAAAGGAGTACTTGTGGCACCTTAGAGACTAACAAATTTATTGAGCATAAGCTTTCGTGAGCTACAGCTTGCTTGTGTTGGAGTGAGTGAATCATGCCATGACAGTAGAGCTTCAGAGGGCTCACTGCACTGCCATAGGCCCGGTGAGACCTGATCCCTGCAGTCGCAAGATGCAGGTGGGAGAGTCTGTGGTCCCAATAGGGCAAAGCAGAGACCCACAGCCAGTGCTGCGAGGAGGAGGATGACATCAAGCCTCTGGCTCAGGGGGAGGCCACCCACTGCTCTATGGCTCCTACACTATCGATATCCAAATAGGTTTCAGAGTAGCAGCCCTGTTAGTCTGTATTCGCAAAAAGAAAAGGAGTACTTGTGGCACCTTAGAGACTAACAAATTTATTAGAGCATAAGCTTTCGTGAGCTACAGCTCACTTCATCGGATGCATTTGGTGGAAAAAAACAGAGGAGAGATTTACACACACACACACACACACACACACACACACACACACACACACACACACACACACACACAGAGAACATGAAACAATGGGTTTATCATACACACTGTAAGGAGAGTGATCACTTAAGAAGAAAAGGAGTACTTGTGGCACCTTAGAGACTAACAAATTTATTAGAGCATAAGCTTTCGTGAGCTACAGCTCACTTCATCGGATGCATTAATTCCAATTCAGCAGTCTCTCCTTGGAGTCTGAATTGGAATTAATTTGCAAACTGGATACAATTAACTTAGGCTTGAATAGAGACTGGGAATGGATGAGTCATTACACAAAGTAAAACTATTTCCCCATGGTATTTCTCCCCCCACTGTTCCTCAGATATTCTTGTTAACTGCTGGAATTAGCCTACCTTGCTTGTCACCATGAAAGGTTTTCCTTCCCCCCCCCCCCCCCCCCCCCCCGCTGCTGGTGATGGCTTATCTTAAGTGATCACTCTCCTTACAGTGTGTATGATAAACCCATTGTTTCATGTTCTCTGTGTGTGTATATAAATCTCCCCTCTGTTTTTTCCACCAAATGCATCCGATGAAGTGAGCTGTAGCTCACGAAAGCTTATGCTCTAATAAATTTGTTAGTCTCTAAGGTGCCACAAGTACTCCTTTTCTTTTTGTGATATCCAAATAAAATCCGTGTCTCCCATGCTATTCAGATAAATGGGAGTATGCTGTATTTTGTTTTACACTGTGGAAAGAATTGTGAAACTAATGATTTTTTTTTTTAAAGTCAGTGTACAGATTAGGAGTACTGTAAAAAAAGTTCTAGTAGGGAAAATGAATACGTCTTATAGTGTCACGTAATTTTATAACTGCCTTCCTGATAGTCTGTCATTGACTTTGATGCTGCAGATTCTGTGTCCCCAGTTGGACAGATGCACTATACTAAAAGTACATGCTGTAGGGCAATAAAATAAGAATGTTGATCCTTGGCTGAGAAATGAGAGAATGCTACTTTTTTTTACAGCATTCTATAAAGATGTTTGTTTGAAAAAATGTTAAAAACTGGAGGACTTTAAATTTCAAGATACTGTAGTTTTTCCAAAAGTTCTAGTCTCTCTGGATTTTAAGCATTTTTGTCGGTCCAAAAATTAAGATTTTTTTTTTTGAGAGGTGTGGGGATGAAAGAAGGTGCAAATCTCAGTTTTCCTAGAATGTGCTGCTTAAAGCATATATTATCATAACTCAGACAATCCCATTAACTGTTGTGTTTCAATCCTTGCAATGCATGAATGTCATGCCCAATATAGAACTATAGTATGGAAACCCTATCTGGGAAAGTCTTATGTTCCACTAGTGATTGCAGTGCAGATGTATCTGTGTTGGTCCCAGGATATTAGAGACTAATGACATTTAGTGCCTCACAGATGTGCCACTTAGTATTTATCATAGTATGTATGCTATAAAAAAATTCATTCATTTTATGTTTAGTATCTCCAATAGCTACCAATTCTCATGCAGAAAATAAAATTAATTGTAATATTTTGAGTGCTTGCATTAACTTAATAGAAAAGACTACAAGTAGGTAATATATAAGCAAAATGTATTACAGTGTGTTCTTCTGTATATTTTAGAAAAAACTATCATTTCATTGATATGTTCACAGCAATAATAAAGCTGTGTGAGATGAGCGACTTTATGTAGTTTGGCCAGACACAAGCGTACTTGCTCTGTTTGGGCGTGATCCAACTTCCACTGACATAAGTGACAAGACTCCTTTTATTAATTAGGACCAGCGTAGTTGTTAGGGTTTTTTTGGCAACTCCATGTGACGTTATTCAAATTATGTAATGAGCTAATTTGTATATCGCCAAATTTCAGCTTTAAAAAATTGTCTGGATTTAGTACTGGTGAAAGGCATTAGTTTCATCCCTAGCAAATGAAATCTTCTGTTTCTCTGCACAGCAAGCTTCCAATCCACACTGCCCTTCCAGCTTGCCTTAACCTGGATATGGGGGAAACTTCCTGCAGGTCCAACTGGAGTAGCCGAATCTCCATGGCCTTTGCAGTTCTTGACCTCAGTTGAGTCTGACAATCAGTGGAATGTACAATGGGGAGTTCATGATATAGGAGCTGGAAATGAGACCCACCAACCTTATCTTGTAGAGTAGTCACCAAATATTCATTAGATAGAAACAACTTTCAAGCCCTACAGAGCTCTAGGCTGGATTTAAACTGGTGGCTTGCAGGTGAAAGACTCTTTAGTTTAAAAATGGGTATTCCGGTGCCCCAGTAAGTGCTGACTTAAAAGAAGTTAAGGAACATCAAATTTGCGAAGACAAGCATCAGAATTAGGGTTATCTGGAATGTCTTAATTCTGCCCCTTGTGTATCTGCATCATGATACAATCTTTAATTACATAAGAACAGCCATACTGGGTCAGACCAACGGTCCATCTAACCCAGTATCCTGTCTTCCAACAGTGGCCAATGCCAGGTGCCCCAGAGGGAATGAACAGGCAATCATCAAGTGATCCATCCCCTGTCGCCCATTCCCAGCTTCTGGCAAACAGAGGCTAGGGACACCATCCCTGCCTATCCGGCTAATAGCTATTGATGGACCTATCCTCCATGAATTTATCTAGGTTTTTATAGATATAGATAGATATACACGCACACACATAAATTCATAATCATCACATGCTGTATTTTTCTCTGCATAAGTCATCAGCAGACTAGGACTTGAACTAGGGCTTTAGATCTACGACACAGACCTCTTGCACTTGAGCAGTTGCTAAAAAAAATTAACTGGTAGCAGAAGTAGGCTATTATCCTCTATGTGGATCAGTTCCCAGAGGGGGAGAAGACACTTTGTCTGTGCGTTACACCTCTATTTGTGAGACAGTAGTGAAGTACTAAGTATAATGATTCCTAGGTTCTGATCCTGGCTCTGGGAGCAAAGTGTGGTCTACTGGTTACAACTGTGCTTGCAGATAGTATACCCAACCACATTGTTAACTAGCTTTGGCATATTCATTCTGAAAAGTAGACCAGCAAAGGGGATGAAATTTGGGTCCCTTATATTATAGACTAGAGTTCTGTTCCAAGGCCATGTTCATCAATAAGGGTGGTGAACAGCAAAAATATTAACAGCACTCTGTGGAAGAAATGAGACAAGAACTCCAGGTATTTGGATTTCCCCCTACACCATTTTTTTTTTAATTAGGGGCTCTCTGCCTTACATATCTGTGTGACATTTTCCCAGAAATGTTGGAAGGCATGATAGAAGTGCCAAATTACACTTGGCAGATCTGGTCCTGATCTTTTGAAACTGCAAGCCTGTGTAAAAGGGCTTTGGTCTGACAAAAACAAAACACAGCAACAGCAACTCAAACCCTTGGGTAATGGAATCCTCAGCCCAGACTGACAGGGTGCCTGCACATCTGGGTCACAATAATAAGTACATTATAAATACTTACTCTAAGAGGACATAACCTGTGCTATTGCCCTTTCACCACCTGCTTTCCATGTGAATTTTGGTTTCAATGGATCAGCATGTCTGTCACTGTAAGATTTGCTTCAAAGTATGGCGGTATTGGCTAAGGAATGATTTGTGGAATGTTGAACATTCTTCTGGCTTAAAAGCCCTGAATAATAGCAATGATGAGATCTGAATAGAGGAAAATAAAAATTAGAGTAATAACATTTTCCAGAAATTGTTAATGTACTGCCAGACTGCTTTATTTGTAGAACAAAGAAATAGTATACTACTTTCAAACTTGTAAAATGACTAATTCATGGTTGTCAGTTGTTACTTAATATAGGTATTAACGTGCCTTTCTTAAATAATTATACCAGTTACACTATCTGTTTCAGTTTCTTTTACTGACTTGGTTGTAACAAATAATGTGGTTTACAGTATGATACAAGCTATGAATCAAAATACTAGTAGACAGTATTGAATCAATAAAATTAAAATATTAATCAGTTAGCTCTCTAAGGCCCTGATTCTGCAAACATCTATGTGAGTAATTTTACCCATGAACAACTCGTGCATAAGTGTATGAAAGATCAGGGCATACATTTACTAGTTCACCCAGAGTTATGTACCATTTTATAACATTTAAAGCTTTTAAATGCTTTTCAATTCTGAAAGATCAGTATTTTGGCTACGTTAGTTCTTAAGATAAATGGTATGTGTGATTTGGAGAGATGCTAACCCTCACTAATTTTCTTTAATCCTGATTTTTACATGTAATTACTAATCCAGGCTTATTCTACTATTTTTCAAGCGTGCGCACACATACAGAGTATATAAAAATCTGTGTGTCACTCGCCACCACTTGGGTCTGACAAACACAGTAAAGAGTGCCACAGCCATGGGGGGCATTATTTTCTACCACCTCTATGACACATGCACAGATTGCAATGACGGTCTGAAAGGAGGCAAGCTACAGCAATTTTGAATGGGTTGGAGTGCTGCTGGATTCATCTCCCAAGCCACAGGCTGCACATTGCACTTTGTCCTATGTGGACCCTGCTGGCATGCTCTAAGTATCTAGAGTACGTTCACATAGTCCATTAGTGTCCACGCAGCCTGTAGCTTGCTGCCTGTCAGATCTTCATTGCATATTTTCGGGGAGAGGAGAGCATGAAGGGGCAGGAGGAGGCAGTGGTGGAGTAGGAGAAGAGGAGGATCATCTTGGGAAGGAGGTCAGACTTGGGACTGTTCAAGGAAATTAAAGTCCCATATTTGGCATAAGAGGGCAGCATTCCTGGGGCCAAGCCTTCCCTTCTCCCTGTTTGGGGATGAGAGGGTCAGGGATGAAATGAGGGATGAGGACTAAGGAGCCAAGTCCCCCACTCCTTGTCCATGAATAGCGAAAAGACTGGAGGGGAGGGGGGAGAGAGAGAGAGCCTTGTTTCTTTGTGGAGGGGGAAGGACAGGGAGAGAGAGATCCAACCAAGATCCCTAATTCTTTTCATAATCATGCTTAAACCTCTCAGACGTGGATGGCATCTCTGAGTTTGCTGGTAGGCATGTTATTTTGGTCCACTAGCAGAACAGTTTCAGGATCTAAGGAAATATCTCCATGTCCAAGATCATCTTAATTCTCTGAAGTACTCCATCCCTGAATTTAAGCACAAATGGACATTGCCAAAAGGTATACATTGTAGCCACAGTCCTGCAACAGTGCCCCTGTGAGTTGGTGAGTACTCTCCACTCCCACAGTGAGGGCACTTGCCACCTCCTGGGATTGGGCCCTAGATTAGCATTTAGGGCTTAAACCTGCAGGTGTGGAGCATCTTTTGAGAAGTGCAGGGTACTCTCTGTTCCCACTGAAGTCAATGTGGGCAGTGGGTACTCAGCACCTGTTTGGAGGTGCTTGGGTGTTTGCAGAATCAAACCCTTAATTCACCATAGTCCTGATTCTCCCAAGGTGCAATACATCCTTAGTTCTCATTGGCTTCAACATGCCTCTAGATAGGCACCTCTGCCATATCATTTGGTTTGATACTTACACTAGCCATCCTGAAAGTAGAGTGATGAAATTATTTAACAAGTAACTTGTGGAAAAAGTCTCTGCCTCACATCTCTGGTGGAAAATGAGGTTTCCATTATATGTATTCCATAAATTTCTGTTTTTCTGTGTTAAAGTCAAGGCTCTTGTTTAACGGATTTTTAACCTTTTTCAGTGAACAATTGGTAGCAGTGAGAAATAGTATATATTTACTCATCAAACCTTTCTGAAGACTTTAAAAAGATAAGTGGATCCTCCCTTCTTAAAAATAAAGGCTAGGGATAGAGTGGCCATTTTAACTGGGTATATCTGGAAGGTCAGGTTGAATGGTGGTTATGTAAAGAAACATTGCTCAAGAGACACCAACAATATAAATCGGTTTTCTAATCTTTAATTCCTTTGTGGTAGCTTTTTCATGATGAAGAGTTACAAGTTTGCTATAATGAACAGTATTTTAGAAATGTGCTAATTGACTTTTAAAACATGGATTCCTACTTGATTATAGGAAAACTTTTTTGGTGGAATGTTTAACAATAAAATCTCTGTATTTTCAGCAACATCTGTAAGTCTTTATTACTCACTGGGGTGCTGACATTATTTTCGAAGTGTGAAATATCTGCAAGAATGTTCAGAAATGAGTATCAGGTAAAGCAGAAATTGCTATTTTTTTTTTTTTACTTTCATTTATGTCTTCCAAAGCTGAAACGCAAACACCCTTGATGTTGAAACCACCTAAGAAGGTTTCAACATTATTATTATTTCAGTATTATTCATTATTATTTCAATATTAATCAGACAATATTTTCTAAACCTTATTTGCAAATATAGAAATAATAAATAATTTGCAAATAATATCGGATACAAACACACCCAAATTTGTTTTTTCAAAAACTTTAGTACCTGTCTGAGATCTTGATCGTTCAGTCCTTTAATCTGTGAGTAATTCTGTTGACTTCAAGTTACCAATGCAGGTGGGTTTTGTTTGTTCCTTGTTTCCTCCATCATGGAGGAAATCTGGATCACTTGGTAAACTAGGTACAGGCAAACAGTCTGTGTTATATTATTACTAAATGTAAGTGCATACATCTAGGAACAAAGAGTGTAGGCCATACATACAGAATGGGGAACTCTATCATGGGAAGCAATGACCGAAGACGATCGGGGGTGAGGATCGTGGTGCATAATCATATGAACATGAGCTCCCAATGTGATGCTGTGGCCAAAAGAGCTAATGCAATCCTGGGATGCATCAACACAAGAATCTAGGGCTTGTTTTGCCTCTGTATTTGACACTGGTGCGATAACCGCTGGAATATTGTGCCCAGTTCTGGTGTTCACAATTCAAGGATGTTGATAAATTGGAGAGGGTTCAGAGGAATCACAAGAATGATGAAAGGATTAGAAAACCTGCCTTATAGTGATAGAGCTTCTTAAATCTATTTAGTTTAACAAAGAGAAAGTTAAGGGGTGACTTGATTACAGTCTATAAGTATCTATATGGAGAGCAAATAATTGATAATGGGCTCTTCAGTCTAGCAGAGAAAGGTGTAAAAATATGTCCAATCGCTGGAAGCTCAAGCTAGACACATTCAGACTGGAAATAAGGTGTACATTTTTAACAATGCAGGTCATTAACCACTGGAACAATTTCCCAAGGGTCATGGTAGATTCTCTATCACTGACCGTTTTTAAATCAAGATTGGATGTTTTTCTAAAATATATGCTCTAGGAATTTGGAGGGAGCAGGTCTATCACCTATTATGCAGGAGGTCATAGTAGATGATCACAGTGGTCTTTGTGCCCTTGGAATCTATGAATATCTGAAATGGGCCCTTAATTACTAAACTCAGTTAAAAAAGTGCAAAAGTGGCATCTCAAAAACCCTCAGGAAAGTTCTGTTATGATTCATGATGGATGAAATATTGAAAAATCAAAAATCCACTGCATTGGCTACATCTCTTTACTAGAAATTAATAGATATTCTTCTGTTTAGCTGAGCATTATTCAGAAAATCCTTTTAGGGTGATGTGGCAGGCAGGGGTAAACCCCTTTAAGGCCCTGCCAAAATGCTGGCTGCAGCCTGCTCTCTGGCCAGGAGGCCAGGGGTAGAGACACAGGTATTCAGCAGGGAGCCCAGCTGCAAGCTCTAACAAGGGCGGCTCCAAGGAACATGCTGAGCTAAGTACTGACAGCTGGGCTGAGGCACAAGAGGGCTATAAAAGCCCTGGGAAAACCTCAGTGTGGGGGGCTAGCCTGGGAAGAGACAGGAGAGTGGTATTGCTGTCTCCTTACAAAAGAAGGAGGCCTCAAAAGCCAGGAGACTCTGGGGAGGGTCTCTGGAGCACTAGCTGTTGGGGGATCAGGGAACTGCATGAACACTGTAAATAAAGACACTTGGGTGATCCAGCAAAAGAAGGTATGGAAGATTCTTTATTATACCAGTCTAAACACAGGGCGCAGGCTCAAGAGGGAGGAAGCCTGCGGAGCCAGGTGAGTTGCAGAAATAAAACACATGAAAATAATAGCCATTCATCTCTTGCATGTTTTTAATATTTTTTTACACGCCATGTTTAAGAGTTTGGTGGGGTTTTTTGCTTGTTTGTTTAGTTTTTTGCTTGCATGTAAAGAAAGGACAATGGCAAAAACATATCCTGTTTCTTTTACCAAAGAAGGTAGTGTTGTAAGGAAGCATGGACTCTGATGCTGCAGTAAAATCAGACTATGAAGTCAAGAGTGCCATTTGTTGATTGTGTTTTTTAAAAAAAAAAAAAAAAGGTGGTGGTTGACTGTGGTCAATAATATTTATATTAAAACAATATAGTTAACCCTGGTTATGAGCATTTGCTCTGACATACTCAGATTTAGCAAACTGTGCTCAATGATGATGCTATGCTCAACACCTGGCTAGAGTGACATATCCTTAAACAATTTTATCACAGGGTGGCCCATTTGTTGAAATATTCAGTGCTCAAGGCAAGAATCCAGGAGCAAAATGGAAGATCTATGGCAGTCCATCAGCAATTTGGAAAGTAAGTTTTATGCGGGACTTATAAGACCTGAAATATAAACCGTGGAAAAAAGGACATGAAGCTTAAAATTAGAAGGTAATGAGGGCTTTGACCTGACTATGGAAAAGTTGTCACTTGCAGTTCTGTCACCATAACAGAATAAATGACCACTTAAATTAGCACTTTATGCCTGCTTGCAAACTGGATTGGTCACAGCTGTAGTTTTATAGCTTAAATATTTCTAGTGGAACAAAGCTTAAAATAGTTTTGCTATTCTGATAACCATTGGGTCAGGTCTGGGCCAGTGGATCATGAATCACGTATCTGTCAACATATTTTATTTATAAAATGTATTACAAAAAGCCAGGAACTTACTGAGAATGTTATTACCATCTCTGCATTGTTATAAAATTCTTGTTGCTACATACCTCTTGACAGTTTTAAGAACAATCAAAGTAGCCTAACGCTTTGGCTGTAAGTTTGGGTTTTTTTGCCATCTTAGAATTATAGAACCATAGAGTTAGAAGATTCAGCAAGGCTTATTCAGTCTAATCTCCTGCCAAGATGCAGGGTTTGTTGTGTCTAAACCATCCAGATGGCTATCTGGCCTCTTCTTGAAAGCCTTCAGTGAAGGAGCTTCCATGACCTCCCTAGGCAGTCTGTTCAGTTGTCCTACTGTTTTTATAGTTAAGAAGCTTTCCTTGGGATTTAGTCTAATTCTGCTATGCTGTAGTTTGACCCCACTGCCTCTTGTCTGCACCCTGTGGCAAGAGATAACTTTTCTCCATCTTTTTTATGGAAGCCGTTCAGGTATTTGAAGACTGCTATCATGTCACCCCCCTTAATCTCCTCTTCTCCAAACTAAACACATCCGGTTCCTTCAGCCTTTGCTTACATGACTTGCATTCCATCCCTTTGATGATCTTTGTCGCTTGTCTCTAGATCTTTTCCTGTTTTGTTATATACTTTCTATACATTTGGGACCAAAATTGGACACTGATATGGTTATCAGTACTCCAGCTGAGGCCTAACCAGTGCTGAGTAGAGTGGTACTATCAACTCCTGTGATTTTCATGCTATGCCTCTGTTAATGCAACCTAAAATTGCATTTGCTTTTTTGCAACACCATTGCATTTTTGATTTATGTTGAGGTTGTGATCTACCACAACTCCCAGATCCTTCTCAGCAGTGCTGCTGTCAGGCCAGTTATCCCCCATTCTTTATTTGTGCATTTGTTTTTTTTCCTGTAAGTGTAGCACCTTACATTTGTCTTTGTTCAGTTTTATTTTGTTGTCTGTAGCTCAGTTCTCCAATTTATGAAGATTCTTTGAATTTTAGCTCTACCCTCCAAAGTGTTTGCAACTCTTCCCACCACCCCCCTCCCCCCAGCTTTGTGCCATCTGCAAATTTGGTTAAGTCTTGATTAAGAGACTGATAAAAGGTTGGTTGGTTTGTTTGTTTTTGTTTTTGTTTTTGTTTTTCATTGTTCCTTTTTGTAGGAATTTGATAAAGAAGTAAAAGGCTTTGTTTTTGTCCTTGAAGGAAGCAGTCAAACAAACAAGATTCAGCTACCAAAGGAAACTAGACAAACTCGTAAGTATTGAGGCATTACAAATATAAGATGTTGTTCTGTACTAATCCAGTACTACTCCAAGATGTAGCTATTTGCGATATTGTCTCTTCCTTTGGGCAGCTCCTCTGTCAGGGGACTGAAAGGTCACTTTTCAGCAAGACAGTTGTTACCAATAAGTAGACGTTTAGAAATGGGATATGCAACTAAACACATTGGGGCAGATCCTCAGCTGATGTGGTTTTTGCCCAAGATCAAACCTAACTTAGGTTCTGCTCCAGTAGACATTGTTGTCAATAAAAGTCTGTCTGTCAGCAGGCATTGAATGGGCCTCTTAATCCCTCTTTCATTTTATTCTATACAATGGTGATATTTACTCACTTTATAGACCTGTGAGGCTTAATTGTTTGTTTGTAAAGAGTTTTTTGTTTGATAAAATGTGCTCTATAGTCTAAGATGTATCATTTCTGATTACTTTTTACAAACAGTTAGTTGTTTAGATCCACGATCTTTTTTAAGTTAGAGTAGAAATAACAAGGGGTGAGAAGTTATTCAACAGAATAAAACTTCAGTTTTGCAGAATTTCTTACCTGAATATTTTTCATGTGATTTCCCACTCCCACCCCTACAGTGGCTCAGGGAACTTAACAAGCAGTATTACAGTCATATCTATCTTAACTTTTCAAGAGCTAGCTCGTCAGCTTGTTTAAATCCACGTTGCTCCATTAAACTCAATGGAATGATTTATACTACCTGAGAATCTGGCCCTAAATTGTATTGTACCTGTTTTGAAATTTGCTAAACTAAACAGTTGTGTTTCTCTGCTCGATTGAAGAACCCATTATTAAATATTTGTTCCCAGTGTAGATACTTATAGACTGTAATCAAGTCTCCCCTTAACTTTCTCTTTTTAAGCTAAATAAATTAAGCTCCTTGAGTCTCACTATAAAGCATGTCTTCTAATCCTTTTAATAATTTTCATGGCTCTTCTCTGAACCCTCTCCAATTTATCAATATTATTCTTGAACTGTGGACAACAGAACTCAATGCAGTATTCCAGCAATAGTCAAACCAATGCCAAATACAGAGATCAAATAACCGCTCTACCCTGCTCAGGATTCGCCGATTTATGTATCCCAGGACCTCTTTTGGCTGCAGCATCACATTGGGAACTCATGTTCAGCTGACTATCCACTCCAAATCTTTTTCAGAGTCATTGCTTCCTAGGATAGAATCCCCCATCGTGTAAGTGTGGCCTCAGTTGTCGTCATTAGGATTGCATTTATGATTGTTTTTGATTAAGTAGTGAGCAATTGCCACATGCTTTTATAATCTTGGTGTGAACTTTTATGTGTCTTTGTGGGATATGCTGTTTATATGCTCTCTGAACACAATGAACAACTGTAAATAAAAAAAAATTACATTCCTTTTATTTTCATAAGAATTCCACCAAAACCACAAATGGGACTTCTTAAAAGGAACATTTTATTACAGTTTGATTTGGTTTTCTTCAGTTCTTCTCTGTTTTCGAAAGTTGTGTGAACCTTGGGAAATGGTATTGCAGTGGTATAACTATATGTCATTAAAAAGCTAAATGGTAGAGTTTGCTTTGTGTGTGTATCCATAGCTATATATTTCTTTGTTTCTGTTTCTAGTTGGACTGACCCAGCAGTTTCTGGTACTTCAGATTTATGTGCCATTGGGACAAGACTTCTCTACTGAATTGCTGTAAGAGATGCAGAGCTTCATAGCATATTTTATGTATAGTAGACACTTGATCAGATGAACCAATACCAACAGCCATTAATTCTGTGTGACAGATTTCATGTCGAAGAGCAGTGATTTATGACATCAGCAAAAGTAATTTTGATCATTATTTGTCAGACGCCTCTATTTTCTGACCTTTCCCTGAGAATAGAAAGTAAATTCTATTTAACAAAACTTAAAATATGTATTATTGTGACAATACGCAGACTAAACTATATACAGCTAGGTGGAAAAGATGGGTGCTTGAAATTCCTCTTAAACTGCAGAAGAGTATCAAAAGTAGTGTGTGTTAAATATTTAGGTCTCCTCTGGCAGGGAAAAAAAGAAATACTGTTTAGTTTAAGGACATTGGGAGAACCCAGTCAGTGTAATTATTTTTGTACCTAAAGGAGAAAAGAATCAAAGTCATTGACTTTGTTCAGCTGTGCATTTAGTGAGATCAGTACATTACTAATGTAGCATATTGGTTCTTTTGGATGATGCTTTAAAACTTCCAGGGTTGCCTGTTGAATCGTTGATAGTGAAGCTAGATGGTGAAATTTACAGATTCACTGAAGTAAAAAGATTCTGCCTCAAGCCAAAAACGGAATGATTGTTCATTTTCTTGTCAGTAAACTGATTATTTGCCTAGCAAATGGTGAAGGAAAAAAGAGTTTCTCTTAATGCTGCTTCTCTCAACTCATAGTGTACCTCTCCTGCTAATCCATTGATTGAGAGTTTACGTCTGATGTTATGCCTGCTTACATCCAAGGCTAAATATGACATGTTGTTTTTAGTGGATAATGTCCTGAAAATCCTAAAATGTCTTTATTTTTGTCCGCCAGCCTGTTGCCAAGAACTAAAATTAACCAAATGCTGTGTAGGACCAAGACTAAAATTTGTCTTTGTGATGTAGGCTTGATTTGTAGCAGGACATGAGCTGTAAGATCAGACTAACGCAATTGCCAGAGCTGTGCTGATGTTATCAAAGATGCTGGTGCACAATCAAACCTTTCTCTGCAACACAAGAAAAACGTATTTACTGAATGGAAAAATACAACATTGCTATGAAATTTCATTCTCTCTTCTGAGAGGGCATTGCAACCAGTAAAAAGCTTGTAATGAGGCCTCACACCTCTCGAGTCCTTTGACTTTCCCCATTCTGACCATAACAATGTGTTCCTGCTATGCCATTCCTTATGCATCTATCACCTTCCAGACAATTCTTCACCACCCCAAAGAAGAGGGTCTTTTGTTTCCCCTACTGTCGGGTGTTAAGAGATTTAATGTCCCTAGAATAGCAAATTTGAAATAGGCCTCTTGCTAACAGGTCTTGGGTACGTTTGTCCTTAGACAATGTTTAAACAAAGGAATTTGGATTTTACCTGCCCAGATGGCCAGGATCCCCTGGGGGACTAACATGAAAGGGAAGGGAGTCCAGGAGAGCTGGCTGTATTTCAAGGAATCCCTGTTGAGGTTACAGGGACAAACCATCCCGATGAGTCGAAAGAATAGTAAATATGGCAGGCGACCAGCTTGGCTTAATGGTGAAATCCTAGCGGATCTTAAACATAAAAAAGAAGCTTACAAGAAGTGGAAGCTTGGACATATGACCAGGGAAGAGTATAAAAATATTGCTCGGGCATGTAGGAAAGATATCAGGAGGGCCAAATTGCACCTGGAGCTGCAGCTAGCAAGAGATGTCAAGAGTAACAAGAAGGGTTTCTTCAGGTATGTTGGCAACAAGAAGAAAGCCAAGGAAAGTGTGGGCCCCTTACTGAATGAGGGAGGCAAGCTAGTGACAGAGGATGTGGAAAAAGCTAATGTACTCAATGCTTTTTTTGCCTCTGTTTTCACTAACAAGGTCAGCTCCCAGACTGCTGTGCTGGGCAACACAAAATGGGGAAGAGATGGCCAGCCCTCTGTAGAGATAGAGGTGGTTAGGGACTATTTAGAAAAGCTGGACGTGCACAAGTCCATGGGGCCGGACGAATTGCATCCGAGAGTGCTGAAGGAATTGGCGGCTGTGATTGCAGAGCCCTTGGCCATTATCTTTGAAAACTCGTGGCGAATGGGGGAAGTCCCGGATGACTGGAAAAAGGCTAATGTAGTGCCCATCTTTAAAAAAGGGAAGAAGGAGGATCCTGGGAACTACAGGCCGGTCAGCCTCACCTCAGTCCCTGGAAAAATCATGGAGCAGGTCCTCAAAGAATCAATCCTGAAGCACTTAGAGGAGAGGAAAGTGATCAGGAACAGTCAGCATGGATTCACCAAGGGAAGGTCATGCCTGACTAATCTAATCGCCTTTTATGATGAGATTACTGGTTCTGTGGATGAAGGGAAAGCAGTGGATGTATTGTTTCTTGACTTTAGCAAAGCTTTTGACACGGTCTCCCACAGCATTCTTGTCAGCAAGTTAAGGAAGTATGGGCTGGATGAATGCACTATAAGGTGGGTAGAAAGCTGGCTAGATTGTCGGGCTCAACGGGTAGTGATCAATGGCTCCATGTCTAGTTGGCAGCCGGTGTCAAGTGGAGTGCCCCAGGGGTCGGTCCTGGGGCCCGTTTTGTTCAATATCTTCATAAATGATCTGGAGGATGGTGTGGATTGCACTCTCAGCAAATTTGCGGATGATACTAAACTGGGAGGAGTGGTAGATACGCTGGAGGGGAGGGATAGGATACAGAAGGACCTAGACAAATTGGAGGATTGGGCCAAAAGAAATCTAATGAGGTTCAATAAGGATAAATGCAGGGTCCTGCACTTAGGATGGAAGAATCCAATGCACCGCTACAGACTAGGGACCGAATGGCTCGGCAGCAGTTCTGCGGAAAAGGACCTAGGGGTGACAGTGGACGAGAAGCTGGATATGAGTCAGCAGTGCCCTTGTTGCCAAGAAGGCCAATGGCATTTTGGGTTGTATAAGTAGGGGCATAGCGAGCAGATCGAGGGACGTGATCGTTCCCCTCTATTCGACACTGGTGAGGCCTCATCTGGAGTACTGTGTCCAGTTTTGGGCCCCACACTACAGGAAGGATGTGGATAAATTGGAAAGAGTACAACGAAGGGCAACGAAAATGATTAGGGGTCTAGAGCACATGACTTATGAGGAGAGGCTGAGGGAGCTGGGATTGTTTAGTCTGCAGAAGAGAAGAATGAGGGGGGATTTGATAGCTGCTTTCAACTACCTGAAAGGGGGTTTCAAAGAGGATGGCTCTAGACTGTTCTCAATGGTAGCAGATGACAGAACGAGGAGTAATGGTCTCAAGTTGCAATGGGGGAGGTTTAGATTGGATATTAGGAAAAACTTTTTCACTAAGAGGGTGGTGAAACACTGGAATGCGTTACCTAGGGAGGTGGTAGAATCTCCTTCCTTAGAGGTTTTTAAGGTCAGGCTTGACAAAGCCCTAGCTGGGATGATTTAACTGGGACTTGGTCCTGCTTTGAGCAGGGGGTTGGACTAGATGACCTTCTGGGGTCCCTTCCAACCCTGATATTCTATGATTCTATGATTCTATGTACCATATAGAAGTAACATAGGTGTAACAATACAATGGATATGTAGGCTTAGTGCAAGATCATAAGGAAATACAGAAGAGGTCATGTGTAATATAAAATTATAAAATGGATGTAAGGAATCCATCACCTACTATAAAGAGTTTCAGAAGCTGGAGACAGAGTTCTTAAAGGGTAACTCAAAATTCTAACTTCCATAATTTTTTTTTTAATTTATTGGTTGTTTAAAACTGAAGTATTTCTGTAATTTATGAATAATTCCTGAGGGACTGAGATTATCAGTTCATTTTCTACATTTCCACTCATGGGAATGGTATTCTATGATATCTTGAGCACAGAACCTCTATCCAAAGCCTGAGGGGCTTCATTTGAAGTCGGAGGCAGTTTTGCTTCTTGGGACTGCAAGACAGCATAGCTTCTGAAACAAGTATTTTACAACTACAATAAATGCATTTATGCTACTTCTAAGCAGGATATTACTGAATATGATACTGTTTTTTTCTGCTGTTATCTTTGGTATTTGCCTTCCCTGACCCCAATATTTTGTTATGTAAAAGGACTTCAACTAATGTTAACATTCTACCATGTTTCCAGAGATACAGGCATGAGCCAGTTTCAATAATGTATATTTAACCTGAGAAGCTACTTAACAATAGTTTCTTGCTTCTAAGTTTTTTCCCTAGGTTGACCTATTTTGTAAAGGTAAAACTAATATATACGAGTAGCCTTTCATTCTTGAATTCTTATCCCCCAGAGCCCCTGCTTGTGGATTTGAGTTACTGTCTCAAAACTTAACAAAATATATAGGGAGCTTCCTACCTGATTGCGCAATTGGGATCTTCAGTATGTGATGGGGAGATGAGGGAGGGTAGTGCACTACTCTGAGAACCGAACAGGAATCATGCCTGCAGCTAAGCTCTCGTATATTCTGAGATCTGGCAGCTGCAGAATCTATATGTACCTCAGAATTGTGCTCCAGAATATAACCCTTCTTTTAAAACAAACAAAAAGTACTTGTAGCATTCAGGGTTGCAAAGATAACTTTCCAAATACGAGTCTGTTTTACACTGAGGCAGTGTTGTCTACTGGCTCTGAATTATTGCCCCTGAGAGACTTGAACTGTCCCATGCATCTCAATGGGGCTGGTAGAGAGGTCTCTACAAGGCAATCTTTCTGTTAAGATGAAGTCCAAATTGACAACATTTAGAACTTCTGGTCTAGAATATTAGTTGAAGCAAATATATTAAACTTAGATTTTTTTTTTCCCCCTAATGAGGGAGTTGACCACTTAATTGTATGTAAATATAGTCTTTTGTAGAAGACGGGAACTTTAAGATATATTAAAGTCCATAGCACAGGTACAGTATAGGTTGTATTTGTGAGGGGAAGTACCAGAATGTATGTCAAATATTGTAAAAATAGGATTTCAAGCTTAATAGCTCCCTTTTCTCGTCCTGTTTTTTTCCCTACTGTGTATACCTTTGTCTTATTTCATTTGTTTCCTTGCTGTCTTGGTGCCTGTTCTTTCTTTATAATTTGTCTTCAGTCCTTTCTGCCTTGCTTTGCTTTCTCTTACAATTTATCCTTTTATTTTTAAACTTGAAAAACTTTTTTTGGTTTGTACTGCATTATTTAGCCCACTGCACAAAAGATTGCTTGTGTTGAGCTTTTTTAATAAAATTGTGTTTAATTTTAATTTTGTTGTTTGTTTGAAACTTTAACAAATTGAAATTGCCTTTAGACCACTATTAATTGTCTGTTTTTATGCAGTGATTAGGTATTTCCCTCTAATGAGCACAGGACAAGAGGGTTAGAGCAAAGTGTAGTCACCTGCTTCCTCAGCATGGGCATACCATGTACAGCTCTGAAATAGTCTTCTGTTGAAGTAGAAGCAATAGAAATTAAAGTGCTGTGAAATGTTTTTTAATTTCTACTATTTCATTGAAGGGGGTAGAATTCAGCTAAATGCCTTGTAAGGCATTTTGAATTCCAACTCTATGCTCTAATTTTTAAAGGAATTGTAGAACAGAAGGCTCCCTTTCTCCACCCTTGATTGATTGTGATCCTCCCCTACGTGGTGGTGATTGGTCATAATATTTCCTGAGTTGATTAGACAACCAACAGGAAAAACAAATTCTCTAGAATATTTCAGAGTAAATGGGAAAGTAGGAATAAAGAGAGAGGAAATCAAGTTGTTTAAAGAGGAGAAGAAAACTGTATGGAATATGAAGCATTTTTGAAAGAAAGGGGAAAAAAATATATGAACGTGGATGGTGCGATGAAAGTAACTCCTCTCCTTTTTGGATGTTAAAGTATTGAAAATCAGAATGGTAAAGAAGGCTCCAACCACATGAGGCTAGAAAATGATGAGTCCTTGTGGTCCAGGAAACAGACCATGCAAGTTGCTCACTTTATTCCAGGCTCACAGAGTAATGTTTAAACTTGTGCTGAGGTGCTGCACGTTTTTTCCACCTGTGCTGAAATGCCCAGTGTATCCCATTATCATTCCACTACTTAATACTGTTTATAGTATAAAGTCTGCTAACTAATGACCACTATATTTAAGTCTGCAAAATAGCTTCCATTGAAACACTCACAATTTACTAAGAACTTCACTTTTTAGGTTGAAACTTTCCATATTTGGTGTATCTTCAGTATGAATATGTTTGAGGAAACTCCTGTAAAACTGAAAAATTCACCTTTCCCTTTAAAGAATAATTCTAACATGCCTTTTGGCCTAACTCTCAAACTTGGCATATGAACCATCCTCAAAAAGGCTTTATTTTTCACTGAAGTTCAAAGAAAATAGGATTTATATCTCCAAGTTGTTTGAAAATTGCATACTGAGCAATCACAGGGGAGAGAGAGAGACTGATTCTGTTCTGCTGTAGCTTGGGAAGTTTATATTTTTGAAAATGGTATGAACAGAAACAATACGAGGCATTGAATGGGAAAGCCTAAATATGCTCTTAACTTGCATCCATTAACATCCTGGCTAGCCCTCCAACTATTGGAATACACTTTTAATTTTTCTGGTCTCTTGAGCTTTGTACCACAGAATTTACTGGGTCCTATAGAACTCAGGGTATGTGAAATGAACAGCTGTGGAGTAAGTACAACTTGCTTCTAGTTGGGGAAGCAGCTCTACAGTATTTTAGGCTCACTGGTTTAGGAAGGGTCCCAAGGCTTATCCCTATTCCTCCATGTCTCAAGGGTAAATTCCTAATTAGGTCTTGACTGACTGACAGAGGTATGGTTGCAGTCCTTTTAAAAGTGAATGAGTGCTTCAGTTAAGTGCTCAATCTTTGAAATACACCTTGCAGTATCCGGCCCATAATTTCTACTACTTAATACCTCAAACTTTCCTCGCTAACAAGTAATATCCAACTACCAAAGCCTGCAGGAAGAGATGGGGCCTGCAGTGTGCTGTAAAGGTCAGTAGACACAGGCTCTGTGCCAGGTTTTTGGTTTGGGTTTTTTTGGGGTTTTGGCTTTTTTTTTTTTTTTTTTTTTTTTTTTTTTGAGTATCCTGAGTTTCCAGGCTAGAATTGAGAGGCAGGAATCGGGGTCAGAGTCAGGCTCTAGTCAGAGACCGGAAGTCAGGAGATCAGGCAAAATCTGGCATGGCAGCAGGCCGAAGTCTGTGGTTGCCCTGTGGCACCCATGAGGTTAAATAGGGTGGTTGGCCAATCAGAGAGCTGCAGGGTACCATCATTCTGGGTCTCTAGGGTAGTACTTCCTGTAGTGGGTCTGTGGGAATATCAGCTGTCCTAGGCTCTGAAGACCCACATTTTAGTCCCCAGATCCTTACACCAACCATCCTACACAGGCTTAACAGAAATTCCAGCGCTAAATTAGAAATAGAAGAGGGACCAATAACACCTGATTAAATTAAAGCAACCCTCAAAGAGCTTAAGCAGGGGAAATCTCCTGCAGTGGACAGAATTCAAGCAGGGATACTAAAGGTGGGAGGTGAAATTCTGATTGAGCAGCTAGCAAAAGTTTAAGAAAATATGGGTGAAAGACAGGGAAGATGGTATCATAATGGCATTGGCAAAAAAGGGCAATCTTAATCAGTGCACAGATTGGAGAGGTATTGTACTGCTGTCAATCCCCAGGCAAAGAATTGGCTCCCATTTTGCTGAATAGAATGACGACCGTAGATGAAATGTTACAGAAAGAACAGGCAGGGTTCCATTCAGGTAGATCATGTTGTTGTGAATGGATATTCACTCTTCGACTGATCATTGAAAAAGCTATTACTTGGCAAAAACCCATCTTAATCAACTTTATCAACCTTTAGAAATGTTCGTCGGTGTTCGAGAAACCTGTGTAATATTGCTAGAAGGTGTGGGTTACCAGACAAGCTGAAGAACGTAATAAGGAGTTTATATGATGGAAGTAGATGTGCAGTCAGATCAGATGCTGGTGTGGGGGGATGATTCGATTTTGTGACTGGAGTTAGAGAAGGTTGTGTGTGTTGATCAATCCTCTTTGCATTAGCAAAAGACTGGGTGATGAAACCGACAACAAAAGGCATTGTGGCCGGTGCTGAACTCCATAAATACCTGCACGCAAACGTTTATCTCAGTTTGTCCTCAGTTTCCTCACTCCTGACAGCCATTTGGGTCAGTGTCCTCTAGGCGTTCTAGGACCTTCCTTCACCCCACTCCTGCTCAGTCTTCTCTTCCTGTGGTCTTGTAGTGATCTTTCTGTTGCTTAGAGAGCATGACTCTTTTTTTAAAATCAGTCTTTGACACACCTTTTCTCTTCTCACAGTGGGATTTTCCATGATCCAGGCCTTGAGTGAAACTAGTGGCAGAAGGTTGTTAAAAGTTAATGGCACTCCCTGTGGCCTCCATTTTCCTGCCGGAGCAAGGTTATTCAATTGTTAGTAACACTTAATGGCCTTCTCATTCAGACACTTTGGCACTAACTCTCTTCCCCCTATCCTCTTTTAATATGAGATGGTTTATACAATCTGACAGTTATAGTGTAGCACATAATCAAGCTGACACTCAAAATGGAGGCTGAAATACCACATGGCTTATCACAAAATCGTACTGGGAACACTGACCTACTGCCCAGACTCTCATAATTATTACTTTATATTGCAGAAGCACCAGTCAGAAGCAGACTCGGGACTTTATTGGGGGAAAAAACCCTACAGAAGTAGATATAGTCCATATATTGAAGACCTCAGTCAGAGAAGACAAATGACACAGATTTTGGCGTTTCCCTCTCCCTCCACTCTATCGCATTTGTTGCACTTTAGCTCTGTCTTTTTAAAGAAAAAGAGAGCTTCCCCCTGCATTCAAGTTTAACTTCTAAATTAACCCTTTGGTTACACACCTGAAATAGAGATAATTGTTTGTTCCTGGCAATTGTCCTAAGCATTTGTCTTTTTCTCTTGGACTGCATTAGTGATCGTTCATTTAAATGCATTTAATACTTCACTTTTAAAATGCTGTTATATATAGCTATGTTTGAGACAACCACAAGTATGCACAATGCAGATTTTAGTTGTGTTAGTCACATTGCAATTACCAGTGATCAAGAGCAGCTTCTGTCTCTTCAAAGATAGAGGCATCATAAACTTTCCCCAAGGTTAAACGCCAGTAGTTTATAACTATGGCATTAAAATGGCTGTTGAAGGAATGGCTGTTCAAATACACACTTGTTACGTTAAAATGCACTAGCAGACATCCAGTGAACTTTGACATAACAAAAACAAATGTAGTCAATTTTACATGCTAGAAATGGCATCTTCATTTAATTCTTTTTAGCATTAAAGTTTCTGCAGTATATTCAGTGTTTAGTTTAATCTGCAAATGAACTAAGCTGCATGATCATGAGTGACTTCAATTTGAGCAACATATAGTGGAGGTCTCGTGCTGCCAGTATTAAAACATCCTTGGAATTTCTAAATATTATAGATGAAAATTTACTAACTCAAGAAGTATTGCTGCTAACACAGGGGGATTCCATATTAGACCTAATCTTGACATGTAAAGAGGAACTGATCACAGAACTAAAAATTAATGATAGCGTAGGTATAAGTAATCATGACTTGATCACATTTTTAATGTGCAAACAGGATGAAGTCCAGACCATTAATATATGTACTTAGTGTTTTAAAATGGCCAGTTTCACAAAGCTGAAAACAATAATGAGCCAAATAAGCTGGAGGAAGAATTTAATCAGAAAAATATGAATAATTGGGAATTGTTTAAGAACACTACTCGATGCTCAAAAAGTCCAGACCCACGGAAGAAGGCTGTATTGGTTAAACATATGAAACACAAACATTTCTGATAGATGGTTTAGTTTTGATAAACTTAGAAGAGTACAAAACTCAGCTTTATAATGGAAAGCTAATCATTACTTAAAGCTGCGGAATAGTTACAATATTTCCATAATAAAACTTATGTAGCTCAACCCCTTCTGAGGGCCAGGGGTTAGGGAAGATGGGAGGAGAGGAGGAAAAAAAGCATCATACTTTCAGGAAACTATGTACAATGGAAAAAATTCATTTCTGGCGTAACTCCATTGACTTTAATGAAATTAGACCAGAGATTATTTTGAAGAACTGTAATTTTAAAAAAAAATGCAAACAAAGAATAATTGTATATTTTCCAGTAGTGCTGGGGTGAGTGGGCATCAAAAAAGCATTGGGGTTGATTCTGTCCCTCTGGCAAAGGAGGGGTACAACTTGTACATCCCAGGACTGGGGGATGCTTTGTTATTTTGGGAATTCTGGCTGGAAGTATTGCTGCCTTTCTCCAAGGCTCTTCCTGGAGAGGTACTGTGGATAGGACTCCAGAGCATTTTCTTGGGCACCCTGGCCAGGCTGCCAATTCTTCCCAGCAGAAGAAAGGTGGTCTTCCCAGCAGACTTTCCACCACTGGTGCCTCTGCTCCTTGAACTGCTCCAGCAGAAGGTGGTAAAACCCAGGGCTCAAATAAACCAACCATCTTCCTTTGGCCTTGACAAATGCAATCTTGCACCACTTGTATCCATTCACAATGCTACTGCAAAGATGAGGAGTGCTTCTGGCACCTTAGAGACTAACAAATTTATTAGAGGTTTCAGAGTAGCAGCCGTGTTAGTCTGTATTCGCAAAAAGAAAAGGAGTACTTGTGGCACCTTAGAGACTGCCACAAGTAATAATAAGAATTACTCACTTTTAGAACTTTTAGAAGCCTTTCACAATGCTATTTTCAAGCTATTGCTAGCATTATATACATTTTGAAATGATCAAATTCAGTTCACTAAATGACTAAAAGTATAATGGGATCAACATGGCTACAGCAACACTGCATACAATAAATGACTAAAAGTCAAGAATTAAATATTAGTCAGTAGTAACTAAACATAGGGAACTGCTGATGGCTTTTCATTGCCCTATGTGAAGTGAGGTGGTGGTCTAACTTTCTGTTCCCAGTAGATAGGTATCTACAACACAGAAGACTCTGAGATTAGTACCTAGGTAGATGCCAAAGGTGTGGGGAATGAGCTATGGGGAATGAGCCAATCTGTCAGTCCTCTAAGTTAGTGCTACTCAAAGTGGTGGTCTGCGGACCGGTCGGCACTTACCTCAGGTGGCTCACGGTCGGCGACACACCAGGGCTAAGGCAGGCTCCCTGCCTGCCCTGGCACCGCGCTTTTCCCGGAGGTGGCTGCCATGTCCAGTCACTAGGTGGAGGGGCCAGGAGCTCTGTGCAGTGCGCATTGCCTATGCCCACAGGTGCTGCCCCATCAGCTCCCATTGGCCACAGTTGCCGGCTAATGGGAGCTACAGAGCTGGCACTGGGTGCAGGGGCAGCGTGCGGAGCATCCCTGATTGCTCCTGCTCCTAGGGGCTGCAGGGACATGCTGGTTGCTTCTGGAAGCTTCGCTGAGCCAACTGGACTTTTAATAGCCTGGCACCCTAGCTTCCTCCCGTAGAGGGGTGAGCCAGTGCTCGTGGCTCCAGCCCCATGGAGGGGTTGCCAGGGTTTGGGGCTTCCGGCTCGCTGCATGGAGACTTGCTGCAGGCCGGATGAAATCAAGCAGCATGCCAGATCCAGCCCGCCATCCATAGGTTCCCCACCCCATATTCCTGGGGATGGACTTGATAAACTAGTAGATCTTTTCAAACTCATTTTCACTATTAAGCATTTTATAGCATTTCACGTGTTCCAGTGTATTCTACAACTATTAGTCATAATACTACCCCAGCAAGATAGGCAGATAAATTATTATTCCCATAATACATAATACAGATTGAAGAATTGAGGTTTTAAAATAAAATTAAGAAAATGCTACTGAGATGGAAAAGTGAAGTGACTTGCCCATGTCATGGTGCCTTTCTGCTAGGATTGTATTATGCATTTTCTCACATGAACAGGTTTACTTATTTGTTGTAGAACTTATCAATTATAATATGATTTGCCATTTTCACAGCTTACATGAAAACTGACATGTAAAATAAAACCATCTGTTATAAATTGTGACAAATGACTGGCATCATAGTTAGTACTTCAAAAAGAAAGAATGTGTGTACATATGGTTGGACTCCAAGCAGCAGAATTACTCGCACCTGCACATGCCCCATACGTTGGAGCATGTACCAAGAATGCCAGTGCAAGCCAGATGCTGTTTTCTTTCCTACCCAAATATTTTCCAAACATTGAGCTACTTTTGTTGTTTCAAAAAGGTAGCAAAATTTCTAAAACTGAGTGTTAAGCAATTGGCTACTATATTTACAGCAGATGGCTATACCCGGTATTACTAACAGCCTTGTTATTATTTGCTTCAAAAAGGATACATAAATTACATGCTCTGCTGCTATAGTTCTAATTTTTTTCTATGTTTAGGGATTAAAAAAAAATTTAATCAATTTAAATATTTGTCAGCCAGACCAATACATTGACTCCTAATGTGACAAATGTTAGGTCAGTATCGTCCACCTCCTGCCACCATACAAAATATCAGCCTATGTTTCCATTGAAATTGCTTTAAAACAGCTAGGACAGCTAATTTAAACAGTTGTTTGCACATTCAGTATTTATGACAGGAATCTCGCATGACTGGCTGGTAGCAGCAAGTTAGAAGGTTTAGCTCAGCTGCTGCCACGAGTGATGGATGGCCTTGAAGAATTTCTTGTTTGTGATCAGATCAGTCACAGAACAGAATACGAAAAAGGGGATCAGCCTCAAACTAGATTCATAACGTTTCCATCTGTATGCAAAAATGGGACAGGAAGAAATGTACCATAAAGTACAGCTATTAAAAATTCACAAAGAACATTTTACATAAAGCATATTTGAAGGTAAGGTAGTTGATAATATGTCTTGACTTTTCATGTAGTGTTATGCAAAGATTCAGATGTAAGAAGCCATCCTGTGACTCAGAATGTGTTTATTTTGTATATATTTGATAAAACCAGAGGAACTATGCAAACTCAAACTCTGGAGTTTAAACTCTGGAGTTTAAAATTCCAGACCTATCTTTGATGGCATATAAGAAATGTGCAGTCAGAGGTTGCTGACTATTTAATGTATAGAAGAACTACAAGATTATAAGAAGTTTAAACTGTTCATAGCCTGTGGACAATTACAAATTAATGGTTTCAAAAAATTTGGAAAATAGTTGTAATACTTAACAAGGATGGTGCACAGGGTGCCAGAATACAGAGGCAGAGTTAAGGTTATGTGTTGAACCAGATTTCCAGACTTTCAAGCATTTGTTTTGTTTTTAAAAAATCTTTAGTTTAGAATTTTCTGGCTTTTAAACACTTTAGAGCTAGAATATTCTAAGGTATTTTCTGAAATAATTGATACGGTTTAATGAGGTTTTAATTGTCTGTCAATTTACTTAAACTTGAATTGTTTGCTATCATAATTAGTCTTGTAGTTCTGAGGACAGTGATATGATAAATTATTCATGCTTGCTGTAAAGACATAGCATGTTTTCAGATATAATGCAACAAAAAATACAAATTTAATGTTTTTAGCATTGTTGAGCTTAGAATGGCCTTGTAAAATTAGAAGCAGAAAACAAATGATCATTCCATCATTTACTTTTGACAGCATTGAAGATTTTAGATACAGGCTGAAGGTAAAAGTTCATTGAACAGATTTACCTGGTGAGATCCATTTGAAATTCAGAAGTTGGTGGTTAACTTTTAATAGCATGTAGCTTGTTCTTTTGATTTTGTGAAATAAGAATGAAATGTGGAAACAACTTTTTTTGAAGTAAATTAAGTACATTTATTCCTATAATTTAAGAAAAAGATTAACTCATTCATTTACAAGTATTGTATGTAGAAAAAAAATCTCTTGCTGTTGCCCTAATGAACGAGACAGCAGTACAAATCTGATAGTAATGTAGAAAACTGATAATCCAAATGAACACTTGCAGGCTGTCTTGCTTGGCAGGTGTGTGAGGAATCAATGCAATTTATTATGGAATTAATAGTAATAGGCACAGTCGCAGCTGAAAAATGAGCCTCTGTTGTGATTAGTATGTAGTCTTAAAGAAGATGAACACTTTTTTCCTCCTACTCAGAATTAATTTCTTAGCTTCCCTTTGGAGATAGATGCCTTAAATTCTTGGCATTTGATCACATTCACTCTTCCCTTGTCTGTAAATATGTTCAAATGTTGCATTTTTATGAGGTGTTCTTAAATTAAGAATCATCCGGTTCATAGACTATCAGGGTTGGCAGGGACCTCAGGACCCATCTTGTCCAACCCCCTGCTCAAAGCAGGACCAATCCCTAATTTTTGCCCCAGATCCCTCAATGGCCTCCTCAAGGATTAAACTCACAATCCTGGGTTTAGCAGGCTAATGTTCAAACCACTAAGCTATCCCTTTCCCCTGGGTTTTTTCAGTTCTGTTGCATAAAACCTTAAGCAAAACCTGTGGTATTACTGAAAGGTCTGAAAATCTTATTTCCTGGCTACAAAATATATCTATGTGGAGAAGACCTTTTCAGAGTGATAGGGAAGAGGAAGAAAGACTACTTTTTGCATCTCAACCTCATAATTCTCCTCCGTAGAAACAGTATCTTCAGTGTAAAAGCGATGGCTAAACATAACGACCCAATAGGCATTGCAGTAAGAGAAATACAGGGGCTACAATTGGAATATTGGAAGGGCATAAAAGGAATGTATTTTTAAAATAGAAGAGACAGGTTGAAACTATGAGAGAAGTTGCATGTTAGTAGCGTGACCAGATGTCCCGATTTTATAGGGACAGGCCCAGTTTTTGGGTCTTTTTCTTATATAGGCTCCTATTACGCCCCCCATCCCCGTCCTGATTTTTCACACTTGCTGTCTGGTTACCCTACATGTTAGCCTCCTCCTCTTTCCCCATCATACAAAACTAGATACTAATGGACAGCATTATAGATTTGCCTACCAGGAAGCAAAAAGTGAAAAAAATTGTCATTCAAGGTTAGTATAAAGGAACCATCCACGTTTCCCTCAGACTTTAGTATCCATCATCCTGACAGCTCAAAGCCTATGCCAAAGTCATATTTTTTCAATATAAAAACTAGGGGCCACCAAATGAAATTAATGGGTAGCAGGTTTAAAACAAGTAAAAGGAAGTTCTTCTTCACTCAGCACACAGTCAACCTGTGGAACTCCTTGCCTGATGGTTGTGAAGGCCAGGACTATAACAGGATTTAAGAGAACTGAATACATTAATGGAGGTTAAGTCCATTAATGGCTATTAGCTGGGATGGGCAAGGAATGGTGTCCCTAACCTCTGTTTGTCAGAGGGTGGAGTTGGATGGCAGGAGAGAGATCACTTGACCATTACCTCTTAGGTTCACTCCCTCTGGGTCACCTGGCATTGGCCACTGTTGGAAGACAGGATCCTGGGCTGGATGGACCTTTGGCCTGACCCAGTATGGCCACTCTTATGTTCTTATGAGAAAAAGGGGAAAGAAGATCTTCCATGGTGTAGATATCCATCCTATGGTGGAGGCACTAAAGGATGCACAGAGCTACTTTAGCCATCAGTCTGAAGCAGCCTCCCTGTAGTGGCTCCATAGCCAGTGTAGCCTAGGAAGGGAGCTGTTCTCCCCACTAGTACCTTTCCTGAATATTGGTACAGCCCATTTTTCAGGGTAAGAGCAGAATAGACGATTTAGCCTGTAGTCAGAGGAAAAGTATAGGTGGATAAATTGGAGAAAGTCCAGAGAAGAGCAACAAAAATGATTAAAGATCTAGAAAACATGACAATTGAGGGAAGATTGAAAAAATTGGGTTTGTTTAGTCTGGAAAAGAGAAAACAGAGAGGGGACATAACAGTTTTCAAGTACATAAAAGGCTGTTACATGGAGGAGGGAGAAAAATTGTTCTTCTTAACCTCTGAGGCTAGGACAAGAAGTAATGGGCTTAAATTGCAGCAAAGGTAGTTTAGGTTGGACATTAGGAAAAACTTCCTAACTGTCAGGGTGGTTAAGCACTGGAATAAATTGCATAGGGAGGTTGTGGAATCTCCATCATTGGAGATTTTTAAGAGCAGGTTAGACAAACACCTGTCATGGATGATCTAGATAATATGTAGTCCTGCCATGGGTGTAGGGGACTGGACTAGATGACCTCCCGTGGTCCCTTCCAGTCCTATGATTCTGTGATAATTATACTTGCAGATAAACTCTTGATGTGGTATTGCTTGCCCATTATTGCCCAGTCTCAAGCCTTCTCTTTTGGGAAGGCCAGTAATCATCGGCTTCTGGTGTTCTTGGATACTAATGTCATACTATATAGGTTCTGGCTTTTTTTTCTGGAGTTGAGACCACAATGGTCAGAATCATGAATGATTTCTGCTGGTTTTAGATCAGGATTGGCTGCTCATGTAGGACCATTCGTTTGCTTTTGATTCAGTGAATTAAGGGATATTGTTAGTTGTGCCTGAATCTGAAGATAGATAGTCAAGGTGGGTGAGGCAATATCTTATATTGGACCCACAACACTACATACACTGAAGATAAATGTCAGTTAGTGGCACTAGGCAATTTGCGTCATCAGTGAAGGGATTGGTAGTGTGTGTAGTATCTCTGAAATGGGGCCTGTGTTGTCCAGTGTGTACAGAAGATCTCTCTGCAAGATTACTTACAAACATGAAGCAGAGCATCACCAGTATGCAACTATAAATCTTGCCTAGTGGGACTAGGAAGAATGCACAAATTATATTGCCGGCTGGATGTATCTGAGTGACCTTGTAACCCACACTGGGAAAATGCTGCATAAAGAGTATATAAAGAGTATAAGGTGGCTTGCCAATCTTCTTGTTCAGGGGATTTGTTCACAGGTCTAGTGAATCAGGTTAAGAATCTCATAGTCTTTTCTGACCACTTCCTTTCTAATTAAAGCCATCTTTCGGACAAAGTATAGCATTTCATTCAATTATGCATTTTACATAGGCTACCCCTTAAATATTCTGTGATCTCTTAACACTAGCATATACCTTCATGACCACAAGGCTTTCGTATCATATTTCCTTCCTAACAAGGCTTTCCACCATTTGCATCATGTGCATAATGCCACAGAGTGCTTATTTGCTGCAATGAATAGCCATAATCATATCTTTCTGGCCATTCATTCTTTACCTTGGTAGCTAATGTAGTGGTAGATTACCTTCAAATTGGCAGTGCTTTCCTTGCAGTCCTCTCAGTGTGGCAGGGACAGTCCCTGCCCAATGTCCCAGGGAATTACAGCTTCTTTTGTGAGGGTGTGTAGGGGTGGCTTTGGTAAGGGAGATGGGGTCTAGTTTTGAGGAGTTTGTTTTCCTATTGTTTGTTAAATGAAGCTTTTGGATTTTGTATCTAAAAGTTCAAAAATAAAGTCTGTGCCTGGTCAGGCTAACATGCTGGAGAGAGCTCACTCCCTTTGTCAGCTAGACCATTTCTAGTCTTTCTTCTCCACTCAATTTCCTCTTTCTGTTTAAAAAGGACTGTCCAAGGTGGACCAGAGAGTCTCCTCTATTATCTCAGACTGTGAACTTCTGGCTGACCCTTAAGGAGTAGTACACTCCTTCACTGGATCCCACTGTTGTGTCTCAGGTTGACAGGTGATGGTCCTCTTGCTCACTAGGTTGGGGAACCCATTTGATCTCAAGATATCTGTCACAGTCCAGTTCTCTCACTTTATTTAAAGGGGAAAAAAAACTTTGCAAAAATATTTTTAATTCACTGGTTTATGTTTGAATAACAGCTGTTGGCCTCATAACTATCACCTTTACCCCATTTTTCACTATTGGACCCCTCAGTAGATTTCATCTCTTGAATATGATGAGGGTGGTTTTAAAACTAACTTTAACTATATTTTAATTGTATTTTGCTGAGTGACATGAGCATCTTTGAGAGGATGAGGGCTTTATAAATGAAATAATTACTTTTGTTTGTTGGCCATTTGGCACTGAATGTAGACTGGTTCTCATGCACTCATATAACACTACCCCAGGGTTGTATATTAATGGACCTTTTCTTGCCACCATGGTCCACCAACCTTAATATCCCATTCATATTACAAATTATTACATCAGCTTTACAGACAATACAAACATAACAAATATTTGTGCCCTAAGCGATGTCAAGTGGCGTGGGAAGGACTCAGATTACAAATGTTCATTCAGGATTCTCCTAAAGGGTGCAGTATCTTTTTTTTTTTTTTTTATAGCAAATATAGTTTAAATAGCCTGACAGATACTTCCTCATTTGTCTCCATTTATCCTTAAAATAGTTTCAATGCTGTTTTTTTATTCAAAACAACACTGAATTAAGGTGATCAGCAATGCATTTCAGTTATCTTGTTTAGATTCCATACTAGACTTCCCTGTAACATTGGATAGACTGGATCGGGATGTGTTCATGGTTGTCTTTTTTCCAATAAGCTTGTACTTTTGTTTAATCAAAACATTTGCATAATCTGCCTGAATTTAGAATATTGAAACCTAGCAGTCAGGCCTTTTCTAAAACCGTAAAGACTACATTGAAATAACATTAAAGATCTGACAAAAACATAAATAGAAATTTGAGAATTAATGAACAAAAATAATGGAGTTTATCTTTATATCCTCTTAATATCAGTATTAAGGTAGCAGAAATGCAGTTGTTTCATATATCTCAATACCAAATACCTCATTATGTTTTTTGTCTTATGCATATTTTTCCTCAATTTCTAATAGGCATCTAGTCCTTATCAGCAAACCCCACAGCAGAGATACTGAGTAGCAGCCATGTTAGTCTGTATTCGCAAAAAGAAAAGGAGTACCCATGGCACCTTAGAGACTAACAAATTTATTAGAGCATAAGCTTTCGTGAGCTACAGCTCACTTCATCGGATGCATTCCGATGAAGTGAGCTGTAGCTCACGAAAGCTTATGCTCTAATAAATTTGTTAGTCTCTAAGGTGCCACGGGTACTCCTTTTCTTTTAGTAGAGATACTGTATTGCATATGGGGGTTGTACCGTACAAGGCCCATCCTACAATCCTTACACTCAAATAGTCCTTGTTTCTAGGTAGCCCTAAATGCCTCATCTCTCTCACTGAAACTTTCACATTATTCATCTGTATTTCGTTTGGATTTGATCTTAATACACTCTACTGCTCATACCTTCCCCTTTCTTGCAGCTTTATGTTTAGACTGTAAACTGCTTAGTACAATAACTGTCATTTATATGTGTATGAAAAGCCTAGAACATTATAGGCACTATATAGTTAACTGATAAATAATGCAGATCTGGATAAGAAGGTAGTACATTCTGCAGTAAAACTAATCTGTCCCCAATACACTTGCTTGAATCTCTGGCCTTCTGCTTTTCTTATAATAGTCCAACCTCTGTTGTAATGGTGAATTCGTGCCACTTAGACGGGCAGCTTGTTACGATTTTGGACTTTTTAAAATTTTTCAAGCTATTTCTTAGGATGCCATTATCAAGGCTGTTGAATGTTCTACATTAAACTATCATAGGACTCCAAATGTCAGAAGTTAACTGATTACTTTGGTTTCTGCTCATGCTTCTTCTGAGTCAAGACTGGCACTGAGGCGTGTTGTGATGTTATCAGTACAACTGAATATGTTAATATTGTCCAAATGCCTACTCTCAGCTATGATGTCTTGATGTATCTCACACATGTGACTCTCAGACTCCCAGAAAATTATCTTTCAGGTTTTTATAGGAGACTTTTGAGGTGGAGTCCAATTAGACAGTTACCACAGACATGATATACAACATTTGAGAGAGGATGAAAGTGAAATTCCCCATGAAAGATAGTTAAATTCCTGATTATCTAGGATGGATAGTGGGGAGGCAGGCAATTAATTTTTAGTTGATAAGTGATAAAAAGAAACTATCATGACCGTTATCAGATATTTTCTAAGATTTATGAAATATCTTTACAATTTATTTTATTAATCTCCCTTACTTGTGCTTTCTGTTTTATTGGCTGGCTTTCACAGGTTTTAGCGCCAATCTCTGAAATGAAAATATCAATGATATGGGCTTTTAATAATAACAGCAATAAGAAATGTGATCATTTTAAGTTTTGTTTAAAGAAGGGCAGACAGAAGAAACTGAATCCAGGAACAAATAATTGATTAACATGTTTTCAATATTATGGAGAATGGAAGGAGGTAAATAGTGTCCCTCAGGAAGCTGTACTGCGACCAGTGCTGTTCAATATATTCATAAATGGTCTGGGAAAAGGGGTAAACAGTGAGGCGGCGAAGTTTGCAGATGATGCAAAATTACTCAAGATAGTTAAGTCCAAAGCAGACCGTGAAGAGTTACAAAACTAGGTGACTGGACAATAAAATGGCAGATGAAATTCAATGTTGATAAATGTAAAGTAATGCACATTAGAATACATAATCCCAACTATACATATAAAATAATGAGGTCTAAATTAGCTGTTACCACTCAAGAAGGAGATCTTGGCATCATTGTGGATAGTTCTATGAAAACATCCACTCAATGTACAGTGGCAGTCCAAAAAAAAAAAAAAAAAAAGCTAGCAATGTTAGAAACCAACAGGAAAGAAATAGTGTGTGTGTATATAAATCTCTCCTCTGTTTTTTCCACCAAATGCATCCGATGAAGTGAGCTGTAGCTCACGAAAGCTTATGCTCTAATAAATTTGTTAGTCTCTAAGGTGCCACAAGTACTCCTTTTCTTTTTGCGAATACAGACTAACACGGCTGCTACTCTGAAACCTGTAAGTATCATAATGCCACTATATAAATCCATGTTACGTCCACACCTTGAATACAGCGTGCAGTTCTGGTCACCCCATCTCCAAAAAGGTATTTTAGAAATGGAAAAGGTACAGGCAACAAAAATTATTAGGAATATGTAACAGCATCCATACAAGGAGAGTTAAAAACTCTGGGACTGTTCATCTTGGAAAGAGATGACTAAGAGGGGATAGGATACAGGTCTATAAAATCATGAAAGGTGTGAAGAAAGTGAATAAGGAAGTGTTATTTACAGACAAAAGCAAGAACTTCTTCACACAATGCACAGTCAACCTGTAGAACTCATTGCCAAAAGGTGTTGTGAAGGCCAACACTGTAACAGGGTTTAAAAAAAAGAACTAGATAAGTTCATGAAGGATAGATCTATCAATGACTATTAGCCAAGATGGTCAGGGACGCAACCCCATGCTCTGACTGTCCCTAAGTCTCTGACTTGCAGATGCTGGGACTGGACAACGGGATGGATCATTTGCTGATTGCCCTGCAGGGTGGATAAAAATCAATTATTTTTTTTAAAAATCGGATTTTTTTTATTTAAATCAGATATTTTTGATAAAATGGTTTTTGTGGAAAAACCTATCTAAAGATAGTTTTCATTAAGATACATTATAGCTCAAAGATATCTCATAATGGAATAGGGATTATAAATTCTAATTCTATAGGATGAGACAATATATTCATGTAATGTTTAAGAAAAGTTTTGTAAATGAGTTCCAATAGTTCATGGATTAGGGACCCAAACTTAAAGGATTCCACAGGCTTCTGTATAGATTATTTAGGTTGATCTTTCTATCTACCCAATGGGACTCAGTGCTCAGTCTAGAAGATATCATCTGAGATGCTTAGTTTTGCAGTTCTCATACTGTGGATGTGTGTCTCCAGAATAACATGCTTGTTAACAGCAAAAATGTTTTAAATAAATAAATAATATATAGAGGTGAGAAATAACAGACCTCAACTCTATTTTCCCTCTGCAAATTTGTGTACACACACTCAATCCCTTACCTCTCTCTAAAAGTGCAAAGTTTCAAAAAGTTCAATGAATAGAAGATTCTTGGGGGGCGGAATAGATCTGCACAAGGAGAAGAAGTCTGAAGATAAATGTGAGAAGTGAGGGACATATGCTTGTTTTGTTAAAATATTATATGTTTGCTGTTGAAGAAAAAAATCCAGAATACTTAACGTTGTTGTTTTAGTTAAATAAAACAATTTAAATATCGGTCTGGTGATGTTCTCCTCTTAATACAGCATGGCAAGAAAATCCTCCAAATATTAATGATTAAGCTGTTGAATAATGGAGATAGTTCACCGCCCAGTTACTTCATAAATATCTGCTTCAATTACCTTTGGTAAATAAAATAACCAAACAGTCATTCATTTTCTGATATAGCTGTAAAACTAATCTGAAAAGGTTTCAAAATAAATCACTCTTTAAAAATGTGTAGTGTGTACCTTCTAAAAATGAAACCTATATCTATCTCTGAGTTGTGAAGAATATTGTTGTTAATATTATATTCGCAAAAAGAAAAGGAGTACTTGTGGCACCTTAGAGACTAACAAATTTATTAGAGCACAAGCTTTCGTGAGCTACAGCTCACTTCATCGGATGCATTTGGTGGAAAATACAGAGGGGAGATTGATATACACACACAGAGAACATGAAACAATGGGTTTATCATACACACTGTAAGGAGAGTGATCACTTAAGATAAGCCATCACCAGCAGCAGCAGGGGAAAGGAGGAAAACCTTTCATGGTGACAAGCAAGGTAGGCTATTTCCAGCAGTTAACAAGAATATCTAAGGAACAGTGGGGGGTGAAGTGGGGGGGAGAAATAACATGGGGAAATAGTTTTACTTTGTGTAATGACTCATCCATTCCCAGTCTCTATTCAAGCCTAAGTTAATTGTATCCAGTTTGCAAATTAATTCCAATTCAGCAGTCTCTCGTTGGAGTCTGTTTTTGAAACTTTTTTGTTGAAGGAGAGCCACTCTTAGGTCTGTAATCGAGTGACCAGAGAGATTGAAGTGTTCTCCAACTGGTTTTTGAATGTTATAATTCTTGACGTCTGATTTGTGTCCATTTATTCTTTTATGTGGAGACTGTCCAGGTTGACCAATGTACTTGGCAGAGGGGCATTGCTGGCACATGATGGCATATATCACATTGGTAGATGTGCAGGTGAACGAGCCTCTGATAGTGTGGCTGATGTGATTAGGCCCTTTGATGGTGTCCCCTGAAAAGATATGTGGACAGAGTTGGCAACGGGCTTTGTTGCAAGAATAGGTTCCTGGGTTAGTGGTTCTGTTGTGTGGTGTGTGGTTGCTGGTGAGTATTTGCTTCAGGTTGGGGGGCTGTCTGTAGCAAGGACTGGCCTGTCTCCCAAGATCTGTGAGAGTGATGGGTTGTCCTTCAGGATAGGTTGTAGATTCTTGATGATGCGTTGGAGAGGTTTTAGTTGGGGGCTGAAGGTGATGGCTAGTTGCGTTCTGTTATTTTCTTTGTTGGGCCTGTCCTGTAGTAGGTGACTTCTGGGTACTCTTCTGGCTCTGTCAATCTGAAAATAACAGAACGCCACTAGATCTTGGGAGACAGACCAGTCCTTGCTTACAGACAGCCCCCCAATCTGAAGCAAATACTCACCAGCAACCACACACCACACAACAGAACCACCAACCCAGGAATCTATCCTTGCAACAAAGCCCATTGCCAACTCTGTCCACATATCTATTCAGGGGACACCATCATAGGGCCTAATCACATCAGCCACACTATCAGAGGCTCGTTCACCTGCGCATCTACCAATGTGATATATGCCATCATGTGCCAGCAATGCCCCTCTGCCATGTACATTGGTCAGACCGGACAGTCTCTACGTAAAAGAATGAATGGACACAAATCAGACGTCAAGAATTACAACATTCAAAAACCAGTTGGAGAACATTTCAATCTCTCTGGTCACTTGATTACAGACCTAAGAGTGGCTATCCTTCAACAAAAAAGCTTCAAAAACAGACTCCAACGAGAGACTGCTGAATTGGAATTAATTTGCAAACTGGATACAATTAACTTATGCTTGAATAGAGACTGGGAATGGATGAGTCATTACACAAAGTAAAACTATTTCCCCATGCAATTTCTCCCCCCCACCCCACCCCACCCCGCACTGTTCCTCAGATATTCTTTTCAGAGTAGCAGCCGTGTTAGTCTGTATTCGCAAAAAGAAAAGGAGTACTTGTGGCACCTTAGAGACTAACAAATTTATTAGAGCATAAGCTTTCGTGAGCTACAGCTCACTTCATCGGATGAAAGTGAGCTGTAGCTCACGAAAGCTTATGCTCTAATAAATTTGTTAGTCTCTAAGGTGCCACAAGTACACCTTTTCTTTTTGCGAATACAGACTAACACGGCTGCTACTCTGAAACCTATGAAGTTAATGATATTTTAGTGCTTAGTGCTAGACCTTGCTGTCTCTATAAAGTGTACTTTTAAAAAAAATCTAAATATCAAATTTTCGCTTATGATGGCCCATAATCCTAATCAGATGTAAATAGATTGGGGGAGAAAATATATGTTCCCAGTCTTTCTGCTATAAAGTCCTGGCCCTCAAATATGCTTCTTTGGGGACATTCTCTTTGGGTCCTTCATGGGATAGGGTGTCTGACAAATGTATATGTTATAAACATTACCATTCATGTGCGGTCCAGTTGGGTAGAATGATGCACAAAAATGCAATGACCCAAACTTGTTTCACATACTTGTTTCTGTTTATGCCAAATCACCACTGCTTCCAGACCAACCCTGAGTACTTGTCTGTACACCGAGTTAGTGTATGGCAAGCCAGTGTGTGAATCTACAGTGCACTAACATTCTGTGTGGTCACTGCTATGATGCAGTGAAAGTCACGGAGTTCAGTTTAGCACTAAGAGAAGCTCCATGTCAGTTTTGGAATAAGGAGCTTTGGAGGAAGAATGCTTCCCCCTCCTGGTTACTGATCCTTCATGGATGCTCTTACAGCGTTTGGGTTATAGTTGGGTGTTTTGGCCAGAGTGCACTGCACTCTGGCAGTTCACAGCTAGCACAACACCTGCTTGGAGCCATTTAAAGCCAGCCTAAATTAGAGTAAACTTTATGGGGTGATAAAGGTAGTAAGCAGCCACTTTTCCAGCCTCCTTCCCTCCCCCATCTCCCCAGGTCTTCTGCCAGGCACAGCTCAGCCCAACCCAAGGATCAACACCATGATCTCTGTGTGTTGTCATATTCCTATCTAATAGTCTCAAAAGTACCCTAGAGATCTTTACGTTGTAACCAATAGAATTTCATCTTTGATGAATTATATCCCAAAGCTCTTTGAGTTGAAATATGAAATGTTTTGCTTCTCCTTTGATAAGATTTATGCTATTCATTTCAATGGGCTATAGAGGTAATTCTTTATAATGGACTTCTTTAGTTTGCTTGGTATGACTCATAATATTCTTTTGTCAGATTACGTTCTGATAATACCACAAAAGAAATTATCCTTTAACATGGACTCTCCACGGGGGAAAAAAATATTATTTATTATGTAACCTGTGTTGGTGGTTCAGTTTAATGTAACATGGAAGGACGATTGAATGCTGTTTTTTAAAATCAATGTGCTGAATCTGAAACTTGAAGATACAGTGTTAGTAAAAAAAAAAAAAAAAAAAAAAAAAAAAAAAAAATGTAGTATGGCTGTTTAAAGGACAAGTTTGTTAGCAATTCATAATAGAAAAACTCTCAGCAATTAGAATTGAAACACAACTTATGTGGGAGAAATATCACCGTACTTACAGAAGTATTATATCATAGGTGTGAATTTAACCTTTTCTTTGTCTTTAAACTTGAAGGAACTGATTGTCTTGTGAAAAGATAATGTTACGGAGAGGAGAACAAAATGGAAGATATAGCAGCCAATAAATGAAAGAGAAGAACCAACAAAATTAATTAGAATCATAAATAGCCACATTTTCAGGCATAACCAATCTAGGTTTTGAAAGAGATGCATGTGCTGAACATTGCATACATTTATACTCATTACTGCATCTTGTCTGTACTGAACAAATTAAAAGCTATTTTTTGGAATTACATTTTCCTAGATTATCTGACACAGATAGCCAGGCTTCAAAAAAGCAAATCACTATGCCATAAAATTGAATTTGGAAATATTTGAAACCAAAGAAAGGAGGCATTGAGCTCAGCTCAGCTCAGCTCAGCTCAGCTCTGTGTGTGTGTGTGTGTGTGTGTGTGTGTGTGTGTGCATATATATATATATATTGTAGTGGGGTGGTTACCTGCTCCTGCTCTGGGGGCTTTAAAAGCCAGCCCAAGGAGAGAGCCAGGGCTGAGGGCAAGAGAAGCTAGGCTGATTGGGGAAATGGCTGCAACTGGGCCATGCCCCGATCAGGCCGCAGCTGGGCCTATAAAGGGGCTGCTAGGCTGCAGCTTAGCTAGAGTCTCTCTCTGTGTTCAGAGAGGGAAGGGCCTGGCTACAGGGACCTGAGGGGTCGGGTCGGGTCAGGTCAGGTCAGGTCAGGTTGGAAAGGAAAGGCCAGGCCAGGGCAGGCCAGGCCAGGGGAGCTCTGGCCTGGAAGCCCCCAGGCTGTGAGGCCTAGATTAGGGCCTATTAGGCAGTGGGGTTGCAAGGAGGCAGCCCACGGGTAGACAGAGGCATTGGGTCCAAACCCCTTTGCCTGTGATGAATGGCTGATACACTGCAGTGTGCCCTGGGGAGTGGGGTTAAGTGATGACTGGCAGTAGCCAAGACTGAGATGAGGTGGGGGTAGTGGGTGGGGGTTCCCTGGGGAGGGGAGACCCTCAGGGATTGTTGGGGTTTACTGCCAGGGGGCTGCAGCACCCCAGTGGGAGGAGGCACCAGGTCCGGGGAGGGACTGGGGCTGGCGGTAAGGTCCATCACCAGACGGCAGGGGGTGCTCCAGAGGCTGATGAGCTAATTCCCAAGGGCAAACAGCAGAAGGTGCTGCTGGGTGAGTCCAGCTCTATTTATATTTTTGTGTGTGTTTCAAAAGCAAATATGTTGCAAGTTTATTACTGGAAATTTTCAGTAGATAAGTCATTCATTTGTATCAGCTGCCTTTTAACCTTATTGTAAACTCTTTAACACACACAAAAGACATGAGTCTGGTCACAAATATGACTACTTTAGTCAAAGATGTTTAATTTCAAATTGATTGTAAAGAGAACTTTGGGGGTTTTTTTGTTTTTTTTTGTTTTTTTTAAAGCAGGTGAACTTGAAAAAGTGATCAATACTCCATTGGTTCTGTGAACAAGATGATGTACATAATACTAATATGCTTTGAGATGTTAGATATGATCGTTTGGCAAAACCTAGCTCTGTATATTATGTATATCTTCAGTCTCTTACAAAATTATACACTCTTGTTTCCAGTAGCTTCCAAAAGCTGTGGAAATATTTCCAATTGCTTTATGTGGTATATAGGCAGAGTTACTACCATGTTGCTCAAGATGCGAAGACTAGTAGATGCCCAGTACACCAAAGCAACATACGCACAAATCCTTTTCAGACTCTCATTTAATAAACTGAAATGAGAGAGATGAATCTGAAGGTGATGGAGTTAGTTTTCCCAGAAACACCAAACCCACATTACTGTTGATCTCAGTATTTTCATTTTATATTAATAGGTTTGTAGCATCAACCGTAATCTTATGGTCTCAAGTCCTGTGCCAGTGGTTAGTATCTGCCAAACCAAAAACCAGATCCATTGTTTGCATCTCTATATGGGCATTCATATGGCCACCATCACAGATGTATTTGAGCGCCTGATTATTTATATGTTTAAAACATGCTGAAGGACTTTTGGGGATATTTGTTTTACTTAAAAAATACAAAGCAGAGGACTAACACAACATATTTTTATTCATTTTATTCCAATATATTCCAGTTGCAGAAAATGAAACTACATAGTAATGTTCCTTCAGAAAGTTAGATTAGATCTCTTTAAAATCTGCTTAGCATTTTACTAGCTTATCTGCCATTTGAATGATGTCAGAACTGTATAGCTGACTACATTATATTCTCATCTTTTAAAAATATTAATCGTTTGACCATAAACCTGTTTTAACAGGTTTCAGAGTAGCAGCCGTGTTAGTCTGTATTCGCAAAAAGAAAAGGAGTACTTGTTGCACCTTAGAGACTAAGCTGTATTAATAGTAAATACTAATAGTATTTCCCCATGGTATTTCTCCCTCCCACCCCACCCCCCACTGTTCCTCTGATATTCTTGTTAACTGCTGGAATTAGCCTACCTTGCTTGTCACCATGAAAGGTTTTCCTCCTTTCCCCCCCCCCCCCCTGCTGCTGGTGATGGCTTATCTTAAGTGATCACTCTCCTTACAGTGTGTATGATAAACCCATTGTTTCATGTTCTCTGTGTGTGTGTATATAAATCTCTCCTCTGTTTTTTCCACCAAATGCATCCGATGAAGTGAGCTGTAGCTCACGAAAGCTTATGCTCTAATAAATTTGTTAGTCTCCAAGGTGCCACAAGTACTCCTTTTCTGTTTTAACAGAAATCTTTCCTGTGACTTGTTTACATTTAACAGATTCCTGAAACTCTCAGATTTAATATAGTAATTAATGTTAATGAATTAATAGAACACTGTCTCTCCAAATTCAGTGATTATGAAAACTGTCAGAGTATATGAGGTAAAGCTGTATTGATAGTTTCACAGGGCCACCTTTTATTTATTTTTTTTTTAATCTGCCCAGTCCCATTCTCCACTTGGTTCCTTGCCTCTGGCAGCCTCCCCAAGGTCTCAGTAATGCACCCACTCCCTTTGTATGTTTTTATGCCCTCTGTAATCATCCTGCCACAGCCTCTTCCCGAGAACAGCTCTTCAAAGTCCCCATACACTTTCCAAACAGTATAGCTTGGAGAGTTAAAGCCTTGGTTCATGCTATCAGCATGTACTCAAAATGTGATTCAATTACAACTCATATGTTCAGTGAAGAATTATTGCATGTAAGCAAGTACACTGTCTTCCCCCACTCTCCTCCTGCATAAATAACCCTTACTCTAAAAGTCCATAGTATGGCTTAGCACAGGTAGTAGAATTTGCCTTTGGGTAACCAGGGGGTTCTGTTCTCAAGGCAGTAAAGTTGGGGCACTAAAAAGGAAACCAGCTAGTAAAAGGAATTAAGTGTTTGGAGTTATTTATCAAAAGGCTTTACAATATATGAAGTTGTGAGAATAGTGAGAACACCACCCTTACAGTTACTGAACAGGAGTAATTTTCTGTATCAGGGTCATGCTTTCAGGTCCTACCTTAAATTGATGCAATGGATTAAAAAGGCTTATAGGGAGGGTTCATGAATGCCCCCTCTTTTTGATTTCATAGTTGCATGTATTCTCAAAGGGCTTCCATGTGTCAACTCCTTCTAGACGCTCTGCTTTGTGGGATTTGAGTCTCTTTCTGAGACTTTCCACTGATGCTGGTTGTTTTTTTTTTTATGGATACTAATTTTTTTATTCTCAAGAATAGGTATGAGATCCATGGAGGGGAGATCTCATGATGTAAAGAACAAGGTGCCTATTTGTAACTGGAGTTCTCTAGATCTGTCCCTTATCAGCTATCTTGAGTATTTTAGTTTTAGAATTCTGATGGATTGTCAACACAACTTCATCTGTGATAGGGATGGAACTAAATTGCTTTGGATTTTAGGTCTTCAAACAGCCAGTTAAATTTATTATACAGCTTGTTGGGACATCAGGTTATACACAGTGCATAAAATAAGGCACTAAGTAAATATAAACTATTGCTGAATGAGAGAGTTGTTGCTGTGACTTTAGCTGGTCACTTCACCTTTCTGTTCCTTGGTTTCTGTAAAATGGGGATGATGCTACTAACCTACCTTTTTATAAAGCACGTTATGATCTATGGATGATGAGCTCATCTCAGGATTAAGTGCTGTTAAAATATTAAAACTAAACGTTTGTATCCTCATACCAATAATTGTAAAGTTTTACTAGCTGGCTCTCTATCAGATTTCAGAACAAAAGTTTCAAAGTTCTAAATGAATGGTGAATTATATGGGAGTTCCTTTTTCACATTAGTGAAAGAAGATTTGCTTTCCTACCTGTTAAGTTTCCATGTTGAATCATTTAAAAAGAGAGGAAACGGCTTCATATTTAGAACAAGTAAGTCTAATAAATGAAGCATCCCTTCAGCAGCCTAACATCAACTTTTTTCCAAGTTCATTTAAGCCTTGCAGTGAACATTAACAAATGGCTGTAAATTATTGTCTATACAGTAGTAAAGTGAATAAGTAATCTGAGTAGATGAGTTTGTCTAGACTCATGGGTAGTCGCTACCATTGACTCACATTCTTGCTATAGTTGCCATTGTGAGGAAAATAGTCACTCAAAGTTGAAGATATAAAATAGAATTGAAAATTGAATTGAAAAGTAATTTTACTTTCAAATGTAGATGTTAAGTATGAAATGAATGTTGTTAATGACCATAGTTGAGAGTTATGCACCTGCTGATTACAGGAATATTATAAATGAGGTTGATTTTTTTTTCTTGTTGACTACTTCATTTCCCCTCCCCCCAGCATGATCTCATTACTTTTCTATCACATGTCTGACCCTTAAATATGAATACTCAAGCACAGACACAATAAAAACACATTAACTCTTACATGGCTCTTTTTCATGCGTCTGAGTACAAGGAGCATAATGTAGATGTTTCTTGTCTTCATAGGCTTAACATAGGTTTTGTTTTTGATAGCAAAAATAAAGGCTGAGTTTCACAGCACGTACCACACAAGTAATTTTGCAAGTAAGATTCCTAAATTCTAATCTCTCAGTATCTGCATTGTCCCAAATAAGAGCTTCTTGATGGATGTGTTAACTGTTCAGACCTCTCAGTTTAGTTATAGCCCGCAAGAAGTACTGTAATAAAAGTATAAAAAGCTATACTAAATCTTTAACAGTTCAGTTTTTCTCAAAATAAATTACTTTTACAGCATATTAAGCAATGCCTGTTTCTCCAAGTCTACCTGACTGTTCAAATGTAGTCCCTGAACAGAATATAAATATGTATGTGTTGATTTACAATTTATATCAAGAAAGAACAAATATATCTTCCAGTGTAATTATAATCACATCTCAGTGTGTTGTTGTTTATACCACAATCATGGAAACCATCACATTTAACTCTAGCATTTTACGGCTGATGGTATAAAATGGTCATCATTATCTGAATGACTGTGCTTTTCACTGCACATTTGGATATCACAGAGTTGCACCCAGGCCAATGGCTTCTTTATTGCTACAGTAACATATTTCAGAAGGGAAAAGACAAAAATGAATAAAACAGGATAAATTATTGCTTTTAAATGTGTTGCAAACAAATCTTTAAAGATGTGGGGTACTATTTTATGTTTTTGTTGACACTCATTTGGAAAGGTGTGAGTAACTTCGATCCTGTCTTACTCACAATGTTTTGCCATTGGCTTCATAGGGAGCAGTACTCTCCATTGGGAATTGTGAAGTTAACTAAGTAAGTAAGATTAGGCTCTGTTCAAGTCAGTGGTGCCCAAGCTTTTCCTATTGTGCCCCTCCCTTACCAATAATGGAATTGGTCCGTGCTCCCCTCCCCCCCATTACTAGTGTGGAATGCACCCTCAGCAGATGTCATGGATTGCACACTCAGCATCATTAATGATCTGGAGGATGGTGTGGATTGCACCCTCAGCAAGTTTGCAGATGACACTAAACTGGGAGGAGAGATAGATATGCTGGAGGGTAGGGATAGGATACAGAGGGACCTAGACAAATTAGAGAATTGGGCCAAAAGAAATCTGATGAGGTTCAAAAAGGACAAGTGCAGAGTCCTGCACTTAGGATGAAAGAATCCCATGCACCGCTACAAACTAGGGACCAAATGGCTAGGCAGCAGTTCTGCAGAAAAGGACCTAGGGGTTACAGTGGACAAGAAGCTGGATATGAGTCAACAGTGTGCCCTTGTTGCCAAGAAAGCTAACAGCATTTTGGGCTGTATAAGTAGGGGCATTGCCAGCAGATCGAGGGACACGATCGTTCCCCTCTATTCGACATTGGTGAGGCCTCATCTGGAGTACTGTGTCCAGTTTTGGGCCCCACACTACAAGAAGGATGTGGAAAAATTGGAAAACGTCCAGCGGAGGACAACAAAAATGATTAGGGGACTGGAAAACATGACTTATGAGGAGAGGCTGAGGGAACTGGGATTGTTTAGTCTGTGGAAGAGAAGAATGATGAGGAATTTGATAGCTGCTTTCAACTACCTGAAAGGGGGTTCCAAAGAGGATGGATCTAGACTGTTCTCAGTTGTAGCAGATGACAGAACAAGGAGTAATGGTCTCAAGTTGCAGTGGGGGAGGTTTAGGTTGGATATTAGGAAACACTATTTCACTAGGAGGGTGGTGAAGCACTGGAATAGGTTACCTTTTTGAAGTGGTAGACTCTCCTTCCTTAGAGGCTTTTAAGGTCAGGCTTGATATAGCCCTGGCTGGGATGATTTAGTTGGGATTGGCCCTGCTTCGAGCAGGGGGTTGGACTAGATGACCTCCTGAGGACCCTTCCAACCCTGAGATTCTATGGACAGTTTGCTCAGCGGAGGAGCTTGGGCTGAAGGAGGATCTGGGGCTAGAGGCACTGCTGGCCTGGGGATGGAGAGGTATGAGGGCAGGGCAGAGCTGAGCTGGGAATAGAGCAGGAGGCTGAGTGGGCTGCAGCTGGGGTACAGAGCTGGGCTGGGGGCAGCATAGAGCTGTGGTGGAGCTCGGCGATGCTCCCTCCTGCCCACTGTGGAGGCTGGCCCAAGCCCTGCCATGTGCCTCCCCAAATGGGGGCACCCCACAGTTTGAGGACCACTGGTTTAAGTAATGCAGTCGTATTAGTTGCTCGACTGTAGACACCAACAACCTGATCTTATGTAAGCCAATGGAAGGTAGGCTTACAAGGTAGAACCTTTGCTGTTCTAGTACCTCTAGCCAAACAACTAGAACAGCAAGGGTGTGAATTCTGCTTCCCCAACCCATAAGTGTAGCTCCTTTCTCTGTGACGGATGGGGTCCTGTGGGGGCTGCTGCAGAGGGAGCAGCTGTTGAACTGTTGCTTCTCTCTATTTGGTTTCCCTGTGGGTGCTTGCGATAGGTGGCTGGAGAAAAAGCAGAGGATGCTCAAGGAAAAGCAGAGGAACAGCAAGTTGTGAAAATGCCAAAAATTCTATTGTCCTTGTAGTAAGCTGCCACTAATACTAGGGAACAAGGAAAGGAGCTAATGTGTGCTCTGAAGCCACTCCTTCCTGTACCCACTTCTGTCTGCAGCTGCCAGCAGAACCCCTCTCAGATCCACTTATTTAGGGGATGGGTTGTGTTGAATCCATTTTGGTTGAAAGTTTAAATTGCCTAAAGTGGGTGACAGTAAAGTCATTTCAATGTGTAAACATATTATGTAAAACTTATTGTTGAAAGCACAGAACAAAGTGAAAGGATGTGAACTAAGGTTAGGTTTTTTTTTTTTTCCCCCAAACTAAACTTAGAGGTTTTCAATGCTTCTGGTTAGGTTACAAAACTATTCTAAAAGGAGTACTTGTGGCACCTTAGAGACTAACAAATTTACAGACTAACACGGCTGCTACTCTGAAAACTATTCTAAGAACAGAAGAAAACTCTTCTATGAAGAGAGAAGGTCAACAAATACGATTAGATGTATGGAACAGCTTCCATATCAGGCGAGATTAAAAACACTGGGACTTTTCAGCTTGGGAAAGAAAATACTGAGGGGGGATATGACAGAGGTCTATAAAATGTTGACTGGTGTGGAGGAGGTGAATAAGGAAATGGTTACTTCATATAACACAAGAACTAGAGGGTCACACAATGAAATTAATGTGCAGTAGGGTTAAAACAAACATACTTCTTCATGCAACACAGAGTCAGCCTGTGGAACTTGTTGCCAGTGGATGCCATGAAGGCCCAAACTATAAGAAGGTTCAAATAAGAACTAGATAAGTTCATGGAGGACGGGTCCATCAGTGGCTATTAGCCAAGATGGTCAGGGATGCAACACCATATTCTGTGTTCCTAGCCTCTCTAACAGAAGCTGGGAATGGACAACCAGGAATGGATCACTCAATGATCCTTCTGTTCATTCCCTCGGAAGCACCTGGCATTTGCCACTGTAGAAAGACAGGATACTGGGGTAGATGGACCATTGGTCTCGCCTGGTAGGGCTGGTCTCATGTTCTTAGACCAGAACTATTTTAAGAGAGAGAATTATCTCTATATATTGAGTCATTGAAACTTGTTTTGTTTGGACAAGGATATCACAACTTTTGGTGGGGACTACTTACTAACATTCTTAATATTGCACTGAGACTTCAGAATCCGTATCAACCCCAGTAGCACTATTATAACTACCATCACTGCATGGTGAGAGATTGGGTTTGCCATCACACTATTAGGCCTTCTCTTCACTGAACCCAAGAGATGGTCTGACCTGATGAGAAGGAAGTTCTATATACTCTAGGGAAATTTTTCAAAAGTTTCCCAGCATTCCTAACGTTATGTTCAGAGTCACTATACAGATTTATCTTATTCCACTGCCAATGTCTGAAGTACGGGCTGAGGTTCAGATGACTGAAGGCTCTCGCAGTTCTGAGGGAGTTAATAAGTTTGTTTACCTTGGGAAGGTTGTCTTCACAACTAACAAAGAGCTAGAAACTGTAGTCTTTTTGTAAAATCAAAGCCTAAATTTTGCAGAACAGAAGGGAAAGACCTGACATATGTGAGGGACGGTTGCTTATCATTTGAAACTGTAAAACTGCATTTAGATTTCACATTTACTAAGTAGGTTTAAAAAGAAAAAAAATCAAACTCTAAACATTGATTGAAAGTTGACTGAGAGAATGAATCGTCATCTTCTTAGGGGGGCTGTAAATTTTAGAAAATTATCAGTCTGATAGAAATAAAGTTTTTAAAATATCAGATGAATTAATCCTGATTTCCAGGTATAAAATATAACCTTTAAGGTAACATCAGTTCTCAGTATAACAATGTGGGACAGGTAGGGATATATTAAGCCTGTTTTGTTACAAGAGACCTGAAGGAAGCGGAACATAAAAATAAGCCTCTTTATCAATTTTAAGCAAACCTAAAATTTGATCATGGCTGTGGTCTAAATCTATTACAGATGTTCAAATTCAGTCTCCTTGGTGTCACTGGGAGATGAGCTGAATAGTGAGCAATCAACTTTTGTGTATTATAATTCAAGTTTAGAGATGCATGCTGAGGAAGTGAAACTGACAGACAATGTTTTGTCTATCTTTAAGTCAACAAAGAGCCTATATAAAATGACAGGTGCATTTTTAGGAAAAGAAAGCCCATAATGTTTTCCTATTTAGTAGGTGACTGTGTGTCCCAAGATAACACAAGCTTAAGGGACCAAAATAAGCATGATTATTAGAGGCTAGTGGCTTCTGAGTTCATACAAATTGAATTCTTTCATAGGCTGAAGGGCTGTGGAAATCCAGCAAAGAGTATAAAGCTCTGAAATCAAATTAGCATGTAAAGTGATTTTATATATGCAGGTTTGTAGCCACTAAGTTTGAATTTGAGAAAAATCCCATTACTTATCTTGTAAAAGAGAGAATTCTTAAATTCCCCATTTGCTATCCCTGATATAAAGGTTCTGCATATGAATAATAGTTTTCTGTAGTTGCCCGAAGATAGAGGTTATTGAATTGATCAAGATCCATTTCTTCTCTCTTCTTTCTCCCCCCCCCCCCCCCGTCTTTCTCTTTACAGGGTAACTGATTTAGGAAACATTAAAAGAAGATTGTATTTATCAACGGTCCATAAGGAGTTGTCTGTAACCCCTCTGCATGCAAAACTTCCTCTTTTTATGATCAAACGCAAAATAGTAGGTATCTTGGATATGTTACTTAAGTACTGTTGAACAGCATATTTCTGTTTGTATCAGACTTAATATATATATATTTTATTTTATCAGGTCTGTAAAGCGCACTTGTGTACGCTCTCTCGCTCGCTCTCGCTTTAGACCTCATAAAATCCTGTTGATTCAAGACACTTGAAAGAGAGCTACGCTCACATATGCACCAGATATTGTGTGTGTGTGGATATTTTTATGTATAACAGTTCTCTACTTGATATCAGAACTGCTTATAGTGTGGAGGAGAATCTGAGTTCTGTCTCCCTACCACTATGAAGATCTGAGTGATAATCAAAATCTGAGGAGGCTGTGGATCTGTTATAATTGGTGCCCTATATCTATTGTAATGACAGGTTTCAGAGTAGCAGCCGTGTTAGTCTGTATTCGCAAAAAGAAAAGGAGGACTTGTGGCACCTTAGAGACTAACAAATTTATTTGAGCTACAGCTCACTTCAAATGCATCCGATGAAGTGAGCTGTAGCTCACGAAAGCTTATGCTCTAATAAATTTGTTAGTCTCTAAGGTGCCACAAGTACTCCTTTTCTTTATATCTATTGTAAAAACATTGCCTCTTCCTATTCTCCCACAATCCATTTCTTTTTTGGTGCTTTCTCTCTTCTCACAGATTTCTTCATCTCCTCTCTCTCTCTCTTCCTTCTCCTAGCTACTGGCTATTAGTCCTGTTCATGACCTTCTCTGCATATAAACCCACAACCACCTCGTCTCCTTGCCACCCTGGACTCCCTTCTTGTCCTTTTGGGCTCTTTTCTCTAACTGCTGTCTGTCTGTCTGTCCTCCCACCTGCTGTCCTTCCCTTCCAATACATTTGGAATTCCTGCTCCGTTTCCAATTCATGACCTATTGATTTCTTACAAGCTCCATCTCCTTAAGGTGACCGGATGTCCCAGTTTTTATAGGGACAGTCTGGATATTTGGGGCTTTTTTGTATGGACTCCTATTACCCGCCACCCCCGTCCCAGTTTTTCACACTTGCTATCTGGCCACCCTACATCTCCTCAACATTGCTGAAACATGGTTTTCCTTACTGATTCTGTTTCATTGGCAGCCCTCCTTTTCTCTCTCACCCTCACCTGAAGTTAACTTTATCACCTTTAGTGGAACTCTGAGTAAGCATTAGTGCCTAGTTTTGAAATGTCACTTGTTTTTACATAGAATTCTACACAGTTAGCTACAGGGTAGCTATAAGACATAAGAAAAATATTTCATACAGAACTCTAAAATTAAGGGGTTATTTTATTATCATTTAGTTGAAGGCAGTTATGTTAATTTGTACCTCTAACGTCCCTTAGTTTTCTACTTTCTGGCAAGAGCTGTTTTTAAAAACAGAATATGCACCAGGCCATACCACTGAAGTAGTCATTAATTCAAGATCCATTAAAATTTTTCTTCAATACAATTTCAGTTAGTTGGTCTTGGTGTCAGGCTAACATTAATGTGGCTAGGCTAAAGTATGCATTAATGTACAGTACATTAAATTCAATCAGAATATGAACTTCAGTTACAGGGTTTCATTCAGATAATCTTTCATCAGGGATCTGACTCAATATTCTGATCAAATACAATGACAAAAAGTTTTAATAACCTTAACCCCTGAACAGCCAAGAATTTGCTTGTTCAAGAATAGGTCTAAACTCTGAGCATCGTGAGTACTTAACCATTTTTTTTTTAAATCTGATGGTTAGCTGCCTGTTAATTGTGGCAGATGTTTAAAGAGGGGCGTGTTTTGTTTTTAGTAATAAAAGGTTGCTTTTCTCCATGGCCAAGGTTGCAAGACTTTTTTTTTTTAAAAAACATTTATATAGATGCTGTAATGGTGGTATCTACTGTGTTCAAATATAAACCCCAATATTTTTATTGAACTTTTAGTCCCTTAACACCTAGCTCTTATATCATACTTTTCATCTGTCGATTTCAAAACACATTGCAAAGGAGTAAGTATCATTTATCACCATTTTAAAGATGGGCAAACTAAGACACAGTGAAGTGACTTGCCCAAGGTCAAGCCAGTTGGCCAGTGGCAGAGCTGGGAATAGAAGCCAGGTCTCCTGAGTCCCAGTCCTGAGCCCTGCATAGCTCTATCCACTAGGCATTGTATTTTTGTCATGTGTAATTCAGTGCTATTTCCAAACACTTCTTTTGTGTTGAAACCAGATGGAATATGCCTTACATTCTCATATATAGGCATCTTGTAGTGCCATTTTTACAAATGATTGCAGTTCTTCAGCAAGGTGACTGCTCCAGTAGTAGACTTAGAAATGTCAATTATAATTAAAAATTGTTTTCGTTAACTTGCACTAGTTTATTCCTATAGTTTAACTTAACTAATTTATTCCTAATACATATTTCTTACCTTTTGAACTTTCAGATTTAGGAGCAGAAAAATAATGGATGCAGTTTTCTTTTAAAGCTACCTGGGATTAAATTTTAATTTGTGCACTGAATTCCCCCCCCCCAATATGTTTTACATTTGGCATGTAGATACTGGGTTTTATATATAATATATATAGTGTGTGTGTGTGTGTGTGTGTGTGTGTGTGTGTGTATAGGACCCTTTTAAATTCTATTTTTCGAGGGAAATACTGATTTTCATTATGTTCAACTACTTGTATGTCTAGATTATACAAAAATCAACTTTATGCACAGATGTTAAGTTCTCTTTGAATAAAATTGAAACTGACAAAAGTGCAGGAGCTATTGGAGTAATACAAGAAAGACTAGTGCCATAATACGATTTTTGGCTGTCTTTAAACCTAGTGGAAAAATAATCACCAAGGTCTTGTTTGTACTAAGAAATTGCATTGTAGTTAAACACTATTTAACACTGGTTTTAACCATCCAGTTAGCTAACATAATGCTGACCTTGACTTTGCAGAATGTAGACAAGAACAGGACAAGTTCAGTATTGTCATAACTATCTGACATGATGCGGAAGGTAACTTGTTGTTAAAGTTGTGGGTGTCACCGTGTTAGCTAACTAAATAGTTTAAACAATTTTTTAAAATATAGTACAGTTTCCTAATGCAGACAGACCACTAGTCACTGTGTACCATTGTTTTGGAGGATGTGGGGGGACAGCACCTGTTGCAATTCATGGGGAGAAATCTTGATATAAGAAGTTACCAAAGTTTTTAAGCACAGTCTATAAAAGTAGTTAAAAAGCTACAGTGAAATTAAACAACCTTTAAAGTATTGAAAGTAGCAAAACTTTGTATCCAAACACTTGCAGTTAACAAATGCTTCTCATAATTTGCTTCTCCAGTTGTCTGCAAAAATAATTTTGTGAGGATACCCTGGATAATTGTGCTCATTTGAGCATGCAGTCACCAATTTTATATATATATGCAATTACTAGTTTGTATTTATAAATGACTGTTGCATGTGTAACTATCACAGTGGTAACAGATCATTTTTTTAAAATAGTGAAATATTATGCATAAAGGAAAACTGTTGGAGTCCAATCCCATACTGTAAGTTTAGTTAGCAGAGAACTAGACGGTCTTCAAATGTGTTAAAGGTTAAGAGGATCATGATCAATTGTTCTCTATGAAGGTAGTACAATTAGTAATGGGCTTAATTTGCAGGAAGGGAGATTTAATATATTAAAACCCTTTCTAACTGTAAGGATAGTTAAACACTGGAATAGGTTTCTGGTTGTGGAATCCCTGTCACTGGAGGTTTTTAAGAATAGATTAGACAAATGTGCAAGTTGTCATCTAGGTATACTATAGCAGCTCAGCACAGGTATTGGACTAGATAACCTCTCGAGGTCCCTGCCAGCCCTAAATTACTATGGTTCTATCATTTTTACTACACTGCAATAGTTTATGTAAGGATTGCACTAAAAATATTTTTTTCTCTATTCTAGTGGTGCAATTTGTGCATTGACTTGGTAGCATTCACCAGTGAAATATTCAAAGGAGCTGTTTTCCAGTCTTTGGATGGAATTATCATCTCGGCTAACTGTAAACTGAGAAAGATCTTCACTTTGAAATCAAAGCCTCAAGATACAGCTGAGGAAGATGGTGTGTTACAGATGATATGCTATCTCAGTCATTACCGTTCATGTGGTAAAAACAAAAGCTCCTTGACCGCAATCTTTAAATTAATCATTTTGAGAAATGATGTGATTGCATGAAAACGGAAGTGTGTTTAATTCATATACATCTAGTCGTCTTGGACAATAGATGACATCGGGTAAATGTAGCTATGTACATTTTATAGAGTGGTTCATGAATGCTGTTGTGTGGGAAAGGTCTCCTCTTTGGTTTAGAATGCCTTTTAAAAACTTTTCTGGCAAAACTCTATGTGGAGTTGTTTTATCATGTAGCTTGGAAGATAACTTGTTGCTTAATTATCAGTGTCTGCTCTTGCTGGGAAAAAAGGAGATGTCATTCCCCAAGGTGGCTTCCAGTGAGGATGAAAAACATGTACATTAGCTGTACTCCAGCAGTTCCCCGATTACCTCTAGCCTGGAGATTTAACAGCTGATGAAGGCTTTCTTCTTTAAACAATCCAAGGAAATGTTAGCTGGGAGACTGCAAGTCACTAATCTACTTCCTGATGATTTTAAGGTGCATTAAACAGAGGTTTTAAACAGTCCTAGATTATTAAAATTCTAAATGCAATTTGATGCCGTCTTCTCATGGCAAAGAATCTAAAGAGAACTGAAAGTGGCTCAATGTGGAATCTACTCTTCTCACAAAGACTGCAAGAAAGGGAAATTATACAAATGAAAGATACTGAATGACCATAGATACTACAGTTTCAGAGTAGCAGCCATGTTGGTCTGTATTCGCAAAAAGAAAAGGAGTACTTAGTCTCTAAGGGGCCACGACAAATTTATTTGAGCATAAGCTTTCATGAGCTACAGCTCACATCCGATGAAGTGAGCTGTAGCTCACGAAAGCTTATGCTCAAATAAATTTGTTAGCCTCTAAGGGGCCACAAGTACTCCTTTTTCTTTTTTCATAGATACTACATGATCCCTGTTGCCATAGTATCTGAGTGCCCCACAGTCTTTATTGGGTTTGTCTTCAAAATATCCTTGTTAGTTAAGGAAGTCTTATTCTCCACATCTTACAGGTGAGGAACAGAGACTGAATTACTTTCTCAAGGTCACTCAGGAAGTCCATAGTGGAGCCAGACATTGAACCCAGGTCTCTCTAGAATCCTAGGCTAGCACCTAACCACTAGACTGTCATTTGCCTGATGAGACAGATTCATACCACACCCAGCACCACTACAAGGATGGCTGGGAGGCAACTTGCACCTCCCCTATTTAGGGTCTGCACATGGCCAGTTTAGCCTCTTCTGCAGGCTAGAGCATGGGCCTTGTTGTGCTGGCATCTATGGACTATTACGCTGTCTTCTATTTCTACACCAACACCAAAAAGAATTCCTTTTCTATTAGTCTGGCCACAGCCTACCACAGAACACCCCCTATTAATTATCTTTTTGGGTACCACCATTCTACTTGCCCTTGCACTAAACCTAGAAGAAAATGGCATCCCTGCCATAGGATGTTTCAGTATAAACTGGATACATGGTACCCCAGATGATAAGATGACCAGTTACAAACCAATGTAGATATTAGGAATTTATTATATAGAGTTATGTATCATAAGTTTCTTTGGGGACTAACACTGAAGAACTACATGTAAGAAGTGTATTTTCAGGAGGGATATAGAGAGAAGGCACTTGATTGCTGTACTAGAAAAGTGTTCTATGCAGAAGGGGAAAAGATGTACAGAGAACATTAGGAGAGGGATTCAAAGGGAGAGGCCAAGTAGATGACTTGTCAGGGAGCAGGAAGAAATGGTCATAGAGATTTAAGGTGGGATTTTCAAAAGCATTCTGAGCGTTAAGTGGCTGATTCCTAGTGACTTTCAGTGGGAGTTTGGAACAATGCAATCTCAATCAACTTTTTAGGACTGCAATAGGAAGTCTCTGCATATCTGGCTCCTGCCCATTGGTGAGGCTCTCTCCCTTGCTTTCACAGATGTGCAAAATACAGCAAGCAGTTATCATTTGAAGTGTATATTGCTTGGCAGCTTTCAGCCTCCTCATGAGGAAATATCATCTTCTTTTCAGCCTTCCAAATGCACACTCTGCTGTCATTCTGCAGCTACTCAGGTTGTAGTTGTACAAGTCCTTTGTCCTGTCCAAATGTCCAGTAAAAGACTACATAAGCCAGGGAAACAAAGTGTAAACTCGGTCTCTCAGAATGAGAGTGGGAATCGCAACAGCATTAATGTCCATAGTGGTCCTATAAGCAAAAATTCCTTTTTTCATTAAAGAAAATGGGTGAGAGTTTCAAAAGGTCTGAGCATCATGAAATTTTCCAGACCACCCCACATTGTTGGTCAGCCTGTTTTGGTGATCAACCAGGGCTTAGAGCAACATGGAGAAATGCTGGGTTTTTTGTATGATATGTGAAGCCTGTGGAGAGCAAGAAGAATAGACATATGGGCCTCATCAGAGGCTGCAATATCGTTTGGGTACCCCAACCCTGCAAATCCATCAGTCTCTTGTGCATTGCCAAGCTTTATGATCCCCACCATCAGCACCTTCTTTAGAACGGCGTACACCTCTTTGACAGCAGCCCTGACAGTCAATATACCAATAGCAAATTGGTTAGCTATTGACTGGTAGCAACTGGAAGTGATGAGCTGCCCGTTGGCAAAGGCCACATGCTGCTCCACTCAGAGTGGAGTATTCATATTAGCGTGCCGCTGCTGCAGCTCTGAGGTGAGCTCCATGCAGATGCATTGGAAAGTACCTGCTGTTATCCTGAAATTCTGGCACCACTGCTGGTCATCTCTGGACTGCATCACTATCCTCTCCCAGCACTGCCAGATGCCTATCTAAATGATATGCTCTAGATCAAACAAAAGTTATGCGCTTGTAATGAGTCTGGGTAACAAACTAGCAACTCTGTGTTTTTTAAAAGTTGCTATTGTGGGGGGTTCACAATTTCTTCATCCAGAGCTAAGCATTAAAGTAAAAAAAATAATTTATCTTTATGAAAGGAAGAGGTAGAGTTTGAAACATTGACTCCCATTTTTTAACCAGCATTTTCCAGATGCAACTGCTGTAGGGCTCTCTATACAGAACTACACCATAAAACTACACAGAAGATGTAGTTCCGTATAGAGAGCACTGCAGTACTCCCGCCTACTGTACCCCTTTCAGGAGTCTGATTTGTCTTATGTACTCCAAGTCTCACCTCACTGAAAAACTACTTACTTACTTACAAAATTAGAAATTAAAAATAACAAAAGTGTCACAGCACACTATTACTGAAAAATTGCTTACTTTCTCATTTTTTGCCATATGATTTGTGACGTGGCAAGACCAGATGGCTATAGAAAAGTAGTGGGAGATAGATATATTAGCTCCAGGCTAAACAAATCCCTGGTACCAGGATAAGTGAAATAGCAGCTGCTCCAGGTCAATTAAGACACCTGGGGCCAATTAAGAACTTTCCAGAAGGCAGGGAGAAGGCTAGGTTGATTGGGACACCTGAAGCCAATCAGGGGCTGGCTGAAACTAGTTAAAAGCCTCCCAGTCAGTCAGGTGGGGGTGCCTGTCAGGAGCTGTGGGAGGAAGTTGTGCTGTCGGAGAGGCTGAGCAGTACACACCATATCAGGCACAAGGAAGGAGGCTCTGAGGTAAGGGTGAAGTGGAGCTTGAGGAAGTAAGGGCTGCTGTGGGGGAAGTAGCCCAGGGAATTGTACATGTCATGTTTCTAAAAGGTCAGCTACCATAGCTGATACTATTAGGGTCCCTGGGCTGGAGCCTGGAGTAGAGGGTGGGCCTGGGCTCCCCCCATCCCCCCGCACCTTTGCCCCCTGATTAATCACTGAGACTGGGAGACAACAGAGACTGTGCAAGGAAGGATAACTTCTCCTCTCCTCCCTCGCTGGCTTATGATGAAAATGGCTCAGTAGACTGTGACCCTTGTCTCTAAAGGGAGAAGGGTTACGTGAAGGATCACAGTGAGCCTCTGAGGCTAGCGAAATCCACCAGGAAACGCAGGACCCATCGAGGCAAGGACAGAGCTTTGTCACAGATTATAAAATAATTGGAATACATTTCAGTGTGTATATTGAGCAGTATAAACAAGTCATTGTCTGTATGAAATTTTAGTTTGTACTGTCTTCGCTAGTGCTTTTTATGTAGTCTGTTGTAAAACTAGGCAAATATCTAAAGGAGTTGATGTACCCCCTGGAAGACATCTGCGTACCCCCATGCCCCTGGTTGAGAACCACTGGTGTAGAAGGTGGCTTAGTTAGGTATTTCAACATCTCTGTGGCCTTAATTGTAGAAACTACTAAGTGGGAGCACAAAAACAGACCCAGTTAATCAAGGTGAAAAATTTGGCTATTAGCATCTGTAGAACAAACATTTCCTACTAAATCTAAATTGTTTCAGGGTATAGTTGCCACCTTGCTAATCTGCTCACACACCTTTTTTTATTGTTAAAATAAATTAATAAAAACTTCTGTTTGTACCTACCTGAGCTAAGTTTAATACCAGAGTTTTGCAGTATTTACTAGCAATTCAATATTTGCTACTTTAGCAATTGTACCAGTGATCAGTGCAGTATTCTGATGTGCAGCATTTCTGAAAATCAGAAAACTGAAGTATTAGAACGGAAACTAAACTTTTGTCAAAAAAATGAACAAAGAACATTTTGTGACAGTAGCTTTGTTTACTTACTAAACCACGGAATTCATTTACTCACCATGGCTATCCCAGTTATCTGCACAAACTAGAAAGTTTAACTAGTTAACATTTGGGCCTTAATCAACTTGACGTTGTTTTAGAATTAACAAGAACATTCTTTGAAAAATTAATAGTTGCACAAGCTTTTCAGTGACTACTATGTGTTATAAATATGTCCGATCACATAAACTGGCCTTTATAGCCCAAGTAACAAATAATTTAATACTACTGCATTTCTGACCACGTTAGTTATAAAAAAGTGAAGCCTTTGTCTTTAGTTCCAGATATATTTGGTCTTCCATTCACAGCTGATGACCCCACAGATACTATTCCTCGAACCTGCCAGCTAAATACAGATGTGCCACAAGTCACACAACTGCTGAACATGACTAAACTTCGCCAACCAGAAATAAGATTTGGAGGTCGTCCCTTAACTTCATCAGAATCAGGTATACTGTCTTACTAAAATTACTTTGTGTGTATGTGTGAGAGAGAGAGAGAGATAATAATATAATGTGCATACAGTTTGATGTGTCCTATAACACATTTTAAGGGTCCAGTTTTCTCACCTAGGCACCAGTTGTACATGCCTAAAATTGTATGCACACACAAATGCACATTTTGTAGGTGCAAGTATGTGTGCAGACTTGAACAATTCTAACACACATGCTTGCAAAGTCCTGGGATTTAGAAGCACAAAACCCATTAGAATGAGTTTTTGTAGGTGGAAATTCTAATGTTTGCTCAGTTGTTAGAATTTTACAAGTGTATACTTGGGTGTTTTGCCAGTAGAATAACAAAGCATCTGGAAGATCATAGAAGATTAAGGTTGGAAGAAACCTCAGGAGGTCATCTAGTCCATCTCGTCCAACCCCCTGCTCAAAGCAGGACCAACACCAACTAAATCATCCCAGTCGGGGCTTTGTCAAGCCTCCCGAGGGAACCCATTCCAGTGCTTCGCCACCCTCCTAGTGAAATAGTGTTTCCTAATATCCAACCTAGACCTCCCTCATTGCAACTGGAGACCATTGCTCCTTGTCCTGTCATCTGCCACCACTGAGACCAGCTGAGTGCCAGCCTCTTTGGACCTTCCCCCCACCCAGGTAGTTGAAGGCTGCTATCAAATACCCCCTCGCTCTTCTCTTCTGCAGACTGAATGAGCGCAACTCCCTCAGCTTCTCCTTGTAAGTCATGGTCACTGCTCACTAATCATTTTCGTTGCCCTCCGCTGGCCTCTCTCCAATTTGTCCACATCCTGTCTGTAGTGGGGGGCCCAACACTGGATGCAGTACTCCAGATGTGGGCTGACCAGTACTGAATAGAGGGGGAATAATCACTTCCCTCAGTCTGCTGGCAATGCTCCTACTAATGCAGCCCAATATGCCATTAGCCTCCTTGGCAACAAGGGCACACTGCTGAGTCATATCCAGCTTCTCGCCCACTGTAATCCCCAAGTCCTTTTCTGAAGAACTGCCACTTAGCCAGTCGGTCCCCAACCTGTAGCAGTGCATGGGATTCTTCCATTCTAAGCGGAGGACTCTGCACTTGTCCTTGTTGAACCTCATCAGATTTCTTTTGGCCCAGTCCTCTCATTTGTCTACGTCACTCTGGACCTTATCCCTACCCTACAGCATATCTACCTCTCCCCCCAGCTTAGTGTCATCCACAAACTTGCTGAGGGTGCAATCCACCCCATCATCCAGATCACTAATGAAGATGTTGAATAAAACCGGCCCCAGGACAAATCCCTGTGGCACTCCGCTTGATACCAGCTGCCAACTAGACATCGAGCCATTGGTCACTACCTGTTGTGCCTGACGATCTAGCCAACGTTCTATCTACCTTATAGTCCATTCATCCAATCCCTACTTCTTTATGAACTTCATGAACTGCTGGGTTTAACCAGCATGGATTCTGAAATGGAAAATCATTTCTCACTGATCTGTTAGAATTCTTTGAATGTGTCAGTACAATAGTGCATGAAGAAAAACTTTTTGATGTAATTTATTTAAACTTCAAAAAGAGATTCTGTGAGGTTCTGCAAAAAAGGCTAAAAGCTAATAAAGACTCTAAGTAATCACAGGGTGAGAGTGGCAAAGTACTGTCTTAGATCAAGAACTGGCTAAGAGACAGAAAGCAAAGAGGATTCAATTTTCATCATGGCAAGATGTTAACAGAGGGGCCTCAAGATTCTAGGCTAGAGCCCGTGGTGGTGTTCAATATATTTATTAATGAACTGCAAAGGTGAGTGAATAATGAGGTAGTAAAATTTTCAGATGACATCATTTAGGTTGGTCAGAGCCAGAAAGGATTGTGAAGAACTTGAAAGAGACCTAAAAGAGCTTGGTGAACGGGCAACACAATGAAGCTCAGTGTCAATAAATGCAAAGTAATGCACATTGGAGGAAAAAAATTAAACTACTTATACTTTTACTAGTTTCTAAATTAACTGTTGCAACCCAAGAAAGGTTTAATGCACAGCTGCAGTCAAAAAAGCTAACAGGATGTTATGCTACATAAGCAATGGGATGGAGAACAATAGCAAAAATATTATAAAGCCTTTATTTAAATCAATGGTGTATCCTTACCTGGATTACTGTGTGCAAATTGAGCAGCCCGTCTCAAAAAGAATATTGTGGAACTAAAGGGGTTCAGAGAAGAGCAACAGAATGATCAAAGACCTGGGTTAGCCAGTCTCTAACTCAGGGGTGGCCAACCTGAGCCTGAGAAAGAGCCAGAATTTACAAATGTACGTTGCCAAAGAGCCACAGTAATACATCAGCAGCCCCTCATGAGCTCCCCCGTTCTCCCCGCCCCCGCAGTGCCTCCCACCCACTGGCAGCCCTGCCGATCAGCGCTTCCCCCCTTCCCACACCTCCCAATCAGCTGTTACATGGCATGCAGGAGGTTCCGGGGGGAGGAGTGAGGGCACAGCAGACTCAGGGGAGGGGTGAAGTGGGGGCAGGGCCTGTAGCAGAACCAGGGTTGAGCAGTGAGCACCCCCCCAGCACATTAGAAAGTTGGTGCCTGTAGCTCCAGCCCCGGAGTCGGTGCCTAGGCAAGGAACTGCATATTAACTTCCGAAGAGCCGCATGTGGCACCAGAGCCACAGGTTGGCCACCCCTGCTCTAACTATTAGAGATCGGGGTGAGACCTATAATGAGGGGGCCAGATTGTTATGCCTACTTCAGGATTCTGCCATCCTCTGAATCATATGGTTCTGGCCACTGGCAGAGTCAGGATACTAGACTAGGTGGATCCTTGAAATGTTCCCTATGGCAGTCCCTATGTTAATATGTTTGCATCTGCAAAGTGCAGGGGTATGTATGCAAAATGTTGTGTATACCCAATGTGACAGGGTTGGGCCAGATGGCTACAGGAGAGTAATAGAAGGCAGATATATTAGCCCCAGGCTAAGTAGGTCCCTTTTCCCTGGGTAAGGTAACAGGGAAGATTCCAGAACAATCTGGAAACCTTCTGATTAGAACACCTTCAGCCAATCAAGAAGCTGTTAGAATCAATTAAGGCAGGCTAATTAGGGCACCTGGATTTAAAAAGGAGCTCACTTCAGTTTGTGGTGTGCGTGTGAGGAGCTGGGAGCAAGAGATGGTAGGAGGTGAGAGTGAGAACGTGGACTGTTGGAGGACTGAGGAGTACAAGCATTATCAGACACCAGGAGGAAGGTCCTGTGGTGAGGATAAAGAAGGGGTTGGGAGGAGGTCATGGGGAAGTAGCCCAGGGAGTTGTAGCTGTCACACAGCTGTTCCAGGAGGCACTCTAGACAGCTGCATTCCACAGGGCCCTGGGCTGGAACCCGGAATAGAGGGTGGGCCCAGGTTCCCCCCAAACCTCTCAATTCCTCATCAGACACAGGAGGAGTTGACGTGGACCTTGGGTTCACGAAAACAGCCAAATTAAGGGCTGCAGTGAAGCGCTAAGGCGAGCAAATCCGCCAATAAGCACAAGACCCACCAAGGTGGAGGAACTTTGTCACACCAAGTAGAGGTTAGGCTGCTGAAAAGCTGATACTGAAATTTTTATGGAAAATATTGTAAAGTTTAGCATAAAAGTTGTTATGGGTAGAAAAAAATTGCAAATTGTGTTGATGTCTGGAAGTATAGCTGGGATCTCAGCAGCCTCACTCCACAGGTAAGTAGGTTTTAGGTCAGACCATTTAAAGAGCCAACGCTTGTCCACAAAGCCACACTTCCCATAGAAACCCTGGGTGCAATCTTGGCCCTGCTGAAGTCAACTGAAGTTTTGGCATTGACTTCAGCCGGGTCAGGATTTCACCCCATGTCTTTTAATGCCTTGCTACAAAAGAAAGAATCCTCCTTTTAAACAATTCTGTAATGTTAAAAAATCTTTAATAAAGAAGAGCAACAATATGTGAGCCATGAATAATCAATTTCCAGTTGTATGTCAGTACTCTTGTGCCCAATATGAAAGTGTTCATAAACAAAAAATAATAGGACTATTTTATAACATAATATCAGACAAATAGTTAGATAAATACTGTAATTTGTTTTTATTTCATTCTTCATATGAAAGTCTTTTCTAGTTTAATTTTACAAGACACTTAATTATATGTTTGAATAAATATTCAAAGCTAAACCCAAGAATTTTAAGTAACTTTTTATTTTAAAGTTCAAGGACACCATGATGCATTGCATTAAAGGACACTTGGAGAACTCCTGACTGCATTATTAATTTTTTTTATACCGGAACTAAAAATTCTTGATCGAAATTATAGTTGAGCCTGTCCATTGATAAGCAGATGTGCATCACTATGTTTCTTAGCAAGGATCTGAACACAGAATCGCATTAAATAATATCCTCCATTTCATTTCCTAAACCCCTACATACTATTTAAATGCCATCTAATGTATAAGCAGTTCCATGTTCTGGTAATCACTTTTCAGGCCAAATCCTGCTCCCACTGAAGTCTGTAATAAAACTCACATTGACTCGAAAGGGAGCAAAAGTAAGCCCATGGTGGTGTACACTTTTATTATCCAAGAATAAAGACTGATTAGAATACAAACTTTAAAAAACAGATGATCTTTGAATGTCATGAGTGAATATAAATGAGTATCTTCACTTGTACAATAGCATATCCTTGCATAAATTGTAATGTTTGCTTCCAAATGTACATGCAGTATGAGGAAAAAACAGAAAATACTGGCATGCACGTTGCATGGGTCCTTTTTCAGGATTTTTATTTCATTAACAGATTACAGTTTCACCAAAATTAAGAGCATGTTGTTGCTTCAAAATTGTCATGTAGGAGTAATTTTCTTGAATTACAAATAGAGATGTAATCCGTTCAAGAGCAAGAGTGTTTTGAATGTTTTCAGTTAAATTAATAAAACCAGCATGTATCCAGTAAATCATTGTGTCTAATTTAACTAAAAATTTACACTGTTAATTCCTTCAATTCCAAACCCACATTAAGTAATGACTGTCAGTCAATGTAGAACTGTAGGAAGTAATTTTTTTTTTCCATTAATGAGACCTCAGTTTAACTGAACAGAGAATGAAGTCTGGTTATTTAAATTGAGTAGTTCAACTCACTAATGACAAGATGTAGTGGTCCACTAAGCACAGCTCAAAACCAGTAATTTACTTAAAAATTAGTACTCTATTTGCCTGAGTGGTTTCATTTCCACAGCAGCAACATTGTGGGTTGTTTTTAATTTGTTTTAAGTAAGAGCAGCCATGTTTCTTTTGGACTGTATGTCAATATGAAACAGAAAAGTATCCTGGAACATGTTATCTAGGCACCTCTTCTAAGAAATACAAGCAAGCTGTGTTTGCTGTAATGTGTTTTGAAACAAAAATGCATACAGTATGGGAAGATTCGTATGTCCTCCTACAAGAGATTTTTATTCCAGTTTTGTTCCAGATTTCCCCGTCTCTTCACCTTTTTTTATGAATTTATAAACTTTTCAGTAACCAGATAAGGTACTAAAAGATTATATCTGAGAAGTAGAACACATATCTTGGACATCTAACGTAGTGAAAGCTAATGAAAATGAGGTAGGATAAGAGGCTAAAATCGGGAAAGAACAAGTTAAAAAGTACTTAGACAAGTTAGCTGTCTTCAAGTCACCAGGGCCTGATGAAATGCATCCTAGAATACTCAAGGAGCTGACTGAAGAGATATCTGAGCCATTAGTGATTATCTTTGAAAAGTCATGGAAGACGGGAGAGATTCCAGAAGACTGGAAAGGGTCAAATATAGTGCCCATCTATAAAAAGGGAAATAAGGACCACCTGGGGAATTAAAGACCAGTCAGCTTAACTTCTGTATCCAGAAAGATAATGGAGCAAATAATTAAGCAATCAATTTGCAAACACCTAGAAGATAATAAGGTGATAAATAACAGTCAGCATGGAGGATTTCTCAAGAACAAATCATGTCAAACCAACCTAATAGCTTTCTTTGACAGGATAACGAGGTTTGTGGCTGGAGGGAAGCAGTAGATGTGTATAGTATATCTTGATTTTAGTAAGGCTTTTGATACTGTCTCACACGACCTTCTCAAAAACAAACTAGGGAAATGCAACCTAGATGGAGCTACTGTAAGGTGGGTGCATAACTGGTTGGAAAATGGTTCCCAGAGAGTAGTTATCAGTGGTTCACAGACAAGCTGGAAGGGCATATCAAGTGGGGTCCCCCAGGGATCGGTTCTGGGTCTGGTTCTGTTCAATATCTTCATCAGTTATTTAGATAATGGCAGAGAGAGTACACTTACAAAGTTTGCAGGTGATACCATTGTGACGGAATCCCCGGGGTACAGCCTGGGACTGTGGGACTGCTGTGCCCCCTTAACTCTCTCAATGCTTTGCTAGTGACAAGCAGCAAACCGCTCCAGGTGCTGTGATCACTCAGCACAACCGCATGTGGAGCCCCACACCCAACTAGATTTCACGAATGTTCCCAGAGCCACTCATGAAATCACACAGAGAAAGGCACCAGCCAGATTCCCCCCAGCTCCCAGCCTTGTACCTCAGGAATATACCATCTTGCACTGCTCAAGACCCTTTCTTGAGCAATACAAGTTTATTAATTGGTTCACCACTTCAAAAATGGAAAATGGATATACACCAGCCTTCGTAAACCTGAGCAGATTTTCCAAGCAAATCAGGCAAACTCACTGATAAAGATAAATAGTAAAACAAGTTTATTGATTACAAAAGGTAAATTTTAAGTGATTGATAAGCAAAGTCAGAATGGCTAGCCGAGGAGCAGCCCTGGACCCCACTGGACCCTCTGCAGGGCTGGCAGCCCTAGACCCCATCGTCTGCCACGAATACTGTGGGACACCATATCAAAAGCTTTGCTAAAGTCGAGATAAATCACATGCACCACTTTCCCCATATCCGCAGAGCCAGTTATCTCATCATAGAAGGCAATCAGGTTGGTCAGGCATGACTTGCCCTTGGTGAATCCATGTTCACTGTTCCTGATCATCTTCCTCTCCTCCAAGTGCTTCAAAATAGATTCCTTAAGGACCTGCTCCATGATTTTTCCAGGGACTGAGCTGAGGCTGACTGGTCTGTAGTTCCCTGGATTCTCCTTCTTCCCTTTTTTAACGATGGGCACTATTGGCCAGGTCCACAGTTCCTCAAGAAGCCTCATGATTGGAGGGCACAAAGGTAAGACTCGTGGCATAAAGAGAGAATTCCTCTTCCACATTGGTAGAAGACAAAGAAGCATTGTTGAGACAGGGACTAATAGGTCAAAAGAAATGCCAAATTTACAGTGGCAGTCATTTCTGTAACCATCCCTTGAACCTGCTTCACAATGAGCTGCATGAACTACAAGAGCTCAGACAAGTTGATAGGCTGTACCCTGATGCCAGCCAAACCCCCTTCCACCCTTCTCTTCTGGTTCCACTGCCCCCAACAGTTATCAGGAGTAAGGGGTTCAGTCACATGGGTTTCACAGGTGAGACTGTCTGCTCTGGAGCAGCTGGAGTGGTCTCATGGAGTTTAGATTTCCTTTCCCAGGGTGAAGTTGCTGTAACAGTAATGCTTGAAGCAGGAGCAAACTCTTGCAGCTAAGTGCTGCAGCACTTCAACTCTACTCTGCTTTCTGGCTGTCCCCTGCAGGATAGCGGTTCAGGGCAGACCTTTTGGGAATTTCCTGACCACACAACTACTTGAGACTTATATCTAAAATTAGGGGCAAAAGGGTCAAGTAGGATGTGCACATCTGGAATCCTTCAGTATTCAAGCTACTCTTAGTACCCAGATGTGTTCAGTACCCGGTTTCACAGCTTGTTCTAAAGAAGTTGCCACCTTTCCTGGCGTTTGAACCAAACACAAGTCTGTGCTGTTCATGCATGCTCTTGATAATGTGGGAGAAGGATGCTTCTAAAATTCCCTTTTAAACCGACTCTCTTTTATTTTAACCAAGGCTTAAACTGTTTTGTTAACTCACAAAGCTCTTTTATCACCTGCACTTATTTTGTGTCTGTCAGATGCTTTTGCAAATTCTTAATCTTTTGCCCTGTGCTGAATCAACTCTGTCAATGAGGGTTCATCTTACACTAATAAAGTTAGTGGGAGGTTTTTTTTCATTTATTGTGATCAGAGCAGGATTGGGCTGGTTTTTAACATCTTTTCATATGAAAATCAGAGTAATATTCAAAGACAATATTTGTAGTATTTTTTTCCCTCAGAAATAGTCAAGCGAAAGTTCTGGTAAAAAGTTTCATACTAATTTTATTGTTAGATAGCAAAGAAAAGCCTGCAGTTTGACCTCTCCATGACAATAGATTGAAAAATCAGCACTTTTTGTTCAGGCTTTGGATGAGAGGGATGTAAAAATTAAATGACTAAAATAATGAGAATGATGTATCTAGAGAGAAAAATGAATGCTTATTTTAAAAAGGACAATTAGACGGTGAGCCCTCAGGTTTTCCTATATAACTACAAAAGCATATAGCCCTTGGCAAAGTAGTAAAATAATTAATGGTAACATCCCTGACCTACACAAAGTTTTGGTTTTCGGTAACTAGAGAAAACAAAATGCCTTGAGCTGCAGGTTTAATCTAATCCTTGTTTTTAACCTTGTACTATGACTATAATATGAGTTCTCCCAGACACTTCTTTCAAAGTTCAGAAATCAGGCTTTCCTGCAAATGGAAGCTTTGATAAGTTTAAGCTTCAGTTTAATTAGAAACTTTTTCTTTTTATCCACTAAACTTTGTTTTGTTTTACTAATCAAAAGCTCAAGTTATTTTTTGGTCATATCTTCTTTTAAATACACATATTTGTTCATTGTGGAAGATGTGTACATGTAGGCAATTAATTGCAGTCAATTAATATGAACATAAAAAGAGAATTTTCATGTTAATCAGCTTTTATAATTGGTGTGTGGGCAAAAGGCTTCCCAAAGTAGTCAGCAAATTAAAGAAATTGGCAGTAAACTGAACGGGTCATCTAAGCTATTGAGATGGCAGCAGTTAATAGCAACTGAATGTCACTTCAGGAAGAGGAGAACAAGGAACTCATGCATACAGGGACTTCTTTTGTTATGAGTAATACTAGAGAATGATGCTAGAAAGTGGTAAATACGTGGACTTGTTGATATTTCCTTGCTGAAAATGAAAGTCAAACTGATTTGAATTCAAATTTAACCAGTTCCACCATTGTAAAAACGATAAACGAAACTCGAAATATGGTTTGGTATTACTTTATTGTTTCACAGAAATATCACATCTCAAAACAGAAAATTGGATGTTAATTTAGTCTATGTTAAAAGAGAAGAGGGCGAGGGGAGAATGCTTTGTTTGTTTTCCTTAAAACAGCATATTAGAGTAACTTTCTCTTTCTGACAGGTTTCAGAGTAGCAGCCGTGTTAGTCTGTATTCGCAAAAAGAAAAGGAGTACTTGTGGCACCTTAGAGACTAACAAATTTATTAGAGCATAAGCTTTCGTGAGCTACAGCTCACTTCATCGGATGCATTTGGTGGAAAAAACAGAGGAGAGATTTATATACACACACAGAGAACATGAAACAATGGGTTTATCATACACACTGTAAGGAGAGTAAGCACTTAAGATAAGCCATCACCAGCAGCAGGGGGGGAAAGGAGGAAAATCTTTCATGGTGACAAGCAAGGTAGGCTATTTCCAGCAGTTAACAAGAATATCTGAGGAACAGTGCGGGGTGGGGTGGGGTGGGGGGGAGAAATAACATGGGGAAATAGTTTTACTTTGTGTAATGACTCATCCATTCCCAGTCTCTATTCAAGCCTAAGTTAATTGTATCCAGTTTGAACTTTGTGACTTTGTCCTCACCCATAACTATTTCACATTTGGGGACAATGTATACCTTCAAGTCAGCGGCATTGCAATGGGTACCCGCATGGCCCCACAATATGCCAACATTTTTATGGCTGACTTAGAACAACGCTTCCTCAGCTCTCGTCTCCTAATGCCCCTACTCTACTTGCGCTACATTGATGACATCTTCATCATCTGGACCCATGGAAAAGAAGCACTTGAGGAATTCCACCGTGATTTCAATAATTTCCATCCCACCATCAACCTCAGCCTGGACCAGTCCACACAAGAGATCCACTTCCTGGACATTACGGTGCTCATAAGCGATGGTCACATAAACACCACACTATATCGGAAACCTACTGACCGCTATTCCTACCTACATGCCTCTAGCTTTCATCCAGATCATACCACTCGATCCATTGTCTACAGCCAAGCTCTACGATATAACCGCATTTGCTCCAACCCCTCAGACAGAGACAAACACCTACAAGATCTCTATCATGCATTCCTACAACTACAATACCCACCTGCTGAAGTGAAGAAACAGATTGACAGAGCCAGAAGAGTACCCAGAAGTCACCTACTACAGGACAGGCCCAACAAAGAAAACAACAGAACACCACTAGCCATCACCTTCAGCCCCCAACTAAAACCTCTCCAACGCATCATCAAGGATCTACAACCTATCCTGAAGGACGACCCATCACTCTCACAGATCTTGGGAGACAGGCCAGTCCTTGCTTACAGACAGCCCCCCAGTCTGAAGCAAATACTCACCAGCAACCACACACCACACAACAGAACCACTAACCCAGGAACCTATCCTTGCAACAAAGCCCGTTGCCAACTGTGTCCACATATCTATTCAGGGGACACCATCATAGGACCTAATCACATCAGCCACACTATCAGAGGCTCGTTCACTTGCGCATCTATCAATGTGATATATGCCATCTTGTGCCAGCAATGCCCTTCTGCCATGTACATTGGCCAAACTGGACAGTCTCTACGTAAAAGAATGAATGGACACAAATCAGACGTCAAGAATTATAACATTAAAAAACCAGTTGGAGAACACTTCAATCTCTCTGGTCACTTGATTACAGACCTGAGAGTGGCTATCCTTCAACAAAAAAGCTTCAAAAACAGACTCCAACGAGAGACTGCTGAATTGGAATTAATTTGCAAACTGGATACAATTAACTTAGGCTTGAACAGAGACTGGGAATGGATGAGTCATTACACAAAGTAAAACTATTTCCCCATGTTATTTCTCCCCCCCACCCCACCCCACCCCCCACTGTTCCTCAGATATTCTTGTTAACTGCTGGAAATAGCCTACCTTGCTTGTCACCATGAAAGGTTTTCCTCCTTCCCCCCCCCCCCCCCCCCGCTGCTGGTGATGGCTTATCTTAAGTGATCACTCTCCTTACAGTGTGTATGATAAACCCATTGTTTCATGTTCTCTGTGTGTGTATATCAATCTCCCCTCTGTTTTTTCCACCAAATGCATCCAATGAAGTGAGCTGTAGCTCACGAAAGCTTATGCTCTAATAAATTTGTTAGTCTCTAAGGTGCCACAAGTACTTCTTTTTCTTTTTTCTCTTTCTGAACTGCAATATTTTGTTGCAAGACATCCTAGATCTTAATCAGCTCCTGAAGTGGTGATCCAATGAAATAAGAATCTTTGGGGAATCCTTTTTAAAGCGCCTTACCTCCAATTGTTCTTTGAAGATGAGCTATATTCCACTGCATAACTGATTACCCATCTTTCTCCACAAGACATTTTCAACAAAAATTTCCAGCTACCTTTTCGTTTGATTTGGTTTCTGACCAGCTATCAAGCTGGTTGACATTTTTTACAAGAGTAAAAAATTTGAGCTGAAAAATTACCTGTGTATGTATTTGCAGGATTGGAATCCAAATGTTGAAATTGAGGTGGCTCTATATCTTCAGATGGTAAAATTACACAAATAATTCTTGTATCAGATGCTTTACAGAACTTGTAACTGATATCTTGACTGGTAGCTACAGCTTTTATCTGAATTCTTTACGAATTTGAACGGTTTCTTCTGCCTGTTTACAACATAGGCTTTATATTGTATTCCTTCTGTAATCATGCAGAGAAAAATGATACTTTTATTTACTTCTAACTCAGTTTTTAAACCACAGTATTTAAACAACTGTTTCAAGCTAAGAGTGTACAGAAATAACCGTATAATGTTGACTTGCTTCAAGTTGGGTGTATCCGTTCCCGAGCTAACTGTACTTCTGATTTATTTGTGATCTGCTTGAAGGCACATCACTTAGATCTCAAGCCTCTAGCTGTCATCTTTCTCAGAGTGGAGTCTTGTGAAACATTCCCTTCTTGGTTGAGAATTTAGGCTGCGGTTCCTTTTGCAATTCACTGTGATCACCTCAGGAAGTCTGAGTTCAGTTCAGCACTTGCAGTCCATCTGTCTCAGGCAATGACAGAGTTAACCAATGACCAGCCAGCCTTCATAAAGAAAAGTATTAATTATCCAGAACAAAAATATTATACAAAAATATACCTTAAAAACAATAAACAGCTTATATGTATGTCTACCTTTCCAGGTGTCCCCCACTTTCCACATGGAGACCCTGGCAGGTTTCGGAGTACTTCAGGCCTCTCACAGGGCCTGTCCCTTTGGCCACAGTCTCACAACAGTTCTTGAGTCAGATGAGAATGACCTCTCCCCACATCAGGGTGGTCATATTATATCTTTTTTCATTTATTTGTTTGCCAGCCTCTTGAGCGGGGTCAAATTAGTATTGGCAATTTCCCATAGGGGCTGAGGCTTCTCCAGATTTGCTGCCTGTTTTAATTATTCCTGCTGGGAATAAAAGTTGGGAAACAGAGTCATGACCCCACTCAATTTAGGCTAAATCAATTTTCACCTTTATTTATACAATTTCAGACAGAATTATTGTCACTAATAGAGTTTCCATGTACAGTTATGCCAGACAAATAATAAGAGAAAACAGAATTGGTAAATGGGCCCAAGTTACCACATTCTGGGGCACCAGGAAGTTCTTCTACCTTCCATGATAGTCATCACCATCTCTAATCCCTTGGTCTGGTCCTTCAGTCCTGTTCTTCAGTTTCTGGTCTATTGTTTCTCGAGTTTGGATCCATATTCACTTAGGTCTTTTATACTTTTCTGTATTACAGATTATGTAATCTTTATCCAATAGGCTTTTCGCACATCAACCCTTTTGATTTTACGTAACCCAGACATTATGCATGTGCAAGCTTCAATTACCCCAATTCTGTATTTTTCCAACTGGTTTTGCAGTTTCTGGGTCATGTTTTTCTGTCACCCTGCTCTGGGTCTTCCCAGGAAAAAAAAAAGGGGGGGGGGGTATTTATCATTACATGATATGTCTTCTTACTTATATCTTCCAACACGTGACCTTTTTTTCTATCACCAATACCATTTTAAGCAGATTAGCAATTCTGTGTAAAGGATGAATTGACAATACCACACTTATGCCAGCAAGGACTTGGCATCAGTGTTACCTCATCTGTACTCATTCACTATACATAATTACAAATAATTAAAAATCTAGCTATCGAAGCTCTTAATCTTACCATTAACTATTTTTTTCTATTTCAATGGTATAAGTCAGTATATGTGTATTATTCTTAGGAGGAGGAGTTATGGAAAACATGATGATAATTTATTGTCAGCATTTCTTATCTTCTTTAAACATGTCTTTTTCTTTCAAAGCCTAGGGCTTTGCTATTGAGTTGCTTTTAATGATGCCCCAACACTTCCCAGTGATTTTAGTTCCTGCAGGAAAACCTGTAACTCCTACATGGAGACAGAATACAATCCCTAGCCCATAGAGGTACATGAATCATTTAAAACGATGATATAATATTCTTTGACCATTCCATGTGTTTATAGTATCTGTTGCACTGGGCACACTGTCAAATGGAAAAGGAAGGAGATACCTTTGTATTTTGTCAGCAGTAATATATATACCTGTTGTGGTGTTAGAAAGATACATCAATTATTTCTTGGAAGTATGATTTTTTTCGTATATGATTTATGAAATAATTATTTAAATGAATAGAAAAGCAAGAATGAAGAAATAAGAATTTGCTATTGTGTCAAATACTGTGATATATCATGCTTATAAATATGTTCAATCTAAAGCATCATGTTTGAAACGATGTCTTTCTTTTTTAAGTAGACCAGTTAATTAATAGAGGACAAGGCAGTACACACACCAGTAAAAATCAAGATGTGTCTCACATTGCATTTGGATCCAAGGTCCTTGGACCACCTCCACCTTCTGGCAGAAGATTCAACACAAGGGTATCTGGAGAGGTAAGAAGAAGGATTAAACTATCACAAAACCAGTACCACATATCTGAAAGGAACAATTACAGTTATTGTCTCTTGAGAGCCAGACTCCAGATTGTTTGTATATGATGGAAGAACAAAGTTTTGCAAAAAGGTTTTCTTCAGAATTAATTTCTTTTCTCTTGAGTATATTTATTTTTCTCATAAATTTTATTTTTAAAGTGCTAAACTTTTCTGATTTTGTAAGTAAAAGTAGGAATGAAGTTTGACAAAAGCAAGATTTTTCCATGTGTAAGTGGAATCTTTCCATAATAAGAGGGCCACCATGCAAGAGGCAAACTCTGCATTCACATATGTAGTGAGTGGGACAATGAATAGTGTTTGGGCTATGGAAAGAGAGCGAGAATAACTCTATAGCTTGGTGGTAGAGCGTTGACCTAGCAGATGAGAGACCAAAATTCAACTCCTTAGTCCAATAATTATTTATACACAGCAGAATGCCTTCAATAGAAGAGATTGAGAGAAACCAGCTCCTTCAGAGAAGGAGCAGTGGTTCTTGAGAAGGGAAAAGGAGGAAAAATTGTGGTTCTTAGTCTGCTTAATAAAGTGTAAAGTGCCTTAATTGGTTCCATTATCAAAAGCTTAAAGTGTTAAAACTATGAATGATCAACATGTAGCAGACCCACATAAAAATATTGAATGCATTTTAATGGATCATCTATGCTACTATAACTACAAAAGATATCCCCAACCTCTGCATAATAGTAGCCTCCTATTTGTAGCTTTTCACAACAGAGAATCCTCTGGTAGAGGTTGCACCAGTAATGTCACCTGATTCCTTTTGTAGTTTCACCCATATCCTGATGCACATCTGTGCTTCTCACCAGCAATGTCCCATAAGATGCAATAAACATCTCCCTGCCCCTAGGGTATATGTCCCAGCAACTCAGGACAGAACCTCCATGCAGAGGAAACCTGCTACAAGGTAAAATGCAAGGTAAGAGAAACTCCTTATAAACCTCAGTGAGTATCATAATAACTGATGTTGTTACTGGCTTGAAATATCAGCTTTTTATGGATGAGGAAGGGAATCAACTTGAGCATGGGCTTAATTTTAAATTAATTCTGGCATGGCACATCTCCATCTTCCATTACCTCCATTTCTTCCCCTCTCCTGTTAATTTTTCCCTCCCTTTCCCATTACACAGTTCTCTCTCTTATTTTCAAAGTGTTTAGACCTTTGCTGAAAAAGTACCTAATGGTTATCTTTGGCACTGTCTGTCATTAACCCAGATGGAAACACAGTAGAGATCCCAAGTTTTTTGAGAAACTCATTTTGCTCAGCTGTATCCTAAAAGGCATTTTATGCATAGGCAAAACTTGGTGGCGCTGAGGATTCTGAAGAAGTCAGGCATTGGGCTTCAGTGAGAAAGTAGCTGTAAGCAAGGAAGAGGTGACATGGGTACCTTGATTATTTTTTTTTCCTGCAAAGTTACTGTAACAAATAAAATGGGCTGCGGAAAATCTATTGTGAAAAGTAAACTTCATCCAAAATCTGGTTTTAGTTCAGTTTAGAGAGCTAATCTTAAAGCTGTCACATGACCTTTTACTCAGATTTTTTTTCTTAAAGATAACAAAGTCCTTGGGTAGCCGAAGTAGCAGATCAGGCCAACAACTGACGTTAGAAAAAGGAAACGAGTCAATACAAGATACCAAGAGGTCTGGACTGTCTCCCTCACCGTTCTGTAAGGCTTTTGATCAAGGGGACAAAGAAAATATTCACCAAACAAATCAGTTTACAAATCAAAATGGTAAGAAACGAAAGTGAACAATATGTGAAGACTGATTTATAGCAATACTATCTAACCGCTTGTTTAAAGCCATACTTTCCAGCTGCAGAAAGCTTTTGCATTTCACTTAAATGTGAGTCTCTTAATCTCTTGATTTTTCATAATCAATTTTTGTCAGGCTTGCTAATTATTGAAGACACTTGTGGTAAACAATGGTTTGTTGTCTTCCTATTTGATCCTACCACGAATGAAATCATAACGCTAATGGTGATATTATAGGCGGAGCTGGTGGTGGTAAGGCTGCCTGACGCTTTCCATTATAAGCTCCATTCTTTTCAGTTGCATATAACTTTGCCAAACTTTAACCATCTCAGCTAAAAATTTCCAGGCTTGCCTTAGGCTGAATTATTTTTGAAAGTTTCAGTGAAGATAACTTCATTTTCAGAGATGAAAGAACTAAGGGAAACTAGGATGTTTTACCAGTGTAAAAAATGATTCTAACCATCTGTGTGAAGAGTTCTAACAACTCCATGCTTTGGAGTAAGTATGTGAGATTTGGCAGGGGGTTATCTATGGGGGCAGTGAGGGGCCTTTTGCTGTCCTCAGGAAAATTCAACACTATTTGGCCAAATTATAAGAGGCTGCCTGATTTAAAAAAAAAAAAAAAAAAAAAAAGTCCCCAAACATTCCATTTGCTGTGAGCCTCATCCCAACACCAAGGAGCTCCCTATATAACTCTAGATAGCACACAAGCAAAGCAGCAGCTGCAATATACTCTCTAATCAGGAATAACGTATGCTGTGCTGGGATCCAGGAGACCATGAATTCTAGCCTAAGCTCTTCCACTACATTGCCAATAATTATGTTCACTTCACAGCCCTTATTATTAAGCAATGCTTCATACTTCCTATCTTAGAGAAAAGCCAGTATAACTTTATATACACACACACACACACACACACACACACACACACACACAAAATAGGTGGGGTAACTGAGCATTTACACCAGGTACTCTCTGGAACAGCTGGAACTACAACCACAGTTCTAATATGGCAAACCCAAGTCTCATCCCTTTAGCAACGCTATTTGTCAGAAGGAACGTGCCAGATCTGTGTGTTTGGCTGTGCTACTTGTAACCACTAGATAACACTCCCTTCCAGAACAAAGAATAGAACCCAGCAATCCTGACTTCCTGCATTCTTCTGCTATCTAGCAACTAGTTAAGTAAACCACTGGAAAAGGGTGTATGGTGTATCCCTCTCATGGCTTTTCCACAGAACACAGCATCCTACTACTGCTAATAGTTACTCCTTTAGCTGTATACTATTTGTGCAAAAGTACCCTGCTTCATTCAGTGTATTGCGGAGGGACAGTGAATGAGGCAGAGGTTTGCAGGAAGATGTTCTCTTGTATTTTAAGTCATCGGATTGAGACTCAGAAAAGCTTGGTTCTATTCCTGACTGTTCCTCAGACATCCTAGGTGATGCTGGGCAAGAGTAATACAAGTTATTGGGCTCAGTGCAGGGGTAACTGGGTGAAATTTTATGGTATATGATGAACAGGATATCAGAGTAGTTGATTTAATGGTCCCTTCTGACCTTAAACTGTATGAATATATGATGAATGTGCAGGGGGGGGGGTGAATAAAGATTTCACAACCCCCTTAATTCTGTCACTTTCTAACGCAGTGCTTGACTTTGCAGTCTTATTGCCCTTTTCACAAAGTTCTTTTGGGTGTAATTGTATTCATTTCTTTAGCAACAAGTCCAGCAGAAGACTCTGTGTGAGGGAGTATAATGTTGTTAAATCACAATTATCACAAAGTAAGAAATAGAGACAGGACTAGCTAAGGGCTTGTCTACACAGTAAATTACTGCTCAGCAAGACAGGGTATGAATCTACAGTGCACCAGCTTGCTGTGCTATGTGGACCCTGCTACATCACTCTGAGAACCATCAGCAGACAAGAATGGACAGAGAAGATTATGTTTTAAAAATGCTGGCAAAAAGAGACCTGAGATAATCAATCAATGGTACGGCACTAATTTTATGTTGTTTTACATCTCTGTTCTATCCAGGGTAAAAAACTCTTTCTCTGTATTGTAAATTTCAAAGGATTCTGAACCGTTTCACATAAAATATAAATGTGTGTGCTGCAGAGATTATGGAAATCAAACACTATGCAACAGAATTGCTTTAGAGCATTGATAGAGATTTTCAGGATTAAGCAAAGAGTTGCATAAAAAAAAATTCCATGCTTTCATGATTAAAGAGAAGGAACTAAAAAATAAATTATTCTTTAAACCCTTATTCAATTTAACACCAAAGAACCAAATCATTAAGAAAGTTAGAACTTTTATTCATTGTAGATAATAGTTTCTGGTTTTAATTCTTATGGTGCCTGCATAGACCCAGTTTCATTTTTTAAAGCTCAGTGGTTAATATACATTATACCATTTACTCGTTAACAAAGAGTCAGGCTACTCATTATGTCTTCTGTTGTCTTCTTCCCCTGCCAAAAACGTTTTCATCGACTTTCATACTTCTCTTGCAGTGTCTAGGCAAGCATGTTATTGTGACCCAAAAAATTACCTTACAGGTACTTAACCCCAGTGTGGACAATACCTCAAACATATTCAAACTGAGACAAGGGAAAAATCATCAGTAACTCAGTTTCATAGAATCATAGAATATAAGGGTTGGAAGGGACCTCAGGAGGTCATCTAGTCCAGCCCCCTGCTCAAAGCAGGACCAGTCCTCAACTAAATCATCCCAGCCAGAGCTTTGTCAACCCTGACCTTAAAAACTTCTAAGGAAGGAGATTCCACCACCTCCCTAGGTAACCCATTCCAGTGCTTCACCACCCTCCTAGTGAAAGTTTTTCCCAATATCCAACTTAAACCTCCCCCACTGCAACATGAGACCATTACTCCTTGTTCTGTCATCTGCTACCACTGAGAACAGTCTAGATCCATCCTCTTTGGAACCCCCTTTCAGGTAGTTGAAAGCAGCTATCAAATCCCTCCTCGTTCTTCTCTTCCGCAGACTAAACAATCCCAGTTCCTTCAGCCTCTCCTCATAAGGCATGTGTTCCCGTCCCCTAATCATTTTTGGTGCCCTCCGCTGGACGCTTTCCAATTTTTCCACATCCTTCTTGTAGTGTGGGGCCCAAAACTGGACACAGTACTCCAGATGAGGCCTCACCAATGTCGAACAGAGGGGAACGATCACGTCCCTCGATCTGCTGGCAACGCCCCTGCTTATATAGCCCAAAATGCCATTGGCCTTCTTGGCAACAACGGCACACTGTTGACTCATATCCAGCTTCTCATCCACTGTAACCCCTAGGTCCTTTTCTGCAGAACTGCTGCCTAGCCATTCGGTCCCTAGTCTGTACCGGTGCATGGGATTCTTCCGTCCTAAGTGCAGGACTCTGCACTTGTCCTTGTTGAACCTCATCCAATTTCTTTTGGCCCAATCCTCTAATTTGTCTAGGTCCCCTCTGTATCTTATCCCTACTCTCCAGCGTATCTACCTCTCCTCCCAGTTTAGTGTCATCTGGGAACTTGCTGAGGGTGCAATCCATGCCATCCTCCAGATCATTAATGAAGATATTGAACAAAACTGGCCCGAGGACTGACCCTTGGGGCACTCCACTTGATACCGGCTGCCAACTAGACATGGAGCCATTGATTACTACCCGTTGAGTCCAACAATCTAGCCAACTTTCTATCCACCCTATTATCTGTATTTTGTTTGATGCTTGTGGTGTTCTCAAGGAATTGGATATTGCCCCACTGAGACAATAGTACTGATACATAATCTCCATTGTGGCTTTCAATCATTGTTTGCCTGAAACACCCCTTAACAAAAGAGGATTCTTCTGAAGACTGTTAAATGAATCTCTGTTTACCTGGATTGTGAGCAATCTGGGCCATGGATTGTCTTTTTATCATTTATTTGTTTAGCACCTAACACAATAGGGCCATAAATGGCATTGTAGTATAAGTAGTAATGCTTGTTACGCTACCCAGATATAAGGGAGGTGGAAGTGGCTCGAGAGAGGATCTAGGAAGTGGGGCTAAGCAGTCCAGAGGCAGGAACTGTAGGAGCAGCCAACCTGGGGAGAGCGCTTGAGATGAATTTTATTTTATTGTTAATTTATGTGTTAATAAAACAGTGCCAGGAAGTGGGGTAAATTTGGATTCTGCATAGTGTGGACTATATTTGAAAGCAGGCCTGAAAAGGCACCGAACCAGCCAGTAACTTCTATTCTCAAAGATAGCATGTCTAGCAATCCCAGCCTATCCTCATATCTTGGCTGATGCTTTTGGCACAGCTAGCTCAGTTCACAAACTTGGGTTTCTTTTCTATATATGAAGAAGTTTTGAATGTGCATAGTTGCCTTTATCGTACAGCCCTGTTATGTTCTATTTGGATGGGATGCCAGCAGGTAGCCCTTTTGAGAAGAGGAGGGGCCTTCTGCTGGACAGTGCTCTGACCTGCCTGCAAAGACTGCAGGTTGGATGGCCCACTCACTATGAGGGACTGTCTGACAGGCAATCTGCAGGAAAAACCATAAACAGAGAAGGAGTCCATACATCTCATTTGAAAGAAAAAATATTCAGTAATGAATGTAGAGCCTCACCATTTTAAATAAAACATCACTGCTTCACACATACAACCTTAGAAAGGAAATTTGACTAGTTACTTAAAAATACTGTACAGAAACTGCTTACAAAAGAAAGGGAAATGCACCTATATTACTGGTATGAAATCAAAGAACACAAACACCTCCACCCATCTCTGACCAAAGTAATCTCTTTAACATTTACATTTTAAAAACAAAAAGAAAAGGAGTACTTGTGGCACCTTAGAGACTAACAAATTTGTTAGTCTCTAAGGTGCTACAAGTTTCAGAGTAGCAGCCGTGTTAGTCTGTATTAGCAAAAAGAAAAGGAGTACCCGTGGCACCTTAGAGACTAACAAATTTATTAGAGCATAAGCTTTCGTGAGCTACAGCTCACTTCATCGGATGCATTACGATGAAGTGAGCTGTAGCTCACGAAAGCTTATGCTCTAATAAATTTGTTAGTCTCTAAGGTGCCACGGGTACTCCTTTTCTTTTTAAGGTGCTACAAGTACTCCTTTTCTTTTTGCGAATACAGACTAACACGGCTGCTACTCTGAAACCTGTAATTTTAAAAACAAACAGTTTTTTAAAAATGAGCTAAAGAAAAAACGACTCTTAAAAACATTACTGTATTCTCATCAAGGCATAAGACATTACAGGAATGAAGATAAGCCAACAGTTAAGCTTTCCGTGCTTTCCTATAAAAGAGTGAACAGTGTAGAAACACTAAACTCCAGATTGCTGCCGCAGTCACTTAACCAAACAGGTTAGAGTTTCCAGAGTGTTTGTTTTTATTAACCAACTGTCAAAATACTCATCTGCTTGATTTTTTGCCCTTTTCTTCTTGTTCATGAAATGTGCTTTTTAAATCTTTTAGTATGTTTTAAATTAAATCCTTTTTTGGTAGGACATAAATTTACAGCTGCAGTTACTAACCTTCCCCCTTTCCTCCCTCCTCCTCCCCCTCTCCCCCCGGCTCTCCTGCTGGTAGTAGCTCATCTTAAGTGATCAATCTCCTTACGGTGTGTATGGTAACACCCATTGTTTCATGTTCTCTGTGTATATAAATCTCCCCACTGTATTTTCCACTGAATGTATCTGATGAAGTGAGCTGTAGCTCGCAAAAGCTTGTGCTCAAATAAATTTGTTAGTCTCTAAGGTGCCACAAGTCCTCCTTTTCTTTTTGTGAATACAGACAAACACGGCTGCTACTCTGTAACCTGCAAGTAGATCATTAAAAAGGGCAAGATCCTGTTGCCACTCAAGTCATGGGGAGTTTTACCACTGACTTCAATAGGAAAAATTGGGATGAAGCCCTGTACTGAAAAGGCTGCCTGAAGAAAACCATATTTTACATTTTTCAGTTCTCCAGATAAAGAAAATGTGTTTTATGTTGCCCTATTCAGAATGAACGTTAACATTTTAAATATCACTAGTGCTTTTTCATTTGAGATTGTCTCCTATTAAAGATTTCAGAGTAGCAGCCGTGTTAGTCTGTATTCGCAAAAAGAAAAGGAGTACTTGTGGCACCTTAGAGACTAACAAATTTATTAGAGCATAAGCTTTCGTGAGCTACAGCTCACTTCATCAGTGAGCTGTAGCTCATGAAAGCTTATGCTCTAATAAATTTGTTAGTCTCTAAGGTGCCACAAGTACTCCTTTTCTTTCTCCTATTAAAGGATCCCCAGTATTACCTTGTGGTATTGCCATTGCTGTTTATAATGGAAATTCTTCAGATTTGTAGCAGAGACCCACATAAACATATCTTCCCTTGCAGGTGTGCAATACTTTTACAACGGTAAATTGTTTTTGAGCAAGGGAAGAAATAAAATGAATGAATATTGTTTATAGTTTGTCAGTCTTATTTATGCAATGTTGAAACCTTCATTAAAATGTTAGGCTGCAATTAGAAGCCCTAGCATAAATCTGAGTGTGTAGAGAAACTAAATAGATGTTTAGGTGATCATTCTTGCATTTATCTTGTTTGCTGCAATATTGTGATTACACAGTAATTTACATATTTTCCTAAGACGATACACCAAATTATTCATTACAATTGATATGGAAATACTTGAGGTAAAAAGAGATGCTGGTATAATTAGTGGTTGAGAGATACAAAGATTTGGTTTGGTCTAGAACACCCCATCTTTCTCTTGTGGAAAATTAACGATGCTGCATTAGCCACAGGTCTCACAAGTTGTTGAACTACATAACCAGTGTAAAATGTCATTCTACAATCTTCTATATTTTCACACAGCATATTACCCTAGACATCAGTAATATAGTAAATAAGCTAATGTATTTGCAGTTTGTTTGTGTTTAGCTTAGTACTAAATTGAGTGCACTTAATGAACATCTCTGGAGAGCACCATTTGGCTTTTCCAAAAAAGGTAGACTTCTTGATTCTTAGCAAACAAAGGCAGTCTAGTGAAAGCAAAGTGTTAGAAAAGTTAGGTTAAATGACCCTCTAGATACACAAGATCTTTTAAAATAGTCCTTTATACTTCTGCATTGCCTTTTGATATTGGGATTTTAAACACTTTTTACATACATTCAAGTACGTATTATTACATCCACTGCACTGAATAAATGAAATACAGAGAAGTTGCCAAATAATGTGTCAGGGTGGATGGATTTTAATCAGGAAACCTTGATTTAAGCAGGAAACCGTGATTTTAAATAATCAGTTTTAATATTGCTTTGCCTTTCTATTTTTTAATTATTTTCCTAAAGAAAAGCTGATTCTTGTTGGTTGATAACCATTAAAACATGTTGATTTGCAGCTAAATATAGCCTTTACAGTAAATGTTGTGCTTCTTTTTGCTAACCAGGAGGACAGACTATAGCCCAGATTTTTAAAGCTAATGAGGCATTGCTGCGCTCACCATTGAACATCTAACTGTTTTAGGAGCCTAACTATCATTTTTTAAAAGAGACTTAGGATCCTAAATGCCATTGACAGTCAATGGGACTTAGGCTCTTAAGTGCCTAAATCACTTCTGAAAATAAGATTTAGGCTCCTCAATGAGATCGGTATTGCAACACTAAGCATAGCAACATCTAATACCTTTTGAAATTTGCGCCTATATCTATATACATTTATTTAAGCTACTGTATAGCTTAACTTACATTGGTTCTGATTCTTAATATTTACATTTTTATTTGTCAGAAATGGTGAATGATGCATTTTGTTATTTACTAGATTATTCATTTTTTACTTGTAATCTGGGTCAAGACCTGCTTGGATGGAAATTAAATGCACAAAAAGCATTTAAAGATTTTTTTATTTGTTAAATAAAACTACACTTAATGTGCTGTATATTATTATCAAAAGTTTTTTTTTCCATATGGCTGATGTAGTTGTTGCTTGACATTTACAATTTTACACTGAGATGGTTAAGACACATAATTACATCTACATATTGCTGTGATGCCTCCTCCATATTTGTGAATCGGGCACTGAGTTATTATATGTTCCATGGTCTGTTATGGGTGACCTGAGTCGCACACTGGAGAGTCTTTCATTTTCCATTTGTATAGCAAGTATCCACATGTGCCATGGTTTGTGTGGATACGGTTTAGGGTTGCCCATGATCTTTGTGGGAGATCGAAATCAGGAATCTTCTGCATTGGGTCTTTCACAAAGTGTTTATTTGTGACTTCTTGTGAACTGTGTTCAGCTTTCCAAGCTTCATCAGGGTTGAAGTTGTATTGTTGAAGGTTAAATGTGTGTGTCCAAAAGGGTTTACGTGACTTCAAGCTGTGGTGAGGGACATTGTTAAGGTCCTGGTGGATGGGAGGATGTTCATTTTCCAAGATCCTCTGGAATTCTCGTAGGTTGCAGCATTGCAATGGGAAAGGGATGGGATGGGATGGGAAAGCAATGTGTGACAGCACTGGAAGACCAAGGTGTTGGGGTCAATTTGAGGGTTCCAGGATGCACCACATTGCAATGGTTAGTTGGACATCATCAAGTCAGGTATGGCTACTTCTGCTCCATACTGGTGTTCAGTACTCAGCTATAGAGTACACAAGGGCTATCGCTGATGTCTGTAACACTAATGCTCCCCAGCTTGTGCTTCTCAGTTTCTGGATCAGGTTGACCTTGTCGTCTTCTTGGCAGCTACCTACTTCAGATGGTTGTGGAAGGTTAGTTTCACACCCAGATAGGTCTGAGTAGGGTCATGTCGCACAGTGTTGCCACAGAAGGTCACTTTCAGGGCGCGTAGTCTTCCTGTTTTTTAGATGGAATGCAGTGACTGTTGTTTTGTGAGGATTTGGCTGGAGCCTCCATTTCTGGAAATATTCCTCCCTGGTGTTTAGGTCCTTGTTCAAGGTGGACTTGATGTCACTGAAGGTGGCTGCTTGCATTGCCAGGGCAACATCATCCGCATATGCAAATTTGTGCAGCTTCATTCGAGGCATGTCACTCGTTTAAACATTGAAAAGCATTGGCATGAGATGTGAGCCTTCACATGGCTCACTCTGTTAAGTTAGAAATTGTAACTAATGCCATCAACCTGGTGATCAAACATTACTCAAAAGTCTCCCAGTCTTCAGAGCAACAACTCAAGCCACGATAATGGCCCTCTTCAGGGCCATGTAACATGCCAGATAGGTTCTGCAACAAGGATCCTCCAACTTAACATTTCCTAGACAAAGTGCGAATATCTTGCAAACACATTGAAGACACATAACATCGACGTCCTTACACTCCAAGAAACCCACGTCTCCACTGTTCAGCAGGCTGGCTGCTACCGCACCCGTCCATTATCAAAACCTATTTGGCATTTAAAACTGTGATTTGTTAAACAAAGGAAATATTATCTGTAGATAGGAATTGAACGGACTGTTTCTGATCAGCATGTCCTTCAAGATTTTAGAAGTTGTAGATCTTATCCTCTCACACCTAGTTTTTTATTCATAGGTTGAACTGAACTAGTTAAATAAACTGACCAGAAGAAAATATTCTCTCTGCATTTGCAGAAGAGGCCACTGCTGTCACAAGCTGGTTTGAGGTGCTTAGCCAGTGACTTCCACCAGTTCATTGGGTTTGAGTTTCTTTTAAAATTTGCCAGCAAACATGTACTGCTTAATATTTTTTAAAATTAATTTAAATTATTATAATATATTATAGTTTAGGCCTTAACATATGTTATAGTAATTCCAAATTAAATTTAAATAGGTTTATTTTTAAAAAAATAAACCAGTATTTAATTTAAGTGTAAAAAACCTGATATTTTAAAAAATCATAGATTTTTTTTTTTTGTCCGTCCTGGAATGTGTCTGAGAGAGCCAGGTATGGGACCCAGGAGTGTGGCCTGTTGGCCAGTTCCCCTTCTCTAACCACTGGACAATAGTACTTATTGAGAGTTGCCTTTTTATATTTTGATCCTTCATTTATTCAAGATGGGCTTGACTCCACAGTCCCACTGCTCATGTGGTCTTCACCATCTTTTCTGGCAGTAGCTTTACAAGTTCTGACTTTATAATGATCTATACTGCAGCTGGAAAACTGTGATTAATTTATCTGAAAGTTTTAATTAGCTCTGCAGCTATTTAAGAAATTAAAATCTCTTACACTGGGCTCCTTCCAGTGCTCTTGATATAGACATGTTTTAATCCTTAAGGAGTGAACACACAACAGAATTGCCCCATGTCAATAAAACTTGATAGTTTCAGATACAATTTCACAAAGTATTCGTGGCGAGAACTGAGTTTTACCTTTTGAAAAGTTCAGATTGATGGATAGAGCAAAATGGCTGTGAGATTTTCCTTCAAACCTCTACGCTGTATGATTGACAGCTACACTTTCTTCTCCAATAGCACAAGGTTTATAAATACATATACTCAGGATAATGTTGTTGTCTCCAGCAGAATGTTTTATTTTCTCCTCACATAAACAGTTTCAGCTTTGTCAGTGCACCTGTGGCTAAGGATAGGTTTCAGAGTAGCAGCCGTGTTAGTCTGTATTTGCTATTTCCCCATGTTATTTCTCCCCCCCAACCCACCCCCCACTATTCCTCAGATATTCTTGTTAACTGCTGGAAATAGCCTACCTTGCTTGTCACCATGAAAGGTTTTCCTCCTTTCCTTCCCCTGCTGCTGGTGATGGCTCATCTTAAGTGATCACTCTCCTTACAGTGTGTATGATAAACCCATTGTTTCATATTCTCTGTGTGTGTATATAAATCTCTCCTCTGTTTTTTCCACCAAATGCATCCGATGAAGTGAGCTGTAGCTCACGAAAGCTTATGCTCTAATAAATTTGTTAGTCTCTAAGGTGCCACAAGTACTCCTTTTCTTTTTGCAAATACAGACTAACACGGCTTCTACTCTGAAACCTGTTAAATCTTTGGCACACTACAAGATTACTAGAGAGCAGCATGACTTTTTTCATGTCTGCTATATGATCTGGTTTTCATCTTTATAAGCATAAGTGGAATAAAGGTTTTTCCATAACATTTATTTGCTGTATAACTTTGATATTTTGATTCTATAGAGAGTTTATTTAAATGCTATATGCTAAAATAAACATTTTAATAAACATCTAACCTTTTGTAAATTTCAGATGACTGGGTATTTCCTGAAAATTGCGGTGACAGTTTTCAGATTGAGTCCAATGGACAGTCAGTAGCTATCCACAATACATCCTGCAGTAATTTATCCCTGCCACTGAATACTGATGTTGAAAGTGAAAGCAAGCAAACAGGCGAACACCAAAAAAGCCATAAAGAGATTTTCACATTTTCATCGAGGCCTCGATCAGCTCCTCATGGGAAGTCCCCGAATATGTCACCAGAAGGCTGCATGTCTCCTTTGGAGTTAAATGAGAACATTGATGGGGTCTGTAGAGGAGCCCCAATGGAAGATGACTTTTTTGGAAGTGACAGTAATGAAGAGGTGAGCTGCTCTATACATGCAATATTTGATAACGCACACTTCATCCTAAAACTCTGAGGGTGAGATTCTGCCCTCAAGCTTATGGCTATACAAGGGAGTGAAGCCCTCCCCACCTCATAACCTCTCCCATTTAGCAGCAAGTTAATCTTGCTCAGTTTGCGTCTGTAGGTATAAGGAGAGGTTCGGGAAGCTAGAGTTCTGTCCAGTTTGCAAATTGAGCAAGGGATGAGGAGTGGAAGGATTCACCCTTCCCCATCACCCGCAACATACAGATCTGAGCCTAAGAGCTTAATCTAGCTCTTTATACATTTATATAAAGTATGCATCAGGGTCACTTTGCTCACCATTATTTCAGAATGCAACCAAGACATCTCAACAGTTTAAAGGCACTCAGCAATACTGCGCAGTATTTTAGGTAAGGAAGTGAAAAACACTTCTTACAACAAAAATTACATGGGAAGTTTAAGTAGGCAGGATGCGATTTTAACTCTGCTGAAATTTGACCAGAAAGCTGGGTCCGATGCTTGATTTCACTCACTGGTCACCACTTCAGTTTTACATCTTATCTGAAATGTGGTAATGCCATGTATAGTTCTGAGTTTTTATTCTGTTGCAATGTGAACATTTTTGAGCACTTGGATTAGTGAGAGAAAAGAAAAAAATCATCAACTTCTAATATATTTATAAAAATGAAGCAGATTGTCATGTCAGTTAACAGTTGCATCAAGTTGTTATGGTAACTGCCTTTATTAACATTCCAGTCTATGTCATTTTTAATTATAGAACTATTTCTTATCATTCTAATCTTTTTCTCACAGACTGGGAAGGAAGTACAACACAATTATGTGATAGCAAGACAGATGAAACTTTGCAAAAATACTGTTCCATTTCTCCTGGGAAATTATTTTGCAGATGCTAACTATAACCAATAGGGGGGTTTTTTGAGTATATTTTGTTTTCTTTTCACCTTAAACCTGTCAGACCTCATTATTTCAAATATGGTCCCAGAATTTCAGGGTTAAACCAATTAAAGTTGAGATAATGAATCATGAACAATGTGGGGGTCTTGTCTCTACCATATGGTGTCTGTTTTGGAACTCTTTAAAATCCACAGAGATTTTCTATGTCAATTATGCTCAAGAAAAGTCAGACTGGTTACTAACTGAAGCTAGATTAAGAAGACAGTTCTAAAACACATCATTATGGTAAACTTTTCCCTGTGTTGTAGATCTTGATATTTGATTCCTAAGTACTTTTATAACGTGTGTGTGTGTGTGTGTGTGTGTGTGTGTGTGTGTGTGTGTAACACAATAAAGAGAAATTTTTCTTCAATTTAAATTTAAATTCTCCAAATTGATTGCAAGACTCATATTCCAGTTCAAATATCTTTTCAATGTACAGAACCAGTGTTTCTGCTTACTCTTATTTAATATTTTGTACCACCATAGTGCTTAAAAAAAACCTCTAATCTGCTGGTTCTGCGAGGTTTTGCGCTCTCTCTGACCTTTTATGTTAATATTAGTGGAGGATACATTGCACTGCTCAGGATCAGACTCATAGTTCTTTATATAATGTAAAATAGACCTGAGGGCATATGGCTAACAAGAATGTAATGAAGGAAAATTTCATATATTTCCCAACTATCCGTGAGTTTTCAGTTCATATGCTAAAAGGCATCATTGACTGAGCTTGCAAAGGCCTTACACTCAATTTAATAGATAAGGTGGGTGAGGCACTTGTGCGTTTGTATGTCTGCATGTAACACATTAACTTTGAATGCTGCTTCTGTAATTCAGGGAATGTTCTAGGCATCAGTAGCAGAACTCACTGATTTGGGGAAAATTGGGAAACCAAAAAGAGGGAAAATGGGGGACAGTGGAGCCACTGTCATCTGATTATCACATCCACGATAATTGCATGGGTGCTTGAAGCTATAGATCAGTGGTTCTCAACCAGGGGTAGTGGTACCCCCTGGAAGACCTCTGCGTACCCCTAGGAGTAATCAACTTATCTAAATAGTTGCTTAGTTCTACAACAGGCTACATAAAAATCACTAGCAAAGTCCAAACTAAAATTTAATCCAATGATTTGTTAATACTGCTCTCTGTTATATACTGAAACAAGTACAATATTTATATTCCAATTCATTTATTTTATAATTATATGGTAAAAAATGAGAAAGTAAAGCAATTTTTCAGTAACCCTTTTGTAATTTTATGTCTGATTTTGTAAGCAAGTAGTTTTTAAGTGAGGCAAAACTTGAGGGTACGCAAGACAAATCAGATGTCTGAGAGGGGTACAGTGGTCTGGAAAGGTTGAGAGCCACTGCTATCCTCAAACAACTGATAGATGGCACCCATTAACACTTTCTAACGTAACAATATCCTGCTCTTCCTGTAAAAAGAAAAGGAGTACTTGTGGCACCTTAGAGACTAACAAATTTATTAGAGCATAAGCTTTCGTGAGCTACAGCTGTAGCTCACGAAAGCTTATGCTCTAATAAATTTGTTAGTCTCTAAGGTGCCACAAGTACTCCTTTTCTTTTTGCGAATACAGACTAACACGGCTGCTACTCTGAAACCTGCTCTTCCTGTAGTTTAACATGTTAACACCCTGAATGTCTTATCTCCCAGACAAATAATGGGGGGAGAGGTAATGGGGGGTGTACATACAACCTTTGGCATGGGGGGAGAAGGGGGAGAATGGATTGCACACACAGCCCCTGCCATGAGAGGGAGAACAGAGAACCCTGGCATGGGAGGAGGAGGGTTTGGGGGGAGGTGCAGGGAGTCCCTGAAACAGAAGAGTTCAAGTAGCTTGTGGGGTGGAAGGAAGGGATGCAAGGCGCCACTGTGGTGTGCAATGAGGTTGTCCTAGAGCCACTACAAAGCATTTAACCCCCTAGTCCTATTGACTTGTGTGAAAAGTTACACATGTGTAAGTGTTTGCATGATTGGTACTTAATACTATAGATAAAGGCTTAATTTCTGAATACTGAACAAAATGATTAGCTCGGTAAAGTGAAGGTAGGTTTCAACATTTCATGTAATCCTGCTTCATACAGCATTGCGAAACTTAAAAACACCTAAGAGTGTGTGTGCTCTGGGAGAAATTATATGTGATCCCAAAGCTTGCAGTGACACCTTTGTGTTTGATCTTGTCTGTTCTCACGAGATAAGCAGGATAGGAGATTCTAGGTCAATGCTTGGATGAGAGTTTGCTAAGGGACTCTTAGGTGTTTGGAGGAGGTGTGGGGGGTGATTCAGCATCACTCTTGCAGCCTGTACTTAACCATTGTCTTAGCATGCTGCGGAAGGTGCCTTTTTGTTCAACTAAGATAGAAAACGAAGGGCTGTGATCATTAAAAATCCCATGTCATGTTCATAAGAAGGGAAGTTCTCTTTCCTAAGAAATATGTCATCATTTGGTTCCTTTTAATAACCTTAATAGTAACTGTTCTCACTGCCCACAGAGACATAACAACCATTATTTTTTATGCCCAAAGAGTGAGCATCTATCTTAAATACAGTTAGAGAATTCTATATGCTGTATAATATTTCTCAATATATCATGATAATCATTGTGTTTTCCAAGGTGTGTCGCAAATGATCAGTTAGCTGATAAGTGTATGCCAGTAACTACAGAGAAGGACTTTCAGTTCATTTATTCTCATATGGATTATGTTAAATAATGTTAGTATGACAGCTAGCAAAGCACTACATGTACAATGCTAAAAGATAATTTAAAATAAACAACCTACATTACAATAACAGTTATAGTTTTTGCTTAATTTCACTACCAATTTACTCATTCAGAGTTAAGGCTTTTTTTCATGTAAAAAGTCAATGAACCAGAAAATTATTTAGCGGTTATATTTTGCTTGTATTCTTGCACTAATGTATTTTATGTTACTTCTGTAGTCAGTTGTGTATTGATATTCGAGGTCAGGGTGGGCAAACTTTTTGGGCTGAGGGCCACATCTGGGTGGGGAAATTGTATGCAGGGCCAGGGCAGGGGGTTGGGGTGCGGGAAGGAGTGTGGCAGGGGGTGCAGTGTGAAGGAATGGGCTCAGGGCAGGAGATTGGGGCAGAGGCAGGGTGCTGGGTGTATGAGGGGGCTCAGGGAAGGGGGTTGGGGTACAGGAGGGGTGTGGGGTACAGGAGGGGTGCAGACTGCAGGAGGAAGCTCAGGGCAGGGGGTTGGGGTGCAGGAGGGGTGGGGGGGTGCAACAGGAGGCTCAGGGCAGGGAGTTGGGATGCAGGAGTGGTGTGGGGTGCGGCAGGAGGTTGGGGTGCAAGGTACAGGCAGGGGGCTTAGGGCAGGGAGTTGGGGGGCAGGGTGCAGGAGGGGTTTGGGCTCCGGCCCGGCACCGCTTACTGAAAGGTTTTAGGCTAAAGCAGCTCCAGGGTGGCAGCAGTGCGCACCGGGGCCAGAGCAGGCTCCAGGCGGCCAGCACCACATCACTGCACAGCCCCTGGGCTCCGCATGCTGCCATTGCTGCACCTCCAGGTACCTCCCGTTCCTGGCCAATGGGAGCTGTGGGGGACAGTACCTGGAGGCAAGGGCAACGCACAGAGTCCTCTGCCCCCTGGGCCACAGCGACATGGTGCTGGCCACTTCTGTGAGCCGCGCGGGGCCTGTGGCACCGTGAGGGGCAGTCCCATGGGCCGGATCCAAAGCCCTGATGGGCCGGATCTGGCCCGCAGGCCATAGTTTGCCCATCCCTGTTCTAGGTGCTCATTTAATTTTTCAGATCATTATCTAATTTGCACTACAAAAACAAACTATAGAAAAATGTTTTATAGTGGGCTGTAAAGTCGGGACTATCACACAAGATCCTAAAAAAGGACATGAGACTGCTGACTTATAGTTCCTGTTATATTAGCACAATCTAAGACATCCTTGCAAAATCATCATGAATATTTCTTAATCCTGGGACAATATCTGTTCACCCAACTTTGCCATTATTATAATTAAAAAATATTTACTCACCCAGTTAAGCTGCATTTTTGCAAGCCTACTCTAAAAATATCTTGAACCTGATATGCTGAAGATACTTGATGTTCACTGTTTTTCTATATGTTTGAAAATCGCGTATCGTGAATGTATATCTAATTTTAAAAATCACAGAAACATATAAATACAAATAAAATATATTTCTTATCTGTGGGCCCATCATTTCTAGCCTTCTCTTTTTAGGTTAGTTGTTTTGGTCATGTCACTTTTGATTGCTTTGTACTGTTCCTGGTATTTTGATTCCTTGGTTTGTATGATTTTATATTCATTAAGATAGATTTACTGAGTGCACCTATGATGTCAGCTAATACCATCACAGCAGGATAAGTAAGCCAGCTATGATAAATTACTTTTTCGTGAAAAAATGTTTCAACCAGTCATGCTTGTTTTGCAGTTGATGACTGTGGATTGTAAAGCCATAAACACGTGAAGCCAATATTGGCAGATAGCTGGGTATTAAGAACAGACTGCTAAAATAATTTTCTGTTTTGATAGTTCTTATAGATTCTGGCTCCTGACCTCTCACCTTGATTGAAACATTTGGGATATACCGAGCAGCAGGGGGAAATTATGCTGGAATAAGATATAGCTAGGGTAGAAAGAAGAATGTTCCCCCTTTCCTAAAATTACTGGCATTAATTCATTTTAGGACCATCACTTTGAAGCATCTTCCTGACAAAGAATGTTTCTGCTGAGGAGCCAAGGTCAAGCCTGTAGTGCTTTGTAAAGAATGAAGCTTCTGCACTTCTGTGCAGTCCAGATGTCTCAGGCTGGGAGAAAGGTCCATTCCAGAAAGGAAATCATCAGGACACAAATTTTCCACTTTAAACTCTAGGGACCAATTTACCCTGATCTCACATCAGGATAAATTTGGAATTTGTAGAGCTACTCTGGTTTTATACCAGTGGAAGTTAAATCAGAATCTGGCCCCCAAAATTGTATGGTTATGGAAGGGAGTTATGTACTTGTGACTCAGGTAGTGAGTATCAATGCATAAAGACTCACTAACCTATGAATAGGGCCCTTCATTTTTGTGTTTTATCAAAAACTTCCAAAAATGCTCAGGTTTTAAAAAATCCAGTATTTGGATATTTCTGATTTCTACCCATATTTTGTACTGGCTTGAACTCAGTGGACCCGGCTCCCGCCTCAAAGATTCCCTGTTGGATGGCACAACATGCCTGCACATGCCGGTTGGTGGCGTCTGCAGCTGTGCAGTGGAGATGCGAGATTGGCAGGTTGTCTGCCAAGAATGCCCGACTGCTGCAGCGGCAGGCTGCAGAGAGCGGAAGGCTGCACCCTGTGAGCCCACCCCCAGAGTACAGACCTTATCGGTCTCCTCCCATCCTCCTTCCCCCCCCCACACTCTTACCATGAGTATCTGGCACCTCTATTCCCACCAGGCATCCTCTCTTCCCCTACATGCCCCCCCCATGAGTACTGGGCACCTTCTTCCACCTGCTGCAACCATGAGTACTAAGCACCCCCATCTCCCACCAGACATCCCATGCCTCCCACCTGCTCCCCCCATGGTAGACCCAGTAAGTAGTTGGGCCTAGGGACATGTCACCGCCCAGAGAGGAACCAAGGGCACAGAGCCCCTTCTACTTCAGCCACCAGACAGAGCCCCTGTCCAGCCCCCAAGCTGCGAACAGGTCATTCCAATCTCCCTGCGGCTGCAAAGGATCACATACATGGTGTGGGCAGGTTCCATCTGGCCCAGCTGGTGGAGAGAATATATTTTCTAAATTCAGCTGCATCCAAGACCACAGGAGAATGAGCCTTGGAAAAGACGCTTGGAAAAAGCTGCTTTGAGCCTGTGGAATTCACCCGGAAGCCAGTTGCATCAAACACAACTATGCAAGTCACCAACAGTAAACTGGTGTTGTTCGTGTAATGGGGATTCGAGATAATGGTTTCATAAACAATGCACTCTTCCTTTATTCTAATTGGGGTTTTTTTCTGTCCCCCCTCTCCAGTATTAACCCTGATAATATGTGCAATTAATTTTTCATAGATTTGTCACCCATTTTTTAAATTTTTGAAATAAACACTGATAAATTCCCAGGAAATTAATAAAATAATACCAGAAAGGAAGGGCTTTACTTATGAGGCATGTGAGACCTAGGCCAAATGGCTTTGTTTGAAGCTAAGTTTCCAGGAGAAGTGATCTGCTTATGCTTATGAGCTGGAGGCCATGTGACACTCAGGAGTGCCTATCCATGCATAATAAGAACTTTAGAGAACCTACCATGTATGGAACTTCCCTTTGCCATCCGGAGGGAAATATTTGGTTTTCCAAATTAGTTTTCAAGCTGGAAAATGCAATAATTTATAAATACTGTTAGTGGGTAGCTAATTAGTCATTGAAACAGTTAAGTGCTGTTATTAAACTGCCAGTCCCAAATGATCAGAAAACAGCAAAATAGCTTCTTATCTTGCTGCAGCTTACCACCAGTGACTTATTCTATATTTGTACAAGCAGCCATACTTTCAAACTGACAACTAAATTCTAATGTATTCTCTCTTCTGTCATAGACACTGTCCAATTAGACTCAGCTGTCGGCATCCACCCATTCCATCAAACCAAGAGCAAAAGTAAGAACTCTTGCTGGTTTACAACACAGCATAACAACTGCAGTATCATACAGTGCTACCCAAAACATTTTGGATACAGCCGATGAGCTCATCTGTGAAGCCTTCAATTGAATCAGGAAATTTTCTGCACTTATATAATTAAAAGAGCCAGCATAATACAATTAAGTAAGACAGCGTACTCTCGCAATTTTACTCTGACTTTTTGACATTTACACTCTGGGTACAGAGGGTCTGTGTCCCATCTGCTCCAAGTAGGTGGCCCTCAAGAGTCATTAGAATGATCTTCTTAAAATTACAACCCAGCAAGAGCAATCAATTTTAAGTATCCGGAAATAATTGTCCAACTGCCCATCTGCATGTTCTTTCAAGGAATGTAGTACACAATAGACATGCTAGCTCCTCAGGGAAATCATTTGCGTCTTCAGTATACATATGCTGTGCTGGAGTTAATCAGACGAACTTTATTGATAGTCCTGGCACAATTTGATGATTGAATATTTAACAAATAAAATGATTATAAAACCCAAGTTCAATAGACAGAGAGGTGGGAGGGATTTAAATTTAAGTTAAATCAGGATTATCCATTTGTCTCCAATATGTGACAATAATGTGACATTTCCTTTAATAATCTGTCAAATTACAGTACTGTAATGTGACTTAATAGTGCAGGTTTATAGCATAGGTTTTAAAATAACTGGTGTGGAAAATAAAAGTCTGGAAAAAAGAGAAATGTGTCTTTTTGCTTCAGTGAAATTCCAAACTAGGGAAATAAAGCAATATTTACAGCCTTCCAAAATGCATATAACTTTAGCAGTAACAAAAACAAAATGAAGAAAAGCAGCATATTAAGTGTTTATAAATTTCAAAGGCATTTCATATAACTGTAAATCTCATGTTGTGCACATAAAACCTACAAGAAAATAAATACTGTGGAAATGGCTACATGTGTGACGTTTCAGATGTCTTCCATAAAAATAGTGCATATTTATGTCTTTTCCGGTTATTTACAAGCTAGATGGGGTCAGTGATGCTAAACTAAGATATTGTTATAATCAGAGTTTATTCTTGTTTACCCTTCCTTATACATCCTGTACCTTAATACAAAGAGAGAGATTTTTCAAGATGTTAAATGGCTTATGCCATGGAATACATTAATAAAATATTATGAAGTGTTGTGCATACATCCATAGGTCATTGATTCATGCAGGTGTTTCACAAATCAAATTTAGAAAGTTTAGCCTGAATACATTACATTCAGCCTACTTCTCTCATAGTGTGGTGGATTCTGTCCTTCTTAACGTCCTGTTTGCTTCCCTGCACATAGCTCCTATAAGCCTTAATTCAGAAAAAAAGCTTATGTACGTGCTTAACTTTAAGGTTTTGCTTATGTCCCTCTAAAGTCAATGTGTGTAAAGCATGGGCTTGAGTGCTTTGCAGAATTAGGACTGTAATCTGATTTTAAATTGAATTCCACCCTTAAATAATATACATTTATTATAAATTTGGCTTTCACACATCTTTCAGGATGAATTGGGAAGACTGGTGATTATGGAAACTATATAGAACATTAATGTTTGCTTTCATTTGACTGTTTCAGGGTTTACGTACTTTCTCATAGCACTGAGCTGATTTAACACATCCTCATCGTAACCTTCACTTTCTTGTATTGTTTCCAAAAAGATGCCGGATGATAAAACAGGAAAATAGGAGCCGTCTGTACAGAGATTGGGGAAACTGAGCGCATTCTAATTGCATTTTTAAATTTATAGTCTGAGGAGATAAAATAAAACCTTGCAGCCAAAAGGCCTCCAAATTTATTTCCTGCTTCTGTTATTTACTTTAACACTTCAGTGTTTTATATTTGCAGCTAACCTACTAATCTGCTTATAAAGTGTCATGTACATTTACAGCACTATATAAAAGGGTTTAATAAATAATAATAATTAATAATAAATTGATTGTTTTGGTCTCCATATGGATGTGGTTGCTGAAAAGTTGCTTAGCTCATTTTATAGGGAAAGCCCTGTGTGTGATTGCGGGGGACGGGAAGAGACACTATTCTGCCGTTACACTTTTTTTCTTTTATATTAAGAACAAAATCATACGATAACAACAAGAAACCTATAATTAAGAAAGACCTATATGTAATCATTATCCTCTACCCACAAAATGTTCACTGCTCGTGTCTTATGCAAACCTACTCAAAGAAAACGTAAAACAAAATAAAGCAATAGGAGAGAAATGTATTCTTCATGAAAAAATATAATACAGTGCTACTATATTTGTTGTAAAGATTATTATATAATGAAGGGTTTTCTTTTAAATATGAATTTCCCCTTCTGGGGTCTAGTCCTGGTCCCAGTGAAGTGAATGACAAAACTCCCTTTGATTGCAGTATCAGCAGGATTGGACCCTAGAAAGTGAAATATGCATATTTAAGGATGCAACATTCATGTTGTAGCCATCCTTCCAACAAATATTGTAGTACTGTGTTGTGCCTGTGGGAGACAGGAAGTGTGGTACCTGATTGGATAAGGATGAGAGGCCTCCATTTTCCTCTTCCCTGTATCAATAAGGACCATGGGGTGACCATCCCTAGTTTACCCAATCTTTCCTCCTCCCATATCAATTGATTTTTCTGCTTGCTCTTTATTTTTTAGATGAAATTTTAAGGGAACATCAGAATGGCAATTCTTGGATGTTTTGTATAGACCTTGTTTGGAAGAGGAATAATGGATTCATAAAGTATTCTTAAAATGTTATATGCTAAATGATTTTTTTAGTAACTTTCAAAGAAGGGCAGGGTGATCTCTGCAGACAGATATGTTTAGGATTTCTATACAATATGTTAAAGTGTCACCTACCACTACAATAGTCAAGCGGATATCAACATTGTTGACTTTTCCACCTTACATCAGTGTTATTGGTCAGCACAAGTGTGTAAGCCACATTATACTAAAAAGTACATATATGATATACAGACTTTTGGGATTTCCAGCATTCTGAATTAGAACAGGAATTTAGGCCTATACGTTTAAAGCATGCTGTCGTTTTGGGGTGCCCAATGTGAGATACATAAACCTGATTTTTGTAAAGGTCCTGAGCACCCAACGCTCCATTCTCCTTCACTGGGAGCAGAAGATGCTCAAAACCATTGAAAAATCTCAAATTAAGCCATCGTAATTAAAGAGCAATTTTAAAATCTTAGGACTAAGTATTTGCAAACAGATTTTAAACAAGTGGAGGGTGGTTTCCTCTCAAAATCACTGTTGTTTTCTTTCCCAAATTTAGGATGACCCCAGTGAATTCATCCAAGGTGCTTCAAACCTCAAAACCAGCCACAGTACATCAGGGTCAGCTGATTCTACAATTTTTAAAGCGATTCCATTAAAGATGATGTCAGGGAGTCCTGAGTACTGGAAGCATAAAGGATACAGCAAACATAGCCACCTGAAAACACTATCATCAGCCCCACAAGATTCGGTTGTGAAAAAAGTAGAGCCTGATAACATTCCAAGAAGCTTGATGCCTACCCCCTGTCTTTCTCCAACTGGAAGTAAACCTGAATTCTCTAAGGAAAGCCCAAGCACCTTTGAAAAAAAAAAGGATACATCAGTGAGTCAATTAAGAGCATCAATAAGTAAAAAGTCCCTCAAAGAAATCTTACGAGAGAATTCAAGTCTGAAAGTTGAGACTCCTGTAAGTGATTTTGCTTTGGAATTAAATGATTTACATTGTTTGAACAGAGAGGCTGTAACAGGGTCCAAACCTATACTAATATATATCTAATATATTGGGTTTCAGTAAGGGTTTTGACACAGTCCCACATGACATTCTCACCAGCAAATGAGGAAAGTGGGGTCTAGGTGAAATTACTATAAAGTTTGTGCACAACTGATTGAAAGGTCATACGCAAATAGTTATCAATGAATGGTTCATTGTCAAACTGGAAGGATATGTTTTGTGAGGTCTAGCGGGGATCAGTCCTTGGTCTGGTATTATTCAATATTTTCATTAGTGACTTGGATAATAGAGTGAAAGAGTATGCATATAAAGTTTGCAGATGACACCAAGCTGGGAGAGGTTGCAAACACTTTGGAGGACAGCATTAGAATTCAAATTGATGTGGACACTGGCAAAATGAGGTCAGACACATGCATGGACCTGATAACAGTCTTCAAAGATGTTACCAGCTGTTATAAAGAGGAGGGTGATCAATTGTTACTATGTCCACTGAAGGCAGGACAAGAAGTAATGGGCTTAATCTGCAGCAAGGGAAATTTAGTTTTAGATATTAGGAAAAACTTTCTAGCTATAAGGTAGTTAAGCTGTGGAACAAGCTTCCAAGGGTGGTTGTAGAATGCCCAGGATTTATGTGGCCTTCCTGAAGGCAAGGGGCTGGACTTGATGACATCTTGAGGTCCTTTGCTGACCTACATTTCTATGATTCTATAAATCATTAGCATCAGTTGAGAAATAATAAATAGTATATTTTTCATCCAGATATATGCAAAATATATTTCACCACATCCATGTTTAAAAAGCGTACTTCAGTTTCCAAGTTTGGGTTCTTAAAGTTGCATTGCATATAAAATGGCACTGTACCTACAAACAGAAATCACTGGAGTTTGCAAACAAAAAGATAATAGGCTTGAATAATCATACAACTCAAGTTCTCAAAGTGTGTGAATTACAAATGCAGGCATAGTTTTGGGCAGAAAGGCTAGGAAGAAAAATTGATAGAGTTTCAATAGCAATCTACAGGAAAAAACATAAAAAGATCACTAGTCTGTGCACTTCATAGTCTCTCTGTAGCAGTCCTGAACAATAATAAATGATCTGATTGAAGGCTAACAGTAAGGCAGTGTCAGAGACTAAATCCCCAGGCTATTTTGGGGACTGTGTTCAAGTCCATCAAATTGATTTTTTTTTCCTCTTGTATTCTCCTTATGGCTACATGCAGTGATGTGAGAATAAATTAGCCCATTTCACACAAATGACAGGACATTACTTAAGCGTTAAGGATTTTCTTCCCAAGTTATGTATTAAAAAGTCTGCTTTGAATGAGAAATTAGAGTTTTACTTTCAAGCACATTCTATAGGCAGCAGATCAAAGAGCATGTTCTTATGATACACTTTGGGCAGTGTCATACTTTGCTGTTTGGAATATAAACCTTCTTTTTTTCCCAGCTCCTGGCCCATCCTCAATCCATTATAAATGAATTGCACTTCTTCCTGAATTTACTGGGGGTAGTCCAGACATGTTACTCAGGCTTTGAGCATGGCCTCTCTCCTTTCTTCACCCACCAGAACTTCTGCCAGTGGAGGTGAAAATATGACACTGGCACAACCCTCCTAGCTGTCGTCTCTAAAACCCAGCTATAATGTTGATTTGGGGACAATTTATTTTCTATGCCCTTCACAAAGTCACAGAATCTTTCATGAGAGCATCTGTGTATTCCCACTTGTGCGATCTGGCACCCTGGTATCAAGTTGCAGAACTGCCTTGAAAAGCCAACTCTGTTGGGGGGGCGGAGGGGGTTCACGAGATCTTGCATGAGGGTAGTGGCATTGTCCCATGGTGTATAAGGCAGAGCCACCCCACAAGCAACTCAGTCTTTCTCCTTAATTGCAAATTCCTAATGTCTTCTAGCGTGCCACGCTATAGGGGAAGGAGGGCAGGTAGTATGAATGCACAGAGATTACCCTTGAAGAACAACAGTTTCCGCTAAGTAACCTCTCTTTCTTCTTTGAGAAACTCTTTGTGTGAGATCAGCAAGCAGTGCTCTACCAGGAAGATGGTAGATGAGGAGTTCTAGCTAAATATGGATGTCTTGTTATTTATTATTTTTAATACCTAAGATCCCTAGTCATTATGCTAGGTACTGTACAAAAGAAACAAAACCCGGAACAAAAATACAGTCCATATCCCCAAAAGCTCTTGTGGAATGGGTCTTTAAACCAGGATATACTGTATTCCTAGCTAAAATGTAACAATGTTCTGTACATCTTGGAATCCAGTGAGAGAGTCTCTGATTGGTAATGAGTTCTCCCTGGCATCTATCCAGATATGCTACAGATAACTTAGATTTTTAAAGAGCTTGGTCTTTCCAGGTACAGATGGAGTGCCCTCTTTACATCTAGGTTATAGAGTCAAATTTCCCCTGGGTGGGACTGGGAAAGAACACAGAGAGAGAAATACATTGAGATAGGAGGAAATCCAAGACCACTGTAGTTGTGAAGCTGGGATGGGGCCTCATGATGACGTCCTTCTGAACCACAGTATAAGGTGCAGTGGCTATCCAAGCACAAAGCTCACTCCCTCTTCTATCAGATGTAACTGCTGCAGTTGATAGAGTATGAATCAGCAGTTAGAAAATGCAGACAATTGATGAGGGGAACTAACGGTATCAGTGAAAAATCTATGGCCAGTAATCTTAAAGATAATAATAAGAAATTCCTTAAATATATCAGGAACAAAATCAGGAATCTCCTCACATGATTGTGGGAATGCATTTTTTGGAGCCTCTAATAAAAGATTTGTAAACATCTCCCGAGTATCGTTCACATTTTTATGTTTAAAATTTTCCACCTGTTCAGTTTTGCTCATTATCGATTTCAGCTTCAGGAAATTGTTCCTTTTAATGCACCAAGTATGTACATTACTGGTCAGAACTATATTCTGCTTGCAAATAAATTAATTAGCTCATGATCACTTACTAGTGGCTTTAGTTTTAGCCCTTGCTCCATGGCTCATAGCCTTGTCCATTACATCCATCTGTCTATTCATGGTTGTTAATTTGTACATGAATGAAATAGTGCACACTCACATATGCCAGCTAGTCCCTTCAGGAGTGTTAGTTTCTTCCAATGTGTAACAAAGTGCATGTCATCTGTCACCAACAGGCATGTTACCCATTATTCTTACAGCAGGTCATCGATTCCAGGTATTCCCAGCAGGAAAACTACTGGATCACACAATCGCTGTGTTGAGATAGTATAGGAACAGATAGATTCCCCAAAAGGCTGTTTTAGTGGTATTCTCACTACTTGTGAGCAAGGAACCTATTGCTCCATAATTTCTCTAGCAGTTTGGGGGTTATTTGTCCTATATTGTTTTTAGACTCCCTGGAGTGATAGGCTATTGGTATAATGTTTTGTAATGCCTTTTCTGGAATATAATGCAGATTGTGGCCTTTTATTCAGGATATCTTCCCAGTACGTCATTGTAATTCTTTTTCTACAGTCCTTTCCCAAGCTACCATGTAACATAGATTCCAGGGACCATTGTGATATCTAGTCTAAACACAGGGACAAAAAACTTCCCCAAATTAATTTCTAGAGCAGATTTTTTTTCTTTTTTTTAGAAAAACATCCAGTCTTGATTTAAAAATTGCCAGTGATGAAGAATCCACCATGCCCCTTAGTAAATTGTTCCAGTGGTTAATTACTCTCATCATTAAACATTAATGCCTTATTTCCAGTCTGATTCTTTACCTTTTGTTACTTGATAGCTACCTGCTCTGTTTCAGACTCGGAGGGCTTTGATGCTAAAAGGAAGTGAATTTCTTTCTATGATTAACGCTCCTGTACAAGTAAATTGTTAGTTAAAACCTAGAATCTAAATCTTAAAAAACCTAAATCTCTTTGGTTTTTTGGCTCATATCTAACTTGCAGAGTGTTAAAATTTAAAAAATATCATTCTTCTTTGAGTAGTGGCACTATGGGTGCTCCACTGTCGGTGTACTTGCATCCCTGCGCTGCTGATCAGAGAACTTTGGTAGCAGTTAGGTCTCGCCACGATGCTAGCCAGTGCGCACGGGCTACCCCCCTCAGTTTCTTCTCCTGCAAGGATGGGGCAACACATGCTGGGCAACACTCTCCTTCCCTGGGACAGGTACCTTCTCTATGCCTTTCCTCCATTTCTTCTGCTATCGAAAGTCCTATTAAAAATAAAAAGAGAAGGAGAACATGTCATACTGATCATTTTGGCAAAATAGGAACAGACTCGGTACCATTACCTGTCACAACTCGTGACATACCCGCTGATCTCTCGCCAAACCAGGCCATACCTCCTCTCGCAGAATGAAGGATGTACTCTACATCCCAACCTGGGGATTCTCTGCCTGAAGGCTTGGCTCCTTTATAGTTCCAACACATAGAAAGCTCCTGCTTGGAGGAGGTACAAGAGGTATTACTACACAGTAGAGCAGGGGAGGGCAAACTACGGCCCGCAGGTCAGATCTGGCCCGTCAGGGCTTTCAATCAGTGTTAGCAGATTCACAACATGACATCTCCAGCTGGTATTTGTACACTCCCTGAGGCCGATCTCCACATCAGTCACCTTCCTTGGGAATGGCCCTACCTAAGAAGAAGAGGAAGCTACTCACCTTGTGCAGTAATAATGTGTGTCGCTATGGGTGCTCCACAACCCACCCTCCTCCCCTCTACTTCAGAGTTCTTGTCTGTGACTCTGCGGTAGAGAAGGAACTGAGCGGGGTTAGCCCATGCCTGCTGGCTAGCCTTGTGGTGGGGCACAAGGAGAGACAGCGCATGTGCGGGCCTAACAGACAGTGCTACCGAAGCTCTCCAATCAGCAGTGCAGGGACTCAAGCACACCTACCTTGGAGCAGCCAAAGGGACACATGTCTCGAAGAATCATGGTTACTATACAAGGTGAGTAACTTCCTCTTTCATGGTCCTGATCCTCTGTAAGGTGGACTCAATGAGACAATTAAAAATAGTAGCACTCAGACAATGAGCACACATAGTCATTGGGGCACTTCAAGTGCAGCGAAAGAGGAGTCGTGGCTAAAAAGAGAAACAACTGAAAAAACAGGACAGCTGCCTCTGGGGTGGAGAATGAAAAAACTCTGCTAATAGTCCTTCCTCTCCAATACCTTCTTGCTGCAGTTGAGAGTAAGAGTGGCAACAAGGCAAAAGTTGTGTAGGTCCACAAAGCACATTGGGGCAAACTGAGGAATCTTGTGAGACTGTTTTTATTTAACTGAAAACTTCTTCCCACCAGGAAGGTTTTTTCAAATTTTCAATGCCCTACGAAACAAGTTAATTTCTGCAGCTTAAAAAAGTACATGTGTGTTTTTTGTTGGCTGAACTGGTTAGTTTTTAAACATGGAAGGGAAGAGCTGTCATTTCCTTTGGTCTCAAATGTTTGGTTACAGTTTCAAACAGAATGGTTAGACAGAATGATAGTACTCTTGTGTGTAAAGTTACTAACATGCATAAGTGTTTGCAAGATGGATGTGGCGGTATATGGATGGCTGATACGATTTTTTTTTTATTGACACAAAATATATGTATAGCGGATCTGACAGACTTACTATTACTTATTATTATTTGCATACTGTAGCACCTAGGAGCCATAGTCATGGATCAGGACCCATTGTGCGAGGCATTGTAATACAGAGAACAAAAAGGTAGTCGCTCCCCCAGGGTCGTGCATTCTAGGTATAAGATGAGACAACAGATGGATGCAGACAGAAGGGGGGAATACAGTGGGACAATGCTCATCAGCATAATAGGCAATGTTTTTTGACAGACTTACAAATATAGTATTTGATCAAAGTTTGAAAATATTTTTTCCACTCAGAAGTCTTTATTTGGTAGTCCTCTGATGCTTCTCTTTGTGGTACTGCTGTTCCACATTGTGTCCCAAAATTGAAAAGATGCTGATTCACTTTCAGTATTTCCTTGTTTTACCATTAGAAAACAGGCTCCATTAACAAATAAAATCTTATATTTTTTCTGATATTAGAGTATTCTAAAAATATAGATCATTCAAGGCATTCTAAAGTTAATAGAGAATCATAGAAATGTAGCCCTGGAAGGCACCTCAAGAGGTTATCAAGTCCCAGCCCAAAGCCCTGAGACAGGACCAAGTAAACCTAGACCATCCCTGATAACATGTTTGTCCAACTTGTTCTTAAAATCCTCCAGTGATAAGAATTCCACAACCTCCCTTGGAAGCCTGTTCCAGAGTTTAAATACAACTTTTGATAGAAAGTTTACCTAATATCTAATTGATATCTCCCTTGCTTCAGATTAAGTCCATTACACTTGTTGTACCTCCAGTGGACAGGGAGAACAATTGATCACTATGTAAGGCGTACATTTTTAACAGTGAGAGTAATGAACCTTTGGAATGAAATTGGATGTTCTAGGAGTTATTTTGGGGGAGGTTTATGGCAATGTGTCTCCTACAGCTCTTCGCAGCACACGTGATGAAACCGTCCTCTTTATAACAGCCCTTAAAATATGTGCAGACTGTTATTAGGTCCCCTACATTCTTCTTTTCTCAAAACTAAACATTCCCAGGTTTTTTCATCTTTCCTTGTACTTCAAGTTTTCTAAACCTTTGTTGCTCTACTCTGGTCTCTCTTCAGCTTACCCACAGCTTTCCTAAGGTGTAGCACTCAGAATTGGACACTTTTACTCCAGCTGAGGCCTCACCAGAGCAGAGCAGGACAATAATCTCCCATATCTTTCATACAACACTCCTATTAATACACCTCAAAATTATATTAGCCTTTTTCCCAACTGCATCACATTGTTGACACCTATTCAATTTCTGAACCACTATACCCCCAAAATCCCTTTTAGCAGTAGTGTTACCTAGCCAGTTATTCCCCCTTTTGTAGTTGTGCAGTTGATTTTTCCTTTCTAGGTGTAGTACTTTGCATTTGTCTTTGAATTTCATCATTATGATCTCAGACCAATCTTCTAATATGTCAAGGTTGTTTTGAATTCTAATCCTGCCCTCCAAAGTGCTTGCAACCCCTCCCAATTTGGTGTCATCTGCAAATTTTATAAGCATACTCTCCACTCCATTATCAAGTCAATAATTAAAATATTGAATAGTTCCAGACTCAGGACTGAAGGACCCCATTAGGTACGTCCTCCCAGTTTGACAGCAAACCATTGATGATTACTCTTTGACTACACTCTTTGAACTAGTTGTGTACCCACCTTATAGTAATTTCATGTAGTCCACATATCCCTAGTTTTCTTATGAGCATGTTATGTGGGACTGTATTAAAAGCCTAACTCAATCAAGTAGGGATGTAAAATGTTAAACGGTTAACCGATAAGTATTAGTCTTACCATTAATATATTGCAGTTAATGTTTAAAACAGATTGGTAAAATAATTTTGTGATGTAGTACCTAATGTGCACATTAAAAACTCCACCGCAATACCCGGGGGGCACTGGAGCTTGCAGAGCTCTCGCAGCTCGGGGCACCCCTGAATCAGCCTGTGCCTGGCGGAGAGGGCACTGCTTGGGGCAGCCCCACGCCCCCTCGGCTCTGCTTCTCTTGCCACTGGCTGCAGCAGTGGGTCTGCCCAGGCATCACTGGATCTGCCAGAACACTTGGATCTGCCGTGGCACTGCTGCTCTCCCAGCAGCGATCCGCCAAACTAGCTGCTAGGCAGCACCTAGTAACTGGGAGAGCAAGGGGTGGGATCAGAGCATGCCCAGCCATGCACATGCAAACGATCCCCCAGCCCACTGTACTCCACCTCCCAGGAGAGACAGCAAAGTGCCCCCCTGCCAAGCCAGGGGTAGATTGTGAGCTCGTTAAAGAGTAAACGGTAAACCAATATAATTTTTGTAGTTTAAAGAGGTAGTTTTTTAAACGATAGTTGCATCCCTAAAATCAAGATGTATCATGTCTACTGCTTCCCCTTATCACCTAAGCAAGTAACCCTGTCAGAGAAGGAAATTGGGTTGGTTTGGCATGATTTGAGAAGAGAAATGATTTGAAATTGACTTTTCTGTATATTATTTTAAAGTTAGAACACATACAGTCCTAGAGCTAGGAATGTTTTTACATTGTATGCACCGAAAACCTGGGCTCCCATTGAATTTCACGAAAACATACTGGAAGTGAGACATTGCTAAATGTAACCAGACAGTCCCATTTTAATATGATTGTCACTGGTAACTAGTCTTTATTTATTCCATGTTGAAACATGTTTCAGTGTTCTGAGAATCCAAAAGGAAGTGAAGTAGCTTTATGACACAGGTTTCATGCCAAAATGAGAGTTTACATAGAAGCAGTGTTTTCTGTTCATCTCATACCGAGCACCGGTAAAAATGCTTAAGCAACTCCTAATGAAATTGATTTGAAAACTACTTAGTAAACTTTAAGGACCTGGTTGCTTGCAATGTTTTATTCATGTTTTAATAGAGTTCTCTATTATTATGTTCAAATATTTTTAATTAAGAAAGAAGTACAGCCTTCTGGGTAATATTGAAACCATGTAGAGAGCTGGTAATTAAACTTTTCCGCACGTATAACTGCATTCAAATAATACTGAATAAATCACATGAATCTAGTACAATGCAAATGTCATTACATACATCTTTAAACTGAAAAAATGCCTTTAAATAATAGGTTTTGTCAGTCCAGCAAAAGTTTAGGTACTTAATAAATGTTTTTTATCATAAGGAGAGGCTATATAGAAACACAAGATAAACTTTTAATTACTAACTGAAATATTCAGTTTAGAAAAATTTAAGTGCATGGCAAAAATATTTTTACATCAAAAATGCCTTATAAAATACAAAGTGAACTTAATTTCAAATTCAATTTTCAAATTCTCTCTTTGAAAATCAACTAAGAAATGATGAATCCTATCAAAGCATTATGTGGTAGGCATCTGAAGCTGCAAATAATTTCCCCCAAACTTTGTTTTATTTAATAATAAAGAGGTTATTGTAGGGAAGGATAAAGGAGAGAGAGAATGAGCCAGTCCTCTCTTCTCTAAACATTTTATTTGCCTGAAAAATAAGTGTGTTACTGGGGAGGGAAACCAATTGCCAACCCCTTGATATTTTCAGATAAGCACAAAAAGATTCAAAAGACAAAACTGTGCTGTGTGTTTTGAATTCTTATGAAACGATTCCAGTGTAAGCTATTTCTGTAGAGACTTAAGAGAAGAGGCAAATGACAGGACAAAAATCAGTTTCCCCTTAATTAAAGGGGAAGGATAGTAACATTCTATTATTTGTGCTCTGAAAGAGACTGCAGGTGTTTCATGAGTTCATGCCATCTGAATAACTCCATGCCAATCAGTCGCCACATAGGAGGATTGACAAATATGATGGAAGTTCCTATAAAGCAAAAAGTTAATCAGTGGGAGAATTGACAGAAAAGCTTTTAACAACTTCAGCAAGATTAATAAAATAGATATTTACAGTAGCTAAAGCTCACATGGGTGATTGACAGAAAAATTAAAAAGCAGGTTTTTCACACTAATGTCTTGATGTTACTAATAGAACCTCAGGTTATTGAATATGTATTATATTCTGTAAGGGTCTAGAGAATCTGGCTTGTGCTATTGTAGGATTAAACTGTGGTGATAGTTATCACATACTACAGGAGTAAAGCCTGGAGCTAAAAATACAATGTTAAAATGTTAAGGACAGTTGTTACCCAGAAATCATAAGAATGGATGCCTTTAAAAATAGATTAGAAAGACTATCAAGTGCAAAAATTCCTGGATTAAAATGTGTCCAGATAAAGCTACTTCACAAAGATGAGTAGAGGGCCAGCCCTAGACCAAATAGCGCCTGAGGCAAGGAGCATCTTCAGCAGCCCCCTCCATTTGTTAAACTTTTGAATACCTTATTTTTATTGTATTTGTAGCCTATTTCGCGACTTTGCAGGATTTACATGCCTGATTTATTCCTGTCATATAAGATGATAAATTTGCATGCTAGGATCTGTAAATCTGTATTTACATCTCACTTACTGGCAATGCCCCACCCCATATATACCCATGGGGGAATGGCTGACAACATTCTAGGAGGTTTGAGGAAAATATAGTTCTCAAAGTCTGGAAGGCTCCATGAGATTCTACAAAGGTCCAGAATGTTCTAGGAGGTCAGTGAAAAATGAATCCACCTACAGAATACCGGAAACATGTTACTTCAAACATTCTATTTTCCCTTTTGCCGCTAACAACAAAAACAGGTTCCCTGGGTTGCCTGCCCCTAAATCCAGCCCTGGGTGAGTGTCGTCATCTCAGGTAGGAGACCTTATCCAGTTCATCAGAGAAGTAGAGAGAGAATTGATTCAACTTCTGTGCAATATTATGAAACCAAAATAATCTCCCCGATCAGGACAAATATAGCTACTTCTGCACTATGACAGTTCTCAGAGTAGCAGCCGTGTTAGTCTGTATTTGCAAAAAGAAAAGGAGTACTTGTGGCACCTTAGAGACTAACAAAGTTATTAGAGCATAAGCTTTCGTGAGCTACAGCTCACGAAAATGCATCCGATGAAGTGAGCTGTAGCTCACGAAAGCTTATGCTCTAATAAATTTGTTAGTCTCTAAGGTGCCACAAGTACTCCTAAGCGATGGTCACATAAACACCACCCTATATCGGAAACCTACTGACCGCTATTCCTACGTACATGCCTCTAGCTTTCATCTAGATCATACCACACGATCCATTGCCTACAGCCAAGCTCTATGATATAACCGCATTTGCTCCAACCCCTCAGACAGAGACAAAAACCTACAAGATCTCTATCATGCATTCCTACAACTACAATACCCACCTGCTGAAGTGAAGAAACAGATTGACAGAGCCAGAAGAGTACCCAGAAGTCACCTACTACAGGACAAGCCCAACAAAGAAAATAACAGAACGCCACTAGCCATCACCTTCAGCCCCCAACTAAAACCTCTCCAACGCATCATCAAGGATCTACAACCTATCCTGAAGGACGACCCATCACTCTCACAGATCTTGGGAGACAGGCCAGTCCTTGCTTACAGACAGCCCCCCAGTCTGAAGCAAATACTCACCAGCAACCACACACCACACAACAGAACCACTAACCCAGGAACCTATCCTTGCAACAAAGCCCGTTGCCAACTCTGTCCACATATCTATTCAGGGGATACCATCATAGGGCCTAATCACATCAGCCACACTATCAGAGGCTCGTTCACCTGCGCATCTACCAATGTGATATATGCCATCATGTGCCAGCAATGCCCCTCTGCCATGTACATTGGTCAAACTGGACAGTCTCTACGTAAAAGAATGAATGGACACAAATCAGACGTCAAGAATTATAACATTCAGAAACCAGTTGGAGAACACTTCAATCTCTCCGGTCACTCGATTACAGACCTGAGGGTGGCTCTCCTTCAACAAAAAAGCTTCAAAAACAGACTCCAAGGAGAGACTGCTGAATTGGAATTAATTTGCAAACTGGATACAATTAACTTAGGCTTGAACAGAGACTGGGAATGGATGAGTCATTACACAAAGTAAAACTATTTCCCCATGTTATTTCTCCCCCCCACCCCACCCCATCCGGCACTGTTCCTCTGATATTCTTGTTAACTGCTGGAATTAGCCTACCTTGCTTGTCACCATGAAAGGTTTTCCTCCTCCCCCCCCCCCCCCGCTGCTGGTGATGGCTTATCTTAAGTGATCACTCTCCTTACAGTTTTCAGAGTAGCAGCCGTGTTAGTCTGTATTCGCAAAAAGAAAAGGAGTACTTGTGGCACCTTAGAGACTAACAAATTTATTAGAGCATAAGCTTTCGTGAGCTACAGCTCACTTCATCGGATGCCGATGAAGTGAGCTGTAGCTCACGAAAGCTTATGCTCTAATAAATTTGTTAGTCTCTAAGGTGCCACAAGTACTCCTTTTCTTTCTCCTTACAGTGTGTATGATAAACCCATTGTTTCATGTTCTCTGTGTGTGTGTATCAATCTCCCCTCTGTTTTTTCCACCAAATGCATCCGATGAAGTGAGCTGTAGCTCACGAAAGCTTATGCTCTAATAAATTTGTTAGTCTCTAAGGTGCCACAAGTACTCCTTTTCTTTTTACTTCTGCACTGATTTCCTAAAAGTCACTGGTTTAACCATAAATGTTTGAGACATCTGAATATTCTGAACAGAGGGAAGATTGTTTAAGTCCCATTGCTTTTCCACATTGGACCGAACAAGGGAATTCTTGTAGATCACATTTAGTCTCAAGTGATAACAGTAATCTTGCACGTTCACATCCCTGACTCCTGGATTCTGCAATGATGTAAAATCTTATGGACCATGGAAGACTTGGTAAGACGACCTGGCTGGCTGTCTCAGAAAATAGTGTCCCAGCGTTTAAGACTATTTTGTAGGAAAATCTGATAATCCAAAGACCTGTTCTCTATAGAGGAATATGGCAAAGGGCTTGAGATGTGTGATAAAAATGGAGAATTTTTAGCAGTAAGACTTTAGAATTAGATGTCATCCCTACTGCCCTTCCATTATAAACCCTGTATTGCAGTAATATCTTGACCACCTCAGATTACTTCAGACTGAAACTTGGCTTGCTGGTTGTCAGGTTGCAGGCACATTTCTTTTCCCCCTTTCAAAATTTGTTTAAATTGGTTCTGTTATTTTGATGCAAATCTCTTTTGGATCAGAGTATCAAGCACTTTTTGACAGTGATGAAAGAGGCTTGAACTGAAAAAAAACATGTTAATACAAAATGTACACTTTTTAAAAAAGGTTAACATAAATTTATTACTAAAACTGCCATTCCCAACTGCAAAAGCCACTCCAGGTGCTTTACAATATAAAGACACTCTAAAAACAAACACTCTGTAAAAACATTGATAAATTGTATACATATGTAACAAATTGAGGTGGTCCAACACAAGACAAAAGGCTGGCAGAGGTGGTGGGGAGGTTAATAAATAAGGGTAAAAAGACAATAAATACAATACCTGGAGCAAAGGCAAAAGACACAAAGAAAGCCAAAATTATGTAATTGACTATAAACTTGGGGAAATGGACAAGGCTTATTTCGTGGTTGTATGTTTCAGAAAAACTGCAAAATGAGTGTATACGTGCAGTTAAAGAATCGAAAAGCTCTAGAAAAAACTCTAGAGCAAAGTATTTAAAATGCTTTTGGAGGCAGGAACTTTGGCTTTCTGTATGTGAATACCACCTAGCTCCTTGTGGGTGTTACTTGTACATAAATAATAATAATAATTAATAACAATGGGCAAAGAGACACATACCAAAGCTTTGTCATTGACTTACTAGCTGTTTTTCAAACAGTTGAGGGGGCAGCAAGTTTAAATGTTCCAGTTTACAAAGCCTTTTTCAAGAATGAACTGCCAGGAAATAACAACTAGTTGTCAACCCAAAGAGATCTTGATGTTCTGAAATATATTTTGTCTTGTATATTTCAGCTTTTTTGCATTGTGATTTTTAGAGTTGAGTGCATTTTGCTGGGCATAATTTCAGGCACTGTGACTCCATCAATGGGCTCAGGGCACTGTAGGATTTTTTTTTAAAGTGCTATAATATGGAAAGTTTGAGCTAATGCAACAGTCAGGCTCAAAAAATTGTAAGATGACATTTTAAAAATAATAAATGGGTTCTCTTTATTTACCTCTGGTTTTTGAGCCTGACTGTTGCATAGCATCCAAAAATTACAAATGATTTAGCTCAGACTTTCCATATTATAACTGTAAAACGGTGATCACCCTTAAAAAGTTTCATTTGCCAACAGAGACCATAATTTCCTCACTGTAATTAAAACAGGAAATAACATTATCTTGGACATCATTGGGTGGTAACTGTTGACTCTTTAATGGTGACCACAATGCACAAGTAAAATATGCTATGTACCTATTGTCTTTGAAACTGAATATTAAAGCAATAGCATTCTAGAAACTGAGTTAAAAGTAAGGTCATGTCTGCTGTGATCATTTTGTTAAAAAAAAAAAAAAAAAAAAGGGGAGGGGGGTTGTCCCTGTGTCCTTCATCCAGATTTCCCTTACCCCTGTTGTTGTGTAGTGTGCTGCATGCTATGTAGTTGTACTTCAGTACACAGGGCCATATCCCAGCACTCATTTTTATGAGGAAGTGGTGTACTATTCCCATAATCCTGCAGTGTCTGGCTCTGGACTGAGCTAATTGATCCTGAGGACAATAAAACCTGGAGTGGAAGGGGAGCAGAGGAACAATAATGCTATTCCTGTCAACAACCCTGTATTCCATAAAGGACTCTTTCTCAGAGGTACTGGTAAGCATCCAAGACAGAGGAAAGCACCACATGGAGATCTAAATCATTTTCTTTGTTGAGTGATATGTAATCATCTGTAGTGAAAGTGATCCATTTTACAATTGGTTGCATGTGAAAAGCTAAGCAGTATGAGTACAAATCTAGAAGATCCAATTTCCCTTTCTTTCTTGATCTCTTTAAAGAGAAGGGAAGTTGTTGACTTTGTACCAAATCTTTTGAAACTTCTATATCTCAGGTGTCTGCCCAGTAATTGAGCCCATATCATCTTTTAATAAATCAGGCCCTTAGATGTTTACAGAAATTTTTAAAAGCAAATGTAAAGCTTATTGACGTTACCAGTTTGATGACATTGGAGGCTGATGTGTCTCTCAACACAAACACAATATAAGTGTCAAGGCAAGTTTCCTTGCACTGCCTCACCAGTGTGCCTCAAATCCAGCCTAATGGGACAGCCTGTCATGTGAGAGGTAACCAAAACATCACTGGTGAAATTACTGATAAGGATGACAGCAATTGTTACTTCTGATGTTAGGATCTGTTCATAGGAACTGGACTACAATCACTAACGCCGTTTGTGGTACAGCCACTGAAGTGGGTTGCAACACAACACCATGTTAAAGGAATTTCAAGTACTTGAAATCTTTGCCGTTATTTTGGATTCACTTTTTAAGTAAAAATTTTTCAGTCACTTTTGAAGCTCCAACGAACAGCTCTTTAAAAAATCAAATGAAAACCCACCTTTGAATGAAATGGAAGCTTCAGCAGTCCCCCTTAGTTCTTAGATTTCCTCTTTTGGGAAGCAGGTATCCCTCTAGCCTCATTTAAAAACTTTATTTTTCTCTGAAAAGACTATTTTAACACAGATAATGGTGAGCTTTCACATTTCTGTCATAGAGGTTTCCATGTGTGCCACAGGTCAGCTTCACGAATGTAATGCAGGCCACACAATAGCTAATGGAGGTTTGCAGCACTTTAGAAATCCTATGAACCAGCCTCTTTTAAGTGATCAAAAACATGATGAACTAAAATGTACATTTTAAAATAAATGTCACTTTGTGCTACCCCCAAGTGGCCAATATATCTTTCCAGAATCCAGATCTGTCTTAAAAACCCTGTGCTGGCTATAGTTTGTGTGAAACTACATACATTTTCATTTTTGTGACCTTTATGACACCATGGTAAACGTGTGGTTAGGTCCAAGTTAAGATTGGAATGTGGACATTTTAGATATCTTGATTTTTTTTTTGTCTAAACCTTATTGTAGTCTCTATGAGGAACAGCAGATTCACCATGCTCTGTTGATTCAACCCGCCCTCCATAGCAGTATTTGTTTTTATGTTGCTTCTGATCTATGAATCTATGGAAGTATTTATGCTTGATCTTCAGAGTGGAACCAGCGTTCATTAACCCTGTCTACTAAATATTTTGCTTCTAGCTTAGCTTCTTCTTGAAAATATATTTAAGTTTATCCAAGTGATCTGTTTTGTTCATGTATTCTCTTCCATTATCCTTTCTAGTTTATTAATTGTTGCATGTGCAATTTTATTTCATAGGAGTATGACTGGAGAAACTACCAGCCAAGCAGATTGAGTGCATCTGAACTACAGATGTTGGCTAGTATGAAGAGACAACAAAACGAAGAGCTAGAGGATAATGGGATCTCACATGGACTGAGTGCATCTCAGATTGACAACTGTAATGTCAGCATCAGTACAAGCAGTGATGACACAACAACCTGGAACTCTTGTCTCCCCCCAGTAAGTTTAAATCTTAGAGTGCTATAAAAATGTTTAAATGAATGTTCAGTAAAAGTCTTCACCAATTTTGAGGTATAGTAGACTTTCTTAATTAAAATTCCTGTGAGTATCAATACAATGATATCTCTTTCATACTTTAGGTGCTTTTGGCATCCATTTAAAAAAATCGTCAAAATGAACCAGCAGCCAACACTCTAACACCCTCCCCCACAAAAATTCAACCCATCTCTCTCAAAGCCTGAGAAAATAAATAGCCTTTACAGCATGCCATGGCAGTGGGAACAACCTGCAGATGTGCAATATGGGTTCTTAAATTCAAAACTAGTTTCAGAATTCAGAACCTAATATACCAGCCAACAGCTGGCTTGCATCCTGAACAATGGCAAACAATTCTATTTTTCTGATGGCACAATCTAGCCACTCAGCAATGAGCTGTTTAAAGGACAGGACATCATTTGTGTAGTCACAGAATAACATTTCAGCAATCATACAAAGATATTTACAGAAGCTAACATAAAGTTAGACAACCTCTTAGTCCATTTATCTAAACATTTCTAGTTTTTATTTAATAGACTCATAGACTTTAAGGCCAGAAGGGACCATCATGATCAGTCCAGCGGTTTGCAGCCTGCAGGCGGCATGCGGCCCAATTAGCACACACAGCCCAATTAGCTCAGCTGTGTGCTAAAGGCCAGACCAATGGCCCCACGGGGTTAGGGGTCCGGGGCTGCCACCCAGCCCCACACAGTGGGGATCCAGGGTTCCCGGCCGGCCCCATGGGCTCCAGGATTCGGGACTGCCGCCTAGTCCCACAAGCTCCAGGATAGCCAGCTGGCCCCATGCGGTGGGGGTCCGGGGCTCCTGGCCAGCCTCACGGAATCCGAGGCTCCCGGCCAGCTGGCCCCACAGGGCAGGGTGTCCAAGGTGGGCAGCTTGCCAGTCCTGTTGGCGGGTGTCTGGGGTCCAGGGTCAGTTTGGACTGCTGCTGCCCTGCCACCCAGCCCCAGTGGCCCAGTAACACATTGTGGCCCGCATATGTTCCCAGCTGCCCGGCGCAGTGGGATCCGTGTTACCCCGCCACCTAGCGGTATGCAGGTATGCAACCCACAATGATAAATAAGTTGTGAACCACTGATTTTAGTCTGATCTCTTGCACATTGCAGGCCACAGAACCTCGCCCACCCACTCATGTAATAGACCCCTAACCTCTGACTGAGTTACTGAAGTCGTCAAATCATGGTTTAAAGACTTCATGTTACAGGGAATCCACCATTTACATTAGTTTAAATCTGCAAGTGACGTGTTCCCCATGCTGGAGAGGAAAGCGAAAATCCTCCATGATCTCTGGGAATCTGACCTGGAAGAAAATTCCTTCCCGACCCCAAATATTGCAGTCAGTTGCACCCTGAACATTTCGGCAAGACCCAACAGCCAGATACGTGGAAAAGAATTCTATAGTAACATAGAGCCCTCCCCATCTAATGTCCCATCACCGGCTATTGGGGATATTTGCTACTAGCAATCGCAGAATGGCTACAGGCCATTGTAGGCAGTTTCATCAGACCTTCCCTTCCATACATTTATCAAGCTAAGTCTTGAAGCCAGTTAGGTTTTTTTACCTGCACTGCTCCCCTTGGAAGGCTGTTCCAGAACTTCACTTCTCTTATGGTTAGAAACATTCATCTAATTTCAAGCCTAAATTTGTTGATGGTCAGTTTGTATCCATTTGTTCTTATGTCCACATTGGCATTTAACTTAAATAACTCCTCTCCCTCCCTGGTATTTATCCCTCTGATGTATTTATAGAGAGCAATCAGATTTCCCCTCAGCCTTTGTTTGGTTAGGCTAAACAAGCCAAACTCTCCTCTCATAAGGTAGGTTTTCCATTCCTTTGATCATCTTAGTGGCCCTTCTCTGTACCTGTTCCAGTTAAAATTCATCTTTCTTAAACAGGGGAGACCAGAATTGCACACAGTATTCCAGATGAGGGCTTAGCAGTGCCTTGTGTAATGGCACAAACACTTCCTATATCTATTGGAAATACCTCACCTGATGCATCATAAGATTGCATTAGTCTTTTTCATGGGCATATCACATTGGTGGCTTATAGTCATCCTGTGATCAATCAATACACACAGGTTTTTCTCTTCCTCTGTCATTTTCAATTGATAAATCCCCAGCTTATAGCTAACATTCTTGTTATTAGTCTCTAAGTACGTGCCCTTGTATCTTCCACTATTAAATTTCATCTCATTTCTATTACTTCAGGTTTCAAGGTCATCCCAATCTTTTTATATGATATATGATATCCTCCATATGGCCAATACCTCCCAACTTTGTGTCATCCACAGATTTTATTAGCACAGTCCCACTTTGTGTGGCAAGGTAGTAGAAGATGAAAGCATAATAAACATTGAAAATGCCCTGTGGATAAGAATTAAGACAGAACAACCCTCAGGTGCGGGTCCAGTCTTGCATTAGTTGTCCCTCACCATAAGTTATTGAGAACTGAGTAATGCTCTAATTTATGTAACTACCAGCGACCATAAGGGGCAAATATGTGAACTGGGATTTTCCAGAATGCAGAATCATTATAGCAGTCTTCGATAATGAATGATCAATGCTACATTGTAGCTTTGTGGTGGACTAGAGAGTAGAGGTTTAAAGTGAACAGAAATGTATTGATAAATTTGTTACTGTCTTAATAAAAGTCTGATTTACAAACTAGTATTTTGGGGGAGGGCAGATAAACATAACTTTCCTCTAATTGTTCATAACACACTGACACTGTGCACTCCCTTGCATCCCAAGTCCAACATAGAGTTTTCTTAGTAGTCACTTGATTAGACCCATGAAAAGAGCCTGATCCTTAAGTGTCTACTTGCAGAAGCAGTCCCATTGAGCTGCATGGACCTGCTTGTATCAGTAAGTCTGCAGGATTGGACCAGTAGGTTTCAGATAAATGAAGAGCATATAAAACTCATTAATTTTTAAGTAATTATCAGGAAATTTGATACAATTATTTAGACCTGTCAGGTTTGGTTTTACATATATTACATGATTAAAAAAAAACTTTTACTATAAAATGTATTTCTCTGATATTTAGCAAAGCATGGTGTAAATGCAAAGAGTTTTCTTTGATCCCACTACTTTGATCATCTTCTGTACGTTTCAGACTAATGTCTTCAGTTAAAGGGTTTAGATATAACTAATTAGTCATTTAAAATTGTAATTAGATATAGCTCTAGTTACTCATAATAGTCTTTTGTGGCCATCTCTGCCTACATAAATCAAATGAATAAGGAAATGTAGTGAACTTTGGCAGAGGCAGATTTTTCAAGGTTTCTAACTTAAGACCAAATTCAATTAAAAGTAATATTTCAAACACCTGAATCATGCAAGACCTAAGTAATGAATTGGTGAGTTTTATCTGTTCAACTTTGTGTAGTCGTCTGCTCTACTCTCTGCAAACTGGGTCGTGGGGTTTTAAAGTTGTTAGATTGTAGTGGGAAGTTTTTTGTTTTGTTTTAATTTAGAAAGTGAATGTAACGTTTCTGAAAAATGCCAGATGGACATCACGAGAAATGTTATGCAGTGTTGCTGTAGCCGTGTCAGTCCCAGGATGTTAGCGAGGGAAGGGGTGTACGGTCATATCTTTTATTAACCCAATGTCTGTTGGTGAGAGAGACAAGCTTTCGAGCACAGCTGAAGGAAGAGCTCTGTGCGGCTTGAAAGCTTGTCTCTCTCGCCAACAGACATTGGTCCAATAAAAGATATTACATCGCCCACCATGTATAACTAAAAACTGAAAGTCTTCGTATGTCCATCCAACCCCTTCCTTACACTCCCCTAACAACATACCTCCGCTTTAGCCTAGGGGAACATCCTGTAGCAATAAAATGGTAGTTTATATCCATGCCCATTCATTTAATTTTTGTTACCTTTTTCTGAGCGAGCTGCCAGGGTGCCATTTAGTGCCAATTTTGATCATAGATTTTGGGGTGTGGATTTACATCTACTAGAAACTGGTCAGAAATCATCAACTGTTATATACTTATGTATTTGGAAAGAAGGATAATGTACTTGTATCACATGAGGATGATGAATTACTTTGCAGTCCATTCGTAACTAAGGAGGATGTTAAACAGCACTACTAGGGATAAACATTTTTAAAACATAAGGTCTGGATACCTTGCACCAATAGACCTAAAAGAGTTTGCTGAAGAGCTCTCTGGCCTGCTGATGTTAATTTTTAATAAATCTTGGAATACTGGAGAAATATCAGAAGGCTGGAAGAGTGCTAATGTTGTGCCAATATTCCAAAAGGGCAGGCAGGATAATCCAGGTAATAGGCCAGTTAAAATCCCTGGCAAAATACGGAAAAGCTGTTATGTGATTCAGCTGATAAAAGCATTAAAGGATGGGAATATAATTAATGCCAGACAATATGGTTTTATAGAACATAGGTGTAGTCAAATGAACCTGACTTAATGTTTTGATGAGGGTACACTGTCACAAAATAAGGTGGTGGTATGTTCTATAATTAGATTTCACCAACCCAGTAACAAGTGAGAACTCCTGGATCGCTACACCAGTCTTACCCTGGAGTCACAAACAGTCCCCTTAGACTTTCCAATCTATCTTGCCACCTGGACCGAGTGATAATGGTCACTTACACGAAAAATCATATCACATTTAGATTGCTCCCAGACCCAAAGATTAGTCATTTACCCCAGATTGATTGGTACCCTAGATTTTACACCAAAGACAACGTTGGTAGCCAATTCTATAGTAAACTAACTAAAGGTTTCTTCGCTAAGAAAAGGAAATGAGAGTTGAGAAATTAAAGCGGGTAAAATATATGTACAGGTGAGTCGCAGTCGATAATTTCAAACAGCAGCAGAGACGTTGTAGTCTGCCAGTTTCCCAAAAGTCTCTCAGGGCTACCCAGAATAACTCTTTGTTCAGTTATTCCACCTTATTAGAATCCAAACAGTCCAGAGATGAAGGATCTTTCCCTGAATCCCTACTTATAGCTTCTTCTCACAGAAAACAATTTGACAGGGTCACTACCCACGTTGGCTCTTCTTTTGGTGATGGAGAATGAGGAAAGCATTTAGAGTCTTTGACCTCCAGTTATCACACGCAATCACCACTTGCTTTGAAATTAGCACTTTTCTGTTAAAGTTCTTCATTTGAATTCCACAAGGCATCTTTCTCATTCAGTGGGTTATTTAATTACAGGGTATACATAATGTCAATTTTCAGAGTAGCAGCCGTGTTAGTCTGTATTCGCAAAAAGAAAAGGAGTACTTGTGGCACCTTAGAGACTAACAAATTTATTAGAGCATAAGCTTTCGTGAGCTACAGCTCACATGTTTGCTACTATGTTATAATAGGATACAGATAAATGAAAACAATGCAACTAACACTCCATTAGTTTTCATGGAGTTTAAACACCAAATACACTCTTATACATTTAACAATCACTTTGATTGATGCTAATACACAAGTGAATTGGCCTGGCTTCCCATCATCATTTGTAAACATTCAATGAGGCCTGGGGCTTTGGCATGACCTGACACCTAGTTTGCCAGCATCACAATGAGATTACATGGTTGGCTGATAAAGGTAGTTTTGTAGCAGTAATTAATATACTTAGGATTTTGTACAGCATTTGATTTAGTATTGTATGACATTTTCATTAACAAATTAGCACTATATTATATCAATAAAGCACATTTTAAATTGATTAAAAACTGACTAACTAACAGATCTCAAAAAGTAGTTGTCATCAGGAAATTATCAAATGATGCAGGGATCAGTTCTAGGCCCCATGCTATTCAACATTTGTATCTGATCTGGAAGTAAATATAAAATCACTGCTGAAGACACAAAGATTGGTGGAGTGGAAAATAATGATGAGAGTCAGGGAAGTCAATCAGAGTGATTTAGACCTCTTGGTAAACTCAGCACAAACAAAATGTGTTTTAATATAACCAAATGCAGTCTAGGAACAAAGAATGCAGGTCATACCTGCAGGTTGTGGGGGCTATATCTTGGAAAGCAGTGGCTCTGAAAAAGTTTTAGGGATCATAGTGGACAAACAATTGAGCATGAGTTCCCAATGCAATGCTGTAGCAGAAAGGGCTAATGTGGTCCAGGGGTGTATTAACAGTGGAGTGGTGAGTAGAAGCAGGGAGGTGATTTTACCTCTGTGTATGGCATTGGTGAGACAGATATTAAAATATTGCATATAATTCTGGTGTCCACATCTTAAACAGGATGTTGAAAAATTGGAGAGGGTGCAGAAAAGAGCCACAAAAATTATTGCAGGATTAGAGGAAATGCCTTACAGCAAGAGACTTAGCATCAGTGTGTTTAGTTTATCGAAAAGAAGATTGAGAAGCGACTTGATTACAGTGTGTAAGTATCTTCACAGGGAGCAAATACAAGGTATTAAAAGCTTTTCAGTCTGGGAGAGAAAGGCATAGCAACCAGTGGGGGGAAGCTGAACTCAGACAAATTCAAGTTAGAAATAAGGCACACATTTTTAACAGTGAGGGTGATTAACCCTTGGAACAAGGTTAATCTCTTGATATCTCCAGATCAAGACTGGATGATGCTTTGGTCAAACACAAGTTATTGGGCTCAGTACAGGGGTAACAGGGTGAAATTTAATGGCAGTATATGCAAGAGGTCAGGCTAGATGATCTAACAGCCTTAACATCAATTAATCTATGAACTAATGTCTTAGCTAATGGACAGAGTTTTCATTGAATCCAGACATTAAGCAGAACTCAAATGTGCAGTAGACTTGGCCTACTCCATGGTCACTCAGGGTAACTGACAGATCAAAATTCAGCCTATTTGAAGTCCACGTGGAGCTCCCTTCTAAAATGAGCAGAAAGTGTTTGCAGACTGTTCTCCTCTTTTCCCTGCACTGTGCGGCTGTATGGCTACAGGTGAATGTCACCCTCCATAAATAAAGGTCTTCATTTCTTCAGCTTCCATTCTGTGTTGAAGTTCAGAATTTGTGTAACTAAAAGCTAGTTCGTATTTACACTGGGATTGATTTTCATCAGTCCCAAAGAGTCAGGGGAGCTGCAGATGCTAAAAATCAGGACCTTAATAAAAATTATATTTATGTGCAAACCACAGAAAAGCTACAGTGTACCTGCATCCATCTTCCATTTGTACACATCGGCATGGTTCATCTGCACAATGTATCGGAAACCAATTAGAACTAATCTGTACATTATACTTTATAAAATTAAGGACAATCTGAAAAATTGTTCCTGGCCATGATTAACCTTGAGAGATTACTTCATTTCTAGGTAGTCTTCTTCTGTTGATTTAAAGCATTAACATCTTTTCCTCTCTATTAAATGGATAATGTTTTTGCAAATCATATTCCTCCATTAAGTCTGTTCTTATTTTTTCCACAAAAATTATCAACAGCTCTTCCCCAAAAGATAAGCCTTTTTGTTCTAAATGCTGGGTAATTTTATCTCTTGATGTAATCTATAGCAACAGCACCACCAGAAGGCATATTTTATATCTTTCATCTTTGGGATACACTTTATTTTCCATAAAGTAGTATAGCATATAGATATGTTACCTAGTAAATGTATGTAATATTTTACTTGTAACATGTTTTTTGTGACTTTAAATTTTCCATCATTTTGCATGTTTTAGTCTGATTTTCAGTTTCATTTAAAAGATGCCCATCTATTTTTGGCTTTAATGAGGTTCAAAAAAACCCTTCTGAACTCCAAAGATATATAGATCATATTGCTAAGTTGCAGTTAAAACAAATGAACAGATGTTCTTATACAACTATAAAATTGATATACTAAAAACTGAATGTTATGGCTAATAATAGTTTTCCAAGAACTGAAATGTAATATCTATGCTGTCAAAAGAAATTGTTGAAATATAAGTTGTTTAGCAGCTGTTCTAAACTGTGACAGCCCAAAAGGAATAAAGTAGTTTTAGGTACTGTACATTACCCAGCATAGCTGTCAGCTGTAGATATTTTTTAAAACATTGAATTTTACCTTGAAGGTGATTGATTCATAAGGCTTTATAAAATGTGAAAATTAAAAATTGCTTAGATTCCAAATCAGTAATAGAATATTTATGTAGAATTAAAAATGCAAGTATTTTAAAAATGAAAATATTTTACATTGCATCCCACCTGACCTTTTCAGAGAGATGAAATACACATAAAGGTGTTGCTCAATCCTGTGGAATATTTGCTGCTGTACACTTCATCCTCCTATTTCAAAAAGTCAAAATGTCTGTATCTGGCCTGCCTCCACCCAGAAATAGACCTACCTGGCAGGCCTTGCTGGCCCCATTTCTCAGACAGTTGGTGCTAGTCAGTTTTAGACAGCAGTGCAGCATTCGCTGTCTGGAGATCCTCCACATCCCCTTTGTCATTCTGTCTCCAACCTTCTGAGTTGACGAGTACTCGGCCAGCTTGAAGCAGCTTTCTTATCTCCTAGACATAACAGCAGTGGAGCTCGTCTCTCACAACAAACGGTGCTCAGGGCTCTACTCCATATTCTTCATCATAACAAAAAGAATTTGGGGAGGGGGTCTTGGCCATCTGATTTCTCAAAAGCCAGAAAAGATTAATGAAGATGAAATTCAGGATGGAGACTGGCTTGCTATCATATATATGTCCCCAGCAGATATTGATGTACCTAGCAGAAGCTTATCTGGATGAGAAGTGCTATATTAGAGCTGCTGCTTATCTGTGAATTCAGATCGAACCCAATCCATTTTTTGGCTGACCGATGAAAATTGACACTATCACTACATAACCATGCATTTGTTCTCCACTCACGAGCATGTTCCCAAAGGTAGTGGTAGTGATGATTGCTATTCTTAAATGACACATTTACTACAGCATCATCTCCAGGGGCCTTTCAGGGTCTCTAGGCACACAAGTTCACAATAAACTTAAAAAGAAAAGGAGTACTTGTGGCACCTTAGAGACTAACAAATTTATTTGAGCATAAGCTTTTGTGAGCTACAGGTACTTGTGGCACCATACACACTGTAAGGAGAGTGATCACTTAAGATGAGCTATTACCAGCAGGAGAGCGGGGGCGGGGGAGGAACCACACAACAGAACCACTAACCCAGGAACCTATCCTTGCAACAAAGCCCGTTGCCAGCTGTGTCCACATATCTATTCAGGGGACACCATCATAGGACCTAATCACATCAGCCACACTATCAGAGGCTCGTTCACTTGCGCATCTATCAATGTGATATATGCCATCTTGTGCCAGCAATGCCCTTCTGCCATGTACATTGGCCAAACTGGACAGTCTCTACGTAAAAGAATGAATGGACACAAATCAGATGTCAAGAATTACAACATTCAAAAACCAGTCGGAGAACACTTCAATCTCTCTGGTCACTCGATTACAGACCTAAGAGTGGCTATTCTTCAACAAAAAAAACTTCAAAAACAGACTCCAACGAGAGACTGCTGAATTGGAATTAATTTGCAAACTGGATACAATTAACTTAGGCTTGAATAGAGACTGGGAGTGGATGAGTCATTACACAAAGTAAAACTATTCCCCTCCCCCCACTGTTCCTCAGATGTTCTTGTCAACTGCTGGAAATGGCCCACCTTGATTATCACCACAAAAGGTTTTCTCCCCCCCACCCCGCTCTCCTGCTGGTAATAGCTCATCTTAAGTGATCATTCTCCTTACAGTGTGGATGGTAACACCCGTTGTTTCATGTTCTCTGTGTATATAAATCTCCCCATTGTATTTTCCACCGAATGCATCCGATGAAGTGAGCTGTAGCTCACGAAAGCTTATGCTCAAATAAATTTGTTAGTCTCTAAGGTGCCACAAGTCCTCCTTTTCTTTTTGCGAATACAGACTAACATGGCTGCTACTCTGAAACCTGTCAATAAACTTAAAGCACTGCACCCCCTCCCTAATGCTAGGTTTCTTGTTCTTATCTGTGTCAGGACAGAAACTCACAATCCTTCCATTTTTAGGGTATGTCTACACTGCACACTCCTAATGGCAGTGTGTAATGTAACTACACTGCATGCACCCCCAGCACTGATATAAATAGTAGTGCAGATGGTGAGGCACTGCTTAGGCAAGTACCGTAAAGACACACCTAGACTCTTAAAGGGGTTGTTCTCAACCTTCAGCCGATGGGCCGCTTGTGGCCCAATCAGCACACAGTTGCAGCCCATGTGACATCATCAGAGCCATAACTATGGCAGGGTGAGGGGCATTTGCCGTGTCCACAGAGCCAGCAGGGGGCACAAAAATGGGACGGTGCAAGTTTGGATTCAGTGTCAGCCCTCCTCCCTCCCCGATCAGACCCAGCAGCATTAGCAGGAGGCCAGGGTGCTCAGCGCACCCCACAGGATCCCGGGTTCAGTGACCCTGGCTGGAACAGGCTCCCCGGCACTATGATCTCAGCAGCAGGCAGGCAGGGCAGGCTGCACGACTGAGCTCTGTGCAGTAGAGGTAGAAGACCAGCGAGTGCGGGGAAGGGGGTGCAGGGGGCTACGGCCATGGGGAGGGGGATGCCACTGGTACATGGAGGATGGACTCTAGGGGGGGACTGGTGGCTGGGGGCAGTCCGTGGATGGGGGGCTAGATACTGGGGCACAGTCCCTGAATGGGGAGGGGGTTGAGTGGTGGAATGGGTGGGGGACTGGATGGTGGAGGCAGAAGTCCTTGGGGGCAGCATTCTGCCCTGGACAGGGCACCCTGTCTCTGCAGGGAGATGTGTGCCAGCCCAGGGTTGGGGGGGGTCTGGATGCTTGGGGGACAATACCAGGAAGGTTGGGTGATTGGGAGCAGTCTGGGGAGGGGCTGGGGGCAGTCCCTGAGTGAGGGGATTGGGTGCATGGGGTGCAGTCTCTGGCTGTTGCAGGGGGGGCGGGGGCCTCACAGCAGTAAAGGCTCCCTATCTTTGCAGGCAGGCTCTGGAGCCATGATCTCTGGGAGCTCAGCCCTACCATGCTGCCAGCAGCAGGGCAGAAGTGAAGGTGGCAAAACACCATGCCATGCCTCCCTTACAGTCAATTAATTCAAGTTAACAGTTAATGCTTTGACTTACTTTGCTCATTTAAAATGCCCTTGATAGACATTTGGCGGTGTTGAAATGAAAGGTACGATATCGATTTGAATCGTATTGCTGTCATATAACAAACACTAAACCTTTTTTGTTTTTGGGGGGAAATGTACAGGTAGTATAGATATACGGTAGAACCTCAGGGTTATGAACACCCGTTACAAACTGACTGGTCAACTACACACCTCACTTGGAACTGAATGATGGATTTAGGACTGATAGACAAAGGGACGGGGAAGAGCGAAGATGGAGTTCAGGGAAAGAGGGCCTGGAGAAGCCATGGCTTCCCCAATATACACTCTGTCCTAAGCCCACTTTCCTGATGCTAGTCCAAAGACTTTCAGACAAGCACTGAACATGAGCTCCCAGGGCATCCACCCTTGACATTGTTGACCACGTTCTTCTTGAAATCTTGTTCTCCCTTGGCTTGACTCAGTCCTCCCCTGGTTTTCCTCCTATCTCTCTAATCACTCCTTCAGCACATCCTTTGGAAGATCCTCCCCATCCCCCCTTCCCTCCAGCTTTCTGCAGGGTCTCCACAGGACTCTGTCCTTAGTCCCCTTCTCGTCTTCTGCTACTCCTTATTTCTGGATAATCTCATCCACAAACACAAATTCAACTACCATCTCTAGGCTGGCGACTCACAGATGTACTTCTGTACTCCAGACCTGTATCCTTCTGTACCAACTAAAATCTCAGCCTGTCTCTCTGACATCTCCTTGTGGATGTCTAGTGATAAAATTAAGCCAAACAGGAATAAAACTGAGCTCTTATCTTCCCCCTCCCACCAAGCCTTCCCCATTGCTTCCATTCTTTCTCACTGTGGACAAGACCACCATCCTGCCTGTCGCTTATTATTTCCTTGTGCTCCCCATTGGTCTGTCTGTATCCATTTGTTGTCTCTTGTCTTATACTTAGTTTGTAAGCTCTTTGGGGCAGGGACTGTCTTTTTGTTCTGTATTTGTACAGTGCCTAGCACAGTGTGGGTACTTGTCTATGATTAGGTGCTCCTAGACACTATGGCAAATAATATATAATTAATTATAAGATGTGAGTGGACAGACAACATAAACTGATCTTTAAACTCAGATGTATCCCAGCAGATATCTTAACTAGGTCATCCCAAGGCAGATATATTCCTATTCAGTCAAAATGTAAAACCAAAGCTATTCTTTACTGGAGAACCAGGTCAAAGATCACTGGGAACAGGGGTTATGATTCATAGATAGCCTGATTAGGTGCTCCATGTTTTCCCTTCTCATCTACTACCATTTTTCGGAATGTTCACTATCACAGTTTGACTAGTGAATGAGTTTTTTTGCTGTGATATGGACATCACTCCCCAGGGACATCTGTTTTATCACATCTGGATAAATTCATGGAGGTTAAGTCCATTAATGGCTATTAGCCAGGATGGGTAAGGAATGGTATCCCTAGCCTATGTTTGTCAGAGGGTGGAGATGGATAGCAGAAGAGAGATCACTGGATCATTATCTGTTAGGTTCACTCCCTCTGGGGCGCCTGGCATTGGCCACTGTCAGAAGACAGGATACTGGGCTTGATGGACCTTTTGTCTGACCCAGTATGGCCATTCTTATGTTCTTATCTCTTTCCACTTCCAAAAATCATGTGAACACACTCATTTTTTTAAAGTTGGTCCCTGTTTAAGACGCTATTCCTTTAATAAAGCTGCATGTTTTTGTTTTTAGTATTTCTCATTTCATTGTGTATTGATAATGTTTATGTATGGTTATGTTTTAATTTGTCTGTGTCGTGCCCTCAGTGCTTTGGGTGGAGCTGAGTGCTTTGTAAATATAATGATTAGTCTTCTGTTACCTTGCACTGAGACAAAAATATATTCCTAAAATTTAGAACACAAACTGATATAAAAAAATCCAAGTGAACATTCGTTTTTATGTCAGATACACTGTTTCTTTTCATTAAAAATATGATCCAAATTATATAACATTAAAACTGAATAGGACACCATCATGGAGATAAACATTGATAAACTAGAGTCAACGACATTTCAGAGGATTTGCATCTACTTTGTGCAAGGTGATCAAATCTCATGTAAATGCTTATACTGTAACTCAGTGTACAATGTATAGGCATATCAACCAAGAAAATCATCAATTTAAAATGTACTTTTACAAAATTGGAACCTGAATACCATTTTTGAAATTCCACCTCAGTGATGAAGACCATAGAATTCTAATATATCAGATACTACAAATATATCGTTCCAAAAGGATTCTCTCCTATACCTCTATACCTATATCCTATACCTATATACCTGGATATATTGAAAAAATATTTGCACAGTTATCTTCTCACTACTGTTTTTTGTGTTTTCCACAGCCTGTCAATCAAGGTCATCACTATCAGAAAGAAATGAACCCACTTTCTCATTCCAATCCAAGGTAAGATTCTGTTTATGGGTCAGGCAGTGAGAATTCAGTTAGAATATTCTGGCTAGTAAATTGTCTTTCATTGATTTAATCTTAAATCGTTTTTTTCAATTGTTACCTCTTCATAGAGTTTTCCCACCGCTCTTTTCCTTCAGAGTTCTATAATATTGCAGGGCGACCACATTATCCCAGAGTGCAGGACAGAACTCTACTATACGTAATAGCCATCTGCACATAGTGTCATGCATTTAATGTAACCGATGTAGGCCCTGATCCTGTGAAGTGGTGCATGACACAGTAGGACTTTGTATGCACATCACATTGCAGGACTGGCATTATAGTCATTTGGGGGTGTGGGTTGGTTTGCGGGGGGGAGGGCAGATTCCATTCCTTGTAGTCAAGGAGCCCCATTCTTCACAAATGATACATGATTTTAACATTATGGAGTTAGACAGGACCTTTAGTTACACAGCACTTTCAAGAGTAGAGTATTATGTAATAGTACTGGGGCATTTGCAGATTTAATCTGTCTGTAATGTATATAAATTATTCAAGTCTGAAGTTGTGCCTCTTCCCATTGTAGTCAGGACCACAACTCCCCTTGGTTTCAATGAGACCTTTTGAAAGAGAGAGAGAGAGAGAGAGAGACTTGTCCACCATCAGAAACCTCTTAAACTACTGTATCTGTGAAATCTTACAATCCTTTTGTCACCGCACCTGTTGAGTCTCCGTGTTGACCAGTAGTTCAGACAGACAGCTGTGTCTCATTTTTCATCTGACCCCAATGATGCTCTCTTTGCTTTCCCAATGCTTGGCCAAGAGTGTTTTCAGATTAAAGCAAGTTGCATGAAGTTTAATCTATCTGAGCAACATGTAGGTGATGCTGGTGGGGCAGGGAAAGGATCTTGGGGGTGTGATACATTCCTCTATTACTGAGGAGGTCTGTTTGCCTTGTTTCAGGATGTTAGCAATCTGGGGATGCTTCTGGTGTCCGGTTGTCAGTAGTAAAGCACCTTTTCCATTTCTGTTCAGCTACGTGTTTGCAACCATTTGTTTCTCAGGTCTGGATTTCAGCACTGTCATCCAGGCTTTTGTTACCCTAGTGTGATGTGCATGGGACTACTCTTGAAGATCACTTGAAAGCATCAACTAGTGCACTTGGCAGCTATTTGCATCCTTGGTAGTCTTTGCTTCAGAGAGCATATTACAGCAGTTATTTGTTAGCAGGCCTGGGTTCCTCTTCTCTTTCATGTGAACATCAAGATGTTGACTTTGGTCTGCAAAGACCATAGATAGCTTGGGACCTGCTTACCTATCCCAGCTCCCCAGATATAAATGCTAGGTAGCTTGTATATGGGCATTCTGGGTGCAGGGCCCTTAATTCTGGGATTGATTTCTCTCTCTGGTCTGACAGTGCTCAAGTCTTCTATCTTTAGGGCATGGCTCATAGTTCACCTCTTTTTGCAGGCTTTTTCCCAAGGGAAGGGTGAGTAGTTCATTTGTTAAAAGTCATTGTTACAGTATATGAAATGTTGTGCATATGCTGAAACACTTTAGTGCCAGATGCATTTTATATACTGAAAAACTTAATAAACTCCTTTATCATAAACATAAGATAAACATTTTTAATGTACCAGGTCAGGTTAATATGTTCAAGAAAGTTAGTTTGTGTTTTTATATACAGATTCAAAGTCAAATTTTCTGGGCTAAAATTACAACCGGCTTTTGTACTGCTGTTTAATCTATCACACAGTAATCTTTAATTTTTTTACAAAATCATTTTTGACAAATGTGGGCAATCAAAATACCTGTAAAATACCTGACTTGCAACTGCCTCATAAATTCAGTATCACTTCTGAGCTGCCAGAAAGGCATTATTGGGCTGTAAATACAGAAGACAAAATTTTGAGGTCAGCCTGCATCAGGATATAAAAACTGGAGAAGATGTATATAATGCAGAAGTATTTTATAGCCTGTGACTGAAAAATCATGATTCACATTGTTACATTTTATTTGAAGATGGAAAACTGAGAAATGTTGTTCACCATGGAGGAAAGGGGGACAAGTAAATGAGAAGGGAGATAAAACTGACGGTGATTCTAAAATGAGTGAAATCCTGAACTATTCTTTAAAATCAATTTTAACAAGCAGTGTAAGGGCTTGGCTACACTTGCAAGTTAGAGCGCATTAAATCAGCCCCGAGCTCCCTAACTCCTGAGGTGTGCACACTGGCAAGGCATGTAGAACGCCTGGACTCTGCAGCTGGAGCGCTCCTGGTAATCCACCTCCACGAGAAGCATAAAGCTTGCTGTGCCCTGACAGAAGCATCCGTGTGGACAATGTGTTACATTACTGCACTGTGATTGGCCTGCAGAAACATCCCATAATCAAGTGGCCACTTTTCTCATTGTTTTGAACTCTGCCACAGGCATGCGGATACCCCCTTTCAAAGTTCCGTTTCTGACAGCTGGCTGCTTATCTGCTCTGGGACAAAGCAAACCCTTACTGTGGAATGCTGCTGCTGCCTAGGGCGGGGTGTGTGTGTGTGTGTGTGGTTTCAGAGGGGTAGCCATGTTAGTCTGTATCAGCGTGTGTGTGTGTGTGTGTGTATGAGAGAGAGAGAGAGACAGAGAGAGGTAGGGGTGGGGGAGCGGGAGCACTTAAAGACGGCAAAGTCATTGAGGAGAAACTAAATGAATTCTTTGCTTCAGTCTTCACAGCTGAGGAAGTTAGGGAGATTCCCAAGCCTGAGCTGTCCTTTGTAGGTGACAAATCTGAGGAATTGTCACAGATTGAAGTGTAATTAGAGGAGGGTTTGGAATTAAATGATAAACTTAACAGTAACAAGTCACCGGGACCAGATGGCATTCACCCAGGAGTTCTGAAAGAACTCAAATGTGAAATTGCGGAACTATTAACTATGGTTTGTAACCTGTCCTTTAAATCAGCTTCTGTACCCAGTGACTGGAAGATAGTGAATGTAATGCCAATATTGAAAAAGGGCTCTAGAGGTGATCCCGGCAATTACAGACCAGTAAGTCTAACGTCAGTACTGGGCAAATTAGTTGAAACAATAGTAAAGAATAAAATTGTCAGACACATAGAAGGACATAAATTGTTGCGCAAAAGTCAGCATGGTTTATGTAAAGGGAGATCATGTCTTTCTAATCTAATAGAGTTCTTTGAGGGTGTCAGCAAACATGTGGATAAGGGGGATCCAGTGGACTTAGTGTACATAGATTTCCAGAAAGCCTTTGACAAGGTCCCTCACCAAAGACTCTTACGTAAATTAAGCTGTCATGGGATAAGAGGGAAGATCCTTTCATGGACTGAGAACTGGTTAAAAGACAGGGAACAAAGGGTAGGAGTAAATGGTAAATTTTCAGAATGGAGAGGGGTAACTAATGGTGTTCCCCAAGGGTCAGTCCTAGGACCAATCCTATTCAACTTATTCATAAATGATCTGGAGAAAGGGGTAAACAGTGCGGTTGCAGAGTTTGCAGACGATACTAAACTGCTCAAGATAGTCAAGACCAAAGCAGACCGTGAAGAACTTCAAAAAGATCTCACAAAACTAAGTGATTGGGCAACAAAATGGCAAATTAAATTTAATGTGGATAAATGTAAAGTAATGCACATTGGAAAAAATAACTCCAACTATACATACAATATAATGTTGGCTAATTTAGCTACAACTAATCAGGAAAGAGATTTTGGAATCTACCATGGATATTTCTCTGGAGACGTCCACGCAGTGTGCAGCAGCAGTCAAAAATGCAAACGGGATGTTAGGAATCATTAAAAAAGGGATAGAGAATAAGACGGAGAATATCTTATTGCCCTTACATAAATCCTTAGTACGCCCACATCTTGAATACTGCGTACAGATGTGGTCCCCTCATCTCAAAAAAGATATACTGGCATTAGAAAAGGTTTCGAGAAGGGCAACTAAAATGATTAGGGGTTTGGAATGGGTCCCATATGAGGAGAGATTAAAGAGGCTAGGACTTTTCACTTTGGAAAAGAGGAGACTGGGGGGATATGGTAGAGGTCTATAAAATCATGAGTGGTGTGGAGAAAGTGAATAAGGAAAAGTTATTTACTTGTTCCCATAATATAAGAACTAGGGGCCACCAAATGAAATTAATGGGGAACAGGTTTAAAAACAAATAAAAGGAAGTCCTTCTTCACACAGTGTACAGTCAACCTGTGGAAATCCCTGCCTGAGGAAGTTGTGACGGCTAGGACTATAACAGGGTTTAAAAGAGAACTGGATAAATTCATGGAGGTTAAGTCCATTAATGGCTATTAGCCAGGATGAGTAAGGAATGGTGTCCCTAGCCTCTGTTTGTCATAGCGTGGAGATGGATGGCAGGAGAGAGATCACTGGATCATTATCTGTTAGGGTCACTCCCTCTGGGGCACCTGGCATTGGCCACTGTCGGCAGACAGGATACTGGGCTGGATGGCCCTTTGGTCTGACCCAGTATGGCCATTCTTATGTTCTTATGGGTCTGCTGCTGTCTGAACTTACAAAACAGCATGCTGACACACTCTCTGCCCCTCAAAACATGCTATCTCTCCCCCCACATACACACAACAAATTCCCTGTCACATTCCACCACCCCTCCCCATTTGAAAAGCATACTGCAACCACTTGCACACTGGGATAGCTACCACAATGCACTGCTCTTTGTGGCATTGCAAGAGTTGCTAATGTGATCATACCAGTGCGCTTCCAGCTAAGGGTAAATAGCCGGCAGCATTTTCCCTGCTGCGGTCTCCGAAGGCTGGTTTAACTCCCAGCGCTCTACATCTGCAAGTGTAGCCAAGCCCTAAGAAAAAATGCGTATGTAACCTATGTAGAGGGGAGGTAAGTCGATTTACTTACCAATCCTCTCTTTTACTTAGTGTTCACACATACCATGAATTTCTATCCTTGCAAGAGATTATAGCTGGATTTTCTATAGGATCCCTCTAAATACTAAAAGTGGAAATTATAATAGATTCACTTTCTCTTTTAGGAACCCAGTACTCCTCTTCACCTTAAGACAGTTCTGTGCACACACAATTAATAATTTCAAATTCTTTTTTCTGACTAACTCCAATGATAAACTGTTAAAGCATAGCAGTCCCAAGGCACCTAGCTAGACTAACATCATTAACTAGATATTTTTTCTTTTCAAATGAAAAATATGACACAGGCCTAACCCCCAGAATTGTTATAAATCAGTGGTTCCCAAATTTTAACCACCTGTGGACCCCTTTCAATAAAATGTCAAGTCTCACGAACCTCCTCCTAAAAATGAATATTTCCAGGTATTTTCTCCTTTACCTAAGTATAAATTATAAAAGCAGTGATCTTGGAAATATAAAATTTGTTTTATGACATGCTTATCACACACTATTATTAATTATTATTTATCATTACAGTATTTTTATTACATTATGAAAATGGCAACACTCTTTCAAGATCTCACTTTCATAGCTTGTATCACTTTGAATAAGCCTTTATAAGACAAGGCTCCTGTGTTTCGTCAAGAAGTATCAGATGTGAAAGAGCAGGAAGGTATTTAAGAAGCCACCTGAAAGACTTCCTCCTACACAAGCATTCAGGTCTTGAGCAGTCCAGGCAAACAACACACATTACAACAAAGCTTAAACTTGTTCTTCATATAATTTTAAAAACAATACTAGCTGCCTATTTAATTTTAAAAACAGCAAAAAATATCCACCTCCCTTTCCATTTCTTTTAAGGGGTCTTGAAGTTTAAATCTCCTCAGTGTGGAGGAGATCTGCTTGCTTTTATCTGCTTAGCTCTTGGAAATCCAGGGGCTCCAGGATGTTGGCCCCGGGGTTCCTAGAGACAGCTCTGTCCACCATTAGGAAATTTTCCCCCGAGAACCCCCTGTAATATTTCGTGAACCCCTCCAGTTTGGGAACCACTTGTATTATAAATAAATACAGAGATTGGGTCTTCTGACAATCGGGGATCATCTGCTTTCAAGTAGGCTCACCCTGGGTATTCTATTGACAATTAAATAAAACAGTTATACTGCATAAATAGTTGTTCAACATCCATGACATTGAGCACATACACAACTTCACATAAGAGAAAAAAAACTTGACAATTACTGCAGCTGTTAGGCTCACGCATTGTCGTTGGTTCAATGACATAATACACCTCACAAAGACATATGGCCTCCGATCGTAAAGAAACAATCACAGATGTCTTCCCAGTCTCAATTCCACTGACTTGTGTAAAATTACAGGAAACCATATTGAGATCCAACCCACAGATTTAAACTGAGTTACCTTTGGCAGCTCTATCTGCTCTCTGAAGAGTTGGGGGCGGAGGGGTGGATCTGACTGGTGCTCTGCCAGTCAGGACACAGGGCCATGCTTTGTGTCTCAATAACATATATATTCACACAAACACAAGCAACCGATTTACTTAATTCTAAGCTTGATTCTTAGAATAACAAGACCAAGGCAGCAGCCTTTTAAGCTAGTAGCAAACTTCCCTATCCCTTTAACTATGACCCATTGCTAAACTTATTTTTCTTCTTGGGACTAAGGACTTTAGAGATACTTTAACATATAACTGCTGCAGACCAATAAGGTCCAACTAACCTGTAAAATTACAGGAAACTGTATTGAGATTCAACCCACAGATTCAGTATGGGTTATCCCTGGCAGTTCTGATTACAGCAATAAGTTATTGGCCGAAAACCATGAAATATGGAAAAAAAAAAAAGGGGGGGGGGCTACATTTGGACAGTTGGGAACTATCTAAATCCTCATAAGCAGGCAGTTGCTGTTGCAGAGAAGCAGGTAAGAGAATATTTGAAAAATTGATATATGCTGTGTAGATTAGCGGGTGTGAATGATATCCTACATAACAATATTGAGACAATCAGCACAAGCAGTTTCTTTTTGAATAGTCATGGACAACTGAGGAGGTACCAAATGACCGGGAAAAAGTGTGGGTGGTAATGTTATTCATAAAATACAGAGAGAGTGATCACGGCAGTCACTATCCAGTAAATTTAACTTCTATCCCTAACCAAGTTAAGAAACAGATATGAAAAGAAAACCTCTTAAAAGATAATGGCACTGAGAGCAATAAACAGAAAGAGCTAGAGCTAGACTCAATTTCCAGGGGTTCCACAGAGCCCAGGTCAGAAACCCACCCTAGAATATTGATACAGTGACACCAGCCGCCCCCAGACTGTGGTCATCTGTGGGGTCCAGAACCTGCTAGCACAGTGAGCCTATTTGGCTGGGAGGGCCAGGGCCAGGCCCACCCAGAGATGTGCTGGATTCCAAGTCTAAGCCAGGCAGTTTCCATAAGTGGGATTCCTATGACGTCTTGTCTGGATTTTAAAGTTGCTCTCCCCCAGCTGAGCCCAAAGAGAAAGGCAGTGGCATTACTGCCACTACCCTCACCTAGGAGTGAATTCTCCTTCTAGTGTAGAGGGCCACGCACCTTGCATGCAGCTGGTACTGTTTCATCCTCCATCAGATTCATGTGGCATGGAAGGGTTGAAAGTTTTATAAAAAGAAACGCTAAATGAAGAGAAATATTGTACAGGCTTTTGGGCCCTGCAGGGCTGTAAAACCTGGAATGGCTCTCAAGAAGATATTGTGAGCCAAGCTGTAGGCACTGCATGGACAGACTTTTTGAAGTTTCTACAGACTCTTTTCAGAAAATCTGTTTTTCCAAAAAGAGCTGATTTTCTGTCTTTTTTTATTAAAGTTGAAAACGATTGCTAGAAACACTGGCTCTGCCTAGGACTCGCCAGTTGTCACAATATTGGCATGGTGGCATACCAGGCTCTTCCCAAGCCACCTACTGAAATTTATGCACTGAAGTTCAAGCAGCTGGTTTCCCAAGTAGCTGCATAAACAAGCTAAGACGGGGCATAAATATTTCAGCACTTAAACTGGGCTTCCTATAATAAGAAATGTATTTTATACCTCAGTAATTTCCTACAAAAGATGCACAACCAGATTTTCAGTCAGGCTTCAGATGGGTTTGTGACTTTGCACCTGTGCAAAATAAATGTACCCACAATAAACTGTGGGCACAGATATTTGTAGTTAGATGTCTACCTGCTTTGGATTGTGGCCGCAGCATGAAAGGCCAGCACTTAAAATCTGACCCATGCTGTATGAGAGAGTTCTCTGGTCATGTTATACTCTATTTCCAGATGACAATATGTGGTAGCTGTAGGTAAGGTGGCTGGTCCATATCAGTGACTTATAGGTATTGCACCTTTAAACCCCAGAGTTAAAAGCTAGACTGTTCAAGAGCCAGCAATGTAGGAGTGAGGGTAACGCTTCTCAAGCAAGGCACTGAGACACTCTCAAATAGCTACCACAGCTTTCACTCTGCCCCAGTATGGACCAAACAAGCACACTGACAGCTGAACACCTTAATCCCAATAAAACTACAAGATTTAGGAAACTGGTTAGTCTCCAAAAGCCTAAACAGAATTGTCAGTCTCCCAAAGACCCTGCTTAGGCTGTTTGGGGAGGGTAGGGGAGCTGACAAACTTCCCTAGACTAGTTGGGATCTCCTCGGGTTAATAAGGATCCCATTGAGTGGGAGCCATTTTGAAGGGCTCTTCTATGTCTCTACTAAGGCTTGTGGTGGGATAAGGGCTCTGACCCCTAAAGATCCCAACAAGTCCAGCAGAGTCCGCAGGAGGAATTGGAATGTCTTTTCACTGTGCTCCCATCTCCCCTCCCCTTTGCTTCACTGCTCTCCTTCCTGCTCCACACTCCACAGCTCTTCTCACTCAAACTCCATGTTCTCCCCAGCCTACCAGTCCACCTTCCTGCAGACAGTTGCTATGGAAAGTAACTCTTTTGTAGTTACTCTGTTCCCTTTATAGTATTCAGTCCTACCCTCAGATATGTGGGGATAAAGGCCCTGGTGAGCTGGAGCCGGTTTGCAGCGGTTCGCTAGAACCGGTTGTTAAATTTAGAAGCCCTTTTAGAACCGGTTGACCCGCGGGACAGCCAGTTCTAAAAGGGCTTCTACATTTAACAACCGGCCAAAAGTGGCGCCTTAGGCGCTGACTCCGTGGGTGCTCCGGGGCTGGAGCACCCACGGGGAAAACTTGTTGGGTGCAGAGCCCCCACCGGCAGCTCCCCGCCCCGCGCCCGGCCCCAGCTCATCTCCGCTCCGCCTCCTTCCCTCAACGTGCCACCCCGCCCTTCTTCTCTGCACCCCCCCCGGCTTCCCCCGACTCAGCTGTTCGCGCGGGGAGCCTGGGAGGGCTGAGAAGCAGGCGGTGGCTTCGTGCTCAGGCCCAGGGAGGCGGAGGTGAGCTCGGGCGGGGGGGGTGCGAGGAGGGCCGCCCGCACCACAGCAGGTAACCCGGGGGGGCGCAGGGGAGCCACTCCCCGCCCCAGCTCACCTCTGCCACCCTCGGCCTGAGCACGAAGCCACCGCCTGCTTCTCAGCCGTCCCTGGCTTCCCGCTTAACAGCTGATTCGTGGGAAGCTGGGAGGGGGGCGTGGAGAAGCAGGGTGGGGCGGCACGTTGAGGGAAGGAGGCGGAGCGGAGGTGAGCTGGGGCCAGGCACGGGGCGGGGAGCTGCCGGTGGGGGCTCTGCACCCACCAAATTTTCCTCGTGGGCTCTTCAGCCCCGGAGCACCCACGGAGTCGGTGCCTAAGACGCCACTTTTGATGTGATCAGTGGGGGGATGGCCGCTCCCCCTGCTCCCCCCCAGCTACACTAGGCCGCCCCTAGGAGCCAGAGGGAACTGCCGGATGCTTCCTGGGAGCCGCGCCAGGTAAGCACCACTGGGACTCCCCACCTCACCCCCCGGCAGGTCCCTCAGGCTCTTAGGGGCGGGGCGGGGTGGGCACCCACTATAGTGGCATGAGACCCTCCTGCCCGGGTCTGGGGGCAGTTAGGGGACGGGGAGGGGGGTGGATGGGGCAGGGGTCCCGGGGGGGGGGGGAGAGGGCATCGAAGAACGCAGGGGGTTGGATGGCCACGACCCCCTTGTGGGATGAGGAGGGAACCGGTTGTTAACGTTTTGGCAGCTCATCACTGGATAAAGGCCCAGTAACTGATTGGGTAAAATAAGTGGCAGTTGCATTCAGTTGCAGCTCACCCACAATCTGTTTCCTCCTTAAGAGCATGTCTCATGTTTATTTTGGTTTTTACAAAATAGAAAAAAAGAAAAACTAACCAAGGTTCTAAAACCCTAAAGAACTTATAAAGTATTTACTAAAATACCTAACTGGAAATCGATGATGCTATCCAGGCCAGCATTTCATTTAGATTTCTATTTTATCTATAAAAAGTGTCATTACTGTGCTATGGTTTAAATTCTCTATAGCTTTGCCACTTGCGATTGTGATATAAACATCCTTGTATCTATAACTGGCTGATAAGGGCCTGCAATCTTTGACAAATGATTAATAGCCACTGACCTCAGTTCACATTGGTTCAATATAGGCTGACTGAAGCAAGCTGTCTTGTCATCATAACCGACATGTATTACATTGGACTGATCAGGATGTCGTCATTTTTCTTTCCTTTACAGTCTCAAATATTTTTTTGCAACCAGTAAGAATGATGTTTTCTCTCTCTTTTGGTGAATGAATCTTTTCAAACAGAAACAGATAAAGTGTACAGATCAATAAATTACCAAAGAGACGTTGCATTGTATATCAGCTTCAATTGTTTAACGTTATAATAAAATCTCAATTGATATGAAATTTGTACCATCCCAAATTATTTCTTGTTTCAGTGACTTGCAAATCAGAACATTTTAAGAGATTAACAACTTCAAAAGATTAGAAAAAAGTTATGTGCTTCTTCCTGAACATAGCAGAACCACTTAATCACAGCATGTGATTTTCTAATTTTTGTTATGTCTGTCTACAGTGGTACAGTCTACAGTGGGTAAAGTAATGAATCATAAAAATGGATAAGCAGCTTTCTGAATTCATATTTTAGCTTAGTTTCAACCTTGAGGCCCGGAGGCTCAAATAAAGATATGATGTTGAAATGTTAACTAGAGAAATGTTTAAAAAGGAAACACACTTGCTCACTCCACAATAAATTTATTCAAATTAGGGGGGCACTCCAGCTACCTGCAGAGGAAGAACAATCTAGTGATTAAATCCCACAGTAATGAAAATCAGGAGAACTAGTTCTTTTCCTGACTCTGCCAGACTTCTTGTGTGATTTTGGATAAATAACTTTAACTGCAGGCCCTGGTTTCCTCATATGCAATATGCGAATAATAAAACTTACTTCACAGAGTTATGGTGAAGCTAAATATAGTTAATGGTTATAAGCCACATGGAGATCCTCAAAGGGAAGGCACTTGAGTACAAAGTATTTATTACGGTCTATCTGATGCATCCGATCACTAATGTTGTGACATTTTAACACATCTTTCAGTACATGACTCCTGCCCACCCTCTCTGTTTAACCTGACTAAGTAAGCATGTGGCTTTTTCTCAGTTTCCTTTAACTAAATCTCTCTGTTACAGAGTTCTCTTCACAACTCCTCATTTCCACAGGCATTCAGCATTTGCCCTTATCAGACAGCCTGAAACTTGTAATGGACATGTGTCCGGGTTCCCTCCCCACTCTGAACTCTGGGGTACAGATGTGGGGACCCACATGAAAGACCCCCAAGCTTATTCTTACCAGCTTAGGTTAAAAACTTCCCCACGGTACAAACTTTGCTTTGTCCTTGAACCGTATACTGCCACCACCAAGCATTTTAAACAAAGAACAGGGAAAGAGACCAATTGGAGATGTCTTCCCCTGAAAATATCCCCCCAAGCCCTACACCCCGTTTCCTGGGGGGCTTGAGAATAATATCCTAACCAATTTGTTACAAAATCATCAAAGACCCAAATCTCTGGATCTTGGAACAATGGAAAAATCAGTCAGGTTCTTAAAAGAAGGATTTTATTTAAAAAAAAAAAGGTAAAAATCATCTCTGTAAAATCAGGATGGAAAATACTTTACAGGGTAATCAGATTCAAAACACAGAGGATCCCCCTCTGGGCAAAACTTTAAAGTTACAGAAAACAGGAATAAACCTCCCTCTTAACACAGGGAAAATTCACATAAAACAAAAGATAAACTAATCTGCCTTGCCTGGCTTACCTATACTAGTTGCGATATTGGAGACTTGGATTAGGATGGGTTGGAGAAGATGGATTTCTGTCTCAGTCCCAAGAGAGAACAAACATGTAAACAAAAAGCACAAACAAAAGCCTTCCCCCCACCCCCAAGATTTGAAAGTATCTTATCCCCTTATTGGTCCTTTGGGTCAGGTGCCAGCCAGGTTAGCTGAGCTTCTTAACCCTTTACAGGTAATAGGATGTTGCCTCTGGCCAGGAGGGATTTTATAGCACTGTATACAGAAAGGTGGTTACACTTTCCTTTATATTTATGACAACATGCAAGATTCTGCTACATGGGTGCAAACTCCATGTATTGTCTTGAAAGTAAAACCTAGGGGCTCATTAAGTGCTGAGATTGCAATTCAAGCACACTTGTTTGCCTCAGCTAATGAAAACTAAACAGACCAGTCTCTGGTGTACATTCACTGTTGGTTTGTACCCTTAATCTTGCTGTATCGTTCAAACTTCCTTAAAATACAGTGCAGTCATAAAAGGATTATACAGTACATATATATTTGCACTACAACAGAATTTCACTAATCTGCATGCTGTCGAATTCATACATAAACAATGGCTGTCTCACCCTCTTCCAAGCACAGATTTAATAGCAAAGTAGCTCAAGGTTGAAAGTGTAAGTTTAAAAAAATGAGTACAGCAATACAATCAAAGAAGCATATTCATTTTTATGATTCATTACAAGAGCAAAGTCATACAACTTCATTGCTTTTACCAAACAGACAACATTACATTATGAAGTATTATAAAACTACACTGCAGCTGTCAAAATAAGCAAACGGGGATAATGTATCACAAAATGTACTTCGCTTTTTCATTAGGCTTGTTCACTTACTCACTCATTCACAAAATTCAGTAATTTACACTGGGTCTCCCAGTCGTTAATCTGAATTAGTGAAGTTCTGCTGCACTTGTCAGGCCACAATATGCACCAAAGGTGACATAAATAAATATGGGTTATATAGAACACACTTGATTAAAACCTACCTTAGAAAGTTTTGATAATGCTGGCAAAATAGCTGGTTGTCAAGGGATTCTCAAGAACTTGGTGACCTACAGGTATAGAATATGTGAGGGAATCCTGGTAAAAAAACACATGGCTTCCCATTGTTTGAGTCTATATACTCTGTCTTCCTCTTCCCCTCCTTCTCTGGGAAGATTTGACAAAGATTTGTCAGGCTTCCTCAGCTGGAGTATTCAAAATTACTTTACCGTGGAATCCACCTTTTGCGTACCACGTGCAGCCGAAGTATCATTTTTTTGTCTTGTCTCCCACACTCCAGGAAGCAAGTACATATATGTTGCTTCCTGACTTTTAATACCTCTAAAAAAGCCTGACCAATATTATAGAAGATTAGGGTTGGAAGAGACCTTAGTAGGTCATCTAGTCCAACCCCTTGCCCAAAGCAGGACCAACTGCAACTAAATCATCCCAGCCAGGGCTTTGTCGAGCCGGGCCTTAAAAACCTCTAAGGAAGGAGATTCCACCACCTCCCTAGGGAACCCATTCCAGTGCTTCACCACCCTCCTAGTGCAATAGTGTTTCCTAATATCCAACCTAGACCTCCACCTCTGCAACTTGAGACCATTACTCCTTGTCCTGTCATCTGTCACCACTGAGAACAGCTGAGCTCCATCCTCTTTGGAACCCCCTCTTCAGGTAGTTGAAGGCTGCTATCAAATCCCCCCTCACTCTTCTCTTCTGCGGACTAAATAAGCCCAGTTCCCTCACCCTCTCCTTATACATCATGTGCCCGAGGCCCCTAATCATTTTTGTTGCCCTCCACTGGACTCTCTCTAATTTGTCCACATCCTTTCTGTAGTGGGGGGCCCAAAACTGAACACAATACTCCAGATGTGGCCTCACTAGTGGGGAATAATCACGTCCCTCGATCTGCTGGCAATGCTCCTACTAATGCAGCCCAATCTGTCGTTGGCCTTCTTGGCAACAAGGGCACACTGTTGACTCGTATCCAACTTCTCGTCCATTGTAATCCCCAGGTCCTTTTCTGCAGAACTGCCACTTAGCCAGTTAGTCCCCAGCCTGTAGCAGTGCATGGGATTCTTCCGTCCTAAATGCAAGACTCTGCAATTGTCCTTGTTGAACCTCATCATATTTCTTTTGGCCCAATCCTCCAATTTGTCTAGGTCATTCTGGACCCTATCCCTCCCCTCCAGCATATCTACCTCTCCCCCCAGCTTAGTATTATCCGCGAACTTGCTGAGGGTGCAATCCATCCAGGGGTGAACGTAAATTAGAGGACTTACCGGTACCCAGGAGTCCTGAGCAGGGGGCATGGCCTCAACCAGAAGAGGCGTGGCCTTAACCGGAAGAGACAGGGCCTTAAATCCCCGGGCCCTTTAAATCTGGATTTAAAGGTCTGGGGCTCCAGCTGTGGTAGTGGTGGCTGGGAGCCCAGGGCCCTTTAAATCACACCTGAGCTACCAGCTGCAGAGGCGGCTGGGAGCCCTGGCGCTTGGGGGTGATTTAAAGGACCCAGGGCTCCAGCTACCGCTGCGGAGTCCCGGGCTCTTTAAATCACTGAGGAGCTTGGGGGCTCCCGACTGCCACCGCTACTCCGGGGCTCAGGCAGCAGGGCTCAGGCAGGGATTTAAAGGCCCAGGGCAGTAGCAGCGGCTGGAGCTCTGGGGCCCTTTAAGTCCCTGCCAGAGCCCCACCATCGCTACCCCAGGACTTGGGCAGCAGGGCTCAAGCAGAGATTTAAAGGCCCGGAGCGGTAGCAATGGCTGGAGCTCCAGGGCCCTTTAAATCCCCGCCAGAGCCCCGCCGCCACTACCCCAGGGCTTCGGCAGCAGGGCTCTGGTGGAGATTTAAAGGGCTTGGGGCTCCAGCAATCGCTACTGCCCCAGCCCTTTAAATCCCCTCCAGAGCCCCGCCGCTGCTATCCTAAGGCTTCAGTAGCAGGGCTCTGGCGGGGATTTAAAGGACCGGGGCGGTAGCGGTGGCTGGAGCTCCAGGGCACTTTAAATCCCCGCTGTGGCCCCGCTGCCGCTACCCCAGGGCTTTAAATTGCCATCTGGGAAAGCCGATCTCAGTACGGCGCAAAAGCTCTTACCGGTACACCATACCAGAGCGTACTAGCTTACTTTCACCTCTGAATCCATCCTATCATCCAGACCATTAATTAAGTTGTTGAACAAAACCGGCTCCAGGACCAACATCTGGGGCATCTGCTTGATACCGGCTGCCAGCTAGACATCAAGCCATTGATCACTACCCGTTGAGCCCAATGATCTAGCCAGCTTTCTATCCACCTTATAGTCCATTCACCCAATCCATACTTTAACTTGCTGGAAAGAATACTGTGGGAGACCGTATCAAAAGCTTTACTAAAGTCAAGGTATATTGACTTTAGTAAATAGTCACTTCCATTGCTTTCCCCATATCCACAGAGCCAATTATCTCATCATAGAAGGCAATCAGTTTGGTCAGACATGACTTGCCCTTGGTGAATCCATGTTGACTGTTCCTGATCACCTTCCTCTCCTCCAAGTGCTTCAAAAAGGATTCCTTGAGGACTTGCTCCATGATTTTGCCAGGGACAGAGGTCAGGCTGACCACTCTGTAGTTCCCCAGATTCTCCTTCTTTCCTTTTTTAACAATGGGCACTATATTTGCCTTTTTCCAATCGTCTTGGACCTCCCGCGATCACCACGAGTTTTCAAAGATAATGACCAATGGCTCTGCAATCACATCAGCCAACTCTCTTAGCACCCTTGGATGCATTAGATCTGGACTCATGGACTTGTGCAGGTCCAGCTTTTCTAAATAGTCCTTAACCTGTTCTTTCACCACTGAGGGCTGCTCACCTCCTCCCCATACTGTGCTGCCCAGTGCAGCAGTCAGGGAGCTAATTTTGTCTGTGAAGACGGAGGCAAAAAAAGCATTGAGTACTTCAGCTTTTTCCACATCATCTGTCACTAGGTTACCTCCCCTATTCAGTAAGGGGCCCACGCTTTCCCTGACCACCTTCTTGTTGCTCACATACCTGTAGAAACCCTTTTTGTTACCCTTCATATCCCTTACTAGCTACAACTCCAATTGTGCTTTGGCCTTCCTGATTATACCCCTGCATGCTCGAGCAATATTTTTATACTCCTCCCTAATCATCTGTCCAAGTTTCCACTTCTTGCAAGCTTCCTTTTTGTGTTTAAGTTCACGGAAGATTTCTCTAGTAAGCCAAGCTGGTCACCTGTCATATTTGCTATTGTTTCTGCACATCAGGATGGTTTGTTCCTGCTCCCTCAATAAGGATTCTTTAAAATACAGCCAGCTGTCCTGGACTCCTTTCCCCCTCATATTAGCCTCCCAGGGGATCCTGCCCATCAGTTCCCTGAGGGAGTCAAAGTCTGCTTTTCTGAAGCCCAGGGTCCATATTCTGCTGCTCTCCTTTCTTCCTTTTGTCTGGCTCCTGAACTCGACCATCTCATGGTCACTGCTGCCCAGGTTGCCACCCACTTCTTCTTCCTCTACCAGTTCTTTCCTGTTTGTGAACAGCGGGTCAAGAGGAGCATGGCCCGTAGATGGTTCCTCCAGCACTTGCACCAGGAAGTTGTTCCCAGCACACTCCAAAAACTTCCTGGTGCAAGTGCTGGAGGAACCATCTAGGGGATATTCTCCTCTTGACCTGCTGTTCACAAACAGGGAAGAACTGGTAGAGGAAGAAGAAGTGGGTGGCAAGAAGTGGGAAGTCTGTGCACTGCTCTATTGCTCTCCCAGCTGATGTCAGAGTGATCACCTCTCTCCTCAGATAAATCCCTGGCTCCCTGTTCATTTCACAATCCAATACAAAACTTCCCACTTCATATAGCCATCCTTGGACTTGTCCTGTCTTGTTGCACAGACCTTGGCCCTGAGTATGAGCTGTATCCTGGATCCTTTGTGCTGCTCCAGTGGCTGATTGCCCCACTGAGGAAGACCCACTGCCTGAGGGAAATTATCCAATTGTAAAGCACCCCTTGGGGCTGCTCAGGCTTGCACAAGGGGCTCACCTGGCTCCTGGCAGCTCGAGAACACAGGAGATCCAAAGGATGCATAAACCTGAGCTCAGCTACTGCCCAGAATCCGAGCTCTACCCCCTTTCCCTGCTCCTGCCATAGCATCAGCCTCATCTCTGTCCCTTCACTACCCACTGCTCATTGCTGGGGTGAGGCCTTTCTCCTGTGCAACTCCTGTCTAGACATGCTTTTCTCGATCCCTCTGCTGCCACCCCATTTCTTCAGAATTGCAGCTTGACATGTAACGTTGTCCGCCTTGCTGAGACCTCTTCAATTCTTCGCCCCGCTGCTATGTAGTACTTATCTCTGTGAAACATTTGGACACACAGTTGATCTGTCTGCAAGACACTGTCAAAGTGAACCCTGTACTTCATTGTTTCACAAAAAGAAAAGGAGTACTTGTGGCACCTTAGAGACTAACAAATTAATTTGAGCATAAGCTTTCATGGGGGGCTGCAGGAAGGGCGGCCAGCACATCCCTCGGCCTGCCGCTTCCTGCAGCCCCCATTGGCCAGGAGCAGCGAACCGTGGCCAGTGGGAGCTGCGATCAGCCGAACCTACAGATGCAGCAGGTAAACAAACCGGCCCAGCCCACATGGGGCTTTCCCTGAACAAGTGGCGGCCCTAGTTTGAGAACCACTATCCTAAACAGCTTATTCATATAGATTAGCCTCTTTTACTATGCCACTAAAACAGTGTGGAGGTTTAAGCTAGCTCAGTGTCAACACTGTGATCTGTAGCTCTAGAGACCTACAATAGGTTGAGGAGCAACCTCTCACTTCCGGGGGCATTGTTAAGTTCAGTCATGTCATCAAGTTGACACTCCTAGGTTCCACAGAGATCCAGCTGCTCACAGTACAGAGGCATATTTCTAGCAAAATAAGACCATTGTTACCCTTGCAACACAAGAGTGTCCCCAGGGTGTAGGGGTGGGATTAATGGGGTTTCTTTGAGACTCCATTGAAGCAGACTGCCAGGCACACAAGGCAAAGCAGGAATTCGCTTACATCCTGATCCTGAAGTTGTCTCCACACAGACATAAGGGTCACCTACACAGAGAGAGTTACAGGATTAGCGTCCTATATCCCTTTTTCCAGGATGGTATCAGTCAGTCTCATGTAACTTCCAAAGTTCACTTTCCTTTTAGACAAGTCATTAATTTTTATAATTTTCTGGGGATGGGTTACGACATGGTAAATTATACATCTGCTCTGCTACACAAAAGAGTTTCTTACTCAGCATTCCTTTGTAGTTATCCTACTGCTTTTATTGAAAAAACTTGCTACTTTTAAAAGCAGATTACACTGCAAAAGCATAGTTTTTGCCACATTAATTTAGTTTACGGCTTCATTTTATACTGTTGTTATATCAAAATAAAACAAGGCCAGTGTAATTATATCCCAAAAGTCCAATCTCATCTTGAATATATTTGTTTAAATGATTCCTCTCACAGAAAAGGAAGAGTATTTTTCAGGTTTTGTTCTCAACAGCACAACTGTTAACTATTTTGATTATATTAACGTTAAAATTATTGTTCCATTGAGTTGTACTTGTCCATTGATTTTTAAAAGCCCGTAGCTCCCTAGTCATCCATTAAGAATAAATGGGATGCAGTCTATGGCGTAGGACAGAAGAATGCTGCTGGGGGTTGACTGGATGAGAGAAAGCAAACAATGTTAGCCGCAACAAGACTAGTTAGAAGGCGTTTTATGAATTGATGAAATATTAAAATGTAATTCTTAAAATTAATGATTTGCTTGTATTCAGCCTTTTAATTTTATAAAACCCCCACCAATTGACACTTTGTTAAATGTTTGGGCATTTGAACTACCAGACAAGTGAATGCAAGTGATGACAGTGGATAATTGATATGCTTTATTATCGTCTATTTGACTGAGATTAAATGTGAATATGCAGGAATTTTGCCAAGTAACTTATTTGCCTTTAAAATCTTCCTTACTGCAACTTATACAGCCAATACACTGATAAACAAATGAATCAAAGTGAACAAAGAAGAAAGGGCATAATATTCTTAGTTAAATTAGGTAATAAAATATTGTTTTTCTCTGTTGGCATCATTTATAATGCAAAAAGAGCAGTGAACACCAAATTTGAAATCTAGCCAGCAAGTCACCAGTATAATAAAATAGAACTTTAGTCTTTAAGTAAAATTTCAGTTTAACTCCTACGAAACGTAAAACATGATGGGAGTTGTGCATACTTACTTAAGGAAGATCTGACCACCAAATAGCAAGATCTATTTATTATTAAATGATTATTAACCTGCAGGCCTTTCACTACCGTTTTCAGCCTAATGTAAATGAATATTCCTGTGTTTTTTGTTTTTAATAAACTACTAAAATATATCCAGCTGACATTGAAAGCAAATCCTGTTAGATTTAATAGAGTAGATTCTCAACTGCTGTAAGCCAACTGATATCAGTGTACCTATGCTGATTTACAGTGTTTACACCAGCTGAGGGTCTACCTCAATTGTAGAATTCATGACTGCTTTACTCTCTCTGGACCTGATTCTGCTTCCATGGAAGCCAATGGAAAGATACTTTAATAGGAGCCAAATTAGGATCTCTGTGTACAATCTCACTTGTAGTTTTAGTGACCTCTTCTTTAATTATTCAGGTTTCAGAGTAGCAGCCGTGTTAGTCTGTATTCACAAAAAGAAAAGGAGTACTTGTGGCACCTTAGAGACTAACAAATTTATTTGAGCATAAGCTTTCCACTGAATGCATTCGATGAAGTGAGCTGTAGCTCACAAAAGCTTATGCTCAAATAAATTTGTTAGTCTCTAAGGTGCCACAAGTACTCCTTTTCTTTTTAATTATTCAGTCATTAAAAATTAAATTAGTCAGGTTTAAAAATAAAAATCTCTTTGCTTCCTTTAGGATTACTGAGCATTTAGTTGGCCTTGTAATAGACTGACAATATCCTGTAATATCTTGAACAAACCTTATGGAATTTAGATAAACTTTATTGAATTAAATTAAACCTTATTGAATTAGTATTAATACCTTTGGGGTCCATTGTGTTAAAAATGCAATTGTGTATGTGTTATTGTGGAATTGTATGTACCTTCTCTTCCCTAGTGGGGGGGGTATGCTAATTTGCTACCTCCATTATCAACACTTTGAAGCCACCTCCTGGAGAAACGTGCATATATTAATTCAAACTGGATTCTCCAGGGACCAACAGACAAAGAGTTTTGGATAAATAGCCTGGTTTTAAACTGTTTCAGGTCCTTTTCTTCTTGATCCAGCAAATAGACAGGACCCCTAGTCCACAGAGGGCCCCAGTCCTCAGGGAATGGTTGTAAGGACTGGGGGCTTGTTCTGAGCTGAAACTGTGATGAACTCATGACCACAGCAGAACCCCAGTGAGTGGGGGGGTTGAAGCACTGATCCTACAAGAATCCATGTTAGGGCTGGGGTCAGTTCTAGTAAGCTTGTTAATATGTGTAGTTTCTTTTATTGTTTTTAATATGTTTTCTTTGTAGTACCTTTTACCTTAAGAATAAATTAGGCTTCAGTAGGAAGTGCTGTGTGGTAACTTACATCTGTAGCAATTACACCTGTTAACTGTCTCAAAAGAGAAAGCCAGCAGGAGTTCTTGGGCAACTTGTCTGTGCTGGGAAATAGACCGTAAAGGCAGGGAGCTTGTAGCCTGGAAATACCCCAGTCAGAAGGGAGAGGAACGCAAGTCTTCACCCAAGACAGGCAACAGCTGGGGATCTGGAAGCCCAAGATTGGGTTCCCTGTCTGGTCCACTGTGGGGAACTACAGGTGCAGTTACCCTGAACTGTGACAGGCTGGATTTCCTGAAGTGGTGGATAGCAGAAAAGAGGCAAGACCAAGAGCTTGTGACATTCTGTAAATTTGCTTGTGATTTTCTAAATCTCAGTACTAGCAAAAAAGAAAGTTCCAGTAAGGCATACAGTAAATGAAGATATTATGTATTAGGGATGGAATGAATCTGTCACTTTGACGGATTGTGAGGAAAAGAACAGATTAACAGATTACTCATAGTCAGAATGCAGCTCACTGTGAAAAATGTGCAGGAAATGATAAGTGTTGGTTTGTGCTGATTTAATGATATTTTAAAACTACAATAACACTCTAGGAGAGTAATAAAATATAGCTCATGCCCTGCATTTTTTAATCATCAACATATTGCCAGTTTGACCTTAAAATAATTGTGATATTTCTTTTTAAAATATATTTTTCAAGTCATACAAACTTATATTGCAAAATAAAATGTAGACATACCAACATATGTATTTGAGTACTGTTTAAGCATTCTGTTAAAATGTGCACTTGAAAATCTCTCTTTCCCTGATTTGTATGTATAAATATACTGTGTATCTTTGTAGGTAATGCATCTTACTATGCTTCGGCACAGTCTCTCTATTATCCATTATAGAAATGTTGTTTTCTGACCTGGAGTTGAGAAAAAATGAACAGTTATCGCCATTAGGAATTTCTCATGGTTTTATGGCATTTTTGATTTAAGTAATGGTGAGAATGTTCAAACAGCAAAACTGAAGAGTTTTTAGAGGCAGTAATGGGCAGTTTAAGACTAAGATGACTGCAGCACTATTATTGACTAGGTTCACCGGGGGAAGGAGACCAAAGCCCTGAGGTAAGTGGGAAAGCGGGATACCGGGAGGAAGCACAGGCAGGAAGGTCTGTGAGGGGAGGGCTCCTGCCTCATACTGGGAATGAGGGGCGATCAACAGGTTATCTCAAGTGCTTATATACAAATGCACAAAGCCTTGGAAACAAGCAGGGAGAACTGGAGGTCCTGGTGATGTCAAGGAATTATGACGTGATTGGAATAACAGAGACTTGGTGGGATAACTCACATGACTGGAGTACAGTCATGGATGGTTATAAACTGTTCAGGAAGGACAGGCAGGGCAGAAAAGGTGGGGGAGTAGCACTGTATGTAAGGGAGCAGTATGACTGCTCAGAGCTCCGGTACGAAACTGTGGAAAAACCTGAGTGTCTCTGGATTAAGTTTAGAAGTGTGTGCAACAAGAGTGATGTCATGGTGGGAGTCTGCTATAGACCACCGGACCAGGGGGATGAGGTGGATGAGGCTTTCTTCCGGCAACTCACGGAAGCTACTAGATCGCATGCCCTGATTCTCATGGGTGACTTTAATTTTCCTGATATCTGCTGGGAGAGCAATACAGCGGTGCATAGACAATCCAGGAAGTTTTTGGAAAGCGTAGGGGACAATTTCCTGGTGCAAGTGCTAGGGGAGCCAACTAGGGGGAGCGCTTTTCTTGACCTGCTGCTCACAAACCGGGTAGAATTAGTGGGGGAAGCAAAAGTGGATGGGAATCTGGGAGGCAGTGACCATGAGTTGGTTGAGTTCAGGATCCTGACGCAGGGAAGAAAGGTAAGCAGCAGGATACGGACCCTGGACTTCAGGAAAGCAGACTTTGACTCCCTCAGGGAACAGATGGCCAGGATCCCCTGGGGGACTAACATGAAAGGGAGTCCAGGAGAGCTGGCTGTATTTCAAGGAATCCCTGTTGAGGTTACAGGGACAAACCATCCCGATGACTCGAAAGAATAGTAAATATGGCAGGCGACCAGCTTGGCTTAATGGTGAAATCCTAGCGGATCTTAAACATAAAAAAGAAGCTTACAAGAAGTGGAAGCTTGGACATATGACCAGGGAAGAGTATAAAAATATTGCTCGGGCATGTAGGAAAGATATCAGGAGGGCCAAATCGCACCTGGAGCTGCAGCTAGCAAGAGATGTCAAGAGTAACAAGAAGGGTTTCTTCAGGTATGTTGGCAACAAGAAGAAAGCCAAGGAAAGTGTGGGCCCCTTACTGAATGAGGGAGGCAAGCTAGTGACAGAGGATGTGGAAAAAGCTAATGTACTCAATGCTTTTTTTGCCTCTGTTTTCACTAACAAGGTCAGCTCCCAGACTGCTGTGCTGGGCAACACAAAATGGGGAAGAGATGGCCAGCCCTCTGTAGAGATAGAGGTGGTTAGGGACTATTTAGAAAAGCTGGACGTGCACAAGTCCATGGGGCCGGACGAATTGCATCCGAGAGTGCTGAAGGAATTGGCGGCTGTGATTGCAGAGCCCTTGGCCATTATCTTTGAAAACTCGTGGCGAACGGGGGAAGTCCCGGATGACTGGAAAAAGGCTAATGTAGTGCCCATCTTTAAAAAAGGGAAGAAGGAGGATCCTGGGAACTACAGGCCGGTCAGCCTCACCTCAGTCCCTGGAAAAATCATGGAGCAGGTCCTCAAAGAATCAATCCTGAAGCACTTAGAGGAGAGGAAAGTGATCAGGAACAGTCAGCATGGATTCACCAAGGGAAGGTCATGCCTGACTAATCTAATCGCCTTTTATGATGAGATTACTGGTTCTGTGGATGAAGGGAAAGCAGTGGATGTATTGTTTCTTGACTTTAGCAAAGCTTTTGACACGGTCTCCCACAGCATTCTTGTCAGCAAGTTAAGGAAGTATGGGCTGGATGAATGCACTATAAGGTGGGTAGAAAGCTGGCTAGATTGTCGGGCTCAACGGGTAGTGATCAATGGCTCCATGTCTAGTTGGCAGCCGGTGTCAAGTGGAGTGCCCCAGGGGTCGGTCCTGGGGCCCGTTTTGTTCAATATCTTCATAAATGATCTGGAGGATGGTGTGGATTGCACTCTCAGCAAATTTGCGGATGATACCAAACTGGGAGGAGTGGTAGATACGCTGGAGGGGAGGGATAGGATACAGAAGGACCTAGACAAATTGGAGGATTGGGCCAAAAGAAATCTAATGAGGTTCAATAAGGATAAATGCAGGGTCCTGCACTTAGGATGGAAGAATCCAATGCACCGCTACAGACTAGGGACCGAATGGCTCGGCAGCAGTTCTGCGGAAAAGGACCTAGGGGTGACAGTGGACGAGAAGCTGGATATGAGTCAGCAGTGTGCCCTTGTTGCCAAGAAGGCCAATGGCATTTTGGGTTGTATAAGTAGGGGCATAGCGAGCAGATCGAGGGACGTGATCGTTCCCCTCTATTCGACACTGGTGAGGCCTCATCTGGAGTACTGTGTCCAGTTTTGGGCCCCACACTACAGGAAGGATGTGGATAAATTGGAAAGAGTACAACGAAGGGCAACGAAAATGATTAGGGGTCTAGAGCACATGACTTATGAGGAGAGGCTGAGGGAGCTGGGATTGTTTAGTCTGCAGAAGAGAAGAATGAGGGGGGATTTGATAGCTGCTTTCAACTACCTGAAAGGGGGTTTCAAAGAGGATGGATCTAGACTGTTCTCAATGGTAGCAGATGACAGAACGAGGAGTAATGGTCTCAAGTTGCAATGGGGGATGTTTAGATTGGATATTAGGAAAAACTTTTTCACTAAGAGGGTGGTGAAACACTGGAATGCGTTACCTAGGGAGGTGGTAGAATCTCCTTCCTTAGAGGTTTTTAAGGTCAGGCTTGACAAAGCCCTAGCTGGGATGATTTAACTGGGACTTGGTCCTGCTTTGAGCAGGGGGTTGGACTAGATGACCTTCTGGGGTCCCTTCCAACCCTGATATTCTATGATTCTATGATTCTATGACATAGCTGATGGCAGTAACTGAAATTTGATTTCCACATTTTGTATCCCCAGAACAGATATAAGATGAACCAGAAGTTACATACACAGCACAAACATCTTTTCTTGTTGTTCATTGTTAATGGGCTTCATCGCTCCTAAAGTCACTGTAAAGCCAGTTTTGAAGAGCGCCCATTTGTTATTTTAATGGAACTGTTACCATAAAATAAGATGACTTCTCCAACTACATGTACATTATACATTACAATGTAAAGCCCCAGTCATCCGAATGCTTACACATGTGCTTAACATTATGCACATGAGAAATCCCATATACCAAGTGCTTTATGGATACTAACCCGAGAGGTAGAAATTTTGTTTCTGTATTTCTTCAAAATATTTTTGTAGCTTTGGCCCACAAATTGGGGTGTTTTGACCTCATGTAGAGTTAGTGAAATTATTCATTGCCAATAAGTTATTTGACAAATTCAGCCCTTTTCATCTGCTTGTGAATCATTCATGAACCTGTCCTCATCTTATATTCCTAAATATTCACGAAATAGTTTATGCAATTAAATATCACCTATCAGTTGTTCCTACATAAGTCCTCTTCAACTATTTACTGTTCATCATTGTCAGTGTCTGACTGGTCACATAAGTCAAATGATATTTTTTCTGCTCCCTGATTGGACAACTCAGTTTTTTTACGCAGAAGAATAATCAATAGCATATAATAAATAACACGCTTTCTGTTTGGATTTTGAGATAAATGTGCTAAAACTTGTATAAAGTTTGGGCTTTACAATAATTTTGAGCAAATAAACTTGTTTTCTGAATACTCATAAAAACGAATAACCGTGGAACAAATATGCCAGATTCATTCACAAATGTGCTTATTAATTATTATTTTTTTTACTATTTGACTAGCTCCAGCCTCACCCTGTCCCATAAAAACAGATCATGACTATGAAAATCAGGGTATGAAGCTATGACGATCTGGGAAATCTGTCTGTACAATTTCTGAATTCTGGTTGATATTGTGAGGTGGTTGTTATGATGTTGCTGTTTCAGGGACAGTGTCTCTATCTGTTTTGTATCCACCATTCCTGACAAAGTTTAAGCACATCCCTCCCAGACCAGGTACAATGGCAGGACAGTGAGTTAGCTGGAGCCTAGGAGAAGCTACTTCCTTCTGCTTGTCTGTAGGGAGCAGAGAGTGGAGTGTGGAAATTTCCCAACAAGACAAAAAGACAGAAGTAACAAGGCAGGCATTTAAAAAAGACACGCAGAATTACCAAGAAAGCTTTGGGCAGGAGAGAAGAAGGGGACAGATTAGTCAGAGAAAGCTGGCTGGTGAGAAGAAGCTCCATTTTCGGAACACAGACCATGTGCTGCAGCAGGAGGATCCTGAATGCCGCTAGACAGCTCTGACCTAGCCCAAAGAATGCTTTGGAGTGGTGAGGAAACTGAGGCAGGAAAATGTTTGAAGGGTTTATTTTTGTATAGATATTTATATTCCTCAGGTAATTAAATAAAGAACAATGGTGTTAGAATCCTGTGCAAAGTGCCTGGGTTTTATGTGTTACAAGTTGCATGTGCCCTTGGAGAGTTAACCTTTGGACCCAGCATGTTTACACAGCTGGCGTTCTGGGCGAGGCTGTGTTTAAGCTACGGGGGAGGGGGTCGGCACTGGTTCCAGGGGCTGGGCAGTGGGCAGCGGGCAGCATGGTTGCAGCTCTCAGGAGGGGTTGCTAAACAGAGGGTGTACACCCCACAGGTGTGCCTAGAGGCCCAGGACAACAGCAGAATCTAGTCTCAGTTCAGATTCTGGAGGTTTAAAACACACGGGATCCAGCTGTTGTAGCCCCTCACAGTCTGGCGAATGTCCAGGAGGGGGAGCTCGTCCAGATCTGTCTGCATTGTGTGAGAGGTACCTGTTAGAGCAGGCCAATAGGGTCTATGTGGGACTGTTAACTTTACAAATCACACCCCTCTGGTGCACTTTGCCACACGGTGTTGGCAAGCCCTAATGTTTCAAGAAGGGACCTGCAGTGCTCCTGAATTCTGCTGTTGCTAGCAATTGATTGTTAATGGTGACAGTTGTGATATGCTACTGTTACTGTCACTGGCAAAGTCTTTGTATCCATGCTAGTTATAAAGTACTGGCAAGGTTTCCCAAGCATACTTTACTGATCGGCACAATTTGTTGCAAAGATTAATTAAGTTTGTCACATAGCTATAACAGAAGCTGTTTACAGAAATACAAACGATTATGTTCATTTTTAAATGATGCTCAACTATCTTGTGATTTTCAATATATTATCATAGAATAGAATAGAATATCAGGGTTGGAAGGGACCTCAGGAGGTCATCTAGTCCATCCCCCTGACCAAAGCAGGACCAAACGCCAATTTTTGCCCCAATCCCTAAATGGACTCCTCAAGGATTGAACTCCCAACCCTGGTTCTCAATGCTCAAACCCCTGATTATAATTACTTCCTGAATATATAAGACAGATTTTCTGATACAAATACTGGAGGAAAAAGGGAACGAGATGGTAACATTGTATAGGTTTCAGAGTTAGTCTGTATCAGCAAAAAGAAAGAGGAGTACTTGTGGCACCTTAGAGTCTCTGTATTACTGTAAGAATTACTGTAAGAATCTTGGTGTCAAAGTCAGTGCTAAACCTAACTGTGAATGTTTATGAAAACTGCCTCTTCTGGGCTTTCACGTAATGTAACTCACAATGTCAAAGAGTGTACTGTTTAGCATTCAACTTTGTTATCAAGAAAGCCATAGCGAGGTCCCAGTGTGTTGATTGTATTGATTACAGCTTGAGGTCTTGACAATAGCATAAACAGAGGGTGTCTCTAATTAATCAAAATGCTTGATTAGTTTTTCTGTTTTGAGGAGATAAACTGGCTTCTTTAAGAAGATTATTTCTTCAGTCAGTGTAAGATGAAGGATAAATTAGACATGCAGCCCACAATCTACATTGCTGAGCATTCTAATGACCAGTTGTCTGCTAGACTTCTTATTTTATACAAAGGTATAAAAACGATTTCAACAAGGAATGTTATAAAAATGTAGCTCACTTATACTCTCTCCCGCTCACACACACATGCTATCTTAGGCGCTTTCTTGAAAGCTGAGCCCCTAGGTACAAGTTTCATGTGTGCCTAATGCCTGCCTTGGCTGCTAGAGTAAAGCATCTGTCAGCATTTCCACAAGAAACCCACTTTTTAGAGGCTTATCAATCAGTTGCATCTCTGAAAGTTGGCAGACAAGATCTCAACACAGATAGGAATTTTGTTTGCCAATTTTGGAAAAGGTTGGGTTGGTCATGTGTGGAAATATGAGGTCCATTTTTAACATGCATTTGTTTGAATGGCTTCAAATTTAAAAGTAACTTTTGGCCAACAAAATATTATCAAATATTAAATTGAAAAGAAAAAAATTTTAAAGAGCCAAGATATTGCAGTTTAAAAATTGGCCATTGCACTAGCATGGTATTAATAGGCACCTGCTGGAGGTACTGTCCTTTAGATGAGACACAGTCTAGTCCTCTCTCTCTCTTTGGATCTGACCCACCACTGTTCCTTAAAGATTTTGTGGTGTTTTTTGCTGGTGTAGGATATTAAGATGCATGCTCCAGCAAAACATTACATTTTATATTCTTTCAATTCCCCCTGTAATTACTCTTGGAGCTTGTCTTCACTCAAAACATAATGGTGTTTGAATGTGATTGTGAAGAGTCAAGTTAGCTGTCACGATGCTTGATCATGACTGACCACACAGCATGAACCAGGTCAAATCTGAGATTAAATATAATGTCAGCTAATTATGATTAAACCCTGGTCCCAGCAGAAGCACAAAAACTGAAGAGCTTGTGCTCAAGATAATACCAGAAATGCAAATCGCAGCAACTGAAGTGTTTTTAACTGTGACTCTGTGCGTTGTAGGGCACTCTATTACCAAACTGGCATTCTGTGACGCTTTGGACACTTGGGTGGAACGGGATACTCTTTAGGGTGTTTTTGGAGAATGTGTGTGTGGAGAGTGGTAGAGAGAAATGGTAATGAGCAGTCTGGAGAAAGTATACTGTTGCGTGCACTGTGTGGACTGGTCCTCACTGCCAGTAGCTCAGTGGTAGCTAGGACTGGTTGTGACGTTGGTCATCTAGGTGCAAATACAAGGATGGTATAAAAGAACATTTTAAATTTTATTTTGTACATATTAAAATTATGGAAAATTCAATATATATCTCTTTAAATCCTCTATTGTACTTGGTGAAGTTCTGCCCCAGCAGTTGTGTTTTCTGAGGTGGAAAATTAGGTTTTTTCATCTGGGCTGCAAAAGAGCAGGTGTATGTCCCCAGATTCACCCCAGATTGTGTGTACATACCAGTAGCAGATGATGTAGAAGCAATAACATGCAGCAGCAGCACAAGAACCAACTGAGAGAAGGAAAGCAAAAGGCCTATTTTAGCAGCCACAGCATCCAACTGAGCTCTGCCAGGTTTCTCTTTCAGAAATAAATCCTAGTTTGTGTTATCTCAGGTCAGCCTGGATTTGCAGAAAGCACTGTAAGCACCAGTACCTTACATATTTATTATGTGCCAGATCATGGGCCCCAAGCTGGCAGCAGAAAGTAGTGAAAAGCCAGCAGATCTGGCTGGCTTCATGAGCATTCCCCTAGTCCAGAGGAATCACTGAGTGGTTAAGAGCCACCTTAGCAGCTCTTACACCTCGTCCTCCTGGCCTACGGCATAGGGACGTGCCCAGGACATCCCTGTGTCTGGCTGCTGGAACAGCCCATTGGAACCACGACCAATAAGGTATTAGTTATGGCAGCCCTGAAATTGCTCTGATGTATGCCAGAAACCCACCCAGTCCTAAACCAGCCCCAGCATGAGGCAAACATAAGGGTGGCACCTTTAAAGGCACTTTTGTCCCTTCCCTCCCTCCCCCGCCACCTTCAGTTTTGCACTCATCACAGCTTGGCCCAGCAGGAGGGATCTAGGTTTATATCTGGAGACATGCCTTAATCTAACAAGGTAGGATTGTTTACCAAGGTCCACATCGGGATTCCGTGTTCAACTGTTAAGGCTTTTAACGCATTTAAGGCTAGTTCATGGTTTATGTGGAAGTTCTGAAATACCAGAGTTCTGCAGTAAAAACTGATGGGCCCGTGTACTTGCAGCTATTTTTCCATATTGAAACATGGCCCCATAGTGGTGTGCAAGAGCTGGTTTGATTCACAGTGTAATGTGAAAGAACTGCCCTGGTAACATGAGCATGCTGATGCTGCAACTTCTGCCCAAATTCTGTTGGTAAAAAAGTCTGCAGCTCAGTCTGCAACCAAAACACATATTTCCCTAAGGACTGTTTTATTCTCCATTAGCTGAAATATGATGCTTTCTGGGTCATACCACATTCAACTGCAACAAATGGAGTGCAGTATATGAACAACTGGATTTTGTGTGAACACATGATAACATGAAAGTCATTTCACAAAGCTTTAGAAAATACAAAGTGCAACAAAGGCATAAAAAGCAGGTCAAGTTAAATAAGGGATAAATAAGCCATCCATGGATTAAACTGGCCCAGGCTCCCTTCTTAATTACCGAAGGCCCACCAAATCTTGTTATTTACTGAAGCAAAACACCACTGCAGCAGCTGGGTCCAGGAGGGGTCCTTCTCCATAGTCTTCTAACTATATATTCAGCGAGTAAAATGTGTACTTAATTTACTCTGCATTTCTTAGCTCTGTGGTAGTTATACAAAAAGGTATCCTAGTGAATGTGTACATATTGTTGTTTTTATTGTTTGTACTGCAGTAGCACCGAGGCATTTCAAGCCTATTGTATTAAGCATGGGACCAACACATAACAAAAACATGGGCCCTGCCCAGAAGAGCATATGGTCTTACTGTGGTTGTGCTACTACGCTCTCTTCTCTCTCTCCCTCTGCCATCATGGATTGTGGGTAATAAGACTTATGATACTGTTGTATAATTTTCTCATTTATAGGGGTCTGGTACATGTTGTTAATTTTCCTTTTTTTTTTTTCTTTTTTTTTTTTTTTTACTACACTGAACATTCTTCTTCCCTGTCACTTTTGTTGGATATATTCTGGAAATAATAATGCAGTAAATAAAAACAAATGTTCCTTTGAAAATCAGACCAGAAGTGTATACATGTGTAAATATGTGTATGTATATGATTATGCAAGTATATTCATATAATGAGCTAACTGTGTTGCAGTTTAATAGAAACGTGTAATTTGCTGCCATATAGGAATTTTTCTGTCTGCTATAATTAGAGAAACAAAATAAAATGTTGTTGGAAAATACTCCATTAGCAAGAAAGTCCATGAGAAGTCTTTATAGATGTGTTGTTATGAATGTGTTTTAATGTGTATTTGTCTGTGATTATGAAATTCCATTGTATAGTTGGTTAACTGTGCTTATTTCATTAATTTTGGTTTAGTAATTGGTGTTAGCAGTATCTCAAATGCAATGCACAGAAAATGGGCAATTTTAAAATACAGGTGGGTTTTGTTGTTGTTCAGATATTTTCTGTTATAGTCAAATGCCCATATTCCTGAATGTGTTTACTTGAAGGAAAATTACTTTGTGAGCTTTAGGGCTCACTGTAGAACTGTCTAGAGATTTCTACCTAGGAGATACTCATTTTGCTGCTAAGTACACCTTAATTTTCAAACGTTTGAGGACTGCTGCTATTGAGTTTATTAAATGTGAAAAGCACATAATTTGATAACATCTGGAAATCTATCTTTATTTTGTTTCACCACACCTAAGATGTTTATGAAAATTTTTTAACTTAATTGTGAGATTTAGGGAGGAACAAAACAACTTTGTTCAGAATGACTGACATTTGGATTCATCTTTTTCAGGGACTGGTTAAATGTGTTCAGCCCCCCCATAATTCTTCCAAGCCAAGAGCTAGCAAAGCATATTGAAGCTTCAGCAAGTCTAAATATTCCAGGTAGGAATTTATAAAGATGGGACAGTGAGGAGAATATGTGAAGAATGTGTAATAATTTACAAATTGTAACAGAGAAGTATTGCTCAATATTGTTCTTTGACTTCCTTGCAGAAGTCAGCATTTAACAGAAGTATATGTGGTCATTTGGTTGCACTTCCATGGAGCTAAATTCTGGGTCTGACTCTTTAAGTCCTCTGATTCTTACTGTCAGCTCAGGCTGGTAGAGTCAGTCAGGAAACACTTTCAGTCTCTGATAAATGGAGAACTCATTTGCACAGTGACTGTTGTCTGCTAATGAAGAGCAGTATGGATTAACTCTGGAAGGAAATGCATCCTGTTTATTTTGAAAAGGGATGTTGCTCCTTGGGGCGGGGGTAGAAGGAGGTAGGAATGGAGAGTCCATGTAGAGGGGATATGTAAACATGAGGCTGCAACCTTTACTCATGCAAATAATCCCTACACACAAGAATAGCTCCATTGAGTTAAATGAAACTACTCTGATGAGTAAGCATTGCTTATGTGAGTAAAGAGTTCAAATCATGTCCTAAATGAAAGCTTGGTGTGGCTCTTGAGGACTGTTAAACAATGTTCAGTCATCACCTAACATGATAGCAGCACCCATATGTTAAGGTTCTTCGATGAAGGCAGGTCTGGTCCTAGACCAAATGGTGCTCCCGGCAAGGAGTGCCTTTGGTGCCCCCGCCCCCATTTGTTAAACTTTTGAATACCTTATTTTTATTGCATTTGTAGCCCATTTCACGACTTTGATGCACAATTTGCATTCATATTTTATCCCTGTCATAAGCTCTGTAAAATTTGCCCCGTGCTGCAAACTAGATTGCAACTGAGCTTTTTGCTTCCTATACTGAGCTCCTGAAGGCTTCTTCAGGGGCATCTTTTATTTTCTATGGGGGGAAACGGACAGTATTAGGGAGAGCAAAAATCTGTATTCCACAGTCTTAGAAAGTCATCAAACGTTACGTGTTAAGTATAGCAAAAGAAGTACGGTATTTCTTTTATATTGCTGCAGAGACAGGGGTTTGACAGATATCTCTGGCGTCTCATTAAATATGTCCTTTATTAGTCACTACTTACACTCTTCAAATCTTAAAACACAAGTACACTGTCACAATTACACAATAAAACAAGTTTCAGAGTAGCAGCCGTGTTAGTCTGTATTCGCAAAAAGAAAAGGAGTACTTGTGGCACCTTAGAGACTAACAAATTTATTAGAGCATAAGCTTTCGTGAGCTACAGCTCACTTCATCGGATGCATTTGGTGGAAAAAACAGAGGAGAGATTTATATACACACACACAGAGAACATGAAACAATGGGTTTATCATACACACTGTAAGGAGAGTGATCACTTAAGATAAGCCATCACCAACAGCAGGGGGGGGGAAGGAGGAAAACCTTTCATGGTGACAAGCAGGTAGGCTAATTCCAGCAGTTAACAAGAATATCAGAGGAACAGTGGGGGGTGGGGTGGGAGGGAGAAATACCATGGGGAAATAGTTTTACTTTGTGTAATGACTCATCCATTCCCAGTCTCTATTCAAGCCTAAATTAATTGTATCCAGTTTGCAAATTAATTCCAATTCAGCAGTCTCTCGTTGGAGTCTGTTTTTGAAGCTTTTTTGTTGAAGGATAGCCACTCTTAGGTCTGTGATCGAGTGACCAGAGAGATTGAAGTGTTCTCCAACTGGTTTTTGAATGTTATAATTCTTGACGTCTGATTTGTGTCCATTCATTCTTTTACGTAGAGACTGTCCAGTTTGGCCAATGTACATGGCAGAGGGGCATTGCTGGCACATGATGGCATATATCACATTGGTAGATGCACAGGTGAACGAGCCTCTGATGGTGTGGCTGATGTGATTAGGCCCTATGATGGTATCCCCTGAATAGATATGTGGACAGAGTTGGCAACGGGCTTTGTTGCAAGGATAGGTTCCTGGGTTAGTGGTTCTGTTGTGTGGTGTGTGGTTGCTGGTGAGTATTTGCTTCAGATTGGGGGGCTGTCTGTAAGCAAGGACTGGTCTGTCTCCCAAGATCTGAGAGAGCGATGGCTCGTCCTTCAGGATAGGTTGTAGATCCTTGATGATGCGTTGGAGGGGTTTTAGTTGGGGGCTGAAGGTGATGGCTAGTGGCGTTCTGTTGTTTTCTTTGTTGGGCCTGTCCTGTAGTAGGTGACTTCTGGGTACTCTTCTGGCTCTGTCAATCTGTTTCTTCACTTCAGCAGGTGGGTACTGTAGTTGTAGGAATGCATGATAGAGATCTTGTAGGTGTTTGTCTCTGTCTGAGGGGTTGGAGCAAATGCGGTTATATCGTAGCGCTTGGCTGTAGACAATGGATCGAGTGGTATGATCTGGATGAAAGCTAGAGGCATGTAGGTAGGAATAGCGGTCAGTAGGTTTCCGATATAGGGTGGTGTTTATGTGACCATCGCTTATTAGCACCGTAGTGTCCAGGAAGTGGATCTCTTGTGTGGACTGGTCCAGGCTGAGGTTGATGGTGGGATGGAAATTGTTGAAATCATGGTGGAATTCCTCAAGAGCTTCTTTTCCATGGGTCCAGATGATGAAGATGTCATCAATGTAGCGCAAGTAGAGTAGGGGCATTAGGGAACGAGAGCTGAGGAAGCGTTGTTCTAAGTCAGCCATAAAAATGTTGGCATACTGTGGGGCCATGCGGGTACCCATCGCAGTGCCGCTGATTTGAAGGTATACGTTGTCACCAAATGTGAAATAGTTATGGGTCAGGACAAAGTCACAAAGTTCTGCCACCAGGTTAGCCGTGACAGTATCGGGGATACTGTTCCTGACGGCTTGTAGTCCATCTTTGTGTGGAATGTTGGTGTAGAGGGCTTCTACATCCATAGTGGCTAGGATGGTGTTTTTAGGAAGATCACCAATGGACTGTAGTTTCCTCAGGAAATCGGTGGTGTCTCGAAGATAGCTGGGAGTGCTGGTAACGAAGGGCCTGAGGAGGGAGTCTACATAGCCAGACAATCCTGCTGTCAGGGTGCCAATGCCTGAGATGATGGGGCGTCCAGGATTTCCAGGTTTATGGATCTTGGGTAGCAGATAGAATACCCCAGGTCCTGGCTCCAGGGGTGTGTCTGTGCGGATTTGTTCTTGTGCTTTTTCAGGGAGTTTCTTGAGCAAATGCTGTAGTTTCTTTTGGTAACTCTCACTGGGATCAGAGGGTAATGGCTTGTAGAAAGTGGTGTTGGAGAGCTGCCTAGTAGCCTCTTGTTCATACTCTGACCTATTCATGATGACGACAGCACCTCCTTTGTCAGCCTTTTTGATTATGATGTCAGAGTTGTTTCTGAGGCTGTGGATGGCACTGTGTTCTGCATGGCTGAGGTTATGGGGTAAGCGATGCTGCTTTTCCACAATTTCAGCTCGTGCACGTCGGCGGAAGCAGTCTATGTAGAAATCCAGGCTGCTGTTTCGACCTTCAGGAGGAGTCCACCTAGAATCCTTCTTTTTGTAGTGTTGGCAGGAAGGTCTCTGTGGGTTAATATGTTGGTCAGAGGTGTGTTGGAAATATTCCTTGAGTCTGAGACGTCGAAAATAGGATTCTAGGTCACCACAGAACTGTATCATGTTCGTGGGGGTGGAGGGGCAAAAGGAGAGGCCCCGAGATAGGACAGATTCTTCCGCTGGGCTAAGAGTATAGTTGGATAGATTAACAATATTGCTGGGTGGGTTACGGGAACCATTGTTGTGGCCCCTTGTGGCATATAGTAGTTTAGATAGCTTAGTGTCCTTTTTCTTTTGTAGAGAATCAAAGTGTGTTTTGTAAATGGCTTGTCTAGTTTTTGTAAAGTCCAGCCACGAGGAAGTTTGTGTGGAAGGTTGGTTCTTTATGAGAGTATCCAGTTTTGAGAGCTCATTCTTAATCTTTCCCTGTTTGCTGTAGAGGATGTTGATCAGGTGGTTCCGCAGTTTCCTTGAGAGTGTGTGGCACAAGCTGTCAGCATAGTCTGTGTGGTATGTAGATTGTAATGGATTATCTTATCTTAAGTGATCACTCTCCTTACAGTGTGTATGATAAACCCATTGTTTCATGTTCTCTGTGTGTGTGTATATAAATCTCTCCTCTGTTTTTTCCACCAAATGCATCCGATGAAGTGAGCTGTAGCTCACGAAAGCTTATGCTCTAATAAATTTGTTAGTCTCTAAGGTGCCACAAGTACTCCTTTTCTTTTTACAATAAAACAAGGTTCACAATATCGCAGCTGGGCTCTCACTTCGTTCTTATGTCTCACTGACTGACTAGCAATGCCCCGCCCCTTAGATACCCGCAAGGGCATGGCTGACAACTTTCTAGGAGGTTCGAGGAAAATGTAGTACTCAGAAAGCCTGGAAGGTTCCATGAGACTCTACAAAGGTCCAGAACATTCTAGAAGGTCAGTGAAAAATGAATCCACCTACAGAATACCTGAAACATGTTACTTCAAACATTCTATTTTCCCTTTTGCCGCTAACAACAAAAACAGCACCCCTGAGCATGGCACCCCTAAATCCAACCCTGGCTGGAGGATGACAAAGAACATGTCCTGAAACAGGACAGTGAACAACAGTAGAATTAAAATAAATACATCTCTTTCTACAAAGGTCCTTTTTTCTTTTCTGCTACCCTCAGGAATAGAATAGGTTCCTATATTTTTCACCAGGTACAGAGAATTCAGTATGAGATCTCATAAATCTCAGCTGTGTATTTTGGCTGCCCAAGAGATGAACATGTCTCAGTGATTTACTGTCTAAAATAGATTATGCCCCTCAAATTGGGAATCTTTTCATAGGTGTATATTTGTAATTGCTTATGACAGCAAAATAGAACTCTGCTGTCAAGAGGGGACCTTGCTTTGAAGAATCGAATAACATGTTATGTTAAGTGGCTTAAATAAACCAAAGAGAATGGGACAGTAATCCTTGAGTTAAAAGCATGTTAGACATATATTTCTGATAGGGGCCTCAGATGATTCTTGATGTCAGTATTATGGAATCCAAAACTTGCTGCAGTAACCCTAGAATTTCATAACATCATAGAATATCAGGGTTTGAAGGGACCTCAGGAGGTCATAAGGTTGAAAATTGAAAGATTTAGTTCAGAAAGTGACACCAAAGCATATTTGCTAATTTGTTGTTTTTTCCTTATTATTCTCACTAGAATCTCTGACCAAGGTAATTTGTGAAATCCTCATAAATTCACTTGCTTTAATGATAAAATATTTTGTGTGGGTCGATAGTAGTGTTAAATGTACTTGTAGCCATTTGAGTGGACAAACCCCTCACAGCTGCAAACACAAGACAAAATTTGACTTGTAAGTGGTAACTGGGTGTTTGCAGTACTTTGTATAAAAGACATTATACAAAAATTTCCTATTCTGTTATAAACTATAACAACTTTAACTCAGGTTCACAGAAGAACTGCATGCTACTACTCACCCTTAAATTCCTGAACTGCTTGGTGAATGGGATCAGAATGTTCATACCAACAACCTCTGCCCTCCTATCTTTGTTTTAAACAAAATGTTAGTTTAATAGTTAATTTTCTAATCTATCTTGGGAAGTTGTACAAATAGCAATCGCCAGACTTCAAGAACTTATGACTGAAATCATGAACACTCAAGTGCCAAAGATAATAAAATCATATCCATAATGAATACCTGTAATTATTTATAACCCATACAAAATATCCTTTTCATCTTTTATATACTACTTTAACAGTATCCTAAAACAAAAAAGTCAATATAATTTTGCTCATGTTAATAAAAGATTTGGAAGATATTTTTTATAATCTGGCATAACTCAAGGGAAATACCTAAGTGGACAATATTCCATAAAAACACTGCACTTTAAAGTTTACAATTACATTCTTAAGCATGTGTTTCTTTAGAAACATATCCAGAGATATATCCAGGTGTCACAAGAAATAGACTTATAGTCAATAGGGTTGCAGAGATATAATTGAGAGCAAAATTTGAGCCAATATGTTTGATATCTTTAAAAGTTTTTTTTTTCCTTTGGTCATTGATGTTTATGATTTAGATTTTCCATTATATTTTATTTGATATCTTTCATATGAAAAAATGGGTAGTAAATGACTCACACATAAAACTCTTTGGAACTCGCCTCTTTTTTCATCAATTGACTTGCCTTAACTGCTCATAAAAGAACTCTAAGGACCATGCTAAACAGTCTTGTTGCTCAGGGTGCAACTCTTGGCAATATTTATAAATTAACTCTGGAGCATATAATTACAATACAGATCTGAGCACCTTGCCTATTGTCCAAAATCATATTGGAGAAAACATTAAGAATATTTTGCTAACTGTGCAGCACATCTGACAGTGGGTCCAGTAGAGTTACCACCACAGAGTCCGGGTCAAAATTTGGCCCATGTATGCCTATAGTGATGTCCAGATTGTGAGCCGTTTTAAGGTACTAAAACCTGGAATACAGTGAAAAACCCTTTTGTATAAAATAGGAGGCTGTCTTTATACCCATGCTCTGGGCTATGGTAACTGTATAAACATGGCAGCACTGCTGTAATACAAACAATAAATAATAAATATCTTATGCCTCTGAGTTTCGATAAGAATTAAGGCCAAATTTTCAGAAATGGCCTCTGAGCACCTCAGTTTTTAGATGCCCGACTTCAGACATGTAAAGTGAGCTTGACTGCATTAAAATCAGTGGCAAAACTCCCATTGATTTAATTGAGGCAACATTTCATCCATTCGGACTCTTTTCTGAGGTGTTGACCAGCTGGAGATTATGTTCCCTTCAGTAGGAGATGGGGGAGCTCAGGACCGCTAAAATCTCCCAATGTGTTTGGATGTGATTGATGTTGTCAGGTAGGTCAGAGAGCCTCTCACTGTGGTGTTGCTGAAGGGTCTCATGACTAGCATGATTTTGAAATGCCTTGATGTTAAATCTCTTCCGTATTCCTTTTAGTTGTTTACTGTGTTATGGTGCAAGCCGCATGTTCGTGATTGATGTGACTAAACGATGGTCTGTCCAGCAGTCATCCAAACCTGTCATGGCTCGTGTAATATGAATATCAGTACGATCACAGGCTCTGACAATGACATAGTCAAGAAGATACCAGTGTTCGGAACATGGGTGTTTCCAAGTGGTCTTATATGTATCCCTCTATCTGAAGATGGTTTTGTGATAAGAAAATCATGTTGCACACATTTGCTGAGGAGAAGAATGCCATTAGAGTTAACTTTCTCCAGCCCTTTTTTCCCAGTGGTGTCTTTCCAGAGTTTGGGATGTCACCCATGAGGTCACCTATGAGGATAAGCTTGTCTTCCCTGGCTGTGGCAGTGAGAACTTCATCAAGAGCACAGTAGAACTGCTCCTTGTTGTCTTCGTCATTGTCCACTTTGGGAGAATACACAGTAATGACCTTGGCATACTGGTTGTTTCTAAGCTTAAGATGAAGAGTCATGAGACATTCGTTAATACCCATAGGGACTTCTAAAAGCTGGTTAGCAATTTTGTTCTTGATGGCAAAACCAACCCCATGAATATGCCTCTCTTCAGATGTCTTTCCTTTCCAAAAGAAGGTATAACCACCTCCATCTTCTTTCAGTTGGTCTTCATCTGCCCAGTGGATCTCATTTAGGGCAGCAATATCAATGTCAGATCTTTCAAGTTCTCTAGCTGTTATGGCAGTTCTTCTTTCAGGACAGTCACTGTTCAGGGAATCCATGAGAGTGCGAACATTCCAAGTGGTGAACTTCATTATTTTGCTTTGGATGTTCTGAGCGTAGGTAGAGTAATCCAGCTGGACATGGCCATCCAGCCAGGAGGGCATTGAGACAGCCTATGTTCAGGGCACCTTTTCTAGCCCCTTCCTTGTTCAGGATGAGCAGATGGGATCCTGAAAAGGACTGCTCAGTCATGGTGGCAGCTGCCAAAATTGCACTTCTGTCTCACAAGTCTAAGCGCAAGACGACCAACACACGGCTGCCACCTGCATGCAGATTTGTGACTAGGGACTCCCAGAGCTCATTGCTCCTGTTCCCACCACCACTCATCTATCACCACAGAACTTTGATAGTGAGAGACGTTAACACCCTTGGCAGAGGCCTATGCATGAAATCTTTTAACAGGTGGGAGCTAGTGTGCAGGCAACAACCTCACGAAACTTGACAGGAAGGAGCCTGGACCCGGTGGCAGGGGAGTCTGAGACAACCGGAGGTCTCTGTCCTGCTGCAGCCCCCATCTGCCTTCACAGATGCAGAGAACTGACAAGTCCTCAGATATGCCTGTTCTGCTATTGTGGCCCTCAAGATAGTTAAGTCCAAAGCAAATTGCAAAGAGTTACAAAGGGATCTCACAAAACTGGGAGATTGGGCAACAAAATGGGAGACAAAATTCAGTATTGAAGAGGGAGAGATTGTTTACCTGTACAGTAACTGGAGTTCTTCCAGATGTTTTGTCTCTAAGGGTGCTGCTCCACCTGCCCTCTTTCCCTCTGATGCGGAGTCCTGCTGTTGGGCTTTGTAGCTGAGAAGGAAGTGGAGCAACAGCAAGACCACCCCTTCCTATATGCCCTTGTACTGGACCACAAGGCTGTATGGGGTGCAGGTGCAGACCCACAGATACTGCTGATGAAAAATCTCTCATCAAGTGTGCTCTGGTACACCCACATCCTGATGGGGAGCACCCACGAGGACAAACATCTCAAAGAACTCTAATTACCATACAGGCAAGTAACCTGTCTTTCTGTGCACATCTAACACACCAGCCTATTTTTTGGCCGCCTGATAATATAACCTATATATCGTTGTGCAATCTCAGCTGTAAATAGATTCTGAGTGTTGTGAAACCAGTGGTGTTAGCATAACAGGCTATTACTTATTATGAGGTAGCGGTGCATACAAACCACCTGATTTGCATTACTGTTCTGAGCAAGAGGTAAACATTTAGGATGAAATGCTAGATACAGATTACATTCAACTGTGAATTATTTCCTATCAAAAAGTTATATATCATAAACTTACATTTAGCTTTTATAAAAGAACAGAACTGAGAAAAGAACTTTACTATATGAAACATTTATAGTACATATCCATCTTTAGCGCTATTAGTGTACTTGTACTTGGGGCTAAGGATTGATTTCCATATCCTAAAAACATTCTTGCAGTTAACATAATGCTCAAAATATTAGATTTAAACTGATTTATTAGCTGACTGCATCCTATTAACTCTTTGGTGCTGAGAGATTTGTACGCCCTTCGCCTGTAATGGATGATGGGCTAGAAAATCTGACTCCTACATTACAATCTTGTACATCAGGGTTAATGTACAAATTATCAGAGGGGTAGCCGTGTTAGTCTGGATCTGTAAAAGTGGCAAAGAGTCCTGTGGCACCTTGTAGACTAACAGACGTATTGGAACATAAGCTTTTGTGGGTGAATACCCACTTCGTCGGATGCATGTACAAACTGATATTCAAGAAATAGAAATATTGTGTTGCCGGAAAGCAGTAGAAATATTATAAAAATATACTTGAATTCCTCTGTATCTTGCATTTCAGTAGTTTTTGGAAATTTTTGGAAGGTATGAGGTAGACCCAATTCTTATTGGTTGTTCTGCCACCTGATAAAAAAATCACTAATGGTGTTATCTTGCAAAATGCAAGTTTTTCTACAAAATTTCTAACATGCTGTAAAGTCTAGGAACCAGGAAGTTGTAGTAAGGGTGCATATTGTTTGTTTTAGCAGTAACAAACTTCTTTAGTGTTAGTCGTAACTGAATTGATATTATTCCTTTTAGTGAAATGAAGTATTGCTAAATTTTCTTGCATGTCATCTGACCATGCTTTCTAGTAGAGTTACTGGGTGAAAATCTGGCCCCACTGAAGCCAATAGCAAAAGTTCATGGAGGATAGGTCCATCAGTGGCTATGAGCCAGGATGGGCAGGGATGCAACACTTGGGATGCAAAAACTCTGACGTGGCCCTAGCCTCTGTTTGCCAGAAGTTGGGAACGGGCAACAGAGGTTGGATCAGTGGATTCCATCTACTGTGTATCTGTACGGAGTAACTGACATCAGAATTTGGCCCACATGATCACCAAACTTTTGTTTTTGCATTGTAACTTTGGTTTCAGAGACTTGCGCTGACATCTTTTTACTGTTATAACAAAACTATAATGAACCTATAATGTCATGATGTAATGACCAGTATGATGTCAAGACAGTGGGAAACGCAGTCATTGCAGTGCATGTGTGAAAATTAATTTTCAGTTACATTTCTTGAATGTTTCATAGTTGATTTGCTGTGTTTTTTTTCAACATGGTGCACTGCCTCACTATATGTAAGGACTAATTACTTACAAATTTTATAAATTTTTTAAATGAACCCATCTTTGCTTTAGGGATAGCAAACTGCATTTGGAGCTGGATCTAAATTATTATTTCTGCTGCTCTATACTTAAAAAAGGTTTTTCAGAATAACACCATCTCTAGTTACCAAACCAATAACATTTTAGGTAAGTTTGTTTACCACCTTAAAACATGATCCAATACACAAGGAGTTCATACTCAAAGAAATGCCAACTTGATTTTACCTATTACAGCACTACTGACGTAATAAGTTTGTTAGATTAGTTTTGACACAGAATTTCTCCACCCACCTATTTAAAGCCAATTCATGAAATATATTGTACATACTTAATTACTTATATTTAATACATTTATAAGTTTCAACAACAGAAAACTGATCAAATTAAGTAATAAGTTAGCAAGCTTAAAGGTAAATTGTGTGAGACAAGCATAGCAAGGATAAAATCTCTAAAACAAGACCTTTTGCTTTGTTAGATTATCTGATTCTTTCATCTAGAACATTTTAATGGTTAATGCAATTTCATTTTCACAGATTAAGAGCTGATTCACTCTATTTTTTGTGTATAATAATATACAATTATTTGAGCAATTCTGTGAGAAAGATCTCTGGTAGGAGTTCTTTGACCCCTTATCAATAGATAGATTTTTAGACCAACTTTTAAATGTATTATTCCAGCAAACTGTCTGTGCTTTCAGTTCTTAGGCAAACTTTGCACTATAATTTTACCTCAACTAAATATAAACCTTTAGAAACACGAATGAAAACATGAATAAATGTTAACCTCAAAGGTAACAATTTTAGTATTCTGCACAAAAGCCAAGAGATTACACCCTCATAAAGAGGCACTCTGCCAGATTGTCATCTGTGATAGAAGGGTGCTTTTCCTGTGTTTCAAGAGTGACTAGCAGGGTAATTTTACTCTTATTTTTCTCCCTTCACACAGGTGAAGATGACTTCAGTGCTGAGGAGGATGAGGAAGTTCTGACTCTTTTGTATGATCCATGTCTAAACTGCTACTTTGATCCAGAAACTGGAAAATACTATGAATTGGCTTAGCTAGTTCATGGTTCAGAGAATATTGCTCTCCATCAGAACAGAATTAACATCTATTTCTCTGGAAAGTATGAACTAGAATGTAGCATGTTATTGCGTAATTTAAAAATTTGAATCTGTAAATCATTTTGCAAGCAAGTGAATATATTTTACAGATAATGTAACATCTTATTTTTGTAATTTTGTATTGTTATAATATAGTAGAACATCACAGCACACAAACTCTCGTGGCGTTGACAGTTGTTTGTGATACTAGTTTGTTTTCTATTAACTATTGAAAGATTCTGTGTGTGAACAAATTAGGTGGAATCCAAAGGTTTTTCAGTGTTAATATGTAAATTATGGCTTCATAGAAAGAAAATGTATCTTTTCATTTCTGGCTTATCAGATGTTTGTTTAAATGGATTCTATGATACCTTAACTTTGTACTCCAAGAAATGGAGTGTGATGTTCAAAGGCATGTGCTTTATGGGCTCTCTCTCTTATTCACCAGAAAGAACATCATTTTCCTTCCTCTCCGGGAAAGTTTCTGTCCTGATTAAATGGCATTATAGTAGCTGCTTTTGAGAAATCTTTTCCGCTTATAATCCTTATAAGGTTACTGTAATACACTGGATTGCTGCTAGCAGATTTAAAGCCTCTTCATTTCGTATTTTTGGGTTCTGTGAATGTTTCTTGGGTTTTGTCACAATCCCCTCTATCGACAGTTTGGCACAGAGGTACAAAATCCAAACTCTTGAGTGGTACAGTGCAATGCTGTTCAAAGCTGACCCAGTATGTGCATGGTCAAGCTGTGAATCCAAACCACAATAGAGATTTGCTATCTGACTGGAAAACTCCATGATCCCAAAGTGTAGTGATTAATCTCACTTCTCGGATTCCCTCTTCCAAAGAGTGGGCATGGGATTCCACCGTTCGATAAGTAGAGCTGTGGATAGAAGTGGGTTACTAGGGAGGAAGCTGTGTGTAGCACTCATATGTGGAGATGCACTCTGGGTGCACATTTCAAGTGCATGTACAGCTGCTGTGTTACACCTCCCAACAAAAGATGGTATCTGATTAAACCAAATTGTATTTTTTGCTCTGTAATTACTCTGGGGAAGTTCTCTGGCCTGTGCTACACAGGAGCTCAGGCCACATAATCACAATGGTCCCTGCTGGCTTTCAAATCCGTTAAAAAGTTACTGATTTGGATTTACCCACATTTTGCACTTTCTAGCTTATGTAGCCATGTATTTTGCTTTCTTCCTGCATCTTCCCTCCTGTTGTGTGTTGCTCACTTCTTTCATCTTGCCTTAAATTAGGCTATAAGCTTTCAGAGCTGGATGCCCTGTCTGTGTGTCTGAATTTGAACAGCACCGAGCACAAGGCGCCCCCCAATCCTGATTGGGAATGCTTTACTCCCAGGGCATTTCCCAAGGGATCTACAGGCATTTCTAGTGTTCTGACCCTCTGCTTGATTATATCTGTGCTATAGCACAGCAGTCATTTGCAAGATGATTACTCTGAATTTTTGCTAAGAATAAAGCATTCTCAGATCAGGTTTAAGATACAACTGGCAAGTGATTGAAAATGGTATGTCTCTAAATTATTTGTAATTATGGATCCCAGTTAATGAACATCCTGGCATCAGTAGAAAATTCAGTTGTTAATAAGAGCTTGGCATAAGATCAGATCATGTAGTTGGCTTCCTTGGCAGGCTTAAGCGTATCATCACAAATTGATTCAAGTGAGCGTGCCAACAGAATCTGCAGGAAGACAGATACTGTACTGATGTAATTCACTTACCCTGTGTCAACATATTTCTGCCAACCAGTTTTAGACCCTTTTTTGTGACTCCTATATTCAATTTAAATGTGCATTAGAATTATGTTTCTGATCTTTGAGAATTGCCTTGGCTGATCCTCACTTACGGGATAGTCACTTCCTTGCAGATTCTAGGCTATACAACAAAAAGGAATACTTGTGGCACCTTAGAGACTAACAAATTTATTTGAGCATGAGCTTTCGTGAGCTACAGCTCACTTCATCGGATGCATTCACTGAATGCATCCGATGAAGTGAGCTGTAGCTCACGAAAGCTTATGCTCAAATAAATTTGTTAGTCTCTAAGGTGCCACAAGTATTCCTTTTCTTTTTGCGAATACAGACTAACACGGCTGTTACTCTGAAATAGGCTATACAAGGTTATACAGACCCAGCCTCCCTCCTTGCAGCACCACTTAACTCAGGGCATTCTGAGTCTCTCTCTGTAGTGTCCACTGTATTTCTGGCAATTGTTCTTAGAAACACATTGTTCATCTCAGGATAATTATGGGGGTTTATGTTCATAGATTCATAGATACTAAGGTCAGAAGGGACCATTCTGATCATCTAGTCCGACCTCCTGCACAGCGCAGGCCACAGAATCTCACCCACCCACTGCTACGAAAAACCTCACCTATGTCTGAGCTATTGAAGTCCTCAAATCATGGTTTAAAGACTTCAAGGAGCAGAGAAGCCTCCCTCAAGTCACCCATGCCCCATGCTACAGAGGAAGGCGAAAAACCTCCAGGGCCTCTCCAATCTGCCCAATCTGTCTAATTTCAAGTCTAAACTTCCTGGTGGCCAGTTTATACCCATTTGTTCTTGTGTCCACATTGGTGCTGAGCTTAAATAATTCCTCTCCCTCTCCTGTATTTATCCCTCTGATATATTTATAGAGAGCCCCTCAACCTTCTTTTAGTTAGGCTAAACAAGCCAAGCTCCTTAAGTCTCCTTTCATAAGACAAGTTTTCCATTCCTCGGATCATCCTAGTAGCCCTTCTCTGTACCTGTTCCATGTTGGTCTACTCTCTTCTCTGGTGGTTTTTGAAACCAGATCATTTCTGTTCCTTGTATTGCCTCAGGTCTCCAGGTCTCGGAGGAGTGACCTGCTGCTGCCAAGGCTGCCTTGTGAATCAGGCCTGGTTCACTGCTGGTTTTGAACCATGGCTTACTGTGACAAAGTGGCTAGCTGTAAGAAGTGTCCATTGTGCAAGACTCAGAATCTGCAATGGACCAGTGCATGTTCTGTGTTCCATGTATCTTGGTGAGAGTCACTCCCCAGCAAGGAGTGTTGTAACAGCTGCATTCAGCAGGTGCTATGTGACAGTGCAGTCATTGCTGGATGGATATAGAGTATGGAAAACTGGGAGAAGTATCTGAAGGTCTTCTACTTACAGGAGGCATTGAGAGCTCCATCCTTAGATCCCTGACTAATGGTCCAGGAAGTTATCTAGTAAGGCCATACTCACGGTGAGTCATCCTTTCTTCTAAGGGTTCCTACCATGTTACCCTCATCTTCAGGGCTATAACCTGTAGGTGTAGGTATTTGCCAAGGAAAGCACAGGTATAATTTAAGGCAGGAACCCAATGAGCTTACAAGCCTCCAGGGCTGTCAGACAGTAGTTTAGCTAAACTGATGAAGGCATAGGGCCCAAAAAGCATAAGCAGCTAATGCGAAGTAAACCTGGATCATAAGTAAGGCTAAGATTTTGTCATGGGTATTTTTAGTACAAGTCAGGGACAGGTCACGGGCAATAAACAAAAAACCACGGAAGCCTGTGACCTGTCCTTGACTTTTACTAAAACTACCCGGGTGAGGGGTGGGACAAAGAGAGCATTGTCGGGGCTTGCAGCTGTTCCAGCCCCACCACTACTGCTCCTGCGGCAGGGGCTGACCCAATCCCAGCTGCTGCTCCTGCAGGTTGGGGACTGTTGTTCCAGTGGCCCCGGGGCTTGCTGCCAGTCAGCTGTTCTGTTGGCCATGGGCTGGCTGCTGCTCAGCTATTCTGGCAGCTGCTGCTCCAGCCCTGTCCCGGAAGTGATCCTGGAAAGTCATGGAAACCATGACCTCCATGACAGAATTGTAGCTTTAATTGTAAGGTATCACAAGATAGAATGCTGGACTGACTAAACTGCTGACAGATAACCTCACAATGTCAGTTTATACCAGCTTGAGATATTTTCAAGTTGGAACATCAGCAGATGTCTGATCACAAAAATGCCATGGCAACTAATGGACGTTTATGCTAATAAACTTGAGGTAAAAGGCCTAGTAACGTATGGAAGAAGGGCATCCCAACACTAGTGGGTATGGAAGTTCAAATAAGGGAAAGGGACTCAAATCCCTATTGAGTATGCATTAGGCATAGTGGTGTCAGCGTAACACATTATAAACATTGTATCCTGACCTGTGTGCCTTGGAGATGCTAAGACAGTGACCACTGGTGGTGGTGAGGATGACTTTCAGGTCTTCATGCAAGGGATGGTGTGAGTATATAAATGCTCATATGCTCATTCTGTATTATTTCTATCTAGCCTTGTTGGGTTGGAGTGTTTCCAAATTTGCTAATACTGTTAAAAAACCTTGTAAATACGAAAGGCTTTTCCTACATGTGAGTGTTGCAACTGTCTACGTCAGGATTCGTCACATAATAGTAATTCTAACACTGGGCCTGAGCTCGGGATTAGACCGTACCAAACCTCAGCGTTAACCTGATGTTGAGATTGGGATTAACCTGGTCTTTTGGATTATAGGTTGATTCGGCTAAGCATAATGTACTGGAATGGAATGTTGTGGTGTATTGTCAATTAATATGTGAATTGTATTCTTTTAGGGTTCTGTTTTGGGTATATAATGCCCTGATAAAATGTTTGTCCTTCTGGTATTTGAGAGTTTGCCTGCTCAAATGGTTCACCTCTTACACATCCCACTGTTGTGTTGTATTAGTGTTTTAGCCTCTTGCCATAGGAAGCCCCTTTATTTTCTCAAAGTAAAAGGTCAAATGGAACCTGTGTACGTCCAAATAATAAAGCTAATTTATTCTCCAAAAAGGGAACATAGGGGCGTGATGTAAACAGACTCTGACATGTTTGTGAGCCAACCTGTCACTCCCACTGAATTTCTTTGATTAAGGGAATGCAAAAGGATTAAATCCCTAATTTAAAGTCCCATACAAGGAAAATAAAATATTGTAAAACCAACTTTGCAGTTAAAACTCTCAGTGTAAGTGTTCCCTTTGAAGAATATCAGGGGACCAATTAAGCCCTCTGAATTGATTTTGTGGGACCACTCTCTCTTACACCAAAGGTAGGAGGTAGTGGATCTCTTTCAAAGTGGGAGACAGCGATTCCCTTAAAAGGTTAACAAAACTGTTCTGCCACTGCTAAGGCTCTGGTAGAATAGATGTTTCCTCGCCAGGAACTCTCCATCAAAAATAAAAACACCCATGTATTTCAAGGGTGCACTGCCCTCATCACCCACAGGTTTGGGGAGAGTGGAAAGAATCAAACTATCAAATTCAAATCTGGTAACCAAACTTAGTTTATTTGTATATAAAATTCAAATCATTGGTAACAAACAAAAGGTAAATGAAGTTTTACCAGGGTAATTAATTCAAGTTGTACCAGAAAGAAGACGTGTCTTTGCCAATATCCAACAATCTCAGATCCCCAGGGGAGACTAAAGTAAAAAATGACTTACAGCAAATGCGGCTGACAACATTGTTCCCCCTTTGCAGCTGCCTTTGTGTCTTGACATTTGGTTTTGTACAGCACCTAGCCACTGGACTAAATGCGAACTCTCAACCCCCTCGCAGCGTAAACAGAACACAGACTTTCGTGTAAAAACTCCTGACGGCATGGTCTGGAGCGAATGGCAGCAGTCTGCTGTAAGAACACCTTCCAGTGCACCAGTATCATCCTTGAAGCAGTATGATCTCAGCCCCAGATGGCAGCAGACCGAATTCGGGGAAGACTAGGGCTGTCAAACGTTTAAAAAAATTAATTGTGATTAATCGCGCAATTAAAAAAATGAATCATGATTAATCATGTGACTAATCACACTGTTAATAGTAGAATACCATTTATTTAAATATTTTTGGATGTTTTCTACATTTTCAAATATATTGATTCCAGTTACAACACAGAACTCAAAATGTACAGTGCTCACTTTATATTTATTTTTGATTACAAATACACTGTACAAAAACAAAAAAGATAGTATTTTTCAATTCACCTAATGCAAGTACTGTAGTGCAATCTCTTTATCATGAAAGTTGAACTTACAAATGTAGAATTATGTACAAAGAAAACTGCATTCAAAAATAAAACAATGTAAAATTTTAAAGCCTGCCAAGTCCACTCAGTCCTATCTCTTGGTCAGCCAATCGCTCAGACAAACAAGTTTGTTTACATTTGCAGGAGATAATACTGCCCATTTCTTGTTTACAATGTCACCTGAAAGTGAGAATAGGCATTTGCATGGCACTGTTGTAGCCGGCATTGCAAGATATTTACGTGCAAGGTATGCTAAAGATTCGTATATCCCTTCATGCTTCAACCACCATTCCAGGGGACATGCGTTCATGCTGATGACGGGTTCCGTTTGATAATAATCCAAAGCAGTGCGGACCGACACATGTTCATTTTCATTGTCTGAGTCAGATGCCACCAGAAGGTTGATTTTCTTTTTTGGTGGTTCAGGTTCTGTAGTTTCCAAATCGAAGTGTTGCTCTTATAAGATTTCTGAAAGCATGCTCCACACCTCATCCCTCTCAGATTTTGGAAGGCACTTCAGTTTCTTAAATCTTGGGTCAAGTGCTGTAGCTATCTTTAGAAATCTCACATTGGTACCTTCTTTGCATTTTGTTAAATCTGCAGTGAAAGTGTTCTTAAAATGAACAACATGTGCTGGGTCATCATCTAAGACCGCTATAACATGAAATATAAGGCAGAATGCAGAGCAGGGGACGTACACTTCTCCCCCAAGAAGTTCAGGCACAAATTTAATTTACGCATTTTTTTAACTAGCATCATCAGCATGGCAGCATGTCCTCTGGAACGTTGGCTGAAGCATAAAGGGGCATATGAATGGTTAGCATATCTGGCACGTAAATACCTTGCAATGTCGGTACAAAAATGCCATGCAAATGCCTGTTCTCACTTTCTGGTGACATTGTAAATAAGAAGAGGGCAGCATAATCTCTTGTAAATGTAAACAAACTTGTTTTTCTTAGTGATTGGCTGAACGAGAAGTAGGACTGAGTGGACTTGTGGGCTCTGAAGTTTTACATAGTTTTGTTTTTGAGTGCAGTTATATAACAAAAAAATCGACATTTTAAGTTGCATTTTCATGACAGAGATTGCACTTCAGTACTTGTATGAGGGAAATTGAAAAATACTAAAAAGAAAAGGAGTACTTGTGGCACCTTAGAGACTAACAAATTTATTTGAGCATAAGCTTTTGTGAGCTACAGCTCACTTCATCGGATGCATTCCAATGAAGTGAGCTGTAGCTCATGAAAGCTTATGCTCAAATACATTTGTTAGTCTCTAAGGTGCCACAAGTCCTCCTTTTCTTTTTGCGAATACAGACTAACACGGCTGCTACTCTGAAACCTGAAAAATACTATTTCTTTTGTTTATCATTTCTTAGTGTAAATATTTGTAATAAAAATAATGTACACTTTGATTTCAATTACAACACAGAATACTTTCTTCTCAGTGCTCTTTGGATCAGGTTACTGCTTATCAGCAATGAGGAGAGAATAGTGGAAATCATTTGTTCTCCATATGGTAAATGTGTTAAACACCATCAGGAACTCCCTATAGTATTTAGAATTGGGAAAAGTCCCACATTTAATCAAAGATGAGTAATTCTTAAATTGGTATTGACCAAAATATTTTCATGATAATGGGGAGAGAAAAGCCATTTGTTTAAAATGCTTGTCAGAAATTGTTGTAACTTGGGGGTGGGCTAGAATTCACCTCACTGTCCCTCTCCTAGGGCTTCCACACCGGTCCTACAGAAAAGCACTTGGAGACCCAGCATTCAGGGTTTTCATCAAAGATTGCACAGGAATTTATTTTAAACTGAATCTCGTCTCCATCCACCACTGTACCCTTAAGCTGTGTGCGCGCACACAGATCCTAAACCCCGCGCACATGGTGAAACACCGTACGCACAACAATTTGCACAGAAGACATTTTTTGCGCACCTGTCAAAAATTAGAGGGAACATTGCCATCAACCTAAAATTGCAGTTAAGTTCACTGAGTAGCAGGAAAAGTGAATGAGGAGCTTCTGGGTACAGCTCAGCAGCTAGATGCTCAGATACTATGCTTCTGGCAACAATATAGAGCCTAAAGAAAGTACAGTCAGGCCAGTGGAGGGAGGAACTGCATACAAGTCTATTGCTGCTTCAGAGGGCGATGTTGGCACATTGTTTGTGCTTTCCTGTCACTATGACATGTATTTTGCATGTGAGGAATGCACTCCAATAGCATTATGTTGGGATGTTTGTCCTTTTTGTCTTAATGAGCAGCATTGTCTGTTTGACATCTTATGGGCTGCATTACCATCATCATGTGAACTCCAGCACCATGTACAGACCAAAACAAGGTGTAGTTTCTGTTACTGACATTCTTCTTCATCATCATTCTAAGAGCCTCGAATTAAAGCATTACTAAGGTGGAGCATGTTATTGATTCTTCTCTTCAGCCAGTTTATCAAAGTCAGCATTTATGCTGAAAGTGGCGAGACTTAAGGAAGCACATAGATTTGCTTCTAGCGATTATGTACAATGTTTTGATTTGTGATTCATGAGAATTGCATAATTCACACTAGGGTGTGCTTCCAAACACATAAAAACTGTGATGGGCATAAGATTTTCAGGCTATCTGCAGACAGCCCAACAACTGATCCCTGAGAATAAAGAAATTTTGAAATGCAATCAATTTTAATAATGCCTCATCAGTGCTTTCTAGTTGAGCTGTGAAGTTGCAAGAATCAGCTAGTTTGGTAGATGCTGTCTGCGGTTGGCAAGGCTTGAATGAAACTCATCAATCAAAGACCTTGGACCCTGTGTCTATAGCTTGTACATGTCACATGTGGGCTTGTTTCAGACTGGTAAGGCAACCCTCCTTTCAATCAACCAGCTTTTAAAGGGATTGGGGATTTCTTCTTCAACTGCTTGTCCATATATATATACTCCGCTCTTGGTGTGCATGTGGCCCATGCACTTTAGATCAGAGTCTTTGCACCTCCTCCTCTGTGCAAGGGCAAAAACCTCTGGTGCTTCAGATGACAACACGTCATCCTCAGCCATCAGAGAAAATTTCTTAGAAGGAGGAACAAACTCAGAGTGGAGATTTACAAGTGCCTGTGGCTGTGTTGTCCAAAATAATTTGTAGAGCAGAGCTATTGGGAAAACATCCAATCTTGATTTCAAAATTGTCTATGATGGAGATTCCACAGCAACACCTTGGTAAGTTGATCCAAAAGTTAACTACTCTGACTGTTCACATTTTTTGCCTTATTTCCAGTCTGGATTTGTCTAGCTTCAATTTCCAGGGATTGGATGGTGTTAGACCTTTCTCTGCTAGATTAAAGAGCCCATTATTAAATATTTGTTCCCCATGTCGATACTTATGGACTGTGATCAAGTCACCCCTTAACCTTCTCTTTGTTAAACTACATAGATTGAGCTCCTGGAGTCTATCAGTATATGTCAAGTTTTCTATTTTTTTAATCATTCTCATGGCTCTTCTCTGAACCCTGTAGCCTGTAGGTATAGCTATTTGCTGAGGAAGGCAAAGTTAAGGCAGTAACCCAATGAGCCTATAGGTCTGCTAAGGCCTGTCAGACAATACTTTAGCTAAACTAATCAAGGCATAAAGTCCATATGTACAGCTAACCAGGAGTAACTTAGATAATAAGATATCACAAGATAGAAAGCTGGACTCCACAAGTATGTCTAAACTGCTGACAGGTAACCCCAAGATGTCAGTTTATACCAGCTTGAGATATTTTAAAGTTATAACATCAGCAGATGTCTGACCACAAGAATGCTATGGCAACTGATGGACATACACACTAATGAACTTGAGGTAAAAAGCCTAGTAACCTATAGGAGAAAGGCATCCCAACATTAGTGGGATGTGGATGTTCAAATAAGGAAGTCAGGCTGAAACCCCTGCTGAATATGGATTAGGCATATTGGTGTTAGCATAACACATTATGAAAGCTGTGTCCCCACCTGCATGCCTGGGGAGATGTCAGGGCGACAACCACTGGTGGTGAGGAGGAGAAGGAGGATGACTAACATTCTGGGTTTTTCTGCAACATATGGCATGAATATATGAATGCTCAGATGCTCATTTTGTATTATCTCTACCTTCTTTCCTGGGTTGGAGCATTTGTGGCTTTGCTAGTTGTGCTAAATGAAATTATTATACAGACAGAATGCCTTTCCTAAATGTAATCTCTTCTTCATGCACACCAGGGACCTCATCACTGTAAGAATTCTAATCCTTCTGGGTCTGATCACAGGATCCTGCCAACCCATAGAGCATTAATTAGGATTTCTAGTTGATCAATTTCAGAGTAGCAGCCATGTTAGTCTGTATTCGCAAAAAGAAAAGGAGTACTTGTGGCACCTTAGAGACTAACAAATTTATTAGAGCATAAGCTTTCGTGAGCTACAGCTCACTTGCATCCGATGAAGTGAGCTGTAGCTCACGAAAGCTTATGCTCTAATAAATTTGTTAGTCTCTAAGGTGCCACAAGTACTCCTTTTCTAGTTGATCAATGTAATTAATAATCGGTAGATCAGGCACCAACCCTCTCCAGTTTATCAACATCCTTCATGAACTGTGGACACCAGAACTGGACACGGGATTCCAGCAGCGGTCACACCAAGGCCAAATCCTGGGGTCAAAACAACCTCTCGGCTCCTACTCAGGATCCACTGTTGATGCCTCCCAGGATCCCATGAGCTCTTTTAGCCACAGTGTTGCACTGGGAGCCCATGTTCTGCTGATTGTCTGTCACCATCCCTCAATCTTTTCCAGAGTCACTGCTTCCCAGGTTACAGTCCTCCATCCTGAAAGTACAGCCTACATTCTTTGTTCCTAAATTATACATTTATGTTTAGCCATATGGGGTTGTACCTACCCCGCACCAGCCTGCAAAGGGTTAACTGTGCTTTATAGGTTGAGGAAGCCCTGCCCCTCCGACTCTGCTGGGCATGCTCAGCCTGGAGGTGGAGTATAAAAGGAAGCAGCCCAGCTCAGTCTGGGCAGGCTGCTGACGGGGAAGGACGCAGATGGCAGGCTCTCTCCAGGGAGCTGTTACAGGCCCTGACTACAAGGCACTGCACACAAAGCTCCAGACGGACTCCAGGCTGCCTGACGAATCTGGAAAAGGGACCGTGCTGGCAGGAACTAGGCCACTGGAGGACCCCAGAGACCTGGGGGAACTGGGTCAGACAGCTGCAGCGGCACAGGAGCTAGCAAACAGAGCTGTAAACAGGGGAGTTTGTAAGGGGAGTTTGTATTGTGGTGCTTGTTTGGGGTTTGCTTTTGCTGGGGGGGGTCTTTTTGGTGTGACTTCTGTTTCCCAGATTAACAGGACTTAGGTGGGAAGGCGATGACAGATACGGAGGCAGCTGCGGGAGTGACTCCTGTAGTGGAAGACACATTGAGGATGACTGGATGTGGAAGCTGTGGTATGTACATGATCCTGGAGGGGGGACCTGGTATGAGTTTTTTCTGCATGAAATGCCATCTGATAGAGCTGATGGAGGAAAAGATCCAAGGTTTGGAGATGCAGGTGGAAAGTCTGGTTGAGTTTAGGAAGGGGTTTGAGCAGATGATGGAGCAAAGACATGAGGTATCTGAAGGGAAAAGCTCAGACTTACAGATGGAAGCAGGGCTGGGGAATTTTGAGGGGAGATTGGCTGAGGAAAGTGGTCAGTGGAAGCATGTGACTAAAAGGACCAGGCAGAGGAAAAGACGGGCTAGTGAAGGAGAAATAAAGCTTAGGAACAGGTTTGCCGAGTTGGAAAATGAAGAAGGGGCTCAGCAGGTACTTGTTGAAGGTGGAAGGGTAAGGAAGAAGAGAAGAGAGGCTAGTCCTATACGAAAAGAGGAAGAGTCAAGGGAGACCACACCAAATATGAGCCCCAGGAGGATACAGGATGGGTTGAAGAGGATTATAAGGGAAAATAGGAATGGAAAGAACTTGCAGCCAGAAGGAAAAGGGGAGAGACTGGAGAATAGCACTGTCACCAGGAAAAGGTTGGCCTATGTGATCGGGGACTCTTTATTGAGAAGAATAGACAGGCCTGTAACGAGAGCTGATCCTGAGAATAGAAGGGTGTGCTGTCTTCCGGGTGCTAAGATACGGGATGTAGACCTGAGGTTGAAAAGGATCCTAAAGGGAGCGGGAAAGAATCCCTAGTTATCCTTCATGTGGGAACAAATGATACGGCTAGATTCTCGCTGGAAAGTATTAAGGGAGACTATGCTAGGCTGGGGAAGACGCTTAAGGAAATTGAGGCTCAGATGATCTTTAGTGGGATCCTTCCTGTTCCTAGAGAAGGGCAACAAAGGTGTGACAAGATTATGACTGTCAACAGATGGCTTAGGCAGTGGTGCTATAAGGAGGGCTTTGGGTTGTATGGCCACTGGGAGGCATTCACGGACAGAGGACAGTTCTCTCGGGATGGACTTCATCTGAGTAGGGAAGGAAATAGACTTCTAGGATCAAGGCTGGCACAACTGATAAAGAGAGCTTTAAACTAGGAATTAGGGGGAGGTGGTTGGGAGATGTCCAGGTAATCTCCACGCCAGATTTTAGCATTGAGAGGGAAGAAGACGAAGTAAGAAAGGATACAGCTGTGGGTAGGAGAATGTATATAAGGAGCGAGGGCGGTGTGGATACCAGTCTAATAGGTTATACTGGCTGTAGAATGACTGTGCCTAATAGGGTCCAAAATGTGAGCGAGGCCAAACAGCAAAAATTAAGATGTTTGTACACCAATGCGAGGAGCCTAGGTAACAAAATGGAGGAACTAGAGCTACTGGTGCAGGAAGTGAAACCAGATATTATAGGGATAACAGAAACATGGTGGAATAGTTGTCATGACTGGACTACAGGTATTGAAGGGTATGTGCTGTTTAGGAAAGACAGAAACAAAGGTAAAGGTGGTGGAGTAGCATTGTATGTCAATGATGAGGTAGAATGTAAAGAAATAAGAAGCCATGCAATGGATAAGACAGAGTCCGTCTGGGCAAAAATTACATTGGGGAAGATAACTAGTAAAGCCTCTCCTACGATGGTGCTTGGGGTGTGCGGGATCTAATTTGGATATGGATAGAGCCCTTTTTAATGTTTTTAATCAAGTAAATACTAATGGAAACTGCATGATCATGGGAGACTTTAACTTCCCAGATATAGACTGGAGGACCAGTGCTAGTAATAATAATAGGACTCAGATTTTCCTAGATGCGATAGCTGATGGATTCTTTCATCAAGTAGTTGCTGAACCGACTAGAGGGGATGCCATTTTAGATTTAATTTTGGTGAGTAGCGAGGACCTCATAGAAGAAATGGTTGTAGGGGACAATCTTGGCTCAAGTGATCATGAGCTAGTTCAGTTCAAACTGAATGGAAGGATTAACAAAAATAAATCTGCAACTAGGGTTTTTGATTTCAAAAGGGCTGACTTTCAAAAATTAAGGAAATTAGTTAGGGAAGTGGATTGGACTGAAGAACTTATGGATCTAAAGGTAGAGGAGGCCTGGGATTACTTTAAATCAAAGCTGCAGAAGCTATCGGAAGCCTGTATCCCAAGAAAGGGGAAAAAATTCATAGGAAGGAGTTGTAGACCAAGCTGGATGAGCAAGCATCTTAGAGAGGTGATTAAGAAGAAGCAGAAAGCATACAGGGAGTGGAAGATGGGAGGGATCAGCATGGAAAGCTACCTAATTGAGGTCAGAACATGTAGGGATAAAGTGAGACAGGCTAAAAGTCGAGTAGAGTTGGACCTTGCAAAGGGAATTAAAACCAATAGTAAAAGGTTCTATAGCCATATAAATAAGAAGAAAACTAAGAAAGAAAAGTGGGGCCGCTTAACACTGAGGATGGAGTGGAGGTTAAAGATAATCTAGGCATGGCCCAATATCTAAACAAATACTTTGCCTCAGTCTTTAATAAGGCTAAAGAGGATCTTAAGGATAATGGTAGCATGACAAATGGGAATGAGGATATGGAGGTAGATATTACCATATCTGAGGTAGAAGCAAAACTGAAACAGCTTAATGGGACTAAATCAGGGGGCCCAGATAATCTTCATCCAAGAATATTAAAGGAATTGGCACCTGAAATTGCAAGCCCATGAGCAAGAATTTTTAATGAATCTGTAAACTCAGGAGTAGTACCGAATGATTGGAGAATTGCTAATATAGTGCCTATTTTTAAGAAAGGAAAAAAAAATGATCCGGGTAACTACCAGTTAGTTTGACATCTGTAGTATGCAAGGTCCTGGAAAAAATTTTGAAGGAGAAATTAGTTAAGGACATTGAAGTCAATGGTAAATGAGACAAAATACAACATGGTTTTACAAAAGGTAGATCGTGCCAAACCAACCTAATCTCCTTTTTTGAAAAAGTAACAGATTTTTTAGATAAAGGAAATGCAGTGGATCTAATTTACC